>NC_134712.1:86257790-86882790 GCF_049634645.1 Pelodiscus sinensis
AGGTTCTTCAGTGAACCTTCAACCATGTTGCTTCAACTAGGACCTATGATATTTTTCAGCAATACCATTTATATACATTGTAAGAAGCTCAAGCAGCTCCTTTGTGGTCAGAGCAGCTTTCCATCTAAACCCACAATAGCCTGTGAAACTAAAAAGGCAAATCAGCACCCATCAAAAGGTGACTTTTACTGCTGCAAAGATTCAAAATTATAGCTTTTCTCCCTCTGTCCTTTTGACTTCTCAGAAACAATGTTTCAACATATGTCCTGTAAACAGTTATTACACTGAAGGAATTAAAGTAAAAATTAACCCTTTCTCCGCATGTCCCCCGACAAAAATAATACCAACAGTCTGTGTGATCCTTCAGTCTTTAAAAAGGTAAGCTTACCACTGAAATCAAATATACTTAAATATACAACAGAATGAATACAACAGGACTACACTTCATTACATTAATAACAGTGATGAGGTATTCAATTTAAAAAAAAATAGGTTGAAGTGAGCCCTAAGAAAAATGAAGTGGTAGAGAAATGCGTGGACAATTTTCAGAGCCTCTATTTCTAAATAATATTTGATGTTGAGCCTGAAGAATAAATCTGCATATGTCAGGGGAATCGCTCTGGACCATTTTCCTTGAAGTCCTGAGGGCAAGGTGTTCAATGATAGCATTGATCCTCCCTTTACATTTGCAGATAACTACAGTGGGTCGGTGTTCAGTCAATTTATCTGCTCAGGAGGAATTAGTGACATGGAATGCTTTTAGCTAAGACTGGCATACAGCAGTCTTTCATTTATTATTATTAATATCTGAGGATTTTAATCAAGGGAGAGATTTAAATTTAAAGATAAATGTGATTGTAATAGCAAAGCTGTAAAGGACCAATGTATGCCTTGTGCAGAAGAATTTCATTCTGGTTCAATGAACTAGCCATTCATTTAAATACAGACAAGTTGTTTAAATTAACCAAAAAGGCTGTAAGAGTGAGAGCATTTGGAAAGAGAATACCAGGTAGAGACAATGAAAAGGAAAGGCTTTCCTTTCCTCAACATCACCCTGGATTTGAAAAAGCCATCTATGTTACGCTTAACATTACAGACCCTTGCCTTTTTTCATACATGTCTAGTCCAGTTCAGGGACCCCAGGCCTTGCCCTCACACACCCTTGTGCAGTCTAGAAATATTTGTGGTTTAGACAGAAGATCAAAGCTCTACATGGACTGGAAGCAGATTATTCTGCTTCATGTTTGTAGTTGTACATATAGGGAACTGAGTATTTCCAGCCTTGAGAATAGATTATTCTTTAGCAAGGCCTGGTTTAAGTTCCAAGAGACATATGTTTCTAGTAGGAGAACCTTGTGGTCAAGTTTGGCTGAAAGAAGTCTTTGCACTTCAGGAATGTTGAAATCCGGATTTTTCTCTTATGTGAAATAGTGCTTTGCTAATCGTATCCCTTTTCCACATTTGTTCGTTTTTGTTAGGTAATATGCCATACTTTGGAAGTCTTAAGAAAATTATGGGAAAGCAGCAATACTTTCATTCAGAGGTGGTAAAACTTCAAATCAAATACTGTGAATGCTTATTTTAACCCTAATATATTATGTTGCTTCCAGCTGAAATTATTATGAGCCAGATTTACATCTGACAACAAATATAGTTAATAATTAAAGTTGTGAACATATGCAAACTCTATACAGCCCTCCACTAACTTTGACACTAGATAACACATCAGTTAATATGAATAACTATGCTAACCTGTGTGTGCATCTCTCTTTTTTGTTTGAATTTTAAGCTTAACATGCATAAGAGATAAATTCATTGCTTACCTTTCAAAACCGATCTGTCGTAACGTTTTCTCCCATGTGGAACCTATAAAAAAAAACACCGAATAAAGATCCTCTAATTTTTAGTTTCTCTATTTCTTTCTCTTTGCTAGATTCTGTATTTTATTTTGTTTTTTCCACCCAACTGAAAACACTTTTAAATAGCATCAGCTCATAATGGAGACCTGCCAGAACAGACTATGATTGCACGACATGGACTGCTTTAAGCAACTGGTCACTGCCAGAATTGTCTTTGAATTCAGATATGGCATGCTCACTACAATATGACCTTCCAACTACTCCTGGAATTGCTGAATCATCCTATTCACACACTATGCTCTTGAAACATCATCTTTTAAATATTCCTTTAGAGTCTTCTCAAACGTTAAGCAGAACCTTTGGAAATTCCAGCATATTTTTTTTTAAAAAATAATTAACGTTGTGAAAAGGTTTCCTATGATCTTGCAAACATCTCATACTGACACCTCTAAAACTTGTTTATAAGTCAACGACTCAATCCCGTAAGCATTACACACAAGAGTTAAATCTAAGCATGTGAGCAGTCCAACTAACTTCATAGCATTGACTCCTGTTGGACTGTTCATGACAATTGTGCAAGATTGAGACCCATGTATTTAAAAGAATCAATCCCATATCTAAATTTCAAAATTTGATTTGACCAATATTTTTATACTCTGTATCTGTAAGAGACACATGACCTGAAATAATATTGCTTTACTGCTACAATGACAATTATCCAAACGAGGAAACAAAAATTAACTAAAATTCTGTCACCAGACATTTGCCATCGCACATGACTCCCCATCAATTATATTTAGTAGAACAGAACAATCAAAATGAAAAAGCTATATTGGATTTTGCTCTATTGAGAATAGAAATGTGGGAAAAAAGAAATGGTCAGATTGAAACAGCTAGATTTGGAGATCTCATCTTGAAATCCAAATCTGAATTTTGCAGGGCAGACCCATCCATGTCTTATGAAAAAATTAAGACTATCTTTCCACTAGCAGATCAAACTCATGCCTGATGAATGTGTTTGGAGCATATGATGACATTTTGTGGTCAGTGTGAAAAAATCCCAATACATATATTCATTAGTCAGATCCCTTCTACTCTGTCAAAGGGAGTTCTCCAAAACCAAGAAAGTATCAACTATCTGTTCTGCTTGCAATTGATGTACAAATGACTTTTCCGGGAGCTGTTGGGTTCTCAGCACTTCTGAAAAATCAGGCCACTTATTTTGGATCCTAACTTAATGATACGTATTGGGGGGCACATTGCTAAACTATGCAACATGCTCCAGTAAAGAAGTGGTTAACTCCTAAAATGATCTGTTTCACCATTTGTGTTATAAAATACCACTATGCCTTTTTTGTTTTCCAAATTAGAAATGACACCCATTAAATATAATCTAGTGAAAAAATGAAGTTTGCTTTGTAAAGACATGATGTTTTGTAGGGCTCCTTCTTCCACTCCTAAACAGAGAGCAATATAAGTTAGGGCCCTAGGGCCCGCTGAACAAATTTAAATATTTAATCTCCTGTTTTAAAAATCATCCTTGCAAAATAAACAAACAAACAAAATTTATATTCCTGAAATCAATAAATGTTTGACAATTTCACGTTAAAAGTATTTTGGTTTATGCAGTGTGGTGCAGAGTTTGGTCACTAACACTCTATAAAGTTTCTAGAAATCCCATATTTTATTTATTTATATATATAAATAAAATAATGTATGTATATATAGAGAGGATCACTTCAACTCATCTGATGAAGTGGGTCTTACCCATGAAAGCTCATAATTCTATACATATATATATTTTGTTTGGGTTGTCTACATAAAAATATTATTTCCAAATAACTTAGTCCGCGTCTACACAGCAGGCAGTTATTTTGAAATAATGTTGAAATACCATCAAGCTGGAAGACTTCTTACTCCGACTCCTGCAACCCTCATCGTGTGAAGAGTATAGGAAGTCAGAGGAAATAACAGAATAAATAGGAGAAATAATAGGAAATATTTCTCTATTTTGAAATAAGTGCTGCATAGACACTCCCAATTATTTTGAAATAAGCTACGCAATTGACATAGCTCAATTTGCGTAGCCTATTTTGAATTAAGCCCTGTTGTATAGACGTACCCTTAGTCTCCAAGGTGCCACAGGACTACTCGTGTCTAACAGTCAAGAGAGAGGTGCACAAGATTCAAATGGAGATAGAAGATAAAGATATAGTGGTTTTTGTAATATAAATGTTCATTTCTGTTTGTCTCTCTAGGATGTACTGGAAGACTCTGATTTCTAGGATACTGCATTTTAACTCTTCTACGCATGCCACATTTGGTGACATCCAAAGGACTGCACAGACTTGGACAAGACAGATTGATGGGCTGAATGAATTACTAATCCATACCTATATTCTAGCGTGACCACACTATTGAATTTGATCTCTGATCCATGATTACATATCTAATGGAATCTGATCACGTTGGCTCCCTGTTCTGCTTTGTGGTGGTGCTGTTATGAGTATTGTATGGGAATCTATCTGCTTTGCATGAACATGCAAGATCCATTGACACTTTCTATAAGAGAAGGAGTTATCTTTGGTGTCTTTGGTCAATATTTCCATTCCCTCCACTGTTGAGCCATGTGCTGTGCACTGCTTGTGTGTTCACTTTCACCCCAGCTGCAATTGTACTATGTGTCACGTGCACAGCCACATTCTAGAGAGGGAGAGACTAGGCAACTGAGCTCCCATTGATTTGAAATCCTCCTGTGGCTGCAGCTGCTTAGTAAAATGCTCTTTGAACTGCATGCTACTCCTCTAGAACAAACACTGCCAAGACTGAAACTACCATTTTGCATTTTTTTAAAATGTATGTATATCTTTATGGAGTCCAATTTTCTAATGTTTATGACCTCAGACACTGTGTTTAAGAGTTGCATATTTCTTTCTCACTTGTGGAAACCTTTAAACGGCACTAATAGCCAAGAGTAAACACCTTGAGGTAGCAGTAACAGCTAACTGAAGAATGAGGCTATTAATGCAGAAAAATAACAATTTGATTTAAACTTGCCCTAAATGCTTCCAGAGCATTAAACAGAATATAAGTCATGTAACTCCCATTAAAACCAACTGAACAGTTTTGTGAATTAAGCTGATTCTGCTCCCACAGTCAGCAGGAATTTGAATATCATCTTCAATGGGAATTGAGGCAAGTCCTAAATCCCTAGCTTAGTTGTGGGCACATTCAGCCCTAAAGTTTCTTTCAATCAATCAATCAATCAATCACTCAATCAATCAATCAACCTTTCTTCCTTCTTCACTACTTAATATCAGAAAGAAACACTAAAATTGTTGTACTTAATTTGGTACTCCTATAATTAGACTTTAGTTTCTGGTACTTGCTCCAGATTGCCTGACAAGAAATAATTCCCATCTGTTTCAATGATTCTGGTTAACATTAACTACACTAGCAATAAAGCTCTTTCAAAAGCAAAAGAATTACTGCTTGCATTTAACAGGAAGAATGGTGAAATGCACACAATGCTTAGTGAGCCAATATTATAGGAAAATAAGGTGAATTGAACCTAGCGAAGATATAATGAAAAACTTGCTTTTCATTTTTTTGTCACCTGTGAGAGCCCAGATTTGTTTGTTTTAGGTTTTGTTGTTATTACTACCTTCTTACTGTGAATTGAGGCAGCCAAGCAGGAAGAGAATCCACTGCTAGATAATTGACTCATGATGCCTAGGTCCTGTAGTGCAATATTAGACATGCGTAGGTATATATTAGACAGATGCAACGTAACTGTTTGAGGCCAGATTGTGCCAATACAATACAAGTCTGCAGCTTCCAGAGGGCAGTCTGGGGTCCATTGTGAAAGCCCAGAAAGGAAGCACACTTATTTCATCATGCCTTTAGAAGAGGGTACTATGTGGCCTATGATGGCCTCATCTCCTCCTCCTCCCTTGGAAGTGGATCACACTAAGAAAATGCAATAACAGCAACTGTGCCTTGCCCTGTTTGGAGGGCTTAAGGTGAGAGAACGCTTCTGGTAGCCTCTCACGCAAGTCCCAAGCACTTTTTGGCACTAAACTAACTCTCCACAGCAAACAGGGGTTAAAATAGATCACAGAAGAGGAGAGGAGAATACAAATGAAGGCCAAATCCAAAGACAGCTTGCCTCTTTTGATATGGAATCCTCAGCAAAGAGTCCACCAGTTTGTATGAAATCAATCAGAAATTAAGGCTTTATCATTGCATCCAGCTACACAATATCTGCACACATACTACAGATATCACGTCAACCCAGAGAAAATAGAATAGTGCAATTCTGTGCTTTGAAATCATTAAGTGACAAAATGTCCAAGATGTCATTTGTATAGATTATTCCAGTATAAAATATACTAAGCTTGTCTCCTCCTTAAAGCAATCGAATAAGGAGAAATAGTACTAAAGGAACTGGCAATGTTTGGTACCTTGGCATACCCCCGTGAACCTCATGATCTCATCCTGAGAGAAAAGAAATTACTTGTGTATGCTCTCTTTGCTTGTGAAAAAAATTAACAAAAATTATAATTTTATTAATGAACAACCCTTAAAGAGAGACACAGGGAACTCCTACAAAGACTAAATCCTATTCATACATTAGGATAATTATCAATTTGATAGTTTTATTCCAACTTCTACTGCCATTCAGGCCCTTGAACGGTGGAGAAGGGAAAGAGAAAGGGGGCAACTGCCCCAGGACCTGGCAATTCAGAAAGGCCCGTGGCTTCCAGCTGCTGATACTTTAAATAGGGTCCTATAAATTGACACTGGAGCACTGTGTGGCACACTCCAGGGAGTGCTGAAGGCTGGGAGAGGACACGCCACGGTCTTGGCAATCCTCTACCTGTTCCTTCCAGGAGTGCAGAGCTGGGTTTCCCCCCCTGAGTTCCACCCCATCTTGTACAGGAACTCAGGGTGTATCTAGACTACATCTCTCTGTCAGCAGAGGGATGTAAATGGGGGTTTACGGGATCTTTCAAAAAAGTGCCCCATTTTCGAAAGAACCGCATCTAGACTGCGGTTTCAATTTCGAAATAGCGAAATTAGGTGATTATGCAAATGAAGCACAGGATATTTAAATCTCCGCTTCATTTGCACTTTCAAAAGTGCTTCATTTTCATCCCTCTGCTGACAGAGGGATATAGTCTAGACATACCATCAATGAGGCTGCTGTCTCCCCTGCTGCCATTTCTCAACTCCATCTGCCAAATAAGATGGCAGAGGGGACCAGGAAGTACATGAATTGTAGCTGGGCTACAATTCTCCATGGAACTTTGAAGCATCTGTAGCCTAAGTCAGACAATTATATGGGTCCATAGTGCCCATGCTCGACCAATATCCAGACACATGGACTTGGCTCCACCCATGTTTGGCCTTACATTTTCAGAGCTGTCCTGTCCAGAGGATGGATTGGAACAGTCTCCCTGTGCTCTAGTGCTACACTCCAGGGGGATCAGAGTCAACAGTATCCTGAGGGATAGGCAGAGAGGCTGGAGCTGGAAGCAGAGTGTGACCTGGCCCTAGCACATCCTGCTCTGCCCCACCAGCTCTAGGACAGAAGCTGGAAAGAGGCTGGGATTTGATGGAAAGGGTGGAAAGCAGATGGAGATGGGGTGGAACAGGGGTTCAAAGAGGTGGGGCGGGAGCTTGGGGGAAGAAGTGGAGTGAGGAAATGGCCTGGGGGGGAAGCAGGGTGTCCCAAACCCCTCACCCTTCTAGGGACAGCCCTGGCAGGGCAGAGGAGCAGGAAGCACTCAGGGCAATGGGGGATGCTGGTGGGCCGAACCATCCCTGGTGGTATGGAGGGCCCAGGACAGCCACCCCCTCCTCCACTCCAAGTCCCACCCCCCACTCTGCTTCTTCCTCTAAAACCCCATCCCTACCTGGCCTCTTTCCAGCTTCTGCCCCTTTCCCTGAGAAACTCTGGGAGCCAGTGTGGCAGGGCAGGGCAGGCTGGGGTTGCTTGTTTGCTGCTGGCACCAGGCAACCCGCTAATCTCCCAGGTTGCCCTGGAACTCCCTGTCTCCCTGATGTGCGAGGCCCCTCACAGCACAGGACCCAGGGCAGTTGCCCTGTCCATCCTATGTTTGGAATGGCACTTGGACTCTCTCTAGGTTCCGCCAAAAATCATACTAACCTGGCGCCCATGCCTGTGGCTATGAGTGAGAGATCACAGTGCACTAGATGAGTAGATTAAAAAAAAATCTAGTCTGAAAACTTGTTCAGGTAAGGACTCATCTGCGTCCATTGTAGTCAAAGGTAGCATGTCTCCTTAGCCATATACATACAGTTATTTCACTCGATGTTGGAAGATTATAATTTTCCTAAAAATGCAAAACTAGGACATACATTATGTTTTCTCAACAATTGTATCCTTTGGCAAAATGGAAAGTGATTTCTTACAAAATGTACTGTATTATTTTTAAATTACCTTTTGAAGAAAGTGGCTATAAGAAGATAGCTATTGACTCCCACATGAACTGGCCTGGACTCACAGGCCTCACATAAGAATATAATAATCAGAATTCAAACAAAACCACGATGATTTTTTTTTTGGCTTCATGATCAAAATCTTGTTTTTGCTGTCCCTCATGATCTATGAAGTCAGATCTGTTAGCCTTCTGGAGTTTTTTAGCCAGCTGGAAAGCATAGTCCTTCTCAGACATGTATCCTTTTGCTGGCTGTGTCAAAGCAAGGCTTACGGTAAACTTTCCTTAAATCAACATCTGTCACAGGACAATACTTCATTTAGGAAACCACACAATGTATGCCAAGAGCGTCTCTCTCGAGCTATCTCTGTTGTGTGGTTTACTCCTAGCTTTATGCAACTGGGGAACGGATCTTCCAATGAAGTACTCTGGGAAGATTCTTTAGAGGCTCTGTTTACTTTCCTGTATAAATCCCATCTTTCTTACCCAAATAATCACACTACCTGAATCTGCCTGGTAGCTGATGATGGGGTACACCCCCCTGTTCAAAAAACAGAGAATATGGGTCTATGGTCTCTTCCTTCGGCTTTTGCTATTTCGGTATTATACTGTAATCATCACTGTGGTACCTGACCATCTTGTAGACTCATCCCCAACTCACTTCCCATGACATTTCCAGCTGAATAAAATGTGCACAATTCAGCCCTGGATTAGAGAATGTCATGGGAAAACATTCTGTGCATTTATTCCTGTGCCTTAACTATCTATAAAATTGTTGTCATGAGCTATATAAAGATTGCTTTCTCGTTAAAAGGAATGATGACTCATTCCATATTAACTGGGGGTGGATCAAAAAGACTTTTTTTCAAAAAGATTTTAATGAGCAAGACCTGATACTCATAAATAGGGCAGGCCATATTAATGTATTGCAAATAGCTATATTGCCAAGGCTTGTTCTGGGCATGCATGTGATGTTAGTATGTATTTGGCTAATATGACAGACCGAAAATATCCCAGATAAACCTGAATGAAATTTAATCTTATTGAATTCAGTTTTTGGAGTTCTTGTATTAAAAATTCAAATATTTATGTATGCTTCTGGGATGGTGTGCAACTGCAAAAGATTTTTTGGAACAATACATGTCAAGTGGATTTCCTAGAAAGTACTTGGAAGGAGGAAAATTCTCACCTCAGGTGTCAGTCTTTGAAGCTACATCTTAGGGCAAGCTACATAGTCTGCTGATTAGCTACTCCTGGAAACTCCAGACCGAAGACCTCTAAGAACTAACCACGTTCTGAGTGTGCTTGTTCTGAGCTGAAACTATGAAGAACTTGTGACCACAAAGGAAGCTCCAGTGGGTGGGGATTTGAAGGACTGTTCTTGACAAAATCCATATTAGGGTTGGCATAAACACTAATCAGCTTATTAGCATGAGTATAGTTATTTTATTGTTTTAACATGTTTTCTTTGTAGGTTTTTTTTTTAACTTAAGTAAGTTTTGGCTGCAAAAATCGTTTGGCTACCCTGCCACCTGCATCATGTTCACCCTTCCTCTTTGATGGCTCCCCATGGGGGATATGATGCTTATCTTCACTTTCCAGGTGCTTGATACTCAATACTCCCCTACATCTTGACTCTTATTCATTATCATATGTTGATGCTGACCCCCTAATCAGCCTGTGGTGACAGTCTCCCCTCCCACATACTAAATTTTCCAATACCTTTTTGCTGTCTCCCATGCACCTCTCCCTCCTCTCTCCACCATGCTCTGTAAATAGCTGCCAAGTTACATCACTATCTTCCTTAAAACTTTCCTCAAAACTTTCCTCTGCTGCAAAAAAATTGACAACAGGTAGGCTGTTGGCATGCTAAGACTACTGCCTATGATGCTGACCAACACTGTCTCACTGTTTCCTTCTTGTCACCTATCAGTTTATCTGCATCCATTTGTTGACTCTTGCATTCTACTTAGACCGTCAGCTGTATGGAACAGGAACCATCTTAGTTCTATGTATGTTTGGTCCATGACTAGGGTGCCCCTATGCTAGAATCATACAAATCCTCCTCCTTCTCACTTGCAGTACATCTACACTGCACACTTATTTCGAAATAAGCTATTCTGAAATAGCTTATTTTGAAATAGCACGTCTACACTGCAGGGAAGCCTCAAAATTAGTCCAAGGCAGGCTTCCCTAATGTGGACGTGCCACCTTGATTTAGAGCCCCAGGAGGCACTGGGGAGTAATTAGCTAGAATGGCCCTGGGGAGGAGCTATTTCAAAATAGCAGCAGTGGAGCATCCATACTACTGCTATTCTGAAGTAGCTATTTTGGAATAGGTGTTATTCCTCATGGAATGATATTTACAGAAGTCGGAATAAGCCATCGGTTATTTTGAATTTATTTCAAATTAACAGAATTTCTGTGTAGACACTCACATTGCTATTTCAGAATAACGGCCGTAATTCCAAAATAACACTGCTGTGTAGATGAGCCTTTAGCTTCATCAGGAGTTCTGGATGCTTAAGGAATTCATGATCCAGTCCTAGAAATAAATGGAAGACCTTAATGGTAGTGATTATAACAAATCTATGAGTTGCCACCACCACACACAAAAAGAACTCTCACTGGATCAACAATATGTCCATATTCTCTTTTGATCTTTCCAGACTAGGAATAGACTATGAAAAAGAGAGATTTTTTTAAGGTGAAGAGCCAATTTGAGATAGTTAAAACAACCTGCGTAATGTCTAGTATACACTTAGTCTTAGCTGGGCACATTGCACAAGGTAGGGACAATCAAAATAGAGGCATCGCTTTGTTTACATACACTTTTGCACTGGTTTAAATAAATGTGGGACTTTAAATCAAATTCCTGTAAGGACACACTTAAAAATTGATTTAAACCTGACTTTTATCATGATATTACTGGTAGCTTAGGTACAAGTGTTCATAGAATCGTAGAAATGTAGGATTAGAAGGGATCTCAACAGCTCATCTAACCCAGTCCCCTGAAGTGCGGCAGGCCTAAGTATTATAATGATTTTTGTTGCTCTCCTTTTAACTCCCTCCAGTTTGCGAACAACTTTCCTGAACTATGATGGACACAACACTCCAGTTGAAGTCTTATCAATGATCAGCAGAATGGAAGAATTATTTTTCTTGTCTTGCTTATAGCACATGCTACTACATCCAAGACTTATGTTCACGTTTTTTGCAACAGTGTTAAATTTTTTACTCCTATTCCGTCTGTCATCCCAGACTACTGCAGAAAAGGATAATTCCAGATCCTTTTCTGCAATACTCCCTCCTAGGCAGTCATTTTATAATTACGCAATTAATTATTTGTTTGTAAATGTTGCATTTCTCCTTATTGCATCTCCTTGGTATTTCTACTTATTTTAACCTCATCCTATTTATTTCAGACTATTTATCTTCTACTGCAGTGGTTTTCAACCTTTTCGAGCATATGGACGCCTTTTCAATCTATTCAAATTTCACGGATTCTCCCCTCCCCCCCACACACCTGGGGGAGGGGGAAAAAGTAAAGGAAAAGTAAGTGGTGGGCCTGATACTTATTTTTAAACTTTCCAAGACCGCCACCCCCCCCCCCCCGCAGTACCATCACAGTTCACCAGGGGTCCGCAGGCCACAGGTTGTGTCCCTCTGTTCTAGCGCCTTACAAATTAGTTGTTTGTTTGCTCCATTATCTTTCAGGATAACTAAGTTAGGCTGGTGATAGAAAGCTTTCGTGGTCTGGCCCATGAAAGCTCATCACCTAATAAACCATCTTGTTAGTCTTTAAAGTGCTACATAGTCCTGTTTTTTGTTTAAGTTAGGCTGGGTGATCTATAATTCCCTAGGTTGTCCTTATTCCTCTTTTTTAGAGCTAGGTACTTTTTCAGGTCTCTGGGAATCTTCCAGCTCCATGACTTCTCAAAGATAATCATTAATGGCTCCGACATCTCTTAAGCCAGTTCCTTATGTATTTTAGGATGTATTTTGTCAGGCCCTTCCAATCTGTAGACACTTATCTCGTCTAAGTAGTTCTGAACTTGCCCTTTTTTGCTATTTCATCTTCAGATTCTACACCACTTACACTGCTGTTCATTATGTTATTTTCTAATCACTGCTAAGTTTTTTGCTTTGAATGTATTTGTAAAATGTTTTCTTTTTATCATTTTTGTCCCCTACAAGCTTAATATCTTTTTTTTGCTTTGGCTTTTCTAATTTTCTCCCTACATGCTTGAAACACTGGGGCAGTTCCAGAAGACTGGAAAAAAGCTAATGCCATGCCAATATTTTTAAAAGGTAAATATGACAACATGAGTAATTATAGGCCTGTCAGCCTGACATTGATTCCAGGCAAGATAATGCAGTGGCTAATAACAAGACTCGATTAATAAAGAATTAAGGGAATGTAATATAAACAATGCCAATCAAAAGAAGCTTATGGAAATAAATCTGTTTAACATCTTTCTATGACTGATAAATGTGATTGATAAGGGCAAAAGATCTAATAGATTTCTGCGAGGCATGGTGCAATGCATTTTGACAAAAATTGAATGATACAAAATTAACATGGCATACATTAAGTAGATCAAAAGGTGGCTAACTGATGGGTTTCAAAATGCAATTGTAAACGGGGAATTGCCATCGAGAAGGTATGTTTATAGTGAGGTCCTGCAGACATCCTTGGGTCTATTTAACATTTTTATCAATGATCTGAAAGAAAACATAAAACTGATAAAGTCTGCAGATGACACTAAAATTGGGGAAAGGTAAATAATGAAGAGAATGGGGGACTCTAGCCTGGGAAGCACTGATTCTTCAAAAAGAAAAAGATTTGGGAGTCATGGTGGATAATCATCTCAGGTTCCCATACACCACTATGGCCAATCCCTGGATACACAAACAGGAGGATTCAAATAGGAGCAGGAAGGTTATAATACTATGTTTGACAGTGGTGCAATCACTGCTGAAATGCTAGGTCCAGTTCTAGTGGCCACAAAATTCAATAAGAATGCAAAAAGTTGGAGAAGGCTCAGACATGAGCCATAAGTATGGCTGAAGGATTAGACTCAAGGAACTCAATCTATTACCTTAAAAAAGAGAACGTTAAGAGGCAACTTGATTAGACACAATACCTACATGGAGCACAAATATTTAATAATCCATCTAGTGGTCAAAGGTGTAATATGATCCAGGGGCTGGGAGTTAAAGCTAGACAAATTCAGATTAGGAAAAAAAAAAGGTGTAAATATTTCAGTCAAGGTAATTAACCATAGGTACGATTTACCAATGATCTGAGTGGATGCTTTAACACAGACAATTTTTAAATCAAGATTGGATGTTTTTCTAAAAGGTGTGCTCTAGGAATTATTTTGCAAATGTCCTATGGCCTATATAATATAGGAGGACCTATGGCCTATATATAATATATATGGCCACAATAGTTTCTAATGGCCTTGGAATCTATATCCATGTGCCTTAAGCCCATTTCTCATCAAATTAAACTACATGAAGTGGCTACATAAAGGGTTCGATCCTACCTGATGAGCAGCTGGACTCCCACTGAAGTCAACAGAAATTGAGATGCATAGCCCCTTGCAAGACTGAGTCGCAAGTGCCCAAACAAGAGTTTCTGGGTCTGATTCAAAACCCTCTTATTTAATGGCAAGAGTCCCATTTCATTGAATGGGTTTTGGATCCAGTGTCATAACAACATAGTTGGTTTAAATGAAACAAACAAACAAATCCTCATCTATAATGATGATGGCAAGAAAAACGAAATGTATTTTCTATTATTAAAGTAACCATAGTTAGCAGCAGCAGCATCGTGGCATTGATATGAGGCAGTCTCAGGCCAAGGTCAGGACTCCCTTTTACTATGTACTATACAAGAACAAAAAGATAGTCTGAGTCCCAAAGATCAGTAGCATAAATGGATATGTTAGCGTAAAACGTTGTATTTTCCAGCTCTATTGTGTGTAATTTGTGGAAGGGAAGGGAAGCCAGTGGGGACAGAGCAAGTGAGAGCAATCAAAATTAATACAAAGTTACAGGAGGAGGAATTTATTCTATGCATGTGTTTGAAATGCAGGAATATCTGTTCATGTATATTTTATTTTTAATATGATCCATAAATATGTTAATTTTAGAATCATATTTCCTCCTAGAAAACAGAGAGGACTTAATAATCAAATATCATAGGAAAGAGGCTTGTGGAGAGAAAGACTTGAAAAAACAAAAGTTATGGGCAAGCATTTTCTGCACTGCTTCTATGTTACATGTGTATAAAATTACATCTATCTATGTTACATGTGTATAAAGTAAAAAAAAGGGAGTCCTGACTTATACAATGCTAATTGTAAGTAGCTGAATTTTAACCAGACAGCATAAAGTTGTGCTTTAATCAGCTAGTTTACAGTTTTCCATAACAATAACTTGTTTTGGTTTTGTACCACAGCAAAACCAAACTTCATAAGGCCACAAGGAGTCCTGTGGCACCTTATAGACTAACAGATGTATTGGAGCATAAGCTTTCGTAGGCCAAGACCCACTACGTCAGATGCAGGTCTTGGTCCACGAAAGCTTATGCTCCAATACATCTGTTAGTCTGTAAGGTGCCACAGGAGTCCTTGTCGCTTTTGCAGATCCAGACTAATACGGCTACCCCTCTCATACTTCATAAGGCCAATTACCTCATACCTGGAGTAGAGAGAACACACATTTTGATTCCAACCTTAGAGTTTCTATGCAGGACAACAAAACTTCAAAACTCCCAGTAACTACAAAAGAGTGCAGGACCCTTTAGGAAATTGCTGACATTTTTGAAACTTGAGATACTTTATTACTGGGAAGATTCATACTAATCTACTAAGAGAGTTTAAAGGGAAACCCAGAGGAATTTCCATTGGTTTCAGTAAATACCTACATTTTCTTCGGCAAAGCATACCTCCACTTTTTCAGAGGCCCCCTCCCAACAAAACTGTTGCAGGAAAATAGGAAAAGCATTCTAAGGACACAGCAGCTGTGCATCCTGTGTGCAACATAGAGCCTTACAGGGACACCTGGCGCATGACTACAGAAGGAGCAAGTGTGGGAAGGACCAGAGTGTCCACTGGCATAAGGATCCTACCATTCTTTTACCATTCATACACAAGGGGGCATTAAAACCATAGGATTGCAAAGTTAGCCACAAAACAATACCTTGAAGGGATGAGATATTTCTACCCCCTCGGCCCCCACCTTCACACTCCATACACAGCCATTCAGCATCCATAACCAGCCATTCAGACTGGCCAGTGGGCTCAAGACAGTGTGCTCAGTTTTGCTTCACATCTACTGAAAAAGGCCATGTGAAAAATGGGTCTTCTGTGAATATAGTAGGTTGGCTTTGTCTGAGTCAAAATGACTTTGCTTTTCATAGTGAAAGCAAAAGAATGTGAAGGAAAATTGTAGTGGTTTTTGTTTTTTCATATATCTGAAGAAAACGTGACGTTTCTCCATTTTTGTTGGCAGAGGGACATTCTTCCCTATCCTTACCTCATCACTGAGTGCTAAGCATTTTAAAGGCAAAAGAAAAATAACTAGAGTGCAATTTTATTGGCCTCCCTCCAAATTTCTAGTACTACCTTCTGCATAGTTTTATAGTAACACAATATACTGTAATGAATAATAATGTTGACTTAGTTTCCTACAGTGATGGATATATACACTATGCACTGCATAAAGAATATGCTTTTCAATCTTTCATTCTTTCTTGCCACCTAATCAGCGCAAACTTATGTGGAAATAAATTTCATCAAAAATATCAGCATAAAAATAGAGGGAAAACAGGGAAGGATGGCCTTCAGAGATGCAACAACATGCAAAAAGTGGGATAGGATGAGAATTTAGAAGGTCTGCAGGTAGCCTGAGGGAAACACTAACAGGAGAGAAAAGCACAGATTCCATGGCTGAATCTATCACTGTTATAATGTTTTAATTACGTACAATCATTCCTTGTGTTTTTTGTATATAGAAAGGTTTTTAAAAAATAAGATAGAAAGAACAATGAGCACTAATAACTTCTGTTACTTGAACTTTCATCACAAACTGTCTTAAAAAAAATCAGACTTACATATTCTATTCTGAACAGAGCAGTGCTGTGACAGAGGGTATGTGGATCTGACTAATTCAGATTTCTTCATGAAAGAAAAATAGCTTAAAGGAAATTACCAAGAGGCATGACAAACTAGATACAGCCAGCCAGAAACAACTAGCACAATGCTAATAGGCAAACCCAACTACCCAAGAGAGAGAACTGTTTTCAAGAGATGTATTTTTTTCCTGTAAATACGCTGAAAGTGCCACATGTAGTTTAGCTGATGAGATGTGTAACTCTAGATTTGTTGAACAGTTTACTTTAATTCTATTTTTAGGCTAATATTACTGTTTGTGTGAAATTATTCATACATTCCCAGCCCTGAAACCTCTAAGAGGAAGTACTGAATGATCGAGAGTTTTCTGGAACCTACAGCTACCCAATTTCAGACCAAAGACACAGATAGATGTGACCTATGCCTAATAGTGTTGCTGTTGGATATCTGTGGACAAACACAAGAGGAGCAGATGATATTTAGAGGGAATGCCAATCATAAGCTTATCATATGTAAAGTACAGCATCGTTTTAGGAGTGCTGCATAGTATAAACTAAATTAATTCCCCAGGAGTTACTACTTGAAAAAAGAAAGGAGGGGAACTTGCATAAGTTAAGGCTGATGACACCAGGAGCCAACATAAGGCACTGGGGGGGGGGGGTTGCTATCAAGAATGGCCACTCCTTTACTTATGGGTCACTCATTCTCAACCCAGGGAGACTGATCACCATGAGGGACTTCCATAGAATTGGAGACAGAAAGCACAGTGTTGTCAAGGGTGACTTATTGTACGCAAAAGGATGCCTGCACTGCACCTACACACAACTCCAATTACTTGAATGGACAGGTATCTACCCACAAACAAAAAGTTGCAGGACCAAGGCCTGGATGAGTACTACTCACTTGGCTGTGCACTCATCCCCGACAAAACAAGAGACTGACACTGAGTAGAGTGGCCAACTTTTTATGAGCATAAAACCAAACATCCCCCTGCCCTGCTCCTCCTCTGAGGTTCTGCCCCTCCTCTAACACATTGCCTCCTGCTCACTTCATCCCTCGTCTGTCACTCTTACTCAGTGACTCATTTTCACTGGGTTGTCTCAGTGATTTGGGGTGCAGGAGGGGATGAGGACTCTGGCTGGTGGTGCAGGCTCTGGCGTGAGGTCAGGAATGAGGATCGCAGAGTGCTCTGGGCTGACGCAATGGGTTGGGATGTGGTAAGGGCTCCAGCTGAGGGTGCAGGAGGGCACTTTGAGTGGGGGAGGGCATGGGGTTTGGAGTATGGGAGGGAGCTCCAGACTGTAGCAGGGGTTTAAGGGTATGGGTTCTGGAGTGGGTCCAGAAATAAGTTCAGGGTGTGGGAGGGGGGTCTGAGCTGAGGCAGTGGGTTGGGATGTGGGAGAGGGCATGGGATCTGGGCTGGGGGTGCAGGTTCTGAGGTACAGCTATGAATGATGGGTTTTGTATGCACAAAGAGGCTCCAGATTAGGGGGGTGGTGCTGAGGGATTTGGAGTATAGGAGGGGGCTCTGAGCTGAGGCAGAGGGTTGAGATGTAGGAGTGGGTTATGAGTGCAAGTTCTGGGGTGGTGCCATTAATGAGGAGTTTAGGGTTGAGCAGAGGGCTCCAGGCTGGGACTTGGAGGTGCGGGGGAGACAAGGGCTCTGGCGGGTAGTGTGGGCCTCGGGATGAAGGGTTTGGGGTGCAGGAGAATGCTCCAGGCTGGGGCAGAGAGTTTGGAGTGCAGAAGGAGGATAAGGACTGGGGCAGGGATTTGGAGCATAGGTGGTAAGGGGAGCAGGCTCTGGGGGACACCAATGTTAGGTGGCTCTCAGAAGCAACATGTCTCCCCTCCAGCAGCTATGAAAAGGCACAGCCAGGGAGCTATGCTCAATGACTTATCGACACGCACTGCCCCTCATCTCCCATTGGTCATGGTTACCAGCCAATTGGAGCTGCAGAACTAGCACTTGGGGTGAGGCAGCCCATTAGTGCTGGAGATGAGACATGCTGCCACTTCTGGGAGCCGCAGGGAGCCTGCTTTAACCCTGCTACAGCGCTAACTGGACTTATAACTGCCAAGTCAGCAGTGCTGACTGGAGCCACGAGGGTCCCTTTTTGACTGAGTATTGAAAACCAGATGCCTACCTGCCTACCCTACCCATAATGGAAGTGCCATTTCAGAATTCAGGGGAAAGAAACTCTTCTCCATTTGTCACTCACCTTCCCGTGTATGAGAGTCACTTCTGGCCCAATACTTGCAATTGTTCCCACTCTGAAGCAGTCTTATCCTCCAGATATGAATACCTTGGCCTTCCATTAAAGCTCCTATTGACATGAATGGGACTTTCATCTAAAACAAAGCCTGGATAAGGTTTGCACCCATTGTGTTGGCAGATCATTTACCAATGTTTAACATCTTTAAATTAGAAAGCCGTAAGTAAAAGTACAAATTGACAAGAAGATTCTAATTAGATATAACTAGATATTCCTAGTATTAACACATTTAAAAGTGTCTGGGATTCTTACTTTGTGAGATTCAATTATACTATCTGTCCTACAGTTATTTGCTTAATCAAGGGAATAATATTCTTCTCGCTTTAGTAACCTGGTTAAAAGTACATATTTTTGTTTATATCTTTAAGAAAATGTCTAAATCTGTCACCCCCTAGCAGGCTAATGGATGGTAAAAGTGCTTTCACCATCTTCTCATTATGGTCATTTATATTCCCCATAATGTGTTTTAGCTCAAATGCTTCTTCAGAGTATTTTAAAACATGATTATGAAAGCTAATGAGTTCCTGCATAATAGGGATGTGTATGCTGTACAATTTACAGGTAATTTCCCAGCACAACTCAAATTTGTTTCTAAACCAGGTGGATTACCCATTTATATGACATCTGATTGCCCACAGAAATTATAGCAAACTCAATGGAAGAGGAGACAAACAGTGCATTGTCTTTCCTTTGCATTTTTAGTTTCTTTCAGAGATTTGGGAGTAAGTGCAGTATTGCTTCAAAAACGATGCGATCTGGCTTCCTTTCCAAATGTGAATGAATCTTAAAAACTGGAAGGCCTTACAATGGGATTAATACAAAGAATGGTGATTCATAGATATAATCAGTAGCACTTGTGAGTATAGTTTATAAAGTTTTTCTGAATATGTTTGAAGATACACTGGGAATATTCTAGTTTACTCAAAATGAGACATCCCAGATGGGAAAAAGAAGACAACAAGGAAGCCTGAGTTTCAATAAGAAGGAATTTCATATACTTTATATCCTGTTCCAAACTTCTTTTATAACTGCTGTAGTTTTATAATACAAATACAATATACACAATGTCTTGGCAATATTTTCTGAAAGGAACATAGACTGTCACAATTTCTTCCCCATCTCACTGGTATATGTTAAACACATTTTGTGTGGTAAAGCATACTATTCACATGAGGGGACTTTATACCAGTGTGTGTCAATCATTTTTTTATAAAGTACCCCCTTTAAAAAAATTATAAATACCCCCTGTATCTACAGTTTTCAGAAATACAATTTTTTTCCCTACCATTGCAACACATTTGTTTAAACAACTTAATTGTAGCCGGGCAGGCGATAAAATTTTTGGATGTAAAAAGTACAAAAATAATAAAACGCTGTAAAAAACTTAAAACAAAATTTCAGTTTTCTCCAAATTTCAGTTGTGTTGATGTAGCCCCCCCCAGACTTCTCTTGAGTATCTCTAAGGGTACTCGTACCACTGGTTGAGAAACACTGATCTATACCACTACATGCTGGAAGTGAAGGGACATGCATTCAGTAGAAGAGAGGAGCTAAGATGTATTTAAAATAAGCCATGTCTGCTTGAAAGTGTATGTCATACATGAAAACGTCAGCCTCTCTTAGAATCTCTAAAGGCCAACTTTTGCTGTCATGTAAATCTAGGTTTGGTTTAATTAAGTGCATTTGCTCCAGATTTAAACCATTATGAATGGGAGCAGAATTTATTTTAAAATTTTCACATCTCCTTTTCTTTTCTATTGTTATGGGGATGAAAGGTTTAGCGCTGAAATAATACATAATTTTCCATATATCACCAAATGGTATTTATGTCTCATTTCTTCTCTGTGAGGAAGAGTGAGACAGACTCACTTAGATACTGCTATTTTTATGAAGTCTGTGGACATAAAGAACTAAAACTGCAGCAGAGTTCCCAGGATTATTTCACTCTGTTTCCTGTCATCTAGGATTAGCAATGACAGTGTCAGAGCGGATTTACTGAAGTCTTCACAAGTTCAGTTTTAGTGCCCAAAGTGATTTGACTGTGCATATGGGGGAAGGAAGTGGCAAAAGAGCAAAGCATAACTGACTAAGCCTGTAGAAGTAAAGAACTCACTAGAAGAGAACCCATATGAAGATGTCTGTCTCTCTCTCTCTCTCATTGCAGTACTTCAATCTGGTATGGAAGGTGGCATTTAATTCATCCCATTACTAGACCGCTTCGTGTAGGTCTTTTGGATGCCAACATGAACCATATGGTTTTGAACAGGATATGGATCTGAACGCAAAACCTTGATTCCTGACACCAAAGATTAGGGAAATTTGGGGTTCATAACTAACCTTCATGGTTAAAGACTTCGTTTTGAACATACTTGATTTGTGGCTTTGTTCAGGGTTATTGCTGCTTTATGAGAGAGTCTTTCAGTCTCTTCTTGGAACACATACATGCTTGCACCTGCACTTTATAGTTTAACACTTGTTCACATTTAGGTGTTAGAGTAAGGGTGCATGTTAGTGTTAATATTCTTAGCAGTCAGTACCTGCAAAGTGCAGGCATAAGAATGTGTGTAGGCAATTTTTTGTATATGCGCATTGAGGGTAGCTAGATGAATGAACTAAACTTTGTGTAGGATTAGTAAAGCACTGGCTTTTACCTTTATAGTGATGGTGGAACTGAGCAAGAGTGTGGGTAGAAGGTCATCTCTGAATTTATTTCTTTGTCCTAAATTGAGGTGAGAGAAGACCTGAGCCAAAGCACGTTAAAGTTAATGGAAAGACTCCCATTGACTTCAGATCAGTCCCAGAATGTAGTAAATTCACTAGAATGGCAAAGAAAACCAATTTTTGTTTAAACTACAAAATGGTGTTTCAGCTATAATCTACTATAATATGACAATTTCCATAGAAACGTAAAATACTGTGGCTAAATATTCTAATGTTTTAAAAATAAAAGCAGAGATCAAAAGCTTTGATACCCTATGAATATTTTTACACACAGATTTATCTGTTTGAAACAGTACCAAGATATTTATAAAGATTTCACATCTCCTTTTCAAGAAGATATTATTGAATATTTTAAATACTGTGAATTAAAAAATAAATATCTACTCCAAAATCTTTGAAAGTGAACTCAGTTAATAGGAAAAGGTTATATAAACTGCTGATGTAAATATGGGAGCTCAATTATAATGAGCTCAATGGGCACATACCCTGCATCTACCCTATATTTGGCACAGTATAGGTCTCCTGGAGTAGTGGTGCAGCCATGCTGGCAAGCGCACTGGGATGAGAAATGGAGGCCTGGCTCCACCTGTTCCTAACCTTTTTCTGAACACAGTCAGGGTCAGGTTAAAAGTCATAAGAATGGCCATACTGGGTCAGACCAAAGGTCCAGCCAACTCAGTAACCTGTCTGCCGATAGTGGCCAGTGCCAGGTGTCCCAGAGGGAATGAATCAAACAGATAATGATCAAGCGATCTCTCTCCTGCCATCCATCTCCACCCTCTGACAAACAGAGGCTAGGGACACCATTCCTTACCATTACTGGCTAATAGCCACTTATGGCCTTAACCTCCATGAATTTATCTAGTTCTCTTTTAAACCCTGTTTTAGTCCTAGCCTTCACAACCTTCTCTTGCAAGGAGTTCCACAGATTGACTATGTGCTGTGTGAAGAACAACTTACTTTTATTTGTTTTAAACCTGCTGCCCATTAGTTTCATTTGGTGGCCCCCTAGTTCTTCTATTATGGGAACAAGTAAATAACTTTTCCTTATTCACTTTCTCCACACCACTCATGATTTTATAGACCTCTATCATATCCCCCCTTAGTCTCCTCTTTTCCAAGCTGCAAAGTCCCAGTCTCTTTAATCTTTCCTCACATGAGACCTATTCCAAACCCCTAATCATTTTAGTTGCCCTTCTCTGAACCTTTTCTAATGCCAGTATATCTTTTTTGAGATGCGGCGACCACATCTGTACACAGTATTCAAGATGTGGGCATACCACGGATTTATATAGGGTCAATAAGATATTCTCTGTCTTATTCTCTATCCCTTTTTTAATGAATCCTAACATCCTGTTTGCTTTTTTGACTGCCGCTACAAACTGTGTGGACGTCTTCAGAGAACTATCCACGATGACTCCAAGATCTCTTTCCTGATTAGTTCTAGCTAAATTAGCCCCCATCATATTATATGTATAGTTGGGGTTATTTTTTCCAATTTGCATTACTTTACATTTATCCACATTAAATTTAATTTGCCATTTTGTTGCCCGGTCATTTAGTTTGGTGACATCTTTTTGAAGTTCTTCACAGTCTGCTTTGGTCTTAACTACCTTGAACAGTTTAGTATTGTCTGCAAACTTTGCCACCTCACTGTTTACCCCTTTCTCCAGATCATTTATGAATAAGTTGAATAGGATTGGTCCTAGGACTGACCCTTGGGGAATACCACTAGTTACCCTTCTCCGTTCTGAAAATTTACCATTTATTCCTACCCTTTGTTTCCTGTCTTTTAACCAGTTCTCAGTCTATGAAAAGATCTTCCCTCTTATCCCATGACAACTTAATTTACGTAAGAGCCTTTGGTGAGGGACCTTGTCAAAGGCTTTCTGGAAATCTAAGTACACTATATCTATTGGATCCCCATTGTCCACATGTTTGTTGACCCCTTCAAAGAACTTTAATGGATTAGTAAAACATGATTTCCCTTTACAAAAACCATGTTGACTTTTGCCCAACAAATTATGTTCTTCTATGTGTCTGACAATTTTATTCTTTACTATTGTTTCAACTAATTTGCCCAGTACTGACATTAGACTTACCGATCTGTAATTGCTGGGATCGCCTCTAGAGCCCTTTTTAAACATTGGCATTACATTAGCTATCTTCCAGTCATTGGGTACAGAAGCTGATTTAAAGGATAGGTTATAAACCATAATGAATAATTCCGTAATTTCACATTTGACTTGTTTCAGAACTCTTGGGTGAATGCTATCTGGTCCCGCTGACTTGTTACTGTTAAGTTTATCAATTAATTCCAAAACCCCCTCTAATGACACCTCATTCTGTGACAAAGCCTCAGATTTGTCACCTGCAAAGGATGGGTCAAGTGTGGGAATCTCCCTAAATCCTCAGCCATGAAGACTGAAGCAAAGAATTCATTTAGTTTCTCTGCAATGACTTTATTGTCTTTAAGTGCTCCTTTTGTATTTCGATTGTCCAGGGACCCCACTTGTGTAGTAAGCTTCCTGCTTTTGATGTACTTAAAAAACATTTTGTTATTACCTTTTGAGTTCTTCAAACTCCTTTTTGGCTTTTCTTATTATATTTTTACACTTAATTTGGCAGTGTTTATGCTCCTTTCTATTTACCTCACTAGGATTTGACTTCCACTTTTTAAAAGATGTCTTTTTATCTCTCTCTGCTTCTTTTACATGGTTAAGCCAAGCCACAGTGGCTCTTTTTTAGTTCTTCTACTATGCTTTTTAATTGGGGGTATACATTTAAGTTGGACCTCTATTATGGTGTCTTTGAAAAGTGTCCATGCAGCTTGCAGGGATTTTACTTTAGTCACTGTTCCTTTTAATTTCTGTTTAACTAACCTCATTTTTGCATAGTTTCCCTTTTTTAAATTAAATGCCACAGTGTTGGGCTGCTGAGGCGTTCTTCCCACCACAGGATATTACAGTCACTATTTCCAAGAGGTCCTGTTATAGTTACCTCGTGGACCAGATCCTACGCGCCACTTAGGACTAAATCAAGAATTGCCTATCCCTTTGTGGGTTCCTGTATGACTGCTCCAAGAAGCAGTCATTTAAGGTATCAAGAAATTTTGTCTCTGCATCTCGTCCTGAGGTGACATGTACCCAGGCAATATGGGGATAGTTGAAATCCCCCACTATTATTGAGTTCTTTATTTTGATAGCCTCTCTAATCTCCCTTAGCATTTCATAGTCACTATTACTGTCCTGGTCAGGTGGTCGACAATAGATCCCTACTGTTATATTCTTATTAGAGCAGGGAATTACTATCCATAGCAATTCTATGGAACATGTTGATTTATTTAAGATTTTTACTTCATTTGATTCTAAATTTTCTTTCACCTATAGTGCCACTCCCCCACCAGTGCGACCTGTTCTGTCCTTCCGATATATTTTGTACCCCGGAATGATTGTGTCCCATTGATTGTCCTCCCTCCACCACGTTTCTGTGATGCCTATTATATCAGTATCCTCCTTTAACACAAGGCACTCTAGTTCACCCATCTTATTTTTTTAAGACTTCTAGCATTTGTGTACAAGCACTTTAAAAACTTGTCACTTGTTTATTTGTCTGCCCTTTTCGGATGGGTCAGATTATTTTTTATGTGAATGTTTTTCGTCTTATCTGGCCCATACTTTATCCTCTTCCATCCTCTCCTGCTGACTAAAACCTAGAGAATCTCTATCCTCCAAGAGACATCTCTGTCCTGTCCATGTGCTCCTCTGCACCAATCAGCTTTCCCCCACCTCAGTTTAAAAACTGCTCTGCGACCTTTTTAATGTTAAGTCACTGTTTCATAAGATTGCTGTCTCTCTTCCTCCTGGAAACTACCCACAATATGGTAAGCCAGTTCAGGAGAGAATGCCTCTGACCTTCCCTTTCCCATTGTATAATCTGGTCCTGTGTGAAGTACAAAATTCCAAAATATACATCAAACTATAATTTAAAAATATAGAAATTGGCTACAGCCTAATGCTATTAATCTCTGCCATATGTTTGTCTGGATTTTTTTTTAAATGATGTCACCACCATCCTTACTAGTTTCATATGGATACATTAATGTAAAAAAGATTTTTAGTTTTTACCTCAGTACATAGCTACAAAGATTTACAGCACTTCACTAGAATTTTTAGCTGACTGCAAACTCCCATTTCTTGTCAGGAATGTGTCTATGCATCAGTCTTTATATAACACTCTGTGCATTAACCACTGCTGTAGCATAAATAAAATCCATAGAAACTGATCTCATTGACATTGTTAACTTTAGCATCTACACTGTTGGCATAGAGAATTATACTAGCAAAAATGGATAAAAAAGGTGGTAAGAAAATGGAAAAAACAGGAATGGGAATACACAAGTAAATTCTGGACTTTGTGAGCCATTCAGAAAGTAGTAGATATAATATGGGCCAGCTAGACAGCCAACTCTGTCCACATTTCTATACAAGTGATGCCGTCACAGAACCTAACCACATAAGCCATAACATCAGGAGCTCATACAACTGCACAGCCTCTATCGTGATATATGCCATTAAGTGCCAGCACTGCCCCTCTGCCATAAATACTGGCCAAACTGGATAGTCTCTGTGACAAAGGATTAATGGACACAAATCAAACATCAGAAATGGTAACACACAAACCTGCAGGGGAACATTTTAACCTGCCCGTGCATTCAATCACGGATTTAAAAGTAGCCATTCTTCCACAAAGGAATTTCACCAGCCAGTTACAGAGAGAGACTGCAGAACTGGAATTCATCTACTAATTTGACAATTACCCTGGTCTTAAATAAAGACACTAACTGGTTAACACACTCCAAAGCCAATTTCTCCTGCCTTTAATATCTGCATTTTCACATCAAAAGCCATGAATGGGACACATCCATCCCACTTAATTTGCTTCATTAACACAGGTCCTACAGGTATTTCTTTTGCTATTATATACATCTTGAATTCTGTTTTTTCCACTCCAACTGTTCTGATGAAGTGGGTCTTACCCACAAAAACTTGGGATACAATATATTTCTGTTAATTTCTAAGGGTATGTCTACACTACAGAGAAAATAAAAGCTGCTGCTGTCAATCCTCCAGGGTTCGAATTAGAGGGTCTAGTGAAGACATGCTAATTCAAACTGAGAAGGGCACTCCGGTCAATGCCAGTAGTCCTGCTTCCACAAAGAGTAAGGGAAGTTGAAGGGAGAGTGTTCTTACTTTGAACTCCTGCAGTGTGGACAGCACTAAAAGTCGAGTTAAAGTACTTCAGCTTCAGCTACGCAATGAATGTAGCTGAAATTAAGTATCTTAATTCAATCTTATCCCATATTATAGACATACCCTAAGGTGCCACAGGACTCCTTGTTGTTTTTAAAGTTACAAAACAACACGACTACCCACCTGAGAATTCTGAAAAAGTGTTACTGTTTGTATTGAAAGTTTTCTCCTAGCTAATAACAATCACCCTCAAAAGGTTATATAAATGAGAACAGATGGCTCAGAAACTTGTTAGAAATACAAAGTTTTTTTTTCTGTTATGCACTTGTTCACAATGAGCCCCCAAAAGTAGTGACCAGAAATAACATCTTTTTTGTAGCCTATGTCAAATGAAATTTTTGAGTACAGTTTTTACTAACCATGAGTTTACTAAAAGTCATTCAATACCCCTCTTAGCAGTCTGAAGAAAACCAACCAAGTATTTGTTCAGAAAGGATTAGTGATTTTGATTCCTCGTTGTTTGGGTGTCATTTTAGAAAGTTTTGTCCAGGGGCCTTCTCACATGTCAGTGTGATTCTTCCAAGCTGAAGGTGACATATATTGTTAGAATTGACGAGGATTCTACTCCTATCTCTTCTTTATTTAAAGAAAAAATATTCAATATTAGCCCTCACGAGCACTATTACTATTTTAAGCTATAATATAATGGACAATACTCCACACTTGCAGTGCTACTTAACTATTCTTGAACTCTACATTTCAAAATTCAACAGGAGGAGGATTCCATTGAAGGTGACTATGGTTTGCCAAACCTAACAATCAAGAATGTTCTAGTATGTAGAAAAATGAAATATATGTACCAGAAAAAGTTAGTCCTAAAGATAGTTCCTTACTTACACCACAATTTTCTTCTCATGTGGCATTAATAACATGTTACTTGAGATTCCCCAGAAAATTCTGGCTATAAGTAATTAATTGCTCAAGTCAAAATTATGTATTGAATTAAGCAATAATTTAAGAGAGGTATTTTAAACTTCAAGCACTATTTTTACTGCCTCATAATAAAGTAATTGTAGAATTAGTAGTACATTTACTACTCTTGTAAGTAATTATATAACTAAAACAAATGAATGGCTCATTTTAGAATGTGTGATGGAGGTATAGGGTGGGGTTCCAATTATCTACTGGATATGAGTCATTCCAAAAAACAGAGGGGCAAACTGTGTCCCAACTTATAACCTTCATGTGACTCATTAGGTATGGCCTCTCCATATTATAGCTCCAATACTTAAAACACAACCCCTCCTGGGTGGGCTCTCTGCAGGTGCTGGAGTTGGGCCACTAGCTACAAATTCCAGGACCAGTGTCTAATTCATTGAACAAGAATAACCTCATGGGGTTACAAAGAGTATAAATCAGTGCTGGATTTAGCCCAGTATGTTAAACCTCTGACATGAAGTAACTGCCCCTTTTCTATAGCACAGCAAATAAATGCGTATTTAATTATAAATAATAGTTACACATAATATTATCAGCTATATATATAGATAGATATAGAACAAAGTCATATATCAGGGTCTGAATTCAACTTCATCCCACATTCAGGGGTTTTGTTTAGTCCATTTAAATGAGAGGGATAGTGTTATGTGTGGATCAAGATCAGAACATTGCCCCAAATTAGGAGTTGTTTGATTATAAATGTTTGGTTTGGCTCCATCAGCCAGACCACGAAAGGTGCTGGAAATGTCTGATTCCTAGGATCAGCTGAGGATGCTCAACACCTGTCAGGAGAAGGCTCGTGAGAAGGGGGGAGAGATTTTATAAATTCTTGTTCCAGAAACACAATTGTCCACAATTGCCAATATCCATCAAGAAAGACATACTTTTTATATGTTTGTTAGCATTCTCTTAAGCTGACATAAGCCATTTAAAATAAACTAAAATAAGGGGGGAATAGTTTTATTATGCCCGATTGAAAACATAATGTATCATTAAACCCTGCGACTAAATGATGGAACCTATTCCTGTCGGTTTGCTTCACTTGCTTGCTTCACTTCCCTTACCCTTTGCCTGCTAACTTGCTAAAATTTCTCCACATTTCCAAGATCAAATGATTAAATAAAGAGATGCCAATGTGCTCAGTTTCATTTAAAATGATTACTCATTGTAAGAGGTACCAGGATGCCTGAAATTACCATTATCCCAAACTTAGTAGACCAACACTCTTACAGGTCCATACTATGCTCCTTATGTCAGTGGGGCATGTCCACACTAGCAGTGCTTGCAGAGAACAGTACACCCTGCGTAGCTATCCCACTATGCAACTTGCCACTATCTAGCACAGGGGTTTTGGGAAGGCTTTGCAATGCCTCCTGACAGAAAACAAGTTACACAGGGGTGACTGGGAACATAGTTTTCAATATCACATGATGCACTTTTCTCCATTTCATAATTTTAACTGCATATCTCCTTTCACAAGCCTTGCAAACCAATGCATCCACTATTTCTGTGAGAAAAATGGAACCTGCACAGCTCTGCAGTACTGTGATGATCGTTGTGAACACAACACACCTGATCTGCCATATTTCCAGAGCTGTAAGAGGTGTTATGAGGAACATGTCTATTCCTTGCAGGCTGGCTTGCCGTGTGCTATGGAAAGAAACAATTCAAGGTTGTTCTTGGCAGTTGCAGCAGCGGTGATTATGTTGCACTGCTTCTGGGCCTGAGAAACACGCAATGACTGGTGAGATCACATAGCAGTGCAGGTATGGAATGTCAAGCAGTAGATGCACATAGCCACATTCCTGGCATTGTGGAAAACATTTGCCCCAGCCTTCTGACATAGCAGCACCAAAAAGAGGGCCACACTGACAGAGAAGTTAGTGGTGATCATTGTGTGGACGTTTGCAAGGCCATGGTACTACCAATCAGTTTGGAATCAATTTGGAGTTGGGAAATCACCGTGGGGGTTGTTGTGAAGCAAGTGTGCAGTGCTATTAATTACATCCTGCTACAAAGGGCTGTGATTCCAGGCAATGCACAGGACATAATGGATTGTTCTTGAGCAATGGGGTTCTTGTACTGTGGTGGGGTGATAAATAGCATAACTATCCCCTATTTTGGCACCAGAACCCCTTGCCACAGGGCAGAACAGAAATAGTTCCTTTTTTATTGCAAGTACCAGTGGATCATTGGGGACATTTTACCAACGTCAACATAGGCTGGTCAGAAAAGGGGCAAGACGCATGCATCTTTAAGAACACAGGAATGTTCAGAAAGTTGAAAGCAGGGACTCTAGGCCAAAGAATCACTATAAGGGATGTTAAAATGCCAATAGTGATCCTGAAGCAAAACACAGGACTATGTAGCACTTTAAAGACTAACAAGATGGTTTATTAGGTGTGAGCTTTCATGGGCCAGACCCACTTCCTCAGATCAAATAGTGGAAGAAAATTGTCACAACCATATATACCAAAGGATACAATTTAAAAAAATGAACACATATGAAAAGGACAAATCAAATTTCAGAACAGAAGGGGGATGGGAGGGGCAAGGTACAGGTCTGTGAGCTAATGATATTAGAGGTGATTATTGGGGAAGCTATCTTTGTAATGGGTGAGATAATTAGTGTCTTTGTTTAAACTTAGGCGTAAAGTGTTGAATTTAAGCATGAACAACAGTTCAGAGGATTCTCATCAAGTGTGGTCTGAAAAGGTCTTTGAAGCAGGATGTAGGTAATCAAGTCGTTGAGAATGTTCTTTCTGGTTGAAATGGCAAGAAACTGTTTTTTCTTTGTGATCCTGTCTAATATCTGTTTTGTGGGCACTGATTCTTTGGTGAAGTGTCTGAGACATTTGTCCAATGTACATAGCAGATGGACACTTTCGGCACATGATAGCATAAATTATATTTCTGGATGAGCAGGAATATGTGTTCTTGATCTTATAACTTACTTGGTTAGGTCCAATAATGGTATCAGCAGAGTGAATATGTGGACAAAGCTAGCAACGGGGTTTGTTGCAAGGGAAGGTACCAGGGTTGGTATTAGTGTGATATGTCCTGTGGTTGTTGGTAAGAATCATCTTGAAGTTAGGTGGTTGTCTGTAGGAGACAATGGGTCTGTCTCCCAGAGCCTCTTGGAGTTTAGTATCCAGTTCCAGTACAGGCTGTAGTTTATTGATAATTTGTTGGACAGGTTTAAGTTGGGGGCTGTAGGTGATGACAAGTGGTGTTCTATTATTGGTTTTCTTGGGTCTGTCTTGAAGTAGATGGTTTCTAGGTATTCGTCTGCCTCTTTCAATTTGCTTTTTTATTTCTCCGGGTGGGTAGTTGAGGTTTATAAATGCTTAGTAGAGATCCTGAAGTTTCTGGTCTCTGTCAGTGGGATTAGAGCAGATGCGATGTCAGTGGGATTAGAGCAGAAACACTGGAGACATTCCACAGAGATTTTAATAACCTACACCCCACCATCAATCGCAGCCTGGACCCTTCTACACGAGAGATCCATTTCCTGGACACCACAGTACAAATCACCAATGGAAAATTAGACACCAGTCTCTACAGAAAACCTACCGACTCATACAGTTACCTACATGCCTCCAGCTCCCACCCAGAACACACCATACGATCCATCATCTATAGCCAAGCCTCTCGATACAACCGCATCCGCTCTAATCCCACTGACAGGGACCAGAAACTTCAGGATCTCTACCAAGCATTTATAAACCTCAACTACCCACCCGGAGAAATAAAAAAGCAAATTGAAAGAGGAAAGCTGTGGTTGGTGCCACAGTCCTGGTGGAGTGAGCCATAACAACAGGTGGTGGTTGTTTGTTATGGACAGTATAGCAGGTGTGGATGCAAGAGGAGATCCATTTCGATACTTGTGCGAGGAAACAGCTTGTCCTTTGGATCATTCTGCAAAGGAGAGGAGTCTCGTGGACTTCCCTCCAAAACTTGATCCTGTTGAGATAGAAAGTGATCACTCATCAGATGTTAAGGATATGTAGCACTGCTTGGAGGATGTGGTCATGCAGCTTTGGAAAGAATGCAAGTAAGTGGATTGGTTCATTAATGTGAAATGGTATGGGGACTTTCGGGAGGAATTTGGGGTGAGGTCTGGGTGTGACTTTGTCCTTACTGAAAATTGTGTAAGGGGGGTATGCCATCAAAGCTGCTCTCTCACCAACATGTCTGCTTGAGGCGATTGCTACGAGGAAAGCTACTCTCATAGACAAATGTAGCCATGAGCATATAGTGAGTAGTTCAAAAGGAGGCTTGGAGAGGCTCTTAAGGACGTGGTTTAGATCCCACAAAGGAGTGAGTGATCTTATTGTGGGAAACATTTTGTGGGCCCACCAAGAAACGGTGAGGTGTGGTGGAGGGTGGGACATCGTGTTTTTGTTGTACTGACGTCGAAAACCTCTTCCACTTGTAGGTATAATTCTTCCTGGTAGAGGCTCATTGACTGTTAAATAGTATTTTTCTTACTCTGTTAGAACAGGAAGTTTTGGCATCAAGGAGTCATGAAGGAGCCAGTCCTTAAGGTGAAGAACTACTGGGTACTCATGGAAAATATGGCCGTGATCACAGGGTTGTAACATCATAGGAATGCATGGGGAGCAGAGATCATCAGTAGTTAGAGGTATGGGAACCAGATTTTCCTTGACCATGATGGCACTACTAATATGACCCATGCTTGGTCCTGTCTGATCTTCAGGATCACCCGATAGAGCAAAGGTAGTTCAGGAGAGAGATCTTCCCCAAGCATGCCCTGGAGCAAAACCGGTGGCACTTGTGGTTGAACCAGGTCATGAAGAGGTTGATGACAGGTTGACCCCACTTGCAGAGCACTTCTTAGAGAGCTGTTGTGTCCAATTTGCTCTTGTTTTGGTCTGAGAATAGCTGATGGAGAGTGTCTGCTGTAAAATTAAGAGTTCCAGGTGGATAGATTGCTGTAGGGGTTGCTGTAGAGGTAATCTAGTGCTGTATGCACCAGTTTCAAAGTTTGATCACCTTGGTACAAAGTGAGTCGGTCCATGCTCTTCCCTGATGGTTGATTTAATATACATGCTGTATTGTGTGTTAGGGTGCGGATAATCTTGTTCTTGAAGTGCAGGGGAAAACGATGGCATGCATAGCATACGTTTCTTAACTCTAGGAGGTTGATATGAAATTGGGTTTCTTGGTAGGGCCATTTGCTCTGTACTGTATAGGATTCTAGGTATGCTCTCCAACCCGTAAGGGAGGAGTCCATGATTATAGTAATCATTGGGGGATGTTCAAATGAAAGCCCTCTAGCATGTTGTGCAGCTGTGTCTACCATTGTAGTGAGGTGAAGATATGGTAGGGGATGCTGACCATTTTGTGTAAGTAATCCCTGGAAGGGATGTAAATGGTGGCCAGCCATGCTTGGAGGCACCTCATATGGAATCTGGCTAGTCTCACAACATACGTTGTGGCCGCCATGTACCCTAAGTATCTGGAGACAGCTGCATACTGTTGTAACTGGAGAAGTGTGTACTACGTTTATGAGTTGTGACTGACTCAAACCTGTGTTTGGGAAGTGTTGCTTTGGCTGTGGTGGAATCTAATCAAACGCCTATAAATTAGAGACTCTGTGTGGGCTGCAATGTGGATTTTTAGTAGCTGATATGGAACCCAAGGCTGAATAGTAGAGCAATGGTAATATTGACCATTTCATGATAGGCTGTGCCTTTGATAAGACAGTCACCTAAGTAGGGGGAAATGATTACTCCTGTGCAGAGGAGGAGTGCCGCTACTATCACCAAGATTTCGGAGAAGACTCTTAGCACTTTCAATAAGCCAAATGGGCGAACACAGTATTGGTTGGTACTGTAAAGTATAGAAATCATCCGTGCACTAGATGGATAGTAAAAGTAAACATCTTGGAGACTGAGGCTGAGAACCAAACTCCACTGTCTAACACCAGTACAATGGTTGCTACCAAGACCATTTTGAACCTAAAATTTGTTACATACTTGTTGAGTTTTCTGAGCTCTAGTATGGGTCTCTTTTGGGTGAAGAAGTATTTTGAATAGAACACTCTTCCTTGGTAGGCCAAAGGGACTGGTTCTGTGGCCCTGGTTTCTAACAGATGATGAACTTCCATTTGTAACAAGTTCTCATGACAGGGGTCCCTGAAGAGGGATGGGGAGGGGTGGTGGGTTGGGGGAATAGAAGTGAAAGGGCTAGAATAAGCCAACAGAAAATCTCTAGAACCCACTGGTCGGATGTTATTTCAGTCCAGCATTGGAAAAGGGACCATAGCTAGTGGGTGAATTGAAGGTTGGATGTCATAGAAGGTGGTATGGCGGAGATGTTGCTCAAGCCCCCTGACCAAACTGTCAAATTTGCAGCATCAGTTTTACTAGAAGAGAAATGAGACTTGTCAAATGGTAAGTGGTCTTCTTTTAGTTGGCATTCATTTGGTATACCTGAGGCTTGGAGCCATGAGACTCTTAGCACTGCTATGGCAATTGTAATGCAATGTGCCACAGTGTCTGCCATGTCCAGGGCTGCCTGGAGTGCTGTGTAGGCAATAGTGTGGCCTTCCTGATTTATAGCCTGAAGCCTCTTTCAGGAAACTGAGATTGGAGTTTCGAATAGTTTCTTTGGTCTTAGTTGGCTAGGAGTGTTGAGTAATTGGGCACACAAAGTTGTAAGGTTGCTGAATAAACCTTCCTGCCAAGTGTATCAAGATGCTATGGTCCTTATCTTAGGGTGTGCACCTGAATTGAAGATATTTGGCTCTAGGATGTACAGCATCTACTACCAAGGATTTGAGCGGTAAATGTGAGAACAGAAAATCCATACCCTTTGCAGAGACAAAATATTTTCTATCTGCCACTTTGTTTGTGGGCGTAGCTGACGTGGATGTCTGCCAGATAATGTTGGCAGGGACAAGTACGGCTTCATCCATAGGGAGAGGTCTCTTAGGTGATGTAGCTGGTTGTAATATGCGGAGAAGTCTATGTTATTTCTCCTGCACCTCCTGAAGATCTATTTCCTGCACATTGGCAACACATTTGACTAGCTCATGAAACGGCTGTAGGTCGTCCATAGGAATTGGAGTTATGGGAATGATTGCTTCATCCGGGGATGAAGAGTTGTGATCTGTCATCTTCTTCAGACATAGGCTCCTCCTCTTCCGACTATTTGTTCTGGGGAGTTGGGAAAGATGTCATTACTTTGTCATGGAGGAGACTTAGCAGCCCTTCTAGCAGGAGTTGAAGGCATGGTGTGGTGACTTCTGTAAGTTGACTGTGCATCCCATAGGGCCAATTGACCCAGGTATGGAGGCAGTGGGTATGTCCAACAGTGTCCATACCAGCGCGGAGAAGAAGGTAAACGGATGGATCTTGTATGAAGCGATTCCTAGGGAGTACTTCTCTGAGTTAGAGAGGAGTGCTGGAAATAGAATCTATTCTGCAGTTCTGTATTGCCTCACTAAATGATATGGATGGTGCCGGGCATCCAGGGGGATAGACTGAATATGCTGATGATGCTGGTGAATGCGGTATTGATTGTGTGTCAGCCTGTGTTTGTGCTGTCAGTGCTGAGGTGTGCCTCAGTGCACTTTTGTGTGGTGCCATTATGGTAAGTGCCAGTGGTGATGCCATCAGTGCCAGGGGCAGTGTTGGTGCCCTTGGAGGTGGTATGTCAGTATGGGGAGGCTTCCATGCCATCTTCAGTGCCAGTTTCGGTGTGGTCTGTGCTGGTAGGTGTTGTGTCAGGCATCAGCACCATTAGCGCCAGTGCCAACGTCGGTGCTGAAGACCTGTGCCTCAGTTCAGAATACGCTCACTTGCGTGATGTGCTATCCTTTACCGGCACAGTGCCAGAGATGCCGGGTTTATCAGCCATGCTGGCCCTAGAAGAGCTAGAGGTGCAGGAGGCAAGGATCTGGGCAGGGATGTCCTGGCCTTTGCCTTCATTTTGTGTGAAGATGAAAAGGGAAGCTTATTTACCAAAGCTGAAGTTTTTTCCCTCTCTTGGGTCTTCACTGAGGAGGAAGAGACCTCTTGAGGTGGTTGGAGAAACTTCTCATACAGGTAAGATTAGAACAGTGCGGGCACTTCTGGGAGAGATGTGGCCTTCTTCCAGGCATTTTATACAGGGGAAGTGACCAGAGACAGGCACTCCCTACAGGAGTCACACCTCTTAAATCTTGGGGAACCAGGCATGTTGAATGGGGGGGGGGGGGGAGGGAGGGAAAACAGTGGGGGGAAAAATTGGGGGAGATTTTTTTGAAGAAAAAACAGGGGAAGGGTCTGAAAACTTCTGAAAACTTTGCTAAAGGTAAGATCTGAAGAAATTTTTTAACTGTGTTGTCATTTTAGGCCAAAGGAGGATGACTGAGAGGAGCTCCGTAGGCTGCTGAAAATGGCAGAGAAGAAACTGAGGTGCCACGGTGAACACGCAATCAATGGTTGCTAACAGCATGAGGGAACACTACTACACATGCACAGCAGGGTATTGCTAGGAAAGATCTCTGGTCGCTGGTACGAGGATGCAGCAGCACCTAAAGTGGAGCATCCACAGGGACAGCACTCGAAGAAGAAGCAGTGCAGAATCACTGAGTAAGCAAGTGTGGAATCACAGCTGAATGTGCTTTTGGCCAGCTGCTAGAGCTGTCTATTCAGGAACATAGACCTCAGTGGGGAAAAAAAATCCCAGTGTCCATAGCTACCTACTGCATGTTTGTGCTTCATAATATCTGTGAAGCTAAGGGGAAGAAGTTTCCTCTAGGGTGGAGATGGAATGGCTGTCTGATGATTTGGAGCAGTCACATACCAGGGCTACAAGAAAAACTCAGGGAGAACTACATGGCAAAAGGAGGCTTTGAAAGACCATTTTAATAATGAGCCAAAGTAATGTTCATTGCTGTTGTGTGGTGTGCCTGACAATTTTTTGCACTCCAGTATGAGCCTTGTAATTAATCCTGCGGGTGTGTGGTAAATTTACATTGCAAATGCACCTATTGCTATTATCTGTGAATGATGTCAGCTCCAGCCACCATATGTTATGAACTAATAAAGATGAATTAAGATTCCTTAAATAGACTTTTATTCCAAACCCACACAGTCCAACATATTTATAACTGAATATAACTTTATAAGTACAGGGTAAACTTTATAAGTACAGGGTAAAGAGGAAAGAACAGTCATTTTCATTGCACAAACACATACACCAATTGTGTCTATCACAGGTTAGTGTATGTGCAGCTGTGGCTGTCGGTAGTCTTTCCTAGGGTGGAGTGGTAGGTGAAGTACAGTGACCCCGGGTGCCATATAGAATGGAGGAAGGCAGTAGAATAGTTCACAGTTCTCCATAGGCAGTAGAAGGAGGCTAGCACAGATCTGCTTGAGCTTGAAAGTCAGCAAGACTCTCCAGCATATCTGTTTGCTGCCTCAGCACTATCCTCTCCTACTCTGTGGTCCAGCAACACCTGTGATCCGGCAAGATTTTAGTTAGCTGACTATCCACTTATCATGGGTGTGACCAAGTTTCCCACAGACACAAAGTTTGTTTACAGCCACCAGTCATGGCTCTCAGTGCTCTGTGCTGTTATCTAGCTCTAATTTACCCCTATATGTCTTATAAGAGCCCTATAGGTAATGGAAGTGTTGGTAATGCTGCTAAACAATATTGACCTTGCATGGTCTGGCAAATTCTCTGGTTCAGCACCAGTCAGGTCTCGATGGTGCCAGACTAGAGAGGTTCAACCTGTACTGCACTTTCCCACACTTTTCTCCTGACTGCACTATCCCTGTCCATTCTGTTCACAAGTATGATTCTTGAAGCCCTATACTGTGTATCTGCAGCACCAGAGGCTGGGGGGGATCTCTTTGAAGATGTTCTCCCATGTCCTCTGCCTTCTCCTCCTCATCTGGCTGAGTCACTTTGCTGTGCATCTGGAGAGACCATAAGTTAACATTGCCAACTGCACTTTAATGTCACTGCCCCTTTTGCTGCAGCCGGTGGTCCTTGGAAGGGTGGGGGAGCAAAAGAGCCAGCAGTGCTGCTGGGCCCTACTGCCGACAGGAGGTAGGCAAAGGGAGCAACGATATTAAAGAACCATGTCATAACTGTAACATTAGTTTGGATGGGCTGGCAGTGGTGGACACCTTTTACTAGTACTCCATATTGGCCCACTTTCACCTCCGCTGGTGTGAGTGTATCCTACTGAGACAGAAGAAGCAAGGCAGACTTCCTCAGAAACCCTTAGGAGAGGATTGCAGACTACCTCCACGAATGCTTCCCCGAGATCTCTATGGAGAATTCATGGGACATCCCAGTGCACATAAACCATCTGTTCTACAAGGCCCCTGGACATGACTGTACAGGGAACGAGAACAACTATAGGCAGCAACTCTACCTTGACTGGTCATTTCATTATCTCTTGTAGCATGATTTAAAAATAAGGTGAGATGCACAGATGTGCCCCTATAATATCAACACAAACTGCTGACTTATCTAAGGTCCTGTGCATCAGGTTCAACCATGCTCGACTGCAGGGACTGAGCTGCCCTGGATAAGTTGTGCCTCACTCTACCAGTGGATCCCTCAGTCACTTGTTCCCATCCTCCTTTTCCTCTTTGTCTTCCAGCACCTCATCCACAAGGTCACTCCGGAGACTTGGGACCCTGACTCCTCTAAAGTATGGTTGGAGGCGGGGGTCACCGCTAAGGATGACATGCGACTCTTTGTAAGAATATGTCTGGGGCTCCGCACCAAAGTGACTGTTAGCCTCCTGTGCCTTCTGGTACACCTGCCATGGCTCCTTGAAAGCCATATAGTACTGCTGCAGGTCCCACGTGAAGCTCTTATCCTCCACATCACAAGCAATCTGCTCAGAGGTGTCAATGATTCTATGGCTGGATCAAAGCTGTGCCTGCAGCATCTCATCTCCTCAGATCGAGGAGATCCGCTGCCTCTTGTCTATTCCAAGCAGAAAAGCATCAGCAGCGTGGAACTGGCATGATAAGCTTGACAGTTGCTAAGAGAGCTGACCACACTGTGCCAACAGAAAATGGAATTTCAAAAATTGGTGGGACCACTATGCTTTCAAAGTGTAAGTAGCTATCTATGCCACAAAAGCTCATGGCAATACACATCAGAAAATAATATCAATTTTTATGGTGTCAGACATATTGATAATGATCCCACAAGAGGAAAAACTCAGCATGGCAATGAATTTTCGAATCCAGAGTTTCAGGGAAAAGACTGAAGGTGAATGAAGTCACTGTTACACAAGGAAGCAGTACATAATGCAGCTAAACAGAAGAAATACAATTAAGAAAATGAGGCAGGTGAGAAATACTTTCGCCATCTTCCCTTGTTATATTTTAAAATCAAAATATAGGAATTATCTTGGCTAACAGTAGCAGAATTACCATAGCCTTGTATCAGTATTATTCTCAGTGCTTTTCCCATTCTGCCATTCACTTGCTATAGTACCTGGGGCCATTTGTGCATTATTTTCCTCATCTGTAAAAAAAATCGAGATTTTAGCGTTACCCTATCTTTGTAAATCAAATCAAATATAGTAAAAGCTGTGTTACCCGGCATGTTGGGGGAGGTTAGGGAGCTGGTTAATTGAATATTTGGGTTGAGAGTTACATTTTACTAAGGGAATGTGAATTTTCAAAGAATTAGAATACAATAAAACGAATAAGGTATAAAATAGTATACACTTAGCAATCCAGTAAATAGCGTGTGTGTATATATGTGTGTGTATATATATATATATATACATATATATACACACACACACACACTTGCACTAATATACAGTATTTTACTGCTAAGTATAAGAAAATGATGTATATACATTTAACTAAAAATTATTTTTCAGTACGTAATAAGGATGATGGTTTTACCTCAGCTGTACATGATATTTTCCAGGAAACATTACATACATAAAAAGTTGGCTTCCAAAAGAAAAATAAGAAATAAAATTACTTCCAGTTCCTGCCAGATGTAAAAGTCTGAATTAATACTAAAGCAGGATATGAGATGTGAATATACTTCACATCTGCCCATTGCATAAACAATGCAGCACATCTGTCATGTTCAAGTTTTCATACCCAGCATAAAATATTTCCTTAAAACTGACAAAAGAAAAAGCCCTCTGAACCTGTGGAACAGAAGAATCCATTTTAAAATTAAAAATAAAAAAAGCATGTAAATCATAGCAAAGTCTTTAACTTACCTCTTTTGTCTAAGCATAATGACATTTTTATAAAGTCTAAATTTGCATTGTCTTTTCATAGGTAATATGTGCATTGCTATATTTATTATATCATATCACATTTCTTCAGAGGCTTGGTTAATGGAATCAGAGGAGTTATAGTAATCATTTAAACAAACAGAAGTTTTCAAAAGCATTATTAAAAATAGACAGAAAAATCAAAAAGATTTCAAGAAATTATTAATTCTCATACTCATGATAACAGGTGTGATAGTTGAAATTAATACAATGGTTTTCAGCCTCTGATCCACATACCACTGGAAGTCCACAAACTATGTTTAAGATTTCCAAGGGGATCCACCCTCGCACTGAAATATTTTAGGGGTTCACAAATGAAAAAAGATAAAAAAAACCCTCTGTACTAACACAAACCAAATATTTGCAAATAAATTCATGATATAAATGCATACATTCATTTCAAAAGGAAAAAACAAGAGAAAAATACTGGATAAGAAAGATACTGGATAGTGGGATAAGAATGACTGTTTTCTTTTTTCTAATGGTCTTGCTCCAATTTTAGTCTATATTTTGCTTTGACCACTGGAGTGTCTTATCCATCAATCCACTATAGTCATGAGGTTTCCTATTGCCAAGCTAATGCTCTTTCAGGGTCTTTTTGGCATGAGTTGAAATAATCACCAAGCCTACTATTATGAAAAACACCTGTCCAAAAGCACTTTGGGATGAATCTACTATGGAGAGAGAACAGATATATCACATCATAAAAGCAGATTTTGACTCCATCATGTCATCCTTATGATTTGGTGGCAGCGAGAAGCAAGTTCCAAAACTTCCTAGAGGATATTCCTGCTTTTCAAGACTCCAATGACCACATCCATTACAGTGATCATAACTTTCTGTGATTATTAAGCTTTTATACTGAACTATACTATACTACAGGCAGTCCCCGGGTTACATGGATCCAACTTACATCAGATCCCTACTTACAAACGGGGTGAGGCAACCCAACACTAGCTGCTTCCCCCCAGCAGACCAGGGAGATGCGAAGCTAGCGTGCCCCCCCCGCCTCCTTCCCCCAGCAGACCAGGGAGATGTGGAGCGGCTTTTCTCAGCAGACACCTCAGCTTGAGAATAAAGGACTGAGGGAAGTGAGGTGTGGGAGAATAAAACTGAGCTCTGGAGAAATGTTTGGCTAGAGTTTCCCCTATAATATGTACCAGTTCCGACTTACATACAAATTCAACTTAAGAACAAACCTACAGTCCCTATCTTGTACGTAACCCGGGGACTGCCTGTATTTCAAGCACCAGTCAGCCACTTAATGGGCAACTTGATCTATGCAAGAAAGATATTTAAAAAACTGATCATTCATTAACAAATAGATTCAAATTTCATAACTTTGGTCAAATTATAACTATTGGCAGAAATAATTACTGGTGGGAAGATGGTTTTTAACAGTGTAATAAGACATTCAGCTCATTCAATTGTCCAGTTATGATTACAAACAATTGGAGAGCTAAGGGAATTGGACAAGATTACAAGCACCAGAAAAGATGAGATTAAAAGGTGGAAATAAAGAAAAACAAACTTTACAATTGGAGGGGGAATAATTATAGATGGCTACTGACCTATTTTTAAGTATATCCATCCATAGTTCTCAGATTATTTATCATATACTCTGTGGTCAACATCTCCAAAATGGAGCTATTAATCAAGGAGACAAGTATCAGAGGGGTAGCTGTGTTAGTTTGAATCTGCAAAAGCGGCAAGGAGTCCTGTGGCACCTTATAGACTAACTGATGTGTTGGAGCATAAGCTGGCGAAGTGGGTCTTTGCCCACGAAAACTTATGCTCCAACACTTCAGTTAGTCTATAAGGTTCCACAGGACTCCTCGCCGCTAATCAGGGAGAGAATATCCATTGAGCAAAAATGTCCCTAGTCGCCATTGACATTGATGGCCAGGGCATGGAAATGAAGTGTTGGTGGGAGAAAATACACACGCACGCGTGCCCACCAGTGTCCCTCCCCTCGACCAATAGGAAAAAAACTGGGACTCCATCTCCGACACTCTTTCCCCTATGTGGGGGGCAATAGAGCCTTAGACATGCAGCCTTAATTGCTTCAACTGGAAAAGCAGGGGTGGGGGCACAAGATGGGCTAGGATACAGAAAGAACATCATGGTGGATAGAGGAAACCCCATGCCTTATCAAACAGCACCATGTTACCAAGAAGAATGAGCCGTCTTTGCACTTGTTCACGCATTAAGCTCTCAGGATCATTTCTTGAGAGCCAGTTTAGAGAGCCTCTTACTGACACAAACACGAGTCAGGATTTTGCCCAATGGAATACTATTTGAGTTTAGGGTTGCCAGGTGTCTGGTATTGACCCGGAGAGTCCAGTATTTTCGCCTCCTGTCCGGTAAAAAAAATTGAGAAAATACCGGACACCTAAAATGTCTGGTACTTTCTGATTTCTTTCCCCCTACCAGGAGGTGAAAATACCAGACACCTGGCAACCCTACAACACTTAGCAACCGGGCCCAGCCCCTGCCTCCCGCGCACAGCTCCCAGGCCCCTCCCGGAGCCCCCCCCCCCACTTACCTGGCTCCGCAGGGAAGCTATCTTGCGTCATGAAAGAAGAAAACAAGATGGCCACCAGCAAAAAAGCCCCAAAGGCCTCAAAGGGGCTATGCTGGGGTTTTTTTGTATTTTTTAATTTTTTTGTGCTTAATAGTCGGGGTTCTTTTTTTTTTGGCTCAACAATTTTGTGCTCCCCCTTTTTTCTCAACAGTGGATTTTTGGGAGGGGGATTCAGTATTTTTTGTTAAACCATCTGGTTTAGTATTGAGTGTTGCAGGACTGAGGATCCCATGTCATTTTTGTCTACTGTATTCCAACAGCCTTATACTGCCTTTAAGAAATGACTCGACTAAAATATTTTTTGTTGTGTGGTCCATTTATATTCTGAAAAACAACAAATGATCTGGTAGCACTTTAGAGACTAACAAAACATGTGGATGGAATCATGAGCTTTCGTGGGCACAGCCCACTTCTTCAAATGACCGGAAGTGCACAGGTTTGAGAATAAATCACCACATTCGTTGCCACAACATTCTCACAAACATATTTCTACAAAAAGGTAGATTACACAACGCCTACAATAAATCTGTTTCCTGCACTGTATTGTATGGGAAGGGGGGTTACCTTTTTATTAACCTTCATGTACTGACTGAAATATTAGCCTAGTTCTCTGAGCTATGAAAAATATCTAAGCAAGGAAGTTCAACAAATACACATGAATCTAAAACAAAGTCAGAATGCTAACCCTGTTCCACAAACATCTGGAAAAAGCCAAAGATGAGTTTCCACAACTATTCAGTGTTATTCTAGATAACAATAAGAACATGATATCACATTTCCGCTTCATATTTCTCTTCTGTTCCTGTCACTTAGGTGTTGATATATACTTTTTTTAAACTATAGCAAAGAAGGAAAGGATCTGAAACAGCAGCTGCAGGAACTGACAAAAATCTATTGTCTTACATTGGTAGGTGACAAATTCATCAGAAGCTACATATTAATTCTCAATGTGTTGGTGAGTAAATAACTCACTAAAACCAATGGTAAGACTGAGTCAGAGAAAAGTTCAAAGCACTCCCGTTATGAATGACAGTTAATAATTTTAGTGCACTCTCACAGTAATACAGTAACTCCTCTCTTAATGTTGCAGTTATGTTCCTGAAACACACTACTTAAAGCGAAACGATGTTAAGTGAATCCAATTTCCCCATGAGATTTAATGTAAATGGGGAGAGTTAGGCTCCAGGGAATTTTTTTTTTTTTTTTGATAGACAAAAGATGTTATATACATAGACAGAATAAATTTTAAATAATTTTAAACAATCTAATACAGATGGGACCTCCCCAGTCTGGCACTCTCAAGACTAGACTGGTCCAAGACAAGGATTTTTCTAGACCAGGGGAGGTCATTTCAGGGCCCACCCTGGATGGCCCCTCTCCCCAGCTCTCCCCTCAGCCCAGCTGAGCAGCACGCTGGCTCCTTGCCTCTCCTCCCCCTGCACTTTGCAGCCCAGCTGGACCACGTGCTGGCACCCAGGTCCCCACCCCTCTGCAGCATGACAGGACTCTCTGGTCCTGGAACATCCCTGGTCATGCCAGACCTCAGATGTTGCTGAACCAGAGAATCCCAGATTTCAGAGGTGCAACCTGTACTGTACTTACCAGTGATGATTATGAAGCTTTGATGAGGCAAGAGTGTAACGGGGTTGGGGTGCCGAGGCTAATTCTGCTCTGTCCCTCTCACCCTCCCCCCCCCCCCCCCCAGCGTTCTTACAAGGAAGTAGGGGAGGGAGCTTGCCCCGCTCCACCTGCCCTTTGCTCCTGCTGGGGAGTATGGTTGGAAGGCTTCTGGTAAGATGGGCGGAATGGGTAAACCCTCATAGCTAAACCCTGCTCCCCAGCTGGAACACTGGATGGGCAGGCAGAGCGGAGTGATCCTAACAATCTTGTAACAGAACATTGCATGACTTTAAACAAGTATGTTTTCTAATAATCAGAAACTAATAACAAAACAGTGTTAATCAAGACAGTGTGAAGTGAGGAGTTATTGCATTATGTGAACAGTTGAATCTCTATTAGGCTGAGATTTGCAAAAATGCTTAAGGTAGATGGTGACAACTCATACCAAACTTACTGATTTTTCAGTGGAATTGGGCACCTAACTTTGTTTGGCTCTTTCGAAATGCCTGTCCTAAATAACTATCAGTTCTCTTTATTAAGGTGATTAAAATTACAGATACACATCATGTTCACAACTCCACTCTATGGCTGTGGTGTAATATCAGAGTAGTGCTATTGAATTAAACAGTGTTGATCTGGATTCATACTATTGCAAGAGAGACAGTCTGGTTTTGTGCCTTTTTGGAGCCCTTCTTTTTCATCAGGTATTAGTACAGGTTGGACCTCCCTGGCCCGGGACTTTTGGGACCTGACCAGTCCCAGATTTTGCTGAACCGGGAGAGATCATTTCTGACTCTCCTGCCATTGGATTCCCCAGCCCTGGTCTGGCCACCAGCCTCCCAACTGGCTCCCCCAGTCACTAGCCCCACTGCCCTGCCAGCCCCACCAAGCTTCCTTGCCGCAGACCTGCTCCGGGACTCTCTGATCCTGGAATATCCATGGTCCTGCTGGATGTTCCCTGAAGGCTGGGGTGAGAGAGGAGGTTGCCTGGGGGAAAGAGAAGAGGCCCCGGTGGGCTGAATGTGTACCCTGGAGAGGAAGGGAAGAGGCCCCTGGCCGGCAGGAGTGGTGGCATATGGGGGAAGAGAACACTCCCAGCCTCCCGCAACTCTCCACCCCTACGCATACATCCTCAAGGCCCTGTCCTGATGGACGCAGGGGGCAACACTGGGTAAGTCTGCTAGTTGACAAACATGTTGTCCTGCTTGGTTTTGATTCTCTCTTTTCACCATTTTGCCTTTCCTTCTTCCTCTTTGACATTCAGTTTTATGTGTTTTCCTCCCATCACAACTGGGCTATTGTTTTGTTCATTGTGCCTGCAAAAGCATTATTGTACTTAAGAGGGTAGAGTGGGAGGCAGACAATATAAGTTCTGTTTGACCCATAGGTGCACTCCCAATGACAAGATGAGAGAATGATTATCAGCCTGCAATCCAACTCATTTGTAATAGAGTCTACTTCTAACTGCAACTATGTAAGACTGTATGTGGCTGCCCAAGATTACATCATAGAGTTTGAAGATGAACTGTTAAATGATTGTGGGAAATGGCTCTGTACTTCCTTGGGTTTGATACCAGAATATGCTCAAAAATCCATAAATCTGAAATCCAAACTACATGCCAAGGGCAGGCAAAATTTGAAGATGATGACCTCAATAATAAACACAAAAGAGAGCAGAGTTTCCATCTTTCTGTGTTACAAGAAATTGTAGGGAAGTTCAAAGAGGCAGGCAAAGGAAAAGCACAGAAATTGAACAAAGATAAGATTCCAGATTGTGAGGCAGATTATGAATTTTTCAATGAGGTAAAAAATTGTTTGATCCCCCCCCAAAAAAAATCACTGAAGCAATTCTATAGTCTGAGCCAGGAAAGAGTTCACTTTCCCACAAAATCTTCATTTCAAACTAAGTGAACAACAATTCACCAAGCATTAAAAACTGTACATTTTAGAAAAATGCCTGTGACAGAGTTCCTAAGGTAGCTGATGTATTTACTTAGGTCACAATCTCTGTCAGTGCAGACCATAGTTTCAACCCCATATTCTCTGATTCATATGAAGGATTTTTCAGAGGATAGCATCATTCAGGTGTTTTATTTACACTGAAGGATAAAGGAATACAAATTTAGTTAAAAAAACACTTTATGAATCATTTTAAGAATGTCCATACTGGGTCAGACCAAAGGTCCATCTAGCCCAGTTTCCTTCCTCCAACAGTGGTCAATGCCCGGTGCCAGAGAAGGAACAAACAGAACATGTAATCATCAAGTGATCCCTCCCCTGTTACCCATTCCCAACTTCTGACAGCGGCTAGAGACACCATTCCTATCCCTAGGCAGATGTCATTTCCCATAAGTAATGGGTGTTTTGCTGTCACCACAAATAAGTGGTAAATATTTTGCTGTCAGCAAAAGGTATGCCTCTGCACATTTCAATGAATGAAATTTTTTTTTAAAAAGAGTAAGCTGCCATGAATAATGAGTGTTTGAAATGGAGGAATACAAACTAGAAGGCTAAAGGCATTATGGAAGAATTAGATATATTTGCAAAAACTTATGATCTACATAGCTGAAAAATAATATATAAAATACTACTTGAAGTACATGTGATAGCACATGACTTTTATCAAATAAACTGGCCATTACTGGAAGACTAAAAATACAATGAATGCTCACTTTCTGAGCTGTTACACAGTAACAGTCACCAGGAAATTCAACAGAATCCATTATATATGTTTAAAAAGCAAATGTTAGAAGCTTGTGTTTTCCCAGTCGAATTCCCTGACCTTATATAGTTGTTAATAATGGGTGGAGTAATGTTGAAGATAATTATCTCTTAATTCAGAACACAATTATCTTCTGTTTAGATAGGAAATTATACCGTATTTACAAGTGAAGATCTCTGTTCTGGTTTAATAAATGCACTCTCTCAACACCGCAGGTGAAAGTTACATAGCATAAGCTCTGCATAATCAGAGGAGTTAAACTATAAACCACAGATTTTTGGAAACACTGATTACATTTAGACATGGCTGATGCTTCTATATACACTCTTCCATTATCTTATATATATGCTTTTAGAGAACCATGTCACACAATTATCCCAAATTTCAGAGGATGGTCATCTCTGTTAGGCCTAACTTTGCCTCCATCCCACAAAGAGTTACTGTTCTTTCTTTCATAGTCCTGTGTATCACTGGAATCTGAAGTGCTGAACCATGAAATTGAAGTTATAGAAATATTTATTTATATGAAAAAGGGCCTTTATCATTTAAAGCATCCTGAGCTGCTGATATTTCTTGGCTCCTTCTTGTTGGGTCTTCGGGCCTCATTCAGTTCTTGCCAGCTGAACACACATGAAAATATATTCAACTGTGAAGTCTTCACGAAGAAGCCAAGTTTGAATTTGCTGTGCCAGTTTTACAGATCTGTGCTATTATTATGGTTACATAATGGACATTCCGTGGTGACAAGAAGCAGTGCAGGAACCCATATTGTTATTATTCATTTGTACTGTGGTAGTCTCTTGGATCCCTAGTAAGGGAACAGGACCCAACTTGATAGGCACTATAGAGAACAAAAAGACAGTTCCTGCCTGCAAGAGCTCACGATCTAACTTCAGGAAGTACTTTGACATTCCTATGGTAGTGGAGAGCTAAAAGCATATGCAAGTGATAATCGCATGGAATGGAAAATCCAGTTCCTGCTTCTGGGGAGCTGGATTTTGATTCTAAAATAGCATTACAGATAAACTCTACAGGTTGGACAGGAAAAAGTAGGTGTTCAAAAAAAATCGGTAACTATTTGGTGATAATGTTTGGAATACTGTTTATACATATTTACAGGCCATATTTAACCCACGTTTGTGAGACAATGGAATTTCTACATATGTGATCAGGATGAAATTTGGCCCTTTTAATATGTAAGACAGTCCATTGGAGCAGAACATTTCAATATTTTTGCTCCAAAGTTTGATCAACTAGTCAGCATCCTTTTCATTTTCTACTACAAATTGAACCTCTCTAGTATGGCACTCTCTGGTCTGGCAACATTTGTGATCCAACATAATTTTAATTAGCCAGATGTCCATTTATCATGGGTGTAGCCACGTTTCCAGTGGTCCCATAAAGTTTGTTTACAAGTCCTGGCTGTTCTGCGCTATTATTTAGCTCTAATTTACCTCCTAAATGTTTTCTAAGAGTCCAGTAAACAGTGGAAGTGTTGATAATGCTGCTAGACACTATTGACCTCCCCTGGCCGAGCAAATTCTCAGGTTCAGCATTGGCCAGGTCCTGAGGCTACTAGGCTAGGGAGGTTCAACCTGTACAACAATACAAGAAGATTCCTGATAGGATATACATATTAAAATGTTTTCATTTCAGTAATCAAGAGAAGATGGAGGGATAGTTCTTCACAGCACTACTCAGTCCAATAAGCAACAAACTACCATGAATAATGCGGCTAAGTAATGCGGCCAAGAACTATTATCCTAATTTGCTGGCAAGGTCGCACATATTTGGGAAGCCTTTCCAAACAGCATCAATTCACTTCACTTATGTGCACCAATCAACATTCTATCTGCATTCCCAAAGTCCTTCACTCATCAAGAAGTTTGATACTCTACAGGAGTTGCAGCCCAAGATTTGTGAATCCAACTAATGTCCTTCCTGCCTCATGAAAGATCATCATGAACAAACTGGCGCCACTTTGATTAAAGCTGTCTCATGGATCATTGACAGAAATAATCTTCCTTTCTTCCTTTCAGTGTGTGATAAGTTCAAGTGACACTGAAGAAACCCACCCCAGATACGTCAAATCTAGCTAACTTACTATCTCCCAGTGTCAATCCTCCATTTCCTGAGAAAACTCTGAGACCACCAAAGACAATCTACAAGCTTATGTAAAAAAATTAACAGGTGTGTTGTGAGCAAGACACAAGAACTCATTCTTCCGCTCTACTCTGTGCTGGTGAGGCCTTAGTTGGAGTATTGTGTCCAGTTCTGGGCACCGCATTTCAAGAAAGATGTGGAAAAATGATTAAAGGTCTAGAGAACATGACCTATGAGGGAAGGCTGAAGGAACTGGGTTTGTTTAGTTTAGAAAAGAGAAGATTGAGGGGGGACATGATAGCCATTTTGAGATATCTAAAAGTGTGTCATAAGGAGGAGGGAGAAAACTTGTTCATGTTGGCCTCTGAGGATAGAACAAGAAGCAATGGGCTTAAATTGCAGCAAGGGAGGTTTAGGTTGGACATTAGGAAAAACTTCCTGTCAGAGTGGTTAAACACTGGAATAAGTTGCCTAGGAAGATTGTGGAATCTCCATCTCTGGTGATATTTAATAGCAGGTTAGATAGACATCTATCAGAGATGGTTTAGACGGTATTGGGTCCTGCCATAAGGGCAGGGAACTGGACTCGATGACCTCTAGAGGTCCCTTCCAGTTCTAGTGTTCTATGATTCTATGAAACCCATCCTGACATCATATATTATTCCACACTCTGCACATAACATCTAAATAATACAGAATAAAATGGAACAGTAACTTGTATAATCTTTAGAAATATGTATAATAAATATTATAGGTTTATGAGGCAGATAATTTAATTTATAAGTAAAAATTCAAATAACTAAGGTTCAGACGTAAGTGTTTAACTCACATTGAATAAAACTTTACCTCTATGAATAGTCCCATTATTATCATTAGGATGTTTCATGGAGTAATAGAGGTTTCATCACAGATTAGAGTAGTACTCAGAGCAAAGGTGTAGGAATCAGGCACCAAAAAGGCATGGCATTGGCCAAAATTTAATTAAGAGGAGAGAGTTGGAGTGAAAATTATCTATAGGTTTTAGAAGGGTGTAAAAACCAAGAGGATGTGTATAATGACAATTTTTTTAAAGGAAAGAAAACTTAGAAGGAATTCCAGGAAAACACTTTTACCTCATCTCATTTTAGATCACATAAACAGCCTGCCACAGGAAGTGGTAGAAGCTCCATCTATTAAGTTATTTAAAATGGACTTGTGAAAGCACCAGAAAAATATACTGTAGGAATGAAATTCTGCACCACCAGAGGCATGTATTTTAAGACGTCCAATGGTTCAATATTTCTCAGTGCTAATGCGGACAATAACAAGTCCTATAGACTCTAGAAGATGCTGTGGGTTTTTGTAGCTGTGATGAAGGTGACAGTATATGAGCTTTGAATGGGAGTGAGGTAGTTAAAAATAACAAAATGAAGAAACTGTATATATGCTGATATTTGGTGGATCTGAACTTGAACACTATCTATTGTTACAAAAAGCAAGAAATCTGGAGTATTTCATTTTGATTTACAAAATGTCTTGGATATAAATCAGACTTTTTTTAAAAAAAAAATCTGTGTCTAGACAATTTTTACTATTCAGGTTGACATTTGCCTCTTGGCTTCTGCAGGTGCCAAAATCTATATGCTTCTAGACTTAAAAGATTGAAGAGATGAGTTTTAGTTCATTGGTTAAACTGTTATTGTATCACTTTAACCCTTTACGAAATCACTGTTGGCACTATCCCCAGTTTTTAAAAAATGTACAGGGACTTCTATTACCAACCCTAAAAGAATTTTCAAAATTGTTTGGGCTAACAACTTGACCTACATTGTAAATCAGTTTGATCCAGGGCCAAAGTTTGGAAAAAAACCTGTTTTCCTGTCTCTCACCCCCAGTTCAAGGTGCATTAGCTCTGAACGTTATATAAGAGGCAGAAGAATTTTATGGAACTTTAAGGTTTATTTCTGAGATACAAACTACTGAGTTCTGAAGCCTACTTTCCAATCTCCTTCAGTATGAAAGCAATTTCATGTCATTTAAACATTATGGAGGAACACTTGAATACTTACCAATTATCAAATAAACTATACTGTATAGTGAAATAATTAATTGTTATCACTCTCTTCCTTTCACTTCTGCAGTCACTCCTTTCGTTACGCCTGTCCTAGTATCACTATTTTTCAGCCTAAAGGGAAATAATCTCCTGATAACCCCTGGTCACACACTGCCTTACATAGCTAATAAATAATGTCAATTACTTCTAGTCTCTTAATTTAAATGAGGACAGAATCTGCTCTAATTATTCAAACTCCAAGTGAAATTCAGACTTCCCAGCAGCTCAAAGCCAAAGTAAAAAAGGCTTTATTAGGCTAAATTGAACTGGGGTAGAGTAATCCTACATTCTCCTCCAAGCCACTGCACCTGTGCAGTTGGCACGAAAATAATATTACAATGTGCAGTTATAAATGCAAAAAATCATCTATGGTCCTTTACTGTGAAGCAGTATGAAACTTCACTCTATATTATGGAGATGCTAGTCATGAATACATAATGAAAATGGAGTTCAGTTTTGCATTTAAAGCAGGATTCAGCTTCTTTTTTATAGATGAATATATTGTATCCTTTCTATGATTGTAATACTGTAAGTATGTACACTATGATTTAATCTGGGAGCTTACAGGAAAACTGTCAATTTATGAGCTAAAATTAATTTTAAAATTAGGTCCTTCAAGAAATGTAGCACAGGTATCAGACCTTTTACTGTCCTGAATGATTTCAACAACAGAACTACAGAGACTTTCAAAAAAGTGTCCATGTAGACCAAACTGACTGACATTTCAGGCATACACTGCATCTGAACACATTCAGTTGTAACTATACTAGCTAATTAACTATTTTTGTTCCTCACTGTAAAATACTGACAGGTCAGCGGCTCAACTGCAGCTTTTGTAGCATCAAAGGCAACAATCAATCAATACTTCACCTCTACAATACACTGAAGTAGCGTGTTCTTTCTATCCAATTATGCTACAGATCTACTGGTTGTAATGAGTCAGTGGTATCAGAATTTTGAGCAAATTAATGCACCATGCATCCCCATGAGTAGTTTATTTGGCAGCAGTTGGCTTCTGTGGAGCCGTCTGGCCCCCGTCCATTCCTCCGGCTGCCTCCCACAGAGGCAGCAGCATGAGCACCAGAGCACCAAATACACGTTCTTTAACATCCCTAAATTATAATTATACAAGATAACTACAAAGAAATTAAGGCTCCTACACATTAAAAAGCTTATTTAAGATTGTGTAGGAGGGAAATATTAGAAGGAAGGAATAAATGTATCTTTAAAAATCAGCTTGCTCTAAAATGCATTGTCTATAGTTGCATAGTGGCACTACAGATTACTACTAATATTGCTGTGGTGATCCATCACCAATGACTTAATTGCTTATTAAATTATATTTTAACACTGCCATGCATAATTTTGCACAGCCTTACTTGCATGAGTACTCCCTCATAGGTCTTATTTCTTATTATGATGCCATTACTTAATAAAATACTATGTATTCCTTTTATTATATGTGTTCACTTATTCTTGTTTATCCATTTCAGCCACGATCATCTTCGCACTCACTATCATGTCCCTTTCTAAATGAAATATCCTGCCTGTACTAGTACATAAAACCCAATATCAGGTTGTCCTCCTACTCACTCACCAATACTTACTCACATTATGATATACCCAAGGAAATCGTCATCTAATAAGACATTAGGTTGAGGGCCTGCTGGGCATTCTTGATACTAAAAATATAGAAAAATGAGACATTTTCCTTGTCTCCTCCCATGCTCTTCGTTGCTTGTCCATTAAGATTGTGGGGGAAGGAACAATCCATCTATCTACAAAGACCCTAAAGCATTGTCAATGCTACCACAATATACAATATAAATTATAACAGCCATAATAATTATTAAAGATATAGAAATAGCAAAGAATCTTATCTAATGCACTTATCAATTACACACATTGCATTTTTTGAAATGCAAAATATTTTTTACAGAACATTCAAGAAAACTGATAAAAGCCCCATAAATCAGAGTTATAATGTTCCTTTGATGTGCACAATTGGACCTTTTCTTTAAAAAAAATATAGTATGAGATGAAGATGGAGTTTCAGCATTAGATCTAAGTTTCCTAGGGCTATTCTTGTTTTAAGTTAGATGCTCAGCTTTACCAAAGTCTTGTTTTAATAGTAGTACTACTGTTGAAGTGGTAGTAGCACATTGTATGATAAATAAAATGGGCATTTACCAAAGATAACTTGTCAGCTGTAAATGTCAAACATAAGCACTGTAACACATACACCCGGAGTCGGAGAGGGGAGAGAGATTATCAGATGTATATAGTGTACCTTTCCCTTATTTAAAATCTTTGGGTAATAAATAAACGTGCAACAGTATTCACAAATGAGTTATTGAAGAATATTTTCTCAGAAAGGAAGATACAGTAGGCTTCATTATTTATTTTTAGTTAATGTTAACATTAAAAGAAAATATACAGGAAGTAGTATTATTAGTAACACGAGAAGAAGAAAGTAGCATATTGTTTAGGATTGTCCAAAGTTTGGATTCAAGGTTTAAAGTCACCTAAAATTACCATGTACTGTACCAAGTTTTGCAGGAGGCATAATACGATAGAAATAGTTAGTTTAGATTAATTTGAATGAATATACAACAGTTTAATGTTAATGGACCAATATATGTATTAACTGGATGAAAGAGCAGTCATTCCAGGCTGTGGATAACCTTGACAAATTCTCAATAATGAAATTCACACGTAGCACAATATATAATAGACCCACTGAGAATCCTACCCTGACAGCAATATAAGTGTTATAAACACTTAGTAATACACTCCCCCCCCCACACACACACACTTCCCTTTGGGCAATAAGGAAAAGATGGGCCTCGAACTGTGCCAAAGGCTAACAAAGTTGGGTAGAGCATTAATGGTAAAAGTCCAGCCATTAACTCCCTCCCTTTTATACAAGGGAATCATTCGTACGTCCTGTATGACAATGCACCAAGGATAAAAATCATACTCACAGTTAAAACCAGGTTCAATATTGTTTCCAGCTTCAAGGCTGTTTATTGTGATTTGGAAGATGATGTGCAGCAATAGGAATGACAGGCTGATGAAACACAAGGATTTTAATAACCGTCCTGTATGCCCTAGAAGACACAACGTTGAGATGTACTTAGTTGAGAAGTTCCAAAGAGTAAAAAATGTTTCAAGCATAGAAATTTAAAAAAAAAATTATAAAAAATAAATGGAAAAGGTCTCGAAATCTAACAAGCTATGCAACAGTTATAAATATCACCTCAGTGGTTTCTCTCACTCATACCACAGTATATTGCACATTTAAAACAAAGCTTCAAACATGGCACTTCAGTATTAAAAAACCCTGATATCTGGAGAATCTAGATAATTTAAAAAAAAACATTTTAGGAAAATACTGGCTGAGTAATAATCAGTCTTAATTTGACAAAGAAAATTCCCAATATTTCTATCACCCAATCATCTGACATAGTAATAGAGATGTAGCTGTGTTAGTCTAGTCTAGCTGAAACAAAAAACAGGACTATGTAGCACTTTAAAGACTAACAAGATGGTTTATTAGGTGATGAGCTTTCGTGGGCCAGACCCACTTCCTCAGATCAAATTGTGGAAGAAAATAGGCATGACCATATATACCAAAGGGCTACAATAAAAAAAAGTGAACACATAAAAAGGACAAATCAAATTTCAGAACAGAGGAGCGATGGGGAGGGGTAGGTAAATGTTTGTGAGCTAATGATATTAGCTTCCCCAATTATCACCTCTAATATCATTAGCTCACAGACAATCTTTGAAATTTGAAATATTGGGCAGCTTGTGTAGACGCGGGGTAGCTATTTCGGGACACCTCTGGTATCCCAAAACAACCGTGCAGTGTAGACGTACCCTAATGTAAGGGGACTGTTACCCCTTACTAAAACTTTGTGGGAGTTTGTTGGTTTACCAGCTTCAGAAGGGGAAGGGTTCATGAGACTGACAGACCCCAGAGACAATGGAAAGCAGTCAACACTCCAGCTCAGCCTGACTGACAGGTTGTAAGTGGGGATTGTTCTGGCTCTCTCTCTGAGCAAACAGGGAGCTGAAAGAGCAGAGCGAGCTGTGTGCAGGAGAGGTCCTGCAAAGACAGAGATCTAAAAGAGGAGTACAAGAAGAAGTCCTGCAGCGACAGAACCAGACACAGACAGGCCAAGCAGTGCAGACCCTGTGTTGAGCAGCAGACTGGCAGTGCTCAGAAAGCCAAAAGGAACAGAGAAACAACACAAGGAGCTGGAACTGGCCAAGCAGCACAGCCTGCAGCTGGATGTGGTGAGCTACTGGGACCTGCAAAGTGTGGGGAAAGGCTCTGGACTGGGAGAGGGGTCTGGCCACTTAGAGACTGAGGCTGTGTGGTCACTGCCAGTGCAAGCGTGTCCAGCCTACAGCCCCTTGCAGCACATCCAGGGCTTCTAAGGAAGAGACTGTGAACTGTCCTTACACTCTGCAGACTGCTGTGTTGATGTCCCTGTGCTACAGAGCAGGGCTGTGTGTTCCCATTTAACCATTCTCATTGTTTCTTATTCTATTCTCTTTAATCAGTTGATGTTTAATAAATTGTATTTGCTTTGAACCTTATGAAGTGGTCACTGGGCCAAGAAGGCCTGCAGTGTAAAGAGAGCACCTCGGAGTGGGGACACCCTAACTCCTGCCCCTAGTGACTACAAGGTCAGGGATTAAGCCCCAGGAAACCTGGGCCCAGCCTTGTTGGGGTTTCAAGGGCTCTGCTACTCAGGAGAGTGGAGGGGGAGCCCTCAGGATCAGGGAGCCGTGGGGTAAAGGAAGTGGGAGCGGGGACCCAGATCCTTTCGCTGGTTCATTTCACCGGGGTGTATAGAAGCCAGGAAAGTTCCCCACAAGAGCGGGACTATTCCCCCGCTTACACTAATATGGATACTACCAGAACAGATGCTTTAGATTTATTCAGTTTGATTACACAGGTGACAAAATGCCATGAATTTATTTTGGTTGTTACAAATGTGGAAGGTAATGACCCTCCATAACGTGATAATTCTACCATGGCCACACTTCTCCTTTGCACTTTTGTCTCAGAATGAGGAACCCATTTAAAGGCATGTTGTAATACTGGCGATTTAAAATCTCTTTCAGATCCAACCATATTATTCATTATATTCCTGACAGACAGTTTATAAGTTAGCATAAATCTGTCATTTCTGAAATACTTCAAATTGTATTAACACGATCCTCTATGAATACAGGCACCACATTGCCCCATTTATTTAATTACTTAGAGTGATATTTCTTTTCATAAATAGCATGAACAGTATTTGTAATTCTTTTTCACTTATGTGTACACAAGCAATCACGTATTACTTGCAGGTATGCTCCAAGAAAGCAAATTTAAAGTTTGCACATTCAGTAACTTAATTATAGTGAATTCTGAACTCACAGACACAAACTATTCCAGGTGAAATGGCATTTTCTTTAGTAAGATGAAACTCTGCTTGATGCAGCAGGGGAACATGGCTCCTAACTGCCCTCACTAAACTCTGGCACAAAGGCAATTAAACAAGTCAAAGAAGCATCAAATCACTACTTTTGTACCATAGATGCACATCCAGCTGTTTTTTTCTACCCTTGTGTTGTGATGACAAAGTTACAGACCAGTAAATGCAACATACTTGGGATCTACAAAAGCAGCGAGGAGTCCTGTGGCACCTTATAGACTAACTGAAGTGTAGGAGCATAAGCTTTCGTGGGCAAAGACCCACTTCATCAGACATGGGTCTTTGCCCACGAAAGCTTATGCTCCTACACTTCAGTTAGTCTATAAGGTGCCACAGGACTCCTCGCCGCTTTCGCAGATTCAGACTAACGCGGCTACCCCTCTGATACTTGATACTTGGGATCTAATCCAAACTCCATGGAAGCCACAGGAGTTTTTCCACTTCAATGAGCTTTCAATCAGACTCTTGTTTTATTTTATATGGGCGAGAGGAGCAGAGGGAAAAGGTTTCCTAAAATGCCTTACCACAGCATTAGCCTATGAGCAGATAGATAGTCTAGACAAAGACCAGACTGCACTATTCACAACTAGGACTATGTGCCCACACACAAGGCCTCTGTGTTAGAGCGGGGGAGAGGGGAGGAGGAGAATCAGACAGTTTATTTGTCAAGAAATATAGTTTTGCTTTATCCACAATGATTGTAAATTTGACACAAATTCCCCATACAGCCATTGTTAGTAATGTTTTGTTTTGGGCCTCAGGCATTATTTGCAAAACACCATTCCCCTGATAATGTTGGGGATATGGGAAGCCCTGATTTAAGTCCCTGCTTGCACAGAGAAGAGATTTGAACTTGGGTCTTCCACACAGCAGGAGAGTGCCTAAAGCACTTGTGCCACAGGATGCCTGCAATCAGGACTCCTAAACTCTGCTGTTGAAGTTGTTCCACTTCATTTAAAATACTTGCATAGTCATTGATGTGAACTCAGAAGCTATATGAGAGCAGACACATGCATGCAATTAAGCACCAGGCTGCACTGCTGCAACTTTTATCAAACTTTTACACCAGAGAGGAGCACTACCTAGCCCACACTCAAACTCTTCTGTGCATTTAATGAGTTCCAGCCTTGGGCAGCACACATGCCTCATCACAAGAGGGGTACACCAAAATCTCAGGTCTTTTACCTCTGGGAACCTTTTAGTTTATTCCCTTAACTGCACCAGAAATGGGCCACGCAAGTTGCAATGAATAAACAGCTCCACCCCAGTAACTCAGTTAGATACTAAGCACATTTCCACTCAATCCACTGTGCTCAAAGGTGCCGAGAGGAAGGTGAAAAACTCCATGACCATCTTCAATTCCTTGACATCAGGAACTGACTCTAATCAAGTCAGTTTTTTTTTATTTAAAGTTCAGAAGTACAGTGAATAAACTACAATCTGCTCAAATACAGTCTGTACTTGAAAAGAGGCTAAATTAATCAGATACATTATTTTCTGTGAATTATTCACTCAGCTCTCCTGGTCAGGCATTGAGCCTATAGAGAAGACAGATATTTTGAGGTCACACAATGCTGGAGAAGATGAACAGAAAAAAAAAACATGCTTCCAGATGATGTAATGATAAATGTAATATTAAGAAGGTCTTTAATAACAGGATTTCAAAGTACTTTACAAATTTTGTTAAAAAATGCATTAAGCATCAACATGCTAGAAGGTTGGACAACTTCCCTTGGCATTATGGTGGAAGAAGTACACATGCCTCACAATGGTGGGTGGCACTTTAGGGAACATAGCAAGACAGTACTGATTAAAGCACCCGAGAAGGTGTGCCAAGGCTAGAACAGCACCAACATTAGCATTAGAATGCGGCAGCCTCCTCTCTAGCAGTTCCCGCTGAGTGGTGGCCATCAGAAACTGTATACATGAGTCTTCAAAAACTAATAATGACCGTTATCCCATTTATTCAAAAAGCTGGAGAGAGAGCACAACATTTGGAGAAACAGGGCTTCTGATAATTGGGGATTACTGAATAAGCTAAGTATGCTAATGAGCAAATGATAGATTTGAATAAGGGATGAATTTCAATTTCTAGGGGGTTGGGTAAACCAGTTTTACAGTATTTAAGAGATATATTTTGCTTTCCAATGCAAAACTTGGAACTAAAAACATAAAAATTAATTGCATATGTGTAGAATGGAACTGCTATGAAAGCAGACAGATGGAGTAAAAATTCTGAGGTACGACAGAGCATTTTAAATCAGTCAGGGAATGTTTTCTTTGAGGTCTTCTACGTATCTTTTACTTATCCACAAATAACCACTTTTACGATGAGAATCCCTAAATTTAACTGTAGTTTATTTAATCCACAGTTCTCCTGTGTAAAAGCTCAGTTCACTTTAATGGCAGTTGTATGCCCCATAAAAGGGGATATAAACACAGTAGAAAGTAATAATGATCTTTTATATAGAGAGAATGATTCCAGAGTCCATGTTAAGAATTAAATAGAATACCATTTACTAGATTAGTTAGTGACCTGCATACACGGCTTATAGAGGAAGCGATATCAAAACACAGCTAACAGGGGACTGAAACGGGACAAGATTCCATTAACTACCATAAATTAAACAAAATATAAGACAAACTGAATATTTCAAATAATGAAATGAAACAAAATATACCTATTTGTAGCTTTAGAGCTAGATTTTTTAAAAATCACATTTAAATCAATGTTGAAAGATTTCAGTGGTACGCATTTATTCAAGTGAGGGAATAATTTGATTCAAAACCAGTCGTAGAAACTAAGGAAAATGGGCGTCTTTACTAAGTGGTGTGCAATTCCCAGAAGGGCCAGGGGAACTAAATACTGGCATACATCATTGGAAATTTACCAACATGTCTAGGCACCTACATTAGTAAGTTCCTTCAACATTTTAGGACTCTAGAGTTTAGCAGTCTGAGCATTCTAGTCCAATCCAGTAAAGCATTTAGCTCGTGCACTTAACTAAGTACACGAGTAGTTTCACTGAACATATCAAAACTTTTTGCTGTATTGTGGCACTGTGTACACCATCTTGCAGGATCAATTGCTCAGTAGTTTTAAGACAGCCAATTCCTGCTAAAATCCTTTAAAACCCTAGCATTATACATTACAGTCTTCCAAGCTGTTATGTAGCCTTTACACATGTAAAGAGCTGCAGAGAGGAAACAATTTGTACTTCCCAACAATAAATTGTTTTGTCCTACAAAACTTAGTGCCTCTAACTCTTGAGGTTAAAAAACAACAAATGGTCTGGTAGCACTTTATAGACTAACTAAACATGTAGATGGTATCATGAGCTTTCGTGGGCACAGCCCACTTCTTCAGATGACCGGAGTTATTAGTTTAGGATGCGCACACCCAAAATAAATAGGAGAGGGGAAGGGAAGGGTTGTAATTTGTACAGCATTTGATATGTTTTGAATAAACAGAGATACAAAGAAGGTATTAACAGCACTGATTCAGGCTGGGTCATCTGTAAACAGTGGTGAACTAGAACAAGGCAAAGGCCATGAATAAAGAAAAGGGGAACACAACAGTTGGAAAGGATTTTGCTTAGTATGAAATTTGATAGTGGCATGCTCTCTCTATTTGGTATATTTATACAATGGCAAACCATTAATCCACAGATTATAATAATCATATATTGGCACAGAACCTGAAAAAAAAAATTGCTTCCATTCAGTGAACCTTAAACATGCTTCCTAAGTAGGAGTTCACACAAATAAAATGTGTAAATCTTGTAGCTGTCATTGTTGGGGGGTTCTTTTGTTTCTCCCAAAGAAAAAACATTTACTTTCTTCTCTTTTTGCAAATGGTATATTTTTTCCGTTATGCTGAAAGTATCCATTATACTGCAGCCTATCTAAATTTAGATGATTAATTTTATATAAAAATCTATTTAAATAAATCCCCTAAAGAACACTCGTGCTGCATCACTACCTTCTACTCAAGAAGTTTGGTTCTAGGACAGTCCAGGTAGGCTCATCTACAGGGGGCACAAGAGGGCAATTTTCCAGGGGATGTAGAAAGAGGCCTGGGGACTCCTGGTGACAGGAGCCATAGACCCTTTAAATTGCCAGGGCTGCCTGGGGACCATGCTAGGGTGATGCTGAGGACTAGCTGTCCCAGATCTGCCCCTTCCACTCGAGGCCTCACTCCTTCTGGGAACGTGAAACTGTCCCCTCCCCACCTCGCCCAAGGGCCTATAGAGGCGGCCAGACTCCCTGGATGAGGGTGATCGTATTTCCTAAAAGGAAAATAGGACACTGTAAGGGGCTGGCCTGAGCCTTTCCCCAACTAGCCCAAGCCCCTCTGCTTAGGTGTGGCTGGCCTGAACGGCTCGCCCAAGCCCCACAAAGCACAGAGTGGGCAGTAAGATCCTATTGCTCAGACTGCAGATTCTGTAGCATAATCTACATATAATTAGCGAATTCAAAACAGTATCAAATTGCTCTTTTGGCCAACATTTTGCCCACAGAACACAGGGTTGGGAGGCAGGGCCTGTGCAAGTAGCGATCTATATACTAGATAGGGTGACCATATTTTCCAAAGGTTGGGACTGGCATAGCCACTTACTTGCCCCTTGGTCATGGGCACCCCTCATTTTTGACAGAAGTGAACATCTGTCCCATTTGCTTTTGCCAACCTATCAACAGCAAATAGGACAAATTCTTGCTTTTTCCAAAAAAGTCAGGATGGCTAGCCCTGGGCTTCAAAAAAGGGACTATCCTGACCAAAACAGGATCTATGCTTCCCCGATAGATGACACTGTAAGCATCACAAAACACATGAACTGGCTAAATTGCTAGGAGTCTCAGCAAAAAACTGAATGAAAATTAATGCATGCCCTACCAGACTTGAAAGGGACCATGCCATAATATTTCCATTTAAATCCAATAGCTGCAGAGTTCAGAGTTTCTGTCTTGGAGAAAAGGATACAAGGTTTGAAGGTCAAACCTTCATCCTATCATCCCCACTACTACAAGGACTGTCAGATCAAGTGCTGCCACTCCAAATTCCTCCCAAGTTGGAGGAATTTGGATCTGACTTTCTGGTTCATTTCCATCCCTAGTGTGAGGTAAGGCCCAAATCAAGAACTCTGGTAACTACTGTGCCCTCATATAAAAGAAGCACATTCCTTCTGTTAACGTTAAAACAATATACAAGTCCCATTTGGATAAAATGTTAAGAAAAGCAGTACATTATAATGAAATTCGGTTTATCCTATGTAGCATCGTTTTTTAATGACATCACAAAACCACTAGAATTTCTAATAGACATGTTTTAATGGTGTATGAGTTATCAGCAAATTTTTAACTTTACTTTCTGTAAACAAATGAACTATTGTTTACTTCTATGTAAGACAGATGCTTCTCTGCTTCTATTTCCTCTCTCTCTCTCTTATCCCCCCCCCCATTTTAATTAGGATACTATCAAATTTCATTAAATACCCACAAAATGAATAAAAACGTTAACAGACATAAATTATTATGGATTACAGGAATGCAAAAGGGATTTGGGTAATCCTGACAGTTAAAAGTGTTGTGTAACTTAATGTAACTTGATTTAGAAATGAAAACAGAGAAAAACACTTACACAGAAAAATAAATACCTATTTACTCAAGCTTCTTGCAAGACTTCCTATTATTTCTAGATGTTTTCGTGGCTAGAATACTATTAGAACTGAGATGTATCCACTGCATCAATAGACAATGCTATCCTTCAAGCCAGTTATAATCTTTGAATGGCAAGTTTAAACAGGCAACATATCCATTTTGTTAACAAAATATTTTGCCAGACAAAACCCAGAACTTAACTGCTCATTATTTTTCCAGAGGATCATTGCAGAATCCTGTAGCATTTAACATATACTTGCCACCTTTCAAATTCATAGGTGAGATTTAACAAGCCTAATACAGGAAATAAATATTATTTTTACATTAGTATATTCAAATATTGTACAATTTTATGCCAAGATATGCAGTTAAAAAAGTTTGAATTTTCTGCTGTATAGACCTTAGATGAAATGGTTACAGTGACTGCGGTTCTTCAAAGTGTGTTGTCCACATATATTCCACTGATATTCACATGCACTCTGTGCATGTAGGAGGTGTTCTTGAACAGATAGACTCACAGATAGACACTCAGACAGACAAACTCTCTCAAATGTATGGTAGATATTCTAAAATTCTCTACTTGTGTTTCCCCATTACCTTTCCCTAAAATACTCTGTGTCTCAGAGATTCAGAGCCTTTTCAAGTTTTGTTCCTGCTTACAACAGTTACACTGCTCCAGTCAGGGAATAAAAACAGTACTAGATGACATACAACCAATTTTAACACAGGTCAGACTTGAAAGAATTACCAGTTCTTATATAACTTTCTGCTTTTTGCAGTTTGTGAGTTCTCAGAGACATCAAAATGAGCTATGTGCATGCTTCTCAGGATCAGGATTTATCCCAAAAATGCTGTTTGGCAAGATTCATCCATAACATCTGCCAAACACACAGCAAAAATGTCAGTGAAACTCCAGTAATCCACAAAACTAGCATGGATGAGTTCTACAAATGACCCACATGGATGCTACCGCAGGTGTTTAAATTCCTTAAAACATCTGATTTACCAGGCTGCCCTTTGGCCCTTTGTACTAACCAGCTAACATCTTGTTATCATCATGAAGGTTAAAATGTATCCAGCTGAAGACAGATTTAGTGGAGCCTCCTGATTGCTAGATAGATAACTGTTCACAACCAGCAGACAGAGAGGGAAATGTTTTATTGTGATCTGGTAAGAATGGCAGAGCTGTTTGCTAAGCACAGATCTGATTAGTATTCTTGATGGAGCATTTGGCTATTCAACTGAGAGAATTTTAAAAAAAATCATCATAGTACCTTAAAGAAAATGCTAGTTTTTCCAGTAAAAGAGGGATTGCAAAGTAACCTTCAAGTGCCTCTGTATCTCTTCAATGTATGTCTGTATAACACCAGGAATTTGCTCAGCAAAGTGCAGCTGCTGCTATCCTTGCTGGTCTATTTCCATATATGACCATAGGGATCTGATGGATTTAAAAACAGTTACAACTCTATAGCCCATGAAGGCATAAGGGAGCAAACTCTAGCTAGCTTAGTCTTAAATAAGGATGCAAATAGCCCTCCAGATATATGAAAAGAGCATACAAAATCTAAGTGAGATTGTGAGACACTTACAGATTTTACAATGTTTATACAGTTTGAACTGTCAGCAGTAGAACCAGGAACTGAAAGGGTCAAAGGAAGACAGCATGTCCACTGCAGAATAATATTTCAGGCTAAGGAGTGTAAGCATGAAAGGTGCATGTGCAGATGCATATGCACATGTGCACACACTCCTAAGCACATAAAAAAACTAGACAAGGCAAACAAGCAAATCCAGCTGAAAATACTTAGATACATTATATCAAGTGAATTAAGTATTAGGAACAACAACAACCACCACCACCACCACCCAAACAAACCCACTTTGATAGATCTGAAATTTTATAAAAATAGATAGCATTTAAGAGGAAAAAAGTAAAAGGACATGTCTGGACTAAACAATAGAAATAAAAAGATATATTGAAGGAGATCTTTTTTACAGGTTACCAGATGAAGCAGGAGAGAAACATTTTAGAATTCGAAACTTTCTTAAAAGACATAAAAACCAGATCAAGTTATATCCAAAATTACTAGGATAGAGACTGATCATTCTCATTAATGTAGGGGAGGTTATGACTCATACAACTAAGTGTCACTTCCTTGCTCATGAGAAGTAAATGAGACATAATATGAACCAGTTTGCTATATATCATAACACTTCCTGATAAATAGTACTCAAATTTTTCAACAGAAAATCTCTCATACTTTCATCCTCTGTAAAGCTGTACATTGTAAATGGAAAACAAAAGGTTAGGAAATCAGCAACTTTGCAGTGAAACATGAGGAATTAATCAACCTGAGTGTTAATAGATAATTGTTTGAATTAAAAAAAATGAGTCTCAGATTGTATAAATCACCACAGCGCCACCGAAGGAAATGGAACTATGCCAATTTACAGCAGCTGAAAATCTGACCTTCTCTGTTCAATTTAACAACTTAAACAAGTATTAAGCAAACATTTCCCAAATTTATGGCTGAACTTCTTACATGGAGGTCAGACTGCATTTCTTACTTCTTAGTCACCAATCTAAATAAAGTGACCGCTTAGCACATTCTGATAACATGAAGGTCATTTTTGGCAGAAGGAAGTCTAATGCAAACCTCCAAGGTGCCTGCTAATTGGCACCAAGCTTCACATAAGGGACATGTTTTGAATCATGGAGATTTAGCTTCTGCCATGTTGCAAGCATCCCTGTATAGATGTAGTGGGTGCCTTAGCCTCAAACTGAAACATAACTAAAAATACACATATTTATATATATATTTACTGAATTTATAGTCAATAGGCAATAACTATTTACCTAACTATATGACTGCTAACAATAGCACAGTGCACAGAGGGAAGACGGTGGATGTAGCAGGGGCTCTGTCTCATGCCTAAAGTCAGGAGAAAGGAACCTAGACACTCACTCCATTCTTGATGCCTTTTGGTAGGGAAGCACAGCATCAATAGATACTGCTTGCCAAAAAAAAAAAAAAAAAAAAAAAATCCATCCTTGTTGTACATACAAATCCATGGTACACCCACATCTTGAATACTGCGTACATATGTGGTCTCCTCATCTCAAAAAAGATATACTGGCATTAGAAAAAGTTCAGAAAAGGGCAACTAAAATGACATGACAGGTTAGGCATTTTAGAACTCACTTCTAACCCTTAATTACTAATTGCAAGGTGACCCCAGCTCACTCAGAGTCACCAGAGCCTGATGAAATGCACCCTAGAATAGCCTAGGAGATGACTCAGTTGATCCTTCGAGATGTAGTGAATAATCTCAATTCCTTTCTCTCAAATGGCCACATCTTTAGCCATCCACCAATGCCAGTACTCATGTCATGTCTCCTCTTCCCCATGCCCAAAGGACTGTGCCAAATTCAGATGAGGGGTGTCAAAGTCAGACACAGGTCTCACAGATTTGTCCGACCACTCTGTTTATTAGCAAAGCTGCTCTGCTAATACATCCAGAAAATGTGAGTACCATACACGGCTCAAACCCCTTTGATTTATACAGTCAAAAGAAAGCCAACTTAATAAGTTTAAAAGGTGACAAAACTTCACATGATAGTATGAGACTAGTCAAGTATCTTCATTTCCACATCAAGCACACAACAATATCCTGTCCATATCTCTCTGGCTACCTCAATTACTTTCTACCTAACAAACACCTAGGCTGTGTCTACACTGGGCCACTTATTCCGGAAAATCAGCCGCTTTTCCGGAATAAGCTGCGAGCTATCTACACTGGCCCTTGAATTTCCGGAAAAGCAACAATGCTCTACTGTACAAAATCAGCCGCTATTCCAGAAAAACTATTCTGCTCCCGCTCGGGCATAAGTCCTTATTCCGGAACACTGTTCCGGAAAAGGGCCAGTGTAGACAGCCTAGTAGTCTTTTCCGGAAAAAAGCCCCGATCACGAAAATGGCAATCGGGCTCTTTTCCGGAAAAGCGCGTCTACATTGGCCACAGATGCTTTTCCAGAAAAAGGGCTTTTCCGGAAAAGCAGCCTGCCAATGTAGACGCTCCTTTTCCGGAAAAACTGAAAACGGAATAGTATTCCATTTTAAGCAGTTCTGGAAATTCATGCCAGTGTAGACACAGCCCTAATGTTCCTTTTCCTGTTATCTCAGGCTCATCTGGCTTCACTCTGATCTGCATACCTACAAACCACATTAACAACATTTCCTCTTTCCTGTTCAGACACAAACAGTGTTCCTTCAACTTATTCAATTATTACAGTATAATTAATCTTTCTCTTACAATATATGTCTTTCTACTTTCACAGGGGTTTCCACAAGGTTAAGTGGAGATGTAGCCCACAGAGCTATTTTAGCCTTTTATTTTGCGTAGCAGTAACTCAAGGAGCCTAGATTGGCTTAAGCAGATTAGCATATTGGGTATGCGAGGACAGGGCTGGTCCTTTGTCTCTTACCACCAGACCTCCAGGGAAGGGTAAGTATATAAATATATGAGCATATGCCAGGAATGATACCAAAGACATCCACAGAACTATATTATTTCTATCTGTTAATATGATATTGAGCATCTTTGGCATATACCCTATTGTTCCCAACAAGATATTGAACTCAGTTGTAATTCTGTTGTTTGGGATTCTGGGATTATAACCCTATTACTCTCAGCTCATTAAGTTAATATTAATTGGCAAGGAAGACAATTATTAAAATTGTTACAATGATTTTTACAGTTGTAACAATTACAATTGTTTTAAAAAAACTGGCTACAGAGGCCACTCATCCTTGGCAAAGGGATGTGGACTTGCTGCCTTTGCCTAACCTGGCTGCTCCTGTGTAGCCTTAGCAGCATCAAATCCTGCAGCCATGGAGCATGTCCGATGAGAGCTTTCCCAGCCCTGCCTAAGTCAGAAAGCCTCTTGCTTCCCTAGCATCTAAGTCCCTCCTGCTCCACAGCTGGGACAAGAGAATTTGAGTCCTTCCTCTCCTCCAGGAGCCTTTATTTATACTGCCCTCAGCTGGGCCCTAATTGGCTAATACCTGCCACAGCTGCTGGCTCCACAGCTCCACCACCCCAGCCCTCTCCCTGTCTGGGTTTTAACCCTTAAGGGGCCAGTGTGGGGCAGATGCCCCATCACACCAAGTCTGTCTATCAGGCTCTCACCACCATAGTAAGAGAGCTTTGCCCATGACAGAGTTTTTTGGGAATGGAATTTTCACCTTCCACCCAGAGGCAAGCCCCATGCATCCACAATGTCTGGTTGCATTCAGCTAACAGTGAATATGGGCTGGAGAATAGAGGGAGCAATTCTGCTCATTCCTCCTCTCACACATGGATTAGTCGCCATGTATATATATATTTTGCAACGTATATAACGGCTGGCTACGCCTACAATCTATCCAACCTCATTCCCTCGTGGTGCACTGGGCAGGGACCTGGAGAAGCCCCTAAATTAGCTTTAAAATCTAACAGAGTATGTGTCTACAGTATGTGTTATAAGAACATGTTGTAGGTATGTGTTGTTTGGAGTGACACCTAAATCATTTCTACTTGCAAATAAAACTTCATATAACGGAAATCAAGTAACTGGTGCATTGTCTCTGCTGCGGTAATAGATCCATAGGCTTGACTAGTACACAGTATTAGCAGAGGAGTCTTCCATCACATTCTTCGGATTCTATTTTTTTAATTCAAACACAGAACCCGGGGGAAACGGTTTGTGCCAAGGTCACCCTGTTTTCTCTGACAATCTAGGAGTACGTTGGGCAAACACAAACAGAATCTAATTGCCTTTCCCACCCAAGCTTGCTTATTAGCACCAAAACCTCCCTTATGAGCAGAAACCAAAACAAAAACCTAACAACAACGTGGCAGTGGGCTGGTACTTTGTGCATGTGTAGAGCATGATGCCTTTCTAGCCTTAATACTAGATCATATATACAAAAACCACATTGTCTCTGCAAAGCCGTGTGTTGTGCACATTTCAGATAAGGGTGCCTCAATATCTTGTTCATGAGGTTGAAACACATTTTACTGCCTCGCTTTCCTGTTCAAGTATTTTGCTAGAGTGTAAGTAGCTAAATAGTCCTTCATTACAACCAAACTATGAACAAACCACAAGAAAACAATAACAGCTACAGTGTTACGCTATTTTTAAATACAATCCATCCTCACCCCTAAAAGGAGTCTCAAGCTGTTGTTCCCTCCAATAGGTTATTGCCCCAGATGAGGATATTGCATTACATCAGATGTGGTTTGCCATACTCAACAGAAATGGACTCAAGCTAATTAGCTGAGCAGGACTGCAGATTACATAACATACATGGATCCTCAAATTTGGAGATATTTGGACTGGCTTTTCCTTGGCACAGCAGGAATGAAATAGGCAAACCTGTCTTTGGTTCCAGTATGGCTTTGCTGTGTGAGTGGGGTGGGCAGAGATCAAGGCACACTGGCACCTGCACCCCTATGCATTACAGATCCCAGTTTCAAAAAAGCTTTTTTCAAAAGAGAGCGTCCACACCTCGAAACTGATCTGCTTTTTGGAAAGAGAGCATCCAGACTGCGTGGACACTCTCTCTAAAGCAGTGGTCCCAACCTTTTGGGGCTGTCGGGCACCTGGGGGCGGGGCCACTCATGCGCTGGGCACCCAGGGGCGGGGCCGCACACGCGCCCAGGGGTGGGGCCGCACACACACCTAGGGGGCGGAGCCACCCATACATTGCGTGCCCAGTGCCGGTGCCACCCATGCGCTGCACTCCCAGGGCCGGCGCCATTCCTGGGCCGCACGCCGCGCGCCTGGGGCCGGCGCCGCTCCTGCACCGTGTGCCCAGGTGTGGGGACGCCCATACACCACGTGCCCGGGGCTGGTACAGCCCATGCACCACACACCCGGGGGCGAGGCTGACCATGCGCTGTGCACCCGGGGTTGGAGCTGTCCCTGTGCCACGTACCCGGGGCCAGCACCACGCCTGTGCCGTGCGCCGAGGGGCTGGCACCGCCCTTACGCCGCGTACCCGGTGCTAGCACAGCCCTTGTGCTGTGCACCCGGGGGCGGGGCAGCTCATACGCCGCGTGCCCGGTGCCACCCATGCGCTGCACTCCTGGGGCCAGTGCCGCTCCTGAACTGCACGCCCATGAGCCAGCAGCGCCCATGTGCTGCGCGCCTGGGGCCGGTGCTGCTCCTGTGCCACGTGCCCAGGGGCGGGGACTCTCATACACCACGCACCCGGGGCCAGCACAGCCCATGTACCACGCGCCTGGAGGCAGGGCCGCCCATGAGCTGTGCACTCAGGCCCCAGCACTTCCCATAATCTGCGCATCCGGGGCCGGCACAGCCCTTGCACTGTGCACCCGGGGGCTGACACCACCCATGCACCACGTGCCCGGGAGCGGGGCTGGCCCCGATCACTCGGCGGGTGCACAGAAATGGCCCGGTGGGCGCCATGGCGCCCGCGGGCACCGAGTTGGGGACCACTGCCTTAGACTTTAGTAAATTTGATACAGACTTGCATGACCTTCTTATCAATAAACTAGGGAAATACAACCTAGATGGGGCTACTTTAAGGTTGGTACGTTACTGGTTGAATAACTGTTCCCAGAGCTTAGCTATCAGTGGTTCATAGTCATACTGGACCCTGTGGAGTACCACGGGTATCAGTTTTGGGACCAGTTATGTTAAGTTATGAAGTTATATTAAATTTGTGGATGATATCCAGGTGGGAGGGGTTACAAGTGCTTTGGAGAATAGGATTACAATTCAAAATGATCTAGACAAACTGGAGAAATGGCCTGAGGTAACTAAGATTAAATTCAGTAAGGACAAATGCAAAGTACTCCACTTAGGAAGGAATAATCAGTTGCACACATACAAAATGGGAAATGACCAGTGTTCCTTCTAACCTGTGTGGCAACAAAGCTTCACAGGTGATTAATCAGTCCCACCCAATCAGAGGCTCAGTGCTCCATGCAGGGAGCTGACTGACTCAGCTGGGCTGGGCTGATTAATCACCTGTGAAGCTGGGCTGCTGGGCAGCTTAGAGGGAACACTGGACATGATTGCCTAGGAATGAAAACTGTGGAAAGGGATCTAGTGGCCATAGTGGACCACAAGCTAAATGTAAGTCAATGTGATTCTGTTTCAAAGAAAGCAAACATGATTCTGGGATGCCAGGGGTTGCTGAGTGCTCGAGCTCCAGTCCCAGCCCCATAGTAGTCTACAGGCTCTGGCCTTGCTTCTACAGGATGTCTGAGGCTCTGGCCTCATGCTGCCATGTGTTGCTGGAGCTGCCACCAGCCCTGGCCCTGCTGCTGCGGGCTGCCAAGAGCACAGGCTCCTGCCCCGTGGCAGCCTGCCAGCTCTGGTCCCAGTCCTGCGCTGCCTCAGGCTGTTGTCAGCCCGATCCTGTGCTGCTGAAGGCGGCCCCACCCAGTCCCAGTGCCACAGGCTGTCAGGAGCTTCTGGGGACTGCTGCCTGCTCCAGCCCCTGTCCCGTCCCACTGCTCCAGCCCGGCGCCTGTTGGATTGACCTCTTGCCATTAGGCTACCAGGGTTCTCTGATCAAGGAACATCCATGGTCCTGCCAGGACACAGATGTTGCCAGACCAGAGAATTCCAGTTTTAGGAGGTGCAACCTGTGTTATAAAAACATATCAATGTACTATCACTCTGTCACCTAAATGAAAACGAAGTTGTCTTCAAAGATTCTTCTTCATTTCATAAGGCAAAGACAAATCCTTATTTACTACAGCTTGCAAAATTAAAAGGTCTCCTTCCCTGGCCTGACACTGAAATTACATGGATCATATTATAGACAAATATCAAATGTTGATGAAAACATCTTCAGTTTTACAACACCCTACTGTTGCCATAATTTGTTTTCTGTTCACATTGACTGGGATGGTTGTAAAGCAGCTTAGATATTATCTTTTAGCTAATAAGGACAAAAACTGTTCTCTGTAAGATAGTGCTTGATATTGATATTCTCGTCCTACATGTTCAGAACTCCCATTTTTATTAGTAGTCAGACCCGCGTAAACTGAACAGAACATTGAAGCTGCGGATTGATTTGAGAGAGCATATTTTTCATTAACACGGTCCCTTCTTTCAAATTTTATCTGTAATTCACTTTCTTTAGTTTGACAAACAAAACAGCCTTTTCAGAAGTAAAATACTCACAAGGCAGCTTCACTCAAATCAAGATTCTTTACTGCTAGTATTATAATTTTCACTTTCAGTGCAATAATCTTTTCATTGTGCTTCAGTATAAACATAGAATTTTCCTTGTACCCCAGAATTCATTAAGAGCTAAGTTCTGAATTCCCTACTCAGGCAAATCTCCCATAGGGCCAAATAATGAGAGGTGCTGAGAAATTTAGCCATGATTTCACTGTCTTTGGTTTCATGACCTCCAGGAATAGAGCCTGTGAAGCTAACAAAAGGAAACAAAATGTAGAGATATAAAATAACTACCATCAGAACCACATTAGTATGCTTCAAAGTTACTAGACAGACATTAAGTGCCTTCTGTATTAAAAACAGTATCATGAGATGTGGTGTGTTATGTGAAAATACCGTAATTTAGTTTGGAGAAGCTTGCCAGACAGAAAATTCATTTATAAAGATTAATAATTTATGAGCCGAGAAAATGCATTTTTCAGGGGAAGGCAATTCTACCATCACACCAAAAGACATGAAAGATAGTCACATCTCCATACCAAATGTGCGGTGAATCCAGAGTCTTTTTCCTCCCTCACTTGGTCCCTCACACACACATCCTGACAGCATATCTGGCCTAATGGATGGAGGGGAGGGAGTAAGGTAGTATATGTGATATAACTTGATTTTAGCAAGGCTTTTAATACAGTTCCAAAAGACACTTTCATAAATGTGGTCTAGATAAAATTTCTATTAGGTGAGTGCATAACTGGTTCAAAGACCATACTCAAACAAGGTTCTCTCTCACCCCAAGATGATATACCCCGTGGGAATTTGTCTTCAGCCCAGGATTTTTCAACATTTTGATTAATTAAGAACATAAGAATGACCATGCTGGGTCAGACCAAAGGTCCATCCAGCCCAGTACCCTGTCTGCCGATAGTGGCCAATGCCAGTTGTCTCAGAGGGAGTGAATCGAACAGGTAATGATCAAGCGATCTCTCTCCTGCCATCCAAAGGATGGGTCAGGTTTGGGAATCTCCCTAAAATCCTCAGCCATGAAGACTGAAGCAAAGAATTAATTTAGTTTCTCCGCTATGACTTTATCGTCTTTAAGTGCTCCTTTTGAATCTCCATCGTCCAGGGGCCCCACTGGTTGTTTAGCAAGCTTCCTGCTTTTGATGTACATAAAAAACATTTTGTTATTACCTTTGGAGTTTTTGGCTAGCTGTTCTTCAAACTCCTTTTTAGGCTTTTCTTATTACATTTTTACACTTAAGTTGGCAGTGTTTATGCTCCTTTCTATTTACCTCACTAGGATTTGACTTCCGCTTTTTAAAAGATGTCTTTTTATCTCTCACTGCTTCTTTTACAAAAGACAGGACTATGCAGCACTTTAAAGACTAACAAGATGGTTTATTAGGTGATGCGCTTTCATGATTTTCATGGGCCCATGAAAGCTCATCGCCTAATAAACCATCTTCTTAGTCTTTAAAGTGCTGCATAGTCCTGTCTTTTGTTTCAGCTAGACCAGACTAACATGACTACATCTCTATTGCTTCTTTTACGTGATTGTTAAATCACGGTGGCTCTTTTTTAGTAGTTCTACTATGCTTTTTAATTTGGGGTATATAGGGAATTACTATCCATAGTGATTCTATGGATATGTTGATTCATTTAAGATTTTTACTTCATTTGATTCTAAATTTTCTTTCACATATAGTGCCACTCCCCCACCCTCACTACCTGTTCTGTCCTTCCGATATATTTTGTACCCCGGAATGATTGTGTCCCATTGATTGTCCTCCCTCCACCACGTTTCCGTGATGCCTAGTATATCAGTATCCTCCTTTAACACGAGGCACTCTGGTTCACCCATCTTATTTTTTAGACTTCTAGCATTTGTGTACAAGCACTTTAAAAACTTGTCACTTGTTTATTTGTCTGCCCTTTTCTCATGTGTCAGATTCTTTTTTATGTGAATGTTTTTTATCTGATCTGGCCCAAACTTTATCCTCTCCCATCCTCTCCTCCTGACTAAAACCTAGAGAATCTCTATCAATAGACTCTCCTCTAAGAGACGTCTCTGTCCAATCCATATGCTCCTCTGCACCAATTGGTCAGGATCCACTTTAGGTTTAGGTGGAGCCCATCTTTCCTGTATAGGCTCCCCCTATCCCAAAAGGTTCCCCAGCTCCTTATAAAGCTAAACCCCTCTTCCTTACACCATTGTCTCATCCACGCATTGAGACTCTGAAGCTCTGCATGCCTACCTGGCCCTGTGCAATTATATAATTGTTTAAATAATGCAGTGAAGAGTACGCTAATAAAGTTTGCAGACAACACCAAGTTGGGAGAGGTTGTAAGGACTTTAGAGAACTGGATTAGAATTCAAAATGACCTTGATAAATTGGAGTGTTTGCATGAAATCAACAATTCAATAAAGGTAAGTGCAAAGTACTTCACTTAGGAAGGGGGAAAAAATCAAATGAACTACTACAAAATGAAAATTTACTGGCTAGACAATAGTACTGCTGAAAAGGAGGGGGTGCTTATCACGAATCACACATTTAATATGAGCTAACAATGTGATAAAGGAGTGAAAAAAATTAATATCATTTGGGGCTATGTGTCACTAGTAAGACATGAGAGGTAATTGTCCCAGTATTCTGAGCACTGGTGAGGCCTCCTCTCTGTCAAATTCTAGGCACCACACGTGAAAAAACACGTGTACAAACTGCAGAACATCCAGAGGAGAGCAAAAATAATTAGGGCTGTCAGGCGATTAAAAAATTAATTGCGATTAATCACGCTGCTATCTATTTAAATATTTTTTTATTTTTTCTACATCTTCAAATATTTTTATTTCAATGAGGGCTGTCAATTAATGCACGTTTCTAAGGGGCAGCGCTACAGGGAGCCCAGGATAAGCAGTGCAGCGCTGCCCCTTTGCAACGCCGCAGCGGCATTTCAAAGGGCCAGCACAACACGGAGACTGGGGTCAACTCGAGTCCCCAGCTGACCCCGGGGTCTGTGCAGCGCTGCCCCCCGGAAACACCACAGTGGCGTTCCAAAAGGGGCAGTGCCGCACGGACCCCAGGATCAGCTGTGCAGCGCTGCCCCTTTAAAATGCTGACATTGCGTTTAAAAGGGGCAGCACCTCACAGCTGACCCCGGGCTTTGCTTTGTGCTGCGCCTTTGAAACACTACAGAGGCATTTCAAAGGAGCAGCACCTCACAGAAACACCTGTGATTAATGCATTAAATTTTTAATGTGTTAATTCTGCCCTGCGTTAATCGCAGGCTTAACGCACATTAATCAACAGCCCTAAAAATAATGATACAGTGTTTTTAAATCTTTCCTCATAGTTCAAGTTTTTGAACTATGGGCTTGAACCCTTGACTCCCAAGGCAGGTACCTTATCCACTTCACCACTGGAGGAGCCCACTGAGCTAGCTACCTTCAGGGCCCCCCTTATCCATTCTATGTCGCAAGGGTGTGAATGCAGAACTGTTTAGTCTTCAGATGAGATGACTAAAGAGGAACTGGATAATTTTCAAATACGTTAAAGTCTGTTATGAGCATGGTGATCAGCTGGTCTCCATGTCTCCTGAAGAAATATCAGGCTTAATGTACATCAATGAAAATTCAAATTATGTTTTAGGAAAATGTGTCTAATTCTAAAGGTAAGTTAAGCACTGGCAATATTTTTCCCAGCGGAAGTTGTAGAAACCTCACCATTGGAGATTTTTACCCTCAGGTTAAACAAATCAGACAGGGATTCTGTAGGTATAATCCATCCTGTCTTGACACAGGAGACTTTTGGTAGCCTGGTCAGCAGTGCTGACCAGAGCCCCCAGAATCCTTTTTTGACTGGGAATTCAAGTCAAAACCAGACACCTGTCAACCTTAACTCTACATTTCTATGGTTCCTGGATGCAGCTTCATTCAACTATGTACGGGAGGTGAGACATTGACTAGGACACTTCAATGACAAACCTCACCCAAATACTTTTTTCATAATCAATGTCTTGTCTCCAGCATACATAGGCCATTCCTTCTTTTGCCAATTAAGAAAAGATTTTCAAAAACGATCATATAAAAGAGCCGTGATTAAAAGTGAATTTTGCAAAAAGGTAATTTTTTTCTGATGGAATGAAACTAGTGGTTTGAACTGGAAAATTAAGTGCATGCAGAAATTAAGAGCTGCAGAACTGCTCAGTTGGGGATGACTTCAGGAGGAGGAGAAGGAGCTAGGGCACAACCTCCAGAGCCACAGCCACCTCAGCCAGAGAGAGAGGCGCCGGACAGGCTGATCTCACTGCTCCCAGGCTGGGCTTAATCCCAGCGCCGGAGCCGCCATACAGCCTCCCTGGACACAGTCGCTGCACCTGCCACTGCTACCCCAGATGCCGGGTTGGGAAACGCCGCGACTGCTGCCCAACTCACGCCTACAGGTGGGACTGCTGCAAGCCGGGGGAAGGGGATAGGAAGCGACCCAGGGTGGGGAGCTGGAAAAGCACCGGCAGGCCTGGCGCGTTTTGGGAAGGACTCCCCACCGAGCCAGTGGTGGGAGCCACCTGCCACTGATAGGCCCTGGGTCGGGGTCTGGTGGAGAGGGAGGGCCCGGGCCCCCCTACACCCCTTCCTCCCAAACCCCCGTCAAGTGGGGGATCATCTAAAGGACTAGGCTGCAGAGCCTACATATAAAAGACTCGGACAGTGGGCCGTATTTCCCCTAAGAGAGGGGAAGTGTACTTTGGGACCAGGCCCAGGAGGTCTAAAGTCTGCCCCGGACCTGGGTGGCACCTGCTGGAACGGGGGCTGCCCCTCGACACTCTTGAAAATTTAAGTACAATATATTGCCCTCCAACTGTATTCAAAATTCCCAGTGATGCAGATGTGTTCCACAAATGGCAGGTAAAGTTAATATTAATTATTGCTCCTAATGATTATTTTGATACAAAATAAGGCTATATTACTTCCTGAAAATGTATTTCCTAATGATATATTCACTCCCAGTTCATGCTGATCATTTAGACTTGCAGTTATAAGGATGAGATCACACATTTCTGACATTTCCAAGGAAAGAACTTCACACCTTTCCGAAACACCCGTTGGATAAAGGTATAGAATGTTCCAGCTTGTTACAAGCATCAGCTGAAATCAGCTATAATCCACCTAAATCCTGCCTCAGCAAAATATCTAACCAGCCTTGCTCTGTCACTAGAGGAAGATGTTTTACTTCTAGGCACATGTCATTTTCTAAATTATATGTTTTATAAATCTGGATATAGTGATAATTTGGCTAGAATGACCAAACCAAGGATTTTCCAGGAAAAAAAAGAACAATGAAACTAGACTGCACTATATAGGTTTTTAGCCAGCTAGTGATTTTTATCAAGTCAGAAACACATCGTGGTCTGGCATGATTTTAGTCCACTTATCAAGGCTGTGGCCAAGTTTCCCATGGTTACATAATTTTGTTCATTGACACCAGTCCCGGCTCTCAGTGTTCTGTGCTGTTATTTAGCTCTAATTTAGCCTTAAATGTCTTCTAAGAGTGGAAGTGTTAGTAATACTATTAGACACTACTAACCTCAGGTGGTTCATCAAATTCTCTGGCTTGACACTAGTCAAGTCCCAAGGGTGCCAGACCACAAAGGTTCAACCTGTACAGGCAGTCCCCGACTTACGCGGATCCGACTTATGTCGGATCCGCACTTACGAATGGGGCTTTCTCGCCCCGGAGGTCAAGGTAGCGGATTGCTACCTGCGAGCTCCGGGGCGAGAAAGCCCCGTTCGTAAGCTGTTCCGGTGCCCCTGGTCTGCTGGAGACCATCTCCAGCAGACCAGAGGCACCGGGCGGGTTCCCGCGCTTCTGAGGCTTTGCCAGAGCAAAGCCTCAGAAGCGCGGGGAACCGCCGCTGCTGCCGCTTGAGTCCCGGTGCCTGTGGTCTGCTGGGGACGGTCCCCTGCAGACCACAGGCACCGGGACTCAAGCCGCAGCCGCGGGGGGGTCCCGCGCCTCTGAGACTTTGCCAGAGCAAAGCCTCAGAGGCGCGGCACCCCGCTGCCGCTGCGGCTCTGCTCCCCGTGTCCCTGGTCTGCTGGTGGGGGGGGGGGCGCGGCTAGTGTGCTCCCCCTCCCCAGCAGACCAGGCTTTTGTTTTGGACCCTGGAGCAGAGCAGCTGGGGCGCTGCGGATTGGTCCTGCAGCGCCCTCTCTGGGCACTACTGGACCTACCCGGCAGCACCCCAGCTGCTCTGCCCCAGGTCCTGATTCAGCCGCTGCTGGTCAGTTTCAGCAGTGGCTGAATCAGGACGCCTGGGGCAGAGCAGCTGGGGTGCTGCTAGGTTGGTCCAGTAGCGCCGAGGAGCGGTGCTACTGGAGCAACCCAGCAGCACCCCAGCTGCTCTGCCCCAGGCGTCCCCAAGTCAGCCGCTGCTGAAACTGACCAGCGCTGACTACAGGAAGCCAGAGGCAGAGTTGCTCTGCCCCAGGCTTCCTGGAATCAGCACTGATCAGTTTCAGCAGCAGCTGAATTGGGGAAGCTTGGGGTTCTTAAGTTGAATCTGTATGTAAGTCAGAACTGGCGGTCAGTTTCAGCAGCGGCTGAATCTGGACGCCAGTTCCGACTTACATACAGATTCAACTTAAGAACAAACCTACAGTCCCTATCTTGTACGTAACCCGGGGACTGCCTGTATTCATGTGACATTTCCACAGAAAATACTTTTCTTCAGAAGATTATTCAATTAATACCCTTTAACCCTGGATCTAAATCTTTTGTGTTAACCTTCTAAGCATTCTATAGTTAATGTTTTAGAATATGCACTGCTGTTATCAGTTATTTTTTTTGTCAATGCAACAGGCTTCACAAATATCATTTCCAGAAACAGCATATCTGCTTGGCTTAACCTGAGCTAGCACTTCTGGCAATTACTGTCTACCTTTAAATCAATCTGAGACTCAAAATAAATCTTCACAATGTGCAAGTAAGTCGCTACTGAGGTATACCTCACGCATTCTTTTGAACTAGTAAAATCTCCCTGCTATGTGGTTACAAGGGAGGTACCAGACAATAAATATATGTATGCACAATAATTTTAAATTACTAAAATTGCACATTGTAGCTTGATGACCTTTAAACCACAGATTAGATCCATTAACCAATTCCTAGATATATTTTCATTGCTTCTAAGGATTGGCTTTTTCACAGCATAAGAACATTGTCCACTCTGAAAAAATTACCCACACAGTAAGGTAAAGGATTCATTGCATATCACTGGTGTAGAATCTGTCCACCAATAGTGCTGTACACAATAGTGACATTTTTAATTAAGTTTTATCTTTTTTCAAATAGGCACAGTGGGATCATTTTTGAAGAAAAATATAGAAGACTTTTAAAAAGTATATTAATTTTGTTTTTAAACAACGTATTTTTGTATATTGCACTTTCCACTGGTAAATTGCAATGCATTTGACAAGGAAGGTGAGTATAATTACCCTAATGTTTCAGAGGAAACAGATGTCCAAGTGACTTGCTCAAAGTCAAACTAAGTCAGCAACAGAGTCAAATACAGAGGCAACATTCCCTGCCCCCCAATTCAGTGCCACGTTCACTGAACCCATGCATTCTCTCTTTATATATGGATAGAATTAAGGTACCGTGCCAGTTGATGGCACTTAAGAATATTTGGTATTGCTCATAGGTTTCCTAGGACCAATACAAGTTATTGCACATTACAAACTGTTTCCTGAGTGCAGCTCTTTACATCATGCTTTTAACAAGTATGGGAGCTTTAATGCATATTAGGCTGCATTTAGAGTGCAGGAGGCTCCATCACTTCTTTAATAGATGACTAGAAGTTCATTCAAATGAAACAATGCCATTCCTTCCATTGTCTATTCCTTCACCTCAGAGCCTGGAAGACTTACTGTACCTAATAAAAAAACCACCTTTATCTCATTTCATAGAACACATAGGGCATAAAATATGAAAAGTCTAATGCTACATAACAAAACCCAGATATTTGATCAACCTGCTGTGATGTTCATTACATAGGGCCTGATCTTGATGCAACAGCTGCACTCATATCCTACTCCCGTTATAGGTGACATCATTGTCCAAGGAAAAATGTGTCAAGGAACAAAGCACTAGAGCTTCAAAGTTGCCCCTAACTTGTATAAAGTTTTCTACAAACACATATTTTTTAATTATTTAAAAATGTGAAAGTAAAAGCCATATCTCTATAAAATGTGTGTATGTGTGCAGTTGTATAGGCGGCAGCAAGAAGCACATGTGGGACAAACAAACAGAAGTATTTGTTTAACTTGCTTTCATTGGCCTTTTGCTATCTCTAGCTCAGTGCTCCTTTCAGAGGATAATTCACAATTAAGAGTTTCTCAACCAGACACACCATCTGTTATTTTCCACATCATGAGATTTGTCAAATGATCTCTTTCTCTCTTCCTCTCATTAGTTCTGTTATTTTGAATGGGTGGAGCCTGAGTCTCTGGAAGGGAAATTCATTCTCCTGACTTCACAAGGAATCTGCTAACTCTCTAGTAAAGTCAACGTTTTTAACCTAAATTAGAACCAAACTCTTAAAGGCCTGTGAGTTTAACTTCAGTACCAGGTAAACTGCTAGAATCTATGGAAACTAAAGAATTCAGACACATAGACAAACACAATTTGCCAGGGAAGAGTCAAATCAACTTTCATTACTGGAAGTCATGCCTCAACAATCTATCAGAATTCTTTGACAAACGTGGATAAGAGTGATCCAGTCAATATAGTGTACTTGGATATACAGAGAGATAGTGTTCTAGAAGATTTACCTGGCATTGCTCAGGTCCTTAACTCAATTAAGTTTTGTTTTTCTTCATTTAAATCATTGTTCTGGGGTGGGGCAGGGGATGAGGGCTTCAGCATGTAGGCTAAGGGACAGACACAGACAAACTCTCTGAAAAGTCTAGTAAATAGCTGTGTCTTTCTCCACCGCAACCCCCTCCTGGTCTAATGGAGTTATTGCTGTCCTGGTCCCCATCTCTTGCCCCTTGCTGTCTCTTGTGGTCATTTTACAAAATAACTGTGCCTCCTACTAGACTCCTTCCTTTCCATTTTATGAAAAACAATCAAATTGCAGGCATATCTCACTGTCAAGGTACACCCAACCCTGACCTTGCTTTAAGTTGGGATAAGCGGAAACTGCATACCAAATTTGGTGGTCCTAGCTCTTAGTGTTTAGGAAGCGTTCTTGAACAAATGGACTCTCAGACGGATGGATACACAGATGCACAAACTCTCTAAGATATACAGTACAGTTTACAGAAAGCTTTAGAGATAGTTTAAGAACCTTTGGTGAGAGACCAAGTAGTTATAGGATAAGAGGGAAGATCTCTTGGATCAGTAACTGGTTAAAAGGTACAAAAGAAAGGGTAGGAATACATTATTAGTTACGTTCCCCATTATAAATCCAGTTTTCCTTACATTCAACACCTCATTGACATCAAAAGCTAAGTATGGGACACTTCCAGCCCACTCAATTAGTCCCATTAGCACTGGGATGACAATTGTGACAGGTACTCCCCCCACCACCACCACCCTGCCTTCTTTTTCTGTTATAATTCTGAGAGTCCCCTCTACTTTTTTCCTTTTCCTCACTCAAGCACATCTGAAGAAACAAAAAACGGAACTATGTAGCACTTTAAAGACTAACAAGATGGTTTATTAGGTGATGAGCTTTCGTGGGCCAGACCCACTTCCTCAGGTCTGGCCCATGAAAGCTCTTCACCTAATAAACCATCTTGTTAGTCTTTAAAGTGCTGCATAGTCCTGTCTTTTGTTTCAGCAAGACCAGACTAACATGGCTACATCTCTGTTACTATTCTACATCTGAAGAAGTGGTTTTTGCCCATGAAAACTCCTAATACTATCTATCTATATACGCACACACTTGTTAGTCTCTGAGGGTATGTCTACACTACCCTCCTAGTTCGAACTAGGAGGGTAATGTAGGCATACCGCACTTGCAAATGAAGCCCGGGATTTGAATTTCCTGGGCTTCATTTGCATAAGCCGGGCGCCGCCATTTTTAAATCCCAGCTCGTTCGAACCCCGTGCCGCGTGTAGCCGCGCGGCACGGGGTTCGAACGAGCCGGGATTTAAAAATGGCGGCGCCCGGCTTATGCAAATGAAGCCCAGGAAATTCAAATCCCGGGCTTCATTTGCAAGTGCGGTATGCCTACATTACCCTCCTAGTTCGAACTAGGAGGATAGTGTAGACATACCCTTAGGTGCCACACGACTACTCATTTTTAAAAGTTACAGATTAACATGGCTACCCCTCTGAGAATATTAAGAACTATTAGGAAAGGGATAGATAAGATGGAAGATATCAAAATGACTATATAGAAATCCATGGCGCATCCATATCTTGATTACTGTATCTTGTTCTGGTCAGCCCATCTAAAAAAAGACATTAAAATAGGAAAAAGTGATAGAGATGGGCAATAAATATGGAACAGCTTCCATATGAAGAGAAACCAAAAAAAAGATAAGGGGTATTCATCTTAGAAAAAAAAATGAACTGTGAGAGGTGAGGATTACAGAGGTTTATGGTGCGGAAAAATGAATAGAGAAATATTATTATTCCTTTCCCTCAATACAAAAACCAGGCATCATCCATTAATAGACAGAAGGTTTAATGCAAAGAAGAGAAGTACAGTTTTCACACAATACATAATTTTTTAAACTCATTGCCATGTGTTTTTGTGATGGCCAAAAGTATAATTAAGTTTCAAAAATGGATAAATCAAAATAACCCCATATTCAGAGTGACCCTAAATTTCTGACATCCAGATATTGGGATGGGAAGAAAGAGCTGGATCCATCCAACTGCCCTGTTCTAAACACTACCCCTGAATCTCTGGTACTGGCCATTGTTGGAGTTAAGATACTAAACTAGATGGACTATTGATCTGACCTGGCATGGCCATTCTTATGCAAATACATAGGTAACTATATTCTTCGGGAGCTTGTGTGTGTTTAGTAAAAAAAAGTATGTTGAAGTTAATATCACCTGTGACAAGTTTACTGTTTGTTCCTGTTCTTGGCTCTTAACGGATTTGTAGGGAAACTAGCACAATCTGCTGGTTTCCCTGACTCAGGCCCAGTGCAAGGAATATCATGTGAAATCAGAGTGATGTTAAGAATTAACAAGATATTAAAATATCTCAATGTCCCCATAGGTCTCCCTGACTTTTCTCAGTTTAGATTGTCCAAATTCAGATATCCCAGGATCTTTCTTAAGATATCGGGACAGATCATCTGTTGTTGTAAATCAGCACAGAGCTATTGAATTCTGGCAAATATCTCTAAGCAAGGATCAGAGATGCCTCATATTTCTCAGGTATCTTATTTCTTCTCTATTTAAAGATTGGATAATTACTACGGGATTGTCTCTATACTCAGTGATGGAAAGGCCTCTGTTTTCTCTAATAGTTCACCATCAGGCAGACCTGCCAATGGAGGAGCAGCTGGAAGGCAAAAGGGGCAACTGTCCTAGGGTACATTTAGACTATATGCCACTGTCACCAGAGGCATGTAGTTTAGGCTACCAGACATAGGAAAATGAAGCGGCGATTTAAATAATCACCGCTTCATTTAAATTTACATGGCTGCTGCGCTGAGCCGACAAACAGCTCATCAGCTGTTTGTCGGCTCAGCGCGATAGTATGGACGCGCAGGTATCGACATCAAAGGTATTTGTCGACCACCCAGGTATACCTCATCCCAGGAGGCATACCTGGGTGGTCGACAAATACCTTTGATGTCGACACCCGCGCGTCCAGACTATCGTGCTGAGCCGACAAACAGCTGATTAGCTGTTTGTCGGCTCAGCGCGGCAGCCATGTAAATTTAAATGAAGCGGCAATTATTTAAATCGCCTCTTCATTTTCCTATGTCTGGTAGCCTAATCTACATGCCTCTGGCGCCAGAAGCATGTAGTCTAGACGTACCCCTAGAGCCCAGAGATATAAAAGGGCCCGGAGTTCCTGGGTGCCACCACTGCTACTGCAGCAGCAGCAGGCGGCACGCTAGGCACTTCAAATCAGTGCAGAAGCAACACACGATGCGCTCTGGGCAGCCCTCAGGGGTGCCTAGTGCCAGTCCTACCTCTCCTGCCTAAGGCCTGCCCATTCTGGAAAGCACAGATCAGCCCTCCCCCGTACTTTGCCCAGGGGCCTAGTGAGGCTGTCAGCCTCGCTGCTATTAGGGGCTATGAAAATTTGTAAGAGCTATCGTGGAATCTTTCTAAGTGCTACTTAAAGTCAGAAAACAAACACTTTTGCAAGAAATGGGAAAGGGGAAAGAGATAGTGCAGTTTTCTGAATCCCTGACATTCTAGTGTAAAACTTAATGTCAATACCATTTCTTAAAAAAACAACAAATGGTCTGATAGCACTTTATAGACTAACAAAACATGTAGACAGTATCATGAGCTTTCATGGGCACAGCTTCAGTACCATTTTTGAGGACATCAGTACACAATTGGTTAAATAAACTTTCTGTATTTCCTCGTGTCTTTTGGGAATTAAACGAACTAAACTAAACCAAACCAGAAGTAGGCACTCTTCCACCACTTCCTCCTCCTCAGTTTTATGACTTACATCGTCAAGAAAAGAGAATACAAATTATACTGAACATATTGGAATAGAAAATATTATATGGATTTTCATGTATTCTATTGCTGTATGCAAAACACCACAGAATTTCCAAAAATTCACACAATTCTCTCTCCCCACATAAGGGCCTGCTACAGCATATATTTACAATGGGAAGTATGTACTTGTGATGGTTTCTGCCAGAATGTAAGAATATATAAAAATACTTATTCAACTTAGTGATCTGTAGATGTCAGATGATGTTGACAGGTATGTAATATAATGCTGATGTATTAGACAAATTTGGTTTATGCTTCACATTTTATTTCATTTTGACTGCACCACTGCCAGTTGCTTGTCGGGTGCAGTCCATAATAAATATGACTCATAAATAAATATCATTTACTGGAATCAAACTCCTACAGTTATATGCTGGAAAAAGAACAGTTAGACAAACACCAAATGCCCAGAATGAAATGTGTTCAGTGCTTTTTTTTCTAGCTAAGAGAAATTTTTACAATAAAAAGAATTCAGTGTCTACAGGAAAGCCTCTTTTACTTAAAGAGTAAAATTACAGCAGGGCAAGTGAATTACAGAGAAGATTACCATTGCCTTTCACCACAGCTCACTATCACAGGTAGCAGTTATAATTCTGCTCTGTGTAACGTAAGAGGTGGAGATTCAAATAGGCCAGAGCCCCCTGGTCATCCACCACTTTCATGGCTAGAGAGTTCAGGAAGGAGTGTGTGCAGGGCAGACAAGTTACATTTTTTCAAAGCTGTAACAGGACATACTTCTTACCACATTCTTCTCTCCTCCCCGTTGCTCCTTACACAGCTGTGCCTCTTTAGGCTATAATATTAGAATGGTATGAAGTGCACCACAGATAAACTTCAGAAAACAAGTGGCATTATTTCTTTACCCACTGAATCTTATGGTCCTTGTTTCACAAGAACACTTGATAGACCTAAATACATTTCACTACAGAATTGATTTTCTGACAAGTTGCTCTTCAAAAATATTTTTGAAGTGAATGTGTCTGGTTAGAAGTCACTAAGGGAATTTTGGGGAGGGGAGGTGTTTTTTCAATGCTCCTTCCAGTCTACCTTGAAAACAGAGTCAAATTGTTTCCACTTATTTGAAAGGGCAGTTAATATTAAAAATGAGAACAGCATCTACCAAAGAAACTTTTTTTTAAAGACAGAAGCATCTCAGGAACCAAGACAAACATGCAGGCGTTGGTGTGCTACCAGCAAAAACATTGACTCCAAATATCATTGAACTAAAACCACCATAAACTTTTGCTAATAATTAACTATTTTCACCGGACTACAGTTTTAGTGTTGCTAACATTTTTATATAGACTAACACATTCTTGACTGACTCATAAATAAGTGGACCGTTTACAAAATCTGCTTCTCAGCATTGATCTGAATATACACAATGTACATAATAGCTACACAAGCCAGGGACCTTGGACTACATAGAGAGGACTTGTGCAATCAGAGTTCAGCCTCTCTCTGTGCTCTTTTGACATGTGGCCAAGGCCTTGTGATTTTAAATGAAAAGAGCTTGTGCTAGCTAGTGGGATAATTTTAATGAAAATTCATGCTGCTGGAAGAAATCTAGGGAAGAGAAAGAGCTAGTCCAGGCTAACAAATTTGGATATGGTTCAGGGAGTTACATGCCAAAAAGGTAATGCATCAAGCAATACACTGAAGCCTCCTGTTAGACAGATCCCGACTCCTCACCATCTCTCTTCCAGTTACAGCCTGATTCAGGAGTCCATCCATGTTCAGCAAAGCACTTAAGCAAATTGGCATCTTAATGTCATCATTCCCACCAGCTAGGATTTCCTAAAAAGCTATGTGTCTATTTATTTTACTACTGAGGCTACGGCTACACTATTAAGTTGACGTAAACTATGTCATGAAGGGGTGTAAATAAGCCATGTCCTTGAGCATAAAAACGTATGCCGACATAAGTACCTGTGGGTATGTCTACACTACCCCGCTAGTTCGAACTAGCGGGGTAATGTATGCATACCGAACTTGCTAATGAAGCCCGGGATTTGAATTTGCCGGGCTTCATTAGCATAAAGCCGGCGCCGCCATTTTTAAAAGCCGGCTAGTGCGAACCCCGTGCTGCGCGGCTACAAGCGGCACGGGCTAGATAGTTCGAACTAGCTAGCCATTCCGAACTATCTGTACGCCTCGTTCCACCTCAAATCCCGCCTCAAATCCCAGGCTTCATTAGCAAGTTCGGTATGCATACATTACCCCGCTAGTTCGAACTAGCGGGGTAGTGTAGACATACCCTGTGTGTGGACAGCTTTATATTGGCAGCACAGCTTCTTTGCTGACACAGCTTCTACTGCTCGCTGGGAGCGGAGTAATTAAGCTGAGGGGAGAACTCTTGTCCCTTTGCTTCCAATGTCTCTAGAGAGTTCGCAGCCCTAGTGCAGCTGTGCCGTTGTAAGCTCTCGAGTGCAGTGTTTCTGAAAGTGCTCCGTGAAACCACTTTGAGAAACACATTAACTGGCCGCCCCGGTTTGTTTATTTACTGGCGCCGCGGCCACGGAGCCTCACGGCTCCCATTGGCTCCGTTTCATCCTTTGCAGCCAAGGGGAGTCATGGGAAGCGGTGTGGGCTGGGCCACCACTTTCCGCTGCTCCACTTGTCTGCAAAGAACAAAATGGAGCCAATGGGAGCCGTGAGGCTCCATGGCTGCGGCGCTAATAAACAAACAAACCAGGGCGGCCAGTTAATGTGTTTCTCAAAGTGGTTTCACGGAGCACTTTCAGAAACACTGCACTAGTGGAACCATTACCTCCATACGTAGTCAGTAGTTGAATCAAAGGTAAAATTTGGGTTTGAGTTTACCCACTTCTCGTTTGGGAAATAGTAAATTTAGTTTAGGAGTTTTCCCACTTCATTTTTTATACCCCCACCCAATTTACGATAGAAAAGCAAGGTAATATAGAGATAATCTACTATGCTCTCCTTTGTTGTAAGATACTACTATCGATACCCATCAAAGTCCTTACAGGGAATGATAGTTTATAACTGTAAGTGCAGAGTTTTAGAGCAAGGGGAATAAGAAACCAGAACCGGGGTTCTCTTCCTGTTCAGCTAACACCTTTCTGTGCACTTTTGGGCAAGTCACATAACGTCTCAGTGCCTCTGTTGAATTGCTCTCAAAATGAATAACAATTTTCTACCTTGCAAGGCTGTTGTGATGGTTATTTAACTACTGTACTAGAAATTCATTTTGAAAGTCTTGGATAGAAGGATCTATATGGGGAAGGTGTCACAACTATCAGTATATGAAGGCGAGGTATTATTGAACTATATAATCTAGGTAATAATGGGATAAATTGAATTGCGATTAGAAAGGCACCTTTCTGCATTTCCAGACATTTGTCTGTTAAAGTTGTCTGCCTAATGTCCACATACAAAATATAATATAGTATTTTGTCTAAATAACTAAAACTTTGGTTTATTGAAGTGAGTTTAATCTTAAAAGCAAACGCCTCCGTTCCCAATCTAGTAGTTGAATGTACTGTGATGTAATGCTGCAGACCTCTGTTATTACTTTCTATTATTATGAAAAAACTACAGGATCAAACAATGATTGCTGTCAGCTAAAAACACACATTCTTAAGATGTATCGCACAGCACTGTTGAAGAATAGAAAACCAATGTTTTTGAAAGTTTATTCCAAAACACAGACATTTCTAAGAAATTTTTGTTTTGTGTAATAATCTTAGTTTGAGAAATAACATGGAATATGGTCAGCTATGTATTTACAGTTCTGGCCATCATTACAGTTCATCAGCAAGGTGCAATGCACATCTCTAGTGACATTAATGGACTTCTTAGTTCAAAATATGATTTTTTTAAAAGATCCCTATGAGATCAGGCTCCACTGAGCCCTGCCTGTGGGCATTTTTTTAAAATATTGACATATGTCAGTGCATTTCAATGTGCACAAAAACTAAATCCAGAAAACAGACTTCCAAATCCAGAAATTTTGCCAATTTTTGTTGATTTTCCAGAGATACCACTGAAGAAATTCTGATGGACTCTCTTGTTTTGGTTTGTAAAACAGATACCTAGAGATGATTATTTAAGGGCATGAGTGTTTACCTTTTGAAAACCATTTCTTATGTAATATTTTTGCTGTCACTTTATACCTTTCTATCATTAACCCATATCTTAAAATAAACTCATACAATGAAAACTCTTCAAGCCAGGTTCTCTGCTGCAGCAACTGCTCCATCAGCAGAGAATTTGTCACTTTACATACACTACACTTCATCTGAACCATTCAACACCACAGCCTTCCTGGATCAGAATTTACCCTAACAATCAGAAAGCTACAGACAGATTCTGCCCCCGCCCCCTCTTTATACCTGTAATCCTCTTTATACCTGTAATCTTCAAGAGCACTTGTGCTATTTTTCTGCCTTTCTTTTTCACAGACACACACAGAAAAGCATATTTGTGTCTTGGAAAATAGCTGTGACAGAATGAAAAAGGAAAGACACAACAGCCCCCCCTAGCAGAAGTAGCTCTCAGTTTGTGCCAAAGCTTTCTATTTCCAATGTTGAACAACTAAAGGGAAATGCACATTTTATGAAGCCGTAATAGAAGATGAGTTTTTAAAAACAATTGTGTTTTTTTAAAAAACAGATTTCCCACCTCATCTCAAACACTTAACAATGCAGTTGAACCTGTAAAACAGACAGACAGTCACCAAAAACTGTAAGCAGCATGGCTCAAAACTGCTCATATTATTATTGTCCAAAACCAAACTTCTTGGACATTGTGCAACATTTTTCTACAAAAATCAGCTCCATCCATTTGCCAGCTGTAACCAATATACAGATGTGGAATTAAAATGAAACTTGGAGGTTTGAACTGGGAGACAAACTGTCAGCCAATCATTAATTGGGTTTTATGAGGTGACTCACTGTTTAGCAGTTTCACAGAATTTAATTACAGTGCACCCAGAAAGCTTAATTAAAGACCGGGCCCAAAATATGAGAGAGCCCTGTGTGAAACAAGGGAGGATAATGACCTCAGCAGCCTCCCCCTTCGCCACACAATTTTATGAATGAACAAAGGAAAGATTTAAAAGGCAAGATAAAATTAATCTTCTGTTTCCTTCCAGCTCCCTCCCCCCACCCTTTTAAATGAATGGCATGGATCCAAAGGATTGCATGCTATTAGCTACTTTTGGGGGGGGGGGTGAGAGGGGAAGGAGGGAAAGGCTTGTTTGTTTTTTACAACTTTATACATGGCTGTGACCATTTGAGGTTTGAATTGAATGTTTTCATTACCTTAAAGCCACATCATTTTTATGATGCCCATTCCTGAAAGAAAAAAAAATAGCTGTCCTGTCAAGCAACTTTATTTATATTCTTGTATGACACCAGAGGCATTTTTAAAATGTGCCCACCAATGAAAAGTACAGAATTTCCCATTTCTCACATTAGTCCTAACTAAAGTCATGATAAGGAGTTTAAAAAGGCGAACAATATGACATTTTGGACCACAGTATCATAAGACTTCCCCCGTGACTCTATTTCTTTTCCCACTCAGGCTATGTCTAGTCTGCAGGCTTCTTTCGGAAGAACCTTTTTTCGAAAGATCTTCCAAAAAAACTTCTTCCGAAAGACAGCGTCCACACACAAAAGTGCTTTGAAAAAGTCATCTGCTTTTTTGAAAGATAGCATCCATTCAGTGTGGACGCCATCTCACATTTAAGCTGTGATTACTATGGATGGAGTGGCACCTGTGCTTTTTTCCCTCTTTCCTTTTCTTTTGAAAGAACTCCCTCTTCCCCATCCACACAGGCCTTTTTCTGAAAGAGCTCTTTCAGAAAGACTTCTTCCTCGTAGAAAGAGGATTACCAATGCCGGAAAAACCCCTCTGTTCTTTCATTTTCTTTTGGAAGAACGCGATTACAGTGTGGATGTAATTTAGGTTTTGTCGGAAAAACAGCCATTTTTCTGACAAAACTCTGTGGTGCAGACAAAGTCAGATAGTATGAACCCTGTCTGTGCCTCCACATATCATAACTTATCCACTCTGGAAGAGCCTTCCTCCAGCCCTCTTGTATCACTGATTGTCTTAATAAAGGAATAGAGCAAGGTGGGCTTGATGCACACTTTCTTTAAGTCTTCAAGTGATTTTGCTCAAGTTCTGGGCAAAGGTCAAGGTGAATTCTCATTTTACGAAATGATTTTGCATACTACTAATTTTGGCATGCCATGCACATGTAATTGTTTATACAATGCAATCCATGTGCATCACAGAAGCATGCTTAGAAGCTCATTTCCTTCCTTTCTTCTGCAAAACTCTCATTGTGCTTCTCCGCAAAAGGCTCTTGGGAATGGAATTTACTACCTTTCCTTAGGGCAGGCTAAATGAAATGAGAATAGATTGATCTGGTCCTGAAGTCAGTGCTTTGGAGGGTCTTTTAAACATTGTAAGATTGGTTTCAGGTCTTAAAGTTTTAGTAACACACACCATTAAAATGCATCCTCTTGGGATACGTCTAGACTGAAAGCCTCTTTCGAAAGAGAGCAAAAAAAAAAAGCTTCTTTCAAAAAAGAGCATCTAGACTACAATCAGTACTTTCGAAAAAGCAAGCTACTTTTTCAAAAGAGAGCACCCAGGCAGTCTGGATGCTCTCTTTCGAAAATGCACAGTTTGCATTACATAGCGCCTTTTTTTGAAAGAGCACTTTCGAAAAAAGGCATTATTCCTCGTGAAATGAGGAGTACCACCGTCGAAAGAAAAGACGTGTTCTTTCGATTTAATTTCGAAAGAACACGGCTATAGTCTAAACGCAGGTGACTTTTTTTGAAAAAAGGCTACAGTCTAGACACAGCCTCGTAGCTTTTCCTTCCTATATTATTTAGCACCAGCCAATTCAATTACAAAGCAGTCAGATGCACCAACAGAAGAGATACCTGGCATCCCAAATACTATGTTTTTCACATTCATAGCAAATGTGTCTTGATCTTTTCAAGTAAAAAAACCCAAAAACCTAAGTGAGCTCACCCGGCTATCTATCTGATGGAGGTATTATAGGATTAATATGTTTGGCAAGGACAACTGAATGAACATTTGGCAACTAACCACACATTCCATTCACACAGCTATTCCTTCTGGAAAAAAAATAAGATAAAATTTTCAAACTTGGGTGCCTAACATGGAATACCTAGGTAAGTGGGGCCTGGTTTTCACAGCTGTCAAGTAACCTGCAGCTCCCATTGACATATGGGATCATGAGGGGATTTAATATTAATTGTGGTGCCTATATATTTTATTTTTCTACTACTTTATCTTCACCAGTAATGGGTATACTTTTAAATAGTCTTGGGTTTCGTTCATTTTATTAGGAGTCAAATCCTACAGTGCTTACTCAGGCAAATCTCTCATAGTTTTACTACAGTGGGAGTTTTTCCCAAGTAAGGTCTACAGACTTAGTCCTATGGAAATCAACTGTTCATTTGAGTAATTGCACACCTATCACTCTTCAACATTGCTCACTGAACTAGCTGAGATGTCACATGACTGTTTACAGGTAATTACAAAAATCTCAGAGGCAATTTTTTTCAATTAACATTTCTGCTTCTATGAAATATTTTTCAGGGAAATGTTTATTTGCTCCAAACTTGCCTAGCATTGTTGGGACCGAACTAGTGAACCTTTGTATACAAATTAATCCCATCAAAGTAGTAGAATTACTCCCAGGAGAACTCCCAGGAGAAAGATGTGGAGAAATTGGAAAGGGTACAGAGAAGAGCGACAAGAATGATTAAAGGTTTAGAGAACATGACCTATGAAGCCAGGCTTCATGAACTGGGCTTGTTTAGTTTGGAAAAAAGAAGATTAAGGGGGGACATGATAGCGGTTTTCAAATATCTAAAAGGGTGTCACAAGGAGGAAGGCGAAAATTTGTTCCTCTTGGTTTCTGAGGACAGGACAAGGAGTAATGGGCTTAAAATGCAGCAGGGGAGGTTTAGATTGGACATTAGGAAAAAATTCCTAACTGTCAGGGTGGTCAAATATTGGAATAAATTGCCAAGGGAGGTGGTGGAATCTCCCTCTCTGGAGATATTTAAGAACAGGTTAGATAGACATCTGTCAGGGATGGTGTAGACGGAGCTTGGTCCTGCCTTGAGGGCGGGGGGCTGGACTCGATGACCTCTCGAGGTCCCTTCCAGTCCTATTATTCTATGATTCTATGATTCTATAACTAATCATGAGCAAAAATATGTTGGCTTACTATATCATTACACAGAAAGATCCATATTCATTACTGAAAGCACCCATCTGTAATGAGAACAGTAGCCTAATTCAAACTCTTTTTTCTTTCTCTTGTCCCTCTCTAGTCACAGTCACAATCTATTCCAGCCCTCTATGCTAAAACAGGACCATGTAAACCCACAAAGAGAATCCTTATCATTAAAATCCTCCAGTGGTAGGGATTCTATAATGTACCTTGAAAACAATCTAAAATGTAACATTCTTATAATTAGAAAACAAAGAAACAAAACTCGTGAAATGGTAAAACTGAAACAACAGCCCTAAAAATGAAAATTTGCTAAATTGTTGTTTTTCTTGTTACTGTCTGTTCACCACTAACGTTTTCACAGTCAGGGTACATATTAAAGATGATGACATTTTTGAGGACAGACATGCAAGTCATTTTTGATGTAACAGCTTGAGTGAGGATACCTCTTAAGAGAAGCTTTATGACTACTTTTCTTTACCTAGCAAGCCTGAGCAATTATCTTAAGCAGTAGGGGAGCTGTGCTTTGCACAGTAGTATAAATATCATACAGCAGAAAGTTTATGCTACCTTTCCTATGAAAATAAGTAAAAGAGAACAAACAATATTGCACCTTCCTCTTTTAAAAGCACAACACAGACAGATGAGAGATCCCTGAATAGCCCACAAGCTTAACATTGAAATGCCTTAACCAGACACAAAACAACGGGTTTTCTAGTGGGTGAAGTCTTTTCCCGTCTCAGCGGTTTTACCCCCATCAGAGCGAGACAAAACAATGGTTTTTTATTGTTACAGTGTAGTACATAATTTACGGTCATGATAAAAGCCAGCGACTTCCATTGGTGGCAGGGTTAAGTGCCCAAACCAGTTCATCATCATGACCCATGAGAACAACAAAACTGCATCCCAGAGGAGACAAACAGGAGCTTCCCAAGGGCCTTCTGGGGCAGGTGATGTAGACACACAACACTTCCTTCCCCAGCTCCGGCCCTGACATAACATCCAGATGAAAGGAGAGCTGTTCCAAGGCTGGAGTTGGAGCTGGAGCTGCAGCCAGAGTACACATTGCAGTACTTACAATTGTGCCAGTTAATAACTACTTAGGATTGTTAGAGGTTTTTTTTTTTTTTTTTTTTTTTAATAAAGCTATTTTTCAGTACTTTTTCCTCTCATTGGATCTAGTGTCTGCAATTCTCAGTAGTTCCTGGGGAAAAGAAGTACTATGTTCTTATTCATAAATATTTGAAATCAACAAACTCTGTCATATTGCTATAAAATTCACTGGAGTGAATACACTACAGATGAAATACCTATAAAACAAAGTACCTTCAAAAACTGAATCACTATAATTTTAGAAAAACAAAACTGTCTTTGAGGAATTAAAGATACGATGTTGTAGTCCTCGACAGGCCATTTCTTTTCAGATTACTTTCTTTTTAAAAATCAGGGAGTGGAATTCTACCCCACTGGGGTCAGTGCAAGTTTGCTTTTGACTTCAAGGGAGCCAGAATGTCATTCAATGTGTTTTTATACTATAGAGTATTTTATTTTCACAGCATATAATGACCATGTGTGAGTTATAACTGTGTGAAAAGCTCTGAAGTGGGTGAGCATTACTATCCCTCTTTGTGGATGTCAAGGCACAAAGAGTGGAGGCGATGCTCAGCCCAGGGGAAAGAGTCAAAGGAAAGGTGTTGCTATTCCACCTTTGTACTGTCGCAAACACAGATGGTTTCAGGGGCTGGAGAGGCCCCAGTTTATCTTTTGGTGTGTCTACACCTCTAGCTTGATGTGCAGCTAGAAAGTAAATAGCAAAAATAGAAAGGAGCCTAATCATGTGTGGTGGGTGCACAGCTAGTTTGGAGAGGCAAGGCCCAGCACCTCCCCTTCTGCCTAAGATCCAATCCCTTCTGTGCTTACTGGATCACAGTCCCCATTATGACGGCTAGCTCCTACCCAAGGTTAATGCACCTCCTCCCTCCCCAGCACCAGGCAGCTGCTCATCCCCAGCTCTCCTGCCTTCCCCCTCCGCCCCTTATCTGGCCCTGTTACAGCCCAGGGAGCAGCCACACAGCTCCAGCCTTCCGAATCAGCCAGGCAGCTGGGCTGTGCACTGCACTCCAATGCTCCTCTATTATGGCTACTGGTCTCCCAGACCAGGAGCAGCCAAACCATACAGCAGTCCTGGGCCCAGCTCCGACATAGGAAGCAGCAGCACCAGGGTCTCAGCCCCAACTCCAGCACAGGGGGAAGTTGCCGTGTGGCCCCACTCTAGGAGCAGCTGGCCAGCCACTGAGGACAGCCGCACCATAGTCCCACCCCCAGCTTCGGTCCCGGGGGCATCAACACCACAACCCCGGCCCCAGGAGAAGCCAGGCAACTGCCACCCAGTCTCAGCTGGCCCGAGCTCTGCCCAGGGAATAGCTGGACAGCCACACAATGGCCCCAGACTTCTCGTCAGGCTGGAGCACTGGTCAGTCACACCACAGCCATAGCCTCAGCCTTCCTCAGACAGTCAAAGTGTGGTGAGCAGGGCCACCCCGTCTTTTAGGGAAGGCCTTCCCTTGCCAATATTATCTGCCACCCATGCCGCCAGATTTTGCGTTTTGTATATTTCTGCTGTGTGTTCTAAAAATGCCTTATCCCCTTTCTCTTCCTGATTTGGTGTTGCCAATAGACCCCTACCATTATGTCATCTCTACTCCCTCCCCTTTTACTATCATACTGAGACTTTCAACTGCCTGCCTCTCACCTCTGTCTGGTTCTCAAAAGCAGTGTTTTATTCTTGTCAGATAATGCAGTGCCTCCTCCTTTACATAAACCCCATCCCCGCTTGTCCTCCTGAAAAAACTATACCAATATTCCTGACATTGGATTTATCCCTTCAAGCGTGTGATGCCAATTAAGTCATAATTTATCTTATGTATTAATATTTCCAGTTCTTCCTGTTTATTTCCCATACTCCTTGGGAATTAACTTCAGATGAAATAGCAGAACAAAAATCTTGGAAGTCAAACAAGAGTAATTAAAAAAATACTGAAAAAGCTCTGTTCTCAAACTTAGCAGCAGCACTTGCATGAACCCTTAAAAGCCTTTGGAATGGCAACATGATAAATATTTGATGGACAACATCTGGCTTAATGACAGCATCAGTTACTGCTATTCAAATGTAAAGACGAGTGAGTCAGCACATTATTGTTTTCAGCTCAGCTAACACACACAAAACAGACCAGCCCGCTGAGCACTATTTATTTTACAAACTAGTACAACCCAAGTTATCTGTCATAACAAGACAAACACCCATTATCATGGCTATAAAAAGCATTATCATGAATAATTGAATCCAAATGTATCAATGTTTTACTCTGACTACTTGTAAATGAACAGTTTTCTAACTCCAAATTCAGCGCCTGTGATTTGAACAAATGTGCTACATATGTAGGTCCAGACAATGGCCTAAGGAAATACCAATAGGATTGGTGTGGACTTAATTTTCTTCTCTTCCTCTCCCCATTGTCTCTATTTTCTGGTTTCTAAATGCTCTTAGCAAAAATGGTCATGTCATTTTCATTAAAATTAGCAAGTTCTAATGCAGTGCCATTGTGTGGGACTAAGGCAGCAAAAGGAAGCAACAGACGGTCAGTAACACATGGAAGGGTAATTAACATAAATGTTCCTCAACACTTTCTTATTATAGACATGCCAGGGCTAGGTCCTTGTCACCACATAAAGCTATAATTTCTTCTTGAACTATGTTACTGAAGTTTCAGAGGGGTAGTTGTGTTAATCTGTAATTTAAAGCTTAAAACACTAGTGGTCCTGTAGCACCTTAGAGACTAACAATATATATGAGCATTAGCGGGCACAACCCACATCTTCAGATGAGTGATTTGCGCCCACGAACATGAGTGATTTGTGCCCACAAACACTCATGACTGTGTGTGTGTGTGTGTGTGTGTGTGTGTGTGTGTGTGTGTGTGTGTGTAGTTAGTCTCTAAGGGTACAGAGGCATGTAGGATAGGCTACCCGACATAGTCAATGAAGCTGGGATTTAAATATCCCTAGCCACATTAAAATAAAAATGGCCACCACGCTGTGCTGGCTCAGTTGATCATTGGCACAATGCAGGAGTCAAGACGCGGATAGGTCGATAGGAAACGCCTTTGTCGACCGCTCCTGTAAACCTCGTTTCATGAGGCATATGGGAGCCGTCAACAAAGACTTTCCTTCTCGACCAATCCGCGTCTTGACTCGCGTGCTGTACCGACGATCAGCTGAGCCGGCACAGCGTGGCAGCCATTTTTATTTTAATGAAACCGGGGATATTTAAATCCCTGCTTCATTGACTATGTCAGGTAGCCTATTTTACATACCACTGTCGGCAGAGACATGTAGTCTAGACATATCCTAAGGTGCTTGTGTGTAGTTAGTCTCTAAGGCTGTGTCTAGACTACATGCCTCTGTCGTCAGAGGCATGTAGATTAGACACATAGGGAAAGGCAAATGAAGCCGCGATTTAAATGATCGCGGCTTCATTTAAATTTACATGGCTGCCGCGCTGAGCCGACAAACAGCTGAGCAGCTGTTCTGTCCGCTCAGCGCGCTAGTCTGGACGCTCCCATGCCGACATCAAAGCCCTTTGTCGGCAGCCCCGTTATTCCTCGTGGGATGAGGTTTACCGGGGCTGCCGACAAAGGACTTTGATGTCGGCAGGGGAGCATCCAGACTAGCACGCTGAGCGGACAAACAGCTGATCAGCTGTTTGTCGGCTCAGCGCGGCAGCCATGTAAATTTAAATGAAGCTGCGATCATTTAAATCGCGGCTTCATTTGCCTTTGCCAAAACAACAAATCTACATGGCTCCGTCGACAGAGCCATGTAGTTTAGACGTACGTACCCTAAGGGTATGTCTACACTAGCCCCCTAGTTCGAACTAGGGAGGCTAATGTAGGCATTCAAAGTTGCAAATGTAGCTCAGGGTATTTAAATCCCGAGCTTCATTTGCAACTTCGAATGCCTACATTAGCCTCCCTAGTTCGAACTAGGGGGCTAGTGTAGACATACCCTAAGGTACTAAAGGACCTCTTGTTTTTTCAGTTTTTATATTCCTGAAGGAACTCTTACAGAAATCCCGAACACAAGTTGGGAGACAGAGGGAAAAGCAAAGGCGAACCAACAAAGGGACTGAGTGGTATGCCAAGGGATTCTCTCTCCTGAAGTTCAGATTCCAAGGTCTTCCCATGGGGTATTAAGAGCTGAACTCCTACCCCCCTCCTTTCCAGTCCCTCCTACAGAAGCTTTATTTCATTTTATTTTTTTAAATATATACTAGAAATGGAACCAAGATATAAAATCTGGGCCTACACCCAAACTTCTTCAAATTCCTGGGCGTCAGACTTCAAGATTTTAGTCCACTACAAAGGCAGGGCCAGCCACAAAGTTCAGGTTAGGGTCAGATCTAGGTCCAAGCCTGTCTATATAACTCACACTTACATGATGTTACATTCGACAGGCAATTTTAATGAGCCTTATCACTACATTCTACTCCCTTCTACTAAATGATCCAAACTGGATTAACAAAGGAAACACGAAACAGCAGCCAGCCATTCCAGCATGCCTAATTTGTGGAATACTTAGGCACTACCGCTAACCACCTCCCGCTCTCTCCTGATTGCATGTTGAACAAGGTATTTACTATCTGAAGCAAAATTGGGGAGAATTAGGGAGGAGACTAAGTCCTTCAAGCAAGAGAAACACACCAAATATAAATACAGTTTATTTATTTGAGAGAAAGAAAGTAAACCACAGAAGACATATTTCAAGTAGCACAAGTCAGGCAGTTTTCTAACAGAGAAGAGATTTATGATGAACAGCCCATGCTGCAACCAAAGCAACAACAAATGATGCCATTGTCACAGCCTGGCCTGCTGGCTAGTTCAGTCTGTAGCTCATTTTAAGTGCTCCTTCAGGCATCATCTGGTTGCCTGCAATATTGTACATGCTGGATTCAGGGCAGACCTTGAAGTACTGTAGTACGATTTTATGATCTCAGGCAGGGCAATATCAACAGCAGAGTAACTGAAAACAGCTGCAATTACTTTTTTGAAACACTGTCTCATGCTGCTTTTACAGGAATTCCTCTCATCTTTAGGTTGATCACAATAATAAAAACACATACCTACCGTATTTTCCAGCATATAAGACGACTTTTTATGCTTAAAAACATCCCCCAAAAATCGGGGGTCGTCTTATACGCCGGGGCTTTTCTCGCCCCGGAGGACACAGACTGCGGGACCTCGCGGTCCTGCCGCCCGTGTACTCCGGGGCGAGAAAAGCTGCTCCGCGTCTCCCTGGTCTGCAGACCAGGAAGACGCGGAGCAAAGATGCGGAGGGGCTCGGGCTGCCCGAGCCCCTCCGCTGCTTTGCAAAGCCGCGGGGGAAGCCGGCAGCGGGGCAGCCCAGGCATGCTGCGGCTGTCCCGCTGCCGGCGTCCTCAGAGGCTTTGCTCCCAGTGCCTCTGGTCTGCTGGGGACCGTCTCCAGCAGACCAGGGACACCGGGAGGAAAGCCGGGGAGGCCGAGGGGCACTGGGGCGCTGCCGGTTGGCCTCTTAAGGAGGGGTAGTCTTATACGGCGAGTATAAGACGAAAACCTATCTTTTCACTAGAAAATTAGGGGGTCGTCTTATACGCTCAGTCGCCTTATACGCTGGAAAATACGGTAACGGTTTACTGGATTTTCTTCCTTCTGCCTTAATGACAACATAATCAGACATGATTCTTTAAAATATAATGGTACTTAAAAAGGGGGCTAACAAAAGTGTTTTAATAAAAAAAACAGTCAGGTAGCTTTATATGTCTCCTCCTATTTTATATTCAATATTTAAACATAAAATTATATGGTACCACTCTCCCCCTTCAGACAAATCCACAGTTCTTTTTCTTTTCACTATTAAGCAAATCCTCAATCCTTCCAACCGGTCACATAAAGGAGCTGTGAGCAGTTCTCCATTGTTACCAAGCAAAAGGAAACTTTCAACACTGCCACAGAGTCCCCCCAAACACTACAAAGTTATAAGTTATCATAGCCATTAGGCCCCTAGTAGGGAAATTGGGAATTGGCCAGTGGATATATGTGATTACAGATCCACAAGCCTTTCATTCAAATCCTGTAATACGCTGGAGTGCAGGCAATGCTCTGTTCCCTGCCGAGGATTTAGGTGACAATACCTCTCGCTATTGCACAGCAGACTTACAATGGACACACTGCATTCAGGGTTCTCTAATCCCACAGAGGAGAGTGGAGCAGGATCCTCTGTTCTGTTATTATTATAGCTAGATTTTGGGCTATTAGAGGGGACCAGCTTCTACTACAGCAGTAAAGATAATACAATCATCTCACTGCAATAAGAAAATTCCCTTCTTATTAGTGTTCTGATTTTCTTTACATCTTAGGGACCAAATTGTGTTGTTCGTTCCACTGGTTTAAGACATGAGTAATATCACTAGGACTTGATCTACACTAAAAAATTAGGTTGACACTGCTGTTTGCATCAGCAAGAAAAAAAAAAACCTCTGACCAGAGTAGATGAAGCTCTGTTAATGGAAGAACACGTCAATCAACATATCTAACTTCATTTAGGGAGGTGATGATCCTACGTCAGTAGAAAACCCCTTACATCAGTGTAGTCTGCATCTAAACCATGGAATTATACTAGCATAACTATTTCAATATAGCTACAGTGATATAGGGATCACAGTGTTACCCTGCTGGCGTAACTCAGTAGAATCTGCCACTAAAACTAAATACAAGAATTGGTCCATTATAGTTAGTGCATATTTGCTAATGATGCTATCCAGTGATATTTGGACAGTGAGAGGAGGTGTAAAATTACACATTTCCACAGAGCTGTTTAAACAATCAACTTCTAAGAAGTACATTGGATTGCAAATTTTTCTTTTAATTATTCTGAATTAAATTTACCAAATGTGGCTTCAGTTTGTGTACACACTTTTTTTTATGTTATTAGCCATTCGTATACACAAATGAAAGAATGTAGATGACTAAATCCAGATATAGTGCACATTTGGAAGACTCTGACTTGGACTTCATGAATTTCTTGATGTTAGTTCATTTCAGTTATCCAAAATTTTTAAAAAGTTTCTATAGGCTTAGAGGAAATTAATTTTATTTGCTTATATATGGCAGAAATAAATACAGGTTTACAGATCCTAGCATCCAAATGTATTGTTTTATATAAGAGGGATAAATCATGCAGACAAATTATGCACCAAAGTCATGAAATGAGCTACAAATGCAATAAAAGAATCAGGTATTCCAACACTTAACAAAATGGCGGGAAGAAGAAATGCTGCAGACACTCCTCATCTGCAGTGCCATTTGATCTGGGGCCGAGTCAGAAAGCATGCTTAGTGCAGTATGGAGACATTAGGACAGCTGAGAGACCCAGGTCCAACAACTGCAAGGCTAGAATCACTATGCAGTTTAGAAGCTCAAACATGATCTTGGAAATATCAAGTCCACACTCCTGGGTCCTAGAAACCTAGGTTTCCAATGCAGTGTAGGCATATCAACAGGTGCACCAGAATGAGGCTGATTGTTTCCAGAGGTGCTTTAACTTCTTCCTGGCAAGGGTGAAGATCTGCTCCATCACAATCTGAAGTTCTTAAATGTAGACAAATTTAGTTATGGAATAAAACTACTCAGTACAACGTGATTCAACCATGAATTCATTATTTACCTCTAGGCACTATCATAGGACCTAACCACATCAGGAGCTCATTCACCTGCACAGCTACTATTGTGATATATGCCATCATGTGCTATCAATGTCCCTCTGCAACATACATTGGCCAAACCAGAGAGTGTCTACACGAAAGAATAAATGGACACAAATCAGACATCAAGAACAGTAACATTTAAAAACCAGTGGGAGAGCCAAAAAAAAAATCTAAAACCAGACAGCAGAGTGAAACTGCAACATGGGAATTCATATGCAAATTTTACACCATCAAATGGGTCAGAATAGAGACTGGGAGTGACTAACTCACTACAAAAAGTAATTTACGCCGTTGGTGTAAACCTTCTCATCAACAGTTGGGAGCAGGCCACATCCTCCCTGATGGAGTTGATCCTTCGCATAATGTAACATTCCCATCCTTGCGTGTGTGTTTATACCCCCGAACTAAAGTTTCCGCTTCATGCATGTGACAGTGGGCTCCAGCCCACAAAAGTACATATCCAAATAAACTTGTCAGTCTCTAAGTTGCCAAAGGACTCCTTGTTATTTTTCCTGACACAATCTAACATGGCAACCCCTCTGCATCTTGACACCCTGAAAGAGTTTTCTATGCCTCTGTTTACAAATAGTTTGAGGGATAATAGGATAACAACGCTTTCAGTACCAGGTCCTTGCATAATAGCAATTGCTAACACTCGTAAAAATGGCAGCAATCTGATTGCCAGTATGTTACATAAACAGTTGTCTTAGCCCATGCTCTAGTACCCCAACAATACAGCAACGTTTCTAGTGCCTATATCCATGCCCTATTTTCACACAATCACAACTATCTCCAGGACTTCTTCAATGTTGTCCTCAATCTAGGGAGCTCTTATCCAACTCCAGTTTGCAGAGACACTGCTCCTCTTTCCATTCAGATCTCTCCTGACGATACACATTTTCTGTGATAACACAAAAAAGCACCAATTATTTAATAATATAAATTCAAGTAAAAATCCTAGTTATTTCCTCCTTTTAGCTTCCTATTATACCCTGTATACCATGCCTGTTTTGCTTTGGTTGTAAAGGTTATGGCCAGGTGCAGTCTGGATTCTCTGACTTATTAAACTCCAAAACCACACCTGGCACTTGAAGGATGATGATGATGAAAACTTGTGTCTACAGCATAAAATCAGCCATCTACCTGGAATCTCCGATGATAGAGATTTAGAGAGGCCATGGGTAAAGGGACACAGAATCAGAGATCTATCTTCTCACATCAGAACACTTCATTTTGCAAAACTTCAGACAAACCAAAGGGTACAGTTGCTGTGCTACAGTTGCTGTGCTACAAAATGCTCAGGCAATGAATGGAGGATTTCCATTTCCAAGGCGGTCAGTTTGATGCTCTTCATAAGCACTACATTCACTTAAAATTAATTTTAAGAAGGTTTCCCCGCCCCCAACAAAATGATTTGGCGTGAAAGTAGTAAGAACGGTATGTGTCATTAGCAATGAACAGAAAAGCTCTCCGCTTAGGCAAAAGCAAGAGAATTTGCAATGTTGGGCTAGATCTTAAAGATATATCATTTTTACTAAAATTTGCCTGAGTAAGGAATGAGTAAGTACTCCTAGAACTGGCCTGTCAGTTATAATGAACTCCACTGTTCACCCCCTGGGAATATGCATGATGCTAAAAATGAAGAAACCTAGCTGAGATGCAGTATTTTGAGCCAAAGGATGTTTATGTAGCTGACTGGCATGGCTCCATAAACAGACATATGCCCAATCCAGTAAAAATCAAAATTTTAATTGCTCAAAAGCATTTTCTGAACTATAAATAAATCTCTCTGATGCCTCAAGCCTATACAAAGACATTCAGTGGCTCTAGGGAATCAAACAGCTCTCTCTCGCTCTCTCTTTAGTCAGCAACCCAGTAATTCCTTAGTGTACTCTATAATTGACACCTAAAAGGCAACGGGCAATAAATCTTTGCCAAAAAAAATGGAAGAAATTATCTCTGCGGTTACATGGTTACACTATGGAATCAACCTCTCTGAAACACTTAACGTACAGTATTGCCCAGTCAAAAAAATTCAGAAATCATGAGTAAGACTCCCCCAAATTTTTAAAATAATTTTTTCCTGTCTGATATTTTAACTCTCCCTCTTCTTCCTCCATGTACGTGACGATTACAGCACTGCCAACTTTCATGTATTCAGAGTCAATCAGACCATTCTGGCCCCAGCTATAGGAGCATTCACAGCACAGAATCTAATTACACTCAGGGCCAATGGCTGTAGGCACTGTACAAACACATACTACAAGTTGGACCACACTCGTCTGGCCCCCTCAGGGCCTGACTGATCCTGAACGAGAAGATTTGCTGGACCAGGGAAGATTCCTCCCATCCTGGCCCATGCTGCCACTAGGTTAGGGCTCCTGCCTGCCCCTGCTGTTGCCCCAGCCGCCCGGGGCAGAACTCCACAGCCATCTGCGCAACAGGGACAGAGCTCAGCAACCACCTGGGTCCATGACTGGGGCAGTGCAGCCGCCTGGCTCTGTGGCTGTGACCAGAGCTTTGCAACAGGGGCCGAGTTCAGCAGCTGGCTCCACAGCCAGGGCTAGAGCTACGCAGCCAGAGCTGGTGCAGAGGGCCGGGGCCAGAGCTCCATGGCCGGAAACAGAGCTCCCTGCCCCCCCACCTCCTCACAGGTTTGCTGGTGCCCCCTACCATGATCCTGCCCTGCCACCAGACCTCCCTGTCTAGGCTCTGTGGTCAGGCCTAGACTGGTCAGGCCATACACGGAGATGCATATTTTGTTTGTATTAAACAGCATGTGTGAGGCAGCAGAGGAATGCAGGGCATCAGGACACTTGATTTCTATTTCTGTCTCTGAAAACATGTTGTGGACTAATGATTACCAGTGATAAGACCAAAGGCAGCACCAGCCTAGAGTTGCCAACGCTCTAATTCCATAAAGCTGAACATCCTTGCCCTGCCCACAGCCCACCCACAGGAAGTATGGGTCGCAGGTTTAAAACTAATAAAAGAAAGTTCTTCTTCACACAGCGTGTAGTCAACCTGTGGAACTCCTTGCCAGAGGAGGCTGTGAAGGCTAGGACTATAACAGAGTTTAAAAAGAAGCTAGATAATTTCATGGAGGTTAGATCTATAAAAGGCTATTAGCCAGGGGATAGAAATCCCTGGCCTCTATTTGTCAGAGGCTGGAGAAGGATGGCAGCCGGCAGGAGACAAATCGCTTGATCATTGTCTTCGGTCCACCCCCTTCGAGGTACCTGATGCTGGCCACTGTTGGCAGACAGGCTACTGGGCTAGATGTAAGTAGGGGTGGGGTAGAAGCTGCAGCAGCCTCAGGTTTTGCACCTGGCTTCCCCCATGCCCCACAGGTGACCTGCCACCTGCTCTGCCAGCTCTGGGTCCCAGTATCCAGGCACCAGCACTCCCAATAGTTCCACTGGATTCATCACCCCCAGGGTCCTGCCACCCACTGTTCCTGGAGTCCAAGCCATTGTCCCTGGAGGCTCAGCTGCAGCTCAGAGCCCCAACCCTGGACTGTGGCTCCATAGCCACCCCCAGATGTGACTATGGTTGCCAACTCTCCTGGACTGGATGCCATTTGTGACAATGGCTGGCTAGCAGCCAGCACTAAGGGGGGGGGCACAGCTCAGCACCCTTACCCTGAAAATAGTTCCAGCACTACTGCTCTATCCTCCCCATCTCTGTCACTTGTTCTCCCCCACCCCTGCTCACGTGCTCACTTTCATTGCAAGGTCCAAACGGGGAGGCTGAAAGCTACAGGTGCATGAGGATGAGAGGGGCACAGGGTTGTATAAGGACATGGTAGGAGTGCAGCAGTGTATGGAGGGGAATAGGGTGCAAGAATATGGTGGCTCTGGGAGGTGAAAAGGATGGGTGGGAAAGAGCTGTAAGGGGTATAGGATTGGAATGGGATGGGGGATGGCTGCAGTGAGGAGTATGTGGGGGCAGGAAAGGGGTGGGAGGTGGGATGGGAAGGGTGCAATGACAGGAGGATATGGAGAGTTGTGGTATGGAGAGATGGGATTTAAGACATGGAGGGATTCAGGGAGGGGGATGGGTTTGGGAGGGATGCAGTGTGAGGGATGAGAACAAGAGGTGGGATGAAATGACAGAGGGATGAGAGGGGTTGGGATCAGAAGGGATGCAATGAGGGGTACTGTTGGCAGGATGGAACAGGGGGAGGGGAGGAGATGCACAGGAGATGGGGATACACATACCTTGAATTCCTGAGTGTTAGCAATGGGGCGACAGACCACGTACAGCACATGTCAAGCCCCGCCACACGTGGCATGTGAGAAGAAGGCCACCATCAGGCAGCAGCAGGAGAGGCAAGCTTCACTGCCACCACACAACCCCTCAAAAGCCTCCTGATGCGTGCTCGAGTGGTTCTCCTCCGCTCCCCAGACCAAGCCAATGGGAGCTGAGCCTCCAGCCAGGCAGGAATATAGCATTCAGATAACCCACCCACTCACACCACCACCACCACAAGCAGCCCTGATAGCTAGAAGCCAGATCCAGCAGCTTGGCTACTACCCCCCAGGCTGCAGAGCAGCTTGCAGAGAACCTGCCAGCCCCACTGTGACTAAGCAGCAGAGAATCAATGGCCATGTCAGCAGTGCTAACCAGAGCCTTCAGGATTTCTTTTTGATCATGTGTTGTGGTCCAAAACTGGGCACCTGGTCACCCTACATCAGTCCTGTGGTGGCTGAACTCAGTACCTCTGCATAGAAATGCATGAACTCTTGCCCCTCCAACTAAACCATCAGCGCACTCAGCATAGAAACAGTAGCAAATCTGTAAACCTCTAAATTCAACCTCTATGGTTGAATTCATCATCTAAGGATGTTAAGAGGCAGGTCACTGACTAATTGTGTAGTCAATACAATTTGTGTTGACTACATGATTAGTTGATAAGGGAAGGTGCTCTGTCCCAGCTCATGCCGGTCCAGGAGCTACCCCTTGTGTTCTCTACAGCACGGGTGAAAGACAGGATGGGGGACAGAAAGGGCTCATAGAATCCTCCCAGATATGTATTGAAATGATCATCACAGATGCTTTGATACATTTCAGAATATATTTGCAGCCTAATTAATCCATATGTAGTGTCTTCTGTCCTTCTTCCAACACAGCGGGGCTAAAAATATTATTGAATATTTGAGGTTTGTGCATGGTTTATAAATATTCATATTTAAAATGGATAATTCTTATTACATTAGCTCCTCAGCCAAACAAAATATAAAAATACCTGGTAGATATTTATTTTGAGCCAGATTCTGCTAGTCTTCTCTCACACTGAGTATTATCTTATTCCAAAAGTAGCTCAATTCATTTTGTTACCCACCATGACTAAAGACAGCTGAATCTGATCCATGACTTTTCTAAAGTGAAGTATATTACCTGGTTAAGAAGACTTCTTATTCACAATTAGCATAATATAAATTGGCAACTGGATTAAGAAGCCTCTGGTAAACCTAACAGAATGCAACCTCACGTCTGTTACGGAAAACTTGTTATTTAGTACTGATAAATGAATAATTTCTCCTATCCAAGTCAAGTACATTTAAAATAAAAGACATAACCTGGATTATTCTAATCTTTCCTGACAGAAATAAGATCATCATTAAAACAGTTATAAACGCATTACTCTCTTGATCCTCAAAATCAGGGCAACAGAATTAGTTTGCAACAGGTCTATTAAACTGTTACTAATTATTTGTCATAAGAGAGCTACTGTAGGTATTAAACCAGTCACTAGTCAGACACTGTTTGTATAAGGAAAATTATTACCTAAAGGCTGTGTGTTTTTAGAATTATTGTAAAATTATAGTTGCATCAAGATTAGCTGCTGTTGCAAGGATTGATAACATAAACAATTTTTAACCACCTCCATTATAAAAAGGAAATAATTGATTATCTGCATTGATATATCCTTGTGATCATTTTTAGAGAGAATTCTGCACTTTGTGCTTATATTAATATCATAATAGTCAGTGATTGATTTCAAGACCTATAAATATTTGGTTAAACAAATAATTAGCCAAGATGAACAAACAATGAACCGAAAGAATTTTAAATGCATAGATTATTTGTGATTATGTTCTCTATTATTCAACCAACTACATGAATGGTTGAACAGCATATCTGCAAATACCATGTTCAACTCATTTTTTCAGTCAATTGAATATCTTTATTTTTTTGCTTTAGATGGAGATGATGTGGCATGTTAGAGATGGCTGAGATCTCAGATCAAAGGGCAAGAACATAACTCAGAGAAAAAGAATTGTGCACATTATAACAGGAGATAAGATTTTATATTGAGTTATTTTAGCAATAGTATTTTTAGAAGATAAACATTACAGAGCGAAGAGGAAAAAGGGATTTCACATGCAATACGATATTTTACTCTCCATGAAAACCTACTAGCTTGTCGTAGGCCTCCTTGGAAGTGGGAAGAAAAGATCAACAAAGGAAAATAAACTAGGTAGAAAACCAAGGAAATAGTAGAAGAGCCAAAGGAATGAGAAAAATGGATGGGAAGAGGAATGGGCATGGTGATTGAAGAGTGTATGTAGTAGGTGGATGAGTGGAATGGGTCAGAGAGAGACAGAGACAGAAAATGTGAAAAAATGGACAAAAAATATAAAAGTAAAAATTAGATGGAGGGGAAGAGAGAAAAATTTAAAAACCTTTTGTTTTAAATTTGAAACAAAAATGAAAGAAAAGACTTTAGTGAAAAATTAATTAGTGTGAACACATTAAAAATAGGAGCAAAGACTCAGATATTGTACAGACTAAAAAATGAAATTCAGAAAGAGAAAAAAGAAACAAAACAGCTAGGGAAACAGAGAGAGAGGTTTATTTTTTCTATTTTAAAGAAAGTTTGCTTTATTGTATATTTTGATTCTCTGAGGTAATGGTGGTATGGGTGATTCTAGTTAAATAACTATACATTTTCCCCTTCTATGTTCTGAGAAGACACACACGATAGAGAAAGATATCCAAACATACTTTCAAAGTCAGCAGGCTAAGGTATTTAACCTTCCACATTCCACACATTTCAAGCAATCTTCTTCAGACTGTCTATTCTAATACAGTAAGTTGGGATTTTAAATTCTTTGACTCTTTATACAAAATTCACCAAGACATCACACTGTAGCCAGAGTATGAGCAGTGTAGTACACCATGATATAAAATCTTATGAGACCATCTAAAATGTTTTAAAAAACACTCCCTGACTGAAAAAAATGCTCTATTGACAATGACACTTACTTGATTGTATACCCATGAAACCACTTCAAAATGTGTTTTAAATTTAAAAACACAAATAAAATGAGAGGATGGAGATGACAGTCAATAAATTTCACACTTGGTTGTTAAAAAATGTCTACGTTTAAGTTGTCAATCATTCTTGCTGGAACGAAAAGGGCAGAACAAACAAACAAACAAAAAAACACATAAAATAAACACAGTAACCGGATATTAGCTAGGAAACTGCACCCGTATTCCCCATCTAGGTTTGCTCCTTCCGCCTCATGTGTCACCTTCAGTGCTTTTAAGAGAAACTTTAATCCACATCTGGGCATTTACTAATGTTTCATTTTCTCACTGTCCTTGTAATTTTCCATAGTAAAAAAGATTGACAGTTTTAGTTAGATTGGGATTTCCTAACATGCTGAGGATTTGCTTTTTATTATTTTATTTTATTTTTCAATTCTGTATTTGCTGGCTGCACTGGACATTTAAGCATCCAAGCATAAACTAATCCCACCCATTGGGCCCCTGCCAAAGCACTGTATTCATGTCACTGAGATTTTGGAGTGGGGGGGGAGGAGTACTCACAGATTAAAACTTTGAGAGGGGGAAAATTAGAGACCTATATTAGAAATATATGAATTAATGAATGTTATAGAGAGGGAAAGTTGAATGTTCCTCTTAATTCTGTAATACATGATGATATTGGATTCAAAACTAAGAAATGATAGTTTGGGAATTAAGTTACTGAAGTGAGTCTTGGGAGTCCTGAGTTCAAATCCTGCCACATACTCCCTAGACGTGTATTATTTTTGGCCAAGCCAATAAGGGTACATCTAGACTACAGGCTTTTTTTGATAGAGACTTTGTCAACAGATACTGTTGACAAAGCCTCTGTCGAAAAATAGTATCTAGGCTACAGCCAGTTCTGTAGACAAAGCAAGCTGCTTTTTCGACAGAGAGTCTAGAAGCTCTCTTTTGAAAAAGCAGTGTGGGGATGCAATAGCGCCTTTTTTCGACTTAACTGTCGAAAAAAAGGCGTTATTCCTCGTAGAATGAGGTTTACCGCTGTCGACAAAACTGCCGCATTCGCAGGTGTAATTTTGTTAACAAAACCCTGTAGTTTAGACACACCCTTAGGGTGGGATAATCATAAGCACTCGGCTTTGGCCTAACTACTCCCATTGAAGTGAACAAAAGACTACACACCTTTGAAAATTCCACCTTATTCTTGGGATGCCTCAGTGCTCCCTTGGTAAAACAGATTTAATAATACTTCTTTTCTTTCATTGTTTGAACATCTTGTCTATTTTGACTGCAAACATTGCTCCTTATTATCTGTATGTACTGTGCCTAGCGCAGTGGGGCCCCATTCTTTGCTGGATTCTTCAGGGATACTACTGTACTCAAAATAATTATAAATTAAAAGGCAACATTTACTGTAAAATTGATTAATTGAAAAGATTCTCTCACCTACGTGTAACCAACATGCAGAAATCAATGTGGCATGATATTATTTTGGATCACTTATACTGACAAGGACAAAACATAGTGTAAGTCGTAATGAATTAACCCATTCGGGTGAGGACATTTTACATAGTGCAAGACTAAATTTGACTCCCTTCTCCTCCAATAGAACTTGATGGGGGGCGTAATCTCTTTTCCCCATAAAATATTGTGTATGTAGGTTCTCAAATACTACCTTACTAGAATAGAGGCCATACAAATAAATAAATAAACTCCAAATATCTCTTATAATAATTTCTCTTTTTTCCACCCAATCTTCTAAATAGTTTTGTGCATTAAAACTCTTAGTGTGGCCTAGGACAGAACAGTACTTTAATTTGATAAAAACAATCATTTGGAGTTACATGATTTTTCCATGTATCATAAATAAAACAAAAATATTACAAGTTCCTGAAAAGTTTCCATTTCTCATCTCTTTTCCCCAGTAATGAGAGAAAAGGAGGAATCCCCTGAGGATAGGAGGCTGCACTCAGAAATTTAAACATCTCAATTAATTCAAGAAAGAAGATTGCCTGATGCCACTGATGGGGTGAGAGCAAAGGAGGGTAAATGGAGTAAATGCCAACTTAATTTGCATATACAAGACACTGAAATTGTGTGTGTGTGTGGGGGGGGGGGGGGGAGTAGTATTGTTATTCATCATCAAAATATTCCTACGTAAGTTATTGCTGGTTAATGTGCGGGGTGTATGCATTTGGTGAGAACATGTTACTCAACCCAATTACTATAATCTAAAAAGGTAAGAGGCAGGGGTCTTTCAAACTGGCAGTTGACTAGCATGACTCTCCTTCCTTCTAGGTTCTCTATTACTCGGTGGTCAGGAAAGCAAACATAACAGGAAAATACCGAATCAGATGTCAAGTGTTTTCCAGAAACACATTTTTTTTTAAACTTCTACTTACTATATTTTCTAGAAATGTGTGTCTGTCTATCCATTAGTCCATGTGTTCAAGAATTCCTCCTAAAAAGAAAGAGCTAGGACCACCAAATTTGATATGCAGCTTCCTCTTATCACTACTTGAAGTAAAGCCAGGGTTTGGTTGTGCCAGGAATTCAATTTTCTCTCATAAAATGGAAAAAACAACAAATGGTCTGGTAGCACTATATAGACTAACGAAACATGTAGATGGTATCATGAGCTTTCGTGGGCACAGCCCACTTCTTCAGATGACTGGAGTTTCATCTGAAGAAGTGGGCTGTGCCCACGAAAGCTCATGATACCATCTACATGTTTCGTTAGTCTATATAGTGCTACCAGACCATTTGTTGTTTTTTCCAGTACAGACTAACTCGGCTACCCCCTGAAGCCATAAAATGGAAAGGGAGGGGTCTAGCAGGAGGTATAGTCATACTGTAGAATGACTGCAGGGGGCAGCAAAAGATCAGATGTGGGGACCAGGACAGCTATAACTCCCTTAGGCCAGCAGGGGGCAGTAGTGGATAAAGAGACAGTTATCTACTACATATTTCAGAGTTTTGTCTTTTTGCGTGTCTGTGTGTTTGTCTGTCCCCCCACCTGGAGGACATGCACCCCTTCCCTGGCCATGCCTGCTGCAGCTACAGTAGCCTTGGACAGGTGCTTCTCACCTGGCCCCAAGCTGTTGCAGTGAAAAAGGGCTGGGTTTGTCCTCTCTTCCTGGGGCAGCCTGCATACTGAACCCCTTGTCCTCAGCCCCAGTTCACAATAATGATTTAAAGAAAGAAAGAAAAACAAAACTTATTTAAATTAAGGACCCGAGCAATGCTGGGTAAATCTTCTAGTTTATATTATATACACATATGCACAAAAACACATACAAAATAATAAATAAATATAAATACAATTTTGTATGCAACATGACTCTAGAGTCTATATCCCTCTATATAAATATGAGACACTAGTCATGTCACATAGAATAATTGCCAGAGAAAAGCTATTCTGGGAGAAGGTTGAGACTCCTGCTGCTTAAGGAGAGTCACAGTGACCCCATCCCAAAATGTACCAGGCAGAGGTTACGAGGAGAGTATAAACTGAACCAGACTGTTGGACTAAGTAACTGCTGAAAATGGAAAGGGGGAGCTACAAATGCCACTTGGGAGACTCCACTGGATTGACTGATGAGGTAACAGACGCCTCACAGAAATGTTTCAGAGCCTTTATGCGGATGTGATGCTACTGAGTCAGATACAATTTCCATAGGTGCCTAGTAAACTGACGTTTTTATGTCTGAAGTCTAGATTCCCTGGTTCATTTATTAGAGATGTGTATTCAATAAAATGGTGTTATTTCCCATTAACTATCAGAATGGTGCAGTGTTGTTAGAACTGCTATAGGGAAGCATACTGCATGCACACAGTACCCACAGTAGTCAAAATAAATCCAATATTTGAGGTTATATTTTCAGCCTACACTGTCAACCTCAAAAGGGTGCCATAGAATACCTAGAATACCTCTTTTTCATTCTTGTCCATGTGGAAGAAGCTTACGTTTATCATTTCACCCCATCACTGGCCTGAGTAAAATATAAAATGTTTCTAGAGAAACACTAGGGCTACGTCTACATTGGCATGATCTTGCGCAAATACTCTTTAACGGAAGAGTTCTTGCGTTAAAGTATTTGTGCAAGAGAGCGTCTACACTGACATGTGCCTTTGCGCAAGAGATGTGCTTTTGCGTGAGAGCATCCATGCCAATGTAGATGCTCTCTTGCGCAAGAAAGCACCGATGGCCATTTTAGCCATTGGGCTTTCTTGAGCAAGAAATTCATGTTGCCTGTCTACGCTGGCCTCTAGCGCAAGAACAGTTGCGCAAGAGGGCTTATTCCTGAGTGGGATCATCATAGTTCTTGCGCAAGAATTACTGATCTCATACATTAGAACATCAGTGTTCTTGCGCAAGAATTCGCGGCCAATGTAGACAGGCAGCTGTTTTTGCGCAAAATCATGCCAATGTAGACACAGCCTATTTATCTATCTTTAGAGATTTGTGAATTTGTCTGTGTCTCTATCTGCGAGTGTGTTTGTTCAACAAGTCCTCCTAAATGGTAAGAGCTAGAACCACGAAATCTGGCATGCAGCTTCCTCTTGCAAGGTCAGAATTTGTTTGTACCAGGACAACTGGAAGAGCCGGAAAAGGGAATGGTCAATAACATGGAAGGGAGGGATTGTTCCGTGGGATATGATACTGAGTGTGGCCACTGGGGACAGTCATATCACCGAGACAATTCCTGACAAAGCTGGGGACCTGCCATCTTGCCTGTTAGCACACTGGTAAGTAGCTTCACTGCCCCAAACCCTTTTCTCCTGTCCCAGGCCTTGGCAACAGCATTTGGGGGGAAATGAAGAGTGTGGTGGGAGAGAAAAGACCCCTGGTAGGACGCTGGAGGGCGAGAAAAGGCCCCTAGCTGCCAAGGTGAGGTCTGGGGTGAAGGAGAAAAGGCCTGTGTTGGATAGGACTCCTGCCTCCTCACCCCTTAACCCTCACTCTTGCACACACTCCCCACACCCAACCGTCTATACTGCCCCCGCCATGACATCCTGATGCCTGCACCCCATGCTGCCAGCTCCCTGCCCTGAAGGACCCAGGCAATGCTGGGTAAGTCTTCTAGTTGTAAATTAGGTTATCTGGAAGTATGATAATAGCTTTAATTCAAGTGTCTGATTCAAGCCACGTGATGGTGATTTCTAAACTGCAGGGACTAGTTGAGAAGTTATCTCCCACTCAACCAGTCCCCACAAGCTACTGAGTGACAATATGTACCTCCCATAAAACTCAAAAAGGAAATATTACCTTGCCACAGCAAATTTTCTTTGACTGTTCAATGATCCTGAAGTTACAATACTGTTGCCCAGCAACTTCTGGGAACTGACTTTTACAGATGAACCCATTTATTGTTACCACATGGGAATAACAAATATCCTAAATCTGAAACTGCTTCTGTTTTTTCATCTCTGGAATCCTATTTTTCCCATTTTAATATTAAAGAGTGATTGTTATATGACATGCGGATGATTTTATCCATGATGCATTTAATTACTCAACAGCTGTAGAACTGAAAAAAAAAACCTTTACAAGGTTATGGCAATAGGGAAATCAGTGTTTTGCCAATGTCTGCATAGGTGTCTAAAATATACACCGTATGAAGGAAACTCCATAGCTGAATTTAATTAGATCAGTTACTAGGGAATACTCGCTCCAAGCAAGATTCAGCAAGTTTACATTACATATGACAAAACCAGTTCACTTACTGGAGAAAAAAGTTAAAACCAATGAGAGAATACTGAAGAATTACCTGTAAGACCCCACCCTATATCACCGACAAGATTTTTGTACATATTACATTATATACCTTTAAAAAAAAAATCAGAGAAACTCTTACCTTGCATTGTTGTTTTTGTGGGTTCTGAAAATAGAGGAATGAGCAAGAGGTAGATGAGGTAGACAAAAGAGAGCCCATTGTAACGGAACACACATGCTGCAATGGGAAAAAAAAAAAGAACATGATCATTAATCTGGCCAGTCCATCTGGAATATGCAAGCTTAAATATAAATTGCATTTGCTGTGAGTTGCATATTAGACTAATGCTTATAAGCTACTACACTATTTTTGGGGAAAAATAGTATCATTCACTGTATATGTGCTACAGAATCATTAAAAGTTTAATTTAAGGAAGAAATATAGTGGTTCAAAATATGTCTACAGTATTATATATTTCATTTTAGAGGAAGGCTATGGTTAAGGCAAAAGACAAAAAAGTCAGAAGACCTGGATTCTTCTTCCAGCTGCACCACAGAGTTCCTGTTTGACCTTTCATGAGAGTCACTTGATGTCTGTGTGCCTCATTTTCCTCATCTAAAAAAATGTTGATAATGCTACCTATCTTACAGAGTACAAGAATACTTAAATTATTAATCTCTGAGCTCACCAGACAGAAGGCACTATATTACTTTTAGTAATAATAATAATAATAATAATAGTAATAATAATAATAATAATGTATTCATGAGGAAGACACGTCAAATAATGTTATAAATTTAAAAAACAACAAATAGTCTTTAAGATGCTACTAGACTATTAGTCTGTAACAGGAAAAACTTAAACAATAAACTCGGCTACCCATCTGAAGTTATTAATTTAGTGCACCTAGTGAAATTAAAATCCTTTTCTCCATTTTCCCCTCTTTTTGATTATGCAGAATCTAATACTCATATTTTATTATTAACCACACAAAATTCTGGAATCAAAATGTAATAGCTAGCATTTATCCTTTAAAAAGCACTCTGTTCACTCCAGAACTCTTAAGACCTAAGGTAAACTCCAGATGGTAAAACTGAACAAAAGATCCTGTAGTGGGAAAATTGTGAACCTCCACGTAAGATCTCCACACCAGTGATATTTTAAAATTTCACGCTGATGTCATTAATACCTAGTATTTTCTAAAGGAAGCAAACAGTTTGTTAACTTCTTTCTGTGTTTCTTTTATCACATGTTCAGCATTTCTGCACTTCCACTCAATTTGATACTTCAGGAGTTATTTCTTTAAGAAGCAACATCATTAAAAACAGTGTTTGTGACTTCACAGTTATACTTGAATTGAAGCATAGTCTATATGTACATGAACTCCTTTATTTAAAAAAAACATATCAGGACGTGATCCAACTGCATAGAATTATAGAACTGGAATGAATCTTTATAGGTCATTAAGTCCGGTCCGATGCACTCATAGAAGGACCAAGTACTACCTAGACCATCCTTGAAAAGTGCTTGTTTCACTCACCTGCATTTAAAAAAATCTCTAATGATCAAGATTCTACCTCTACAACCTCCCGAGGAAATTTATCCCAGTGCTTAACTACCCTGACAGGAAGTTTTTCCTAATGTCCAAACTAAACTCCCTTTGCTGCAATTTAATCAACTGCTTCTACTCCTATTATCAGAGGTTATGGAGAGTAATGTTTTCCCTTCTAGGTACTTGAAAGCTATCATATGCCCCCTCTGAGTCTTCTCTTTTCCAGATAAAACAAATCCAATTCTCTCAATCCTCGCTCATGTGTCACGTTTTCTAGACCTTTAAATCATTTTTGTTACTCTTTGTTGGACTTTCTCCAATTTGTCCAATCTTTCCTGAAATGCCTGTGTGCCTACAACTGGATAGAATACTCCATTTGTGGCTAATCAACGTAGAGAAGAACAGAAGAATTAAGTCTCATGTCTTGCTTTCAACACTGCTGCTAATGAAACCTAAGATAGGTTTGCTTTTTTGAAACAGTGTCACAGTGTTGACTCATATTTAGTTTGTAGTTCACAGTGACCCCCCCCCAATCCCTTTCTGCAATACTCCTTCCTAGACAGTCATTTCCTATTCTGTATGGCTACGTCTACACTGCAGGCTTCTTGCGCAAGAAGCTTTTGGGGAAAGAGATCTTTTGCAAAAACTTCTTGCGCAATTGCGTGTCCACACTGCAAAAGTGCATTGGAAAAGTGATGCGCTTTTGTGTAAGAGAGCGTCCACACTGCATGGACGCTCTCTCACAAGAAAGCTCTGATTTCCATTAACAGAATGGCCACCAGGACACCTGTGCTTCTTTCAATAGGCTGTTTTTGCACACACGAAAAACCTGCTGCCCATCCACACACACCTTTTTGAGCAATAAGTCTTGCGCAAAAAGGAGTTATTCCTTGTAGAAAGAGGAATACCTATACCACGATTACAGTGAATTGACAGAACAGAGGGGTTAATTTTCTTGCGCAAAAACGGGCTTGAGGTGTGGATGCTCCATGAGTTTTTGTGCACAAACAGCTGGTTTTGCGCAAAAACTCTGCAATATAGACATAGCCTGAGTGTGAAACAGATTGTTCCTTCCTACATGGAGTATTTTGCATTTTCCCTTATTGAATTTCATCCTATTTACCTCAAACCATTTCTTCAATTATCCAGATAATTTTGAATTCTGACCCTGTCCTCCAAAGCACTTGCAATCAGCTTGGTGGTATCCACAAATTGTAAGCGTACTCTCAATGATTTAGATAATGACATAGATGCAGAATATTGAAGATAACCAGACTTAGAACTGATTTCTGCAGATCCGCACTTGATATGTTGTTCCAGCATGACTGAACCATTAATAACCACTCTCTGGGAATGGGTATCCAACCAGTTATGCACCTACCTTATAATAGCCCCATCTAGTTTGTATTTTTCTAGTCTGTTAATAAGAAGGTAATGTGAAATTGTAGCAAATGACCTACTGAAGTCTAGAAATAATTGCTTTAATAAAAGCCTCATCCATCTCTTCTTCCAGATTATGTGGCCGATAGTAAACCTCTACCATGACATAACTCATTTTATCTTTACCCTCTCAAACGTGTCCTGTTTTAATATCCTCCATCCAGCGTGCATGCTCCCTTTTTCCCTGTCTTCCCTTCCTAAGCTAACTGTACCCAGCTATATCAACATTCCAGTCTTGCGTATTAGCTCACCATGTCTCTGTAATGCCAATTACATCATAGTTGTGTTTATTAACTAGCATTACAAGTTCTTCCTGCTTATTCCCTATACCGTACACTTCTCACATTAGTATATATTTAAGATACTGATCGAGTTTCCCACCCCCAGTTGTCTTGTTTCTCTTTATCCTTGCTATTACAGCCCATGCTCCCCTCTCCCCCACCCCCAATTTCTGACCCTTCTCCCAGGTTTTTGACTTATCTGTGGGCTTTGGTCATGCCCCCATCAAACCTAGTTTAAAGCCCTCCTCTCTAGGTTAGCTGGTCTGTATCCTAACATGCTCTTTCCCTTTCTCGAAAGGTGAACCCTATCTCTGCTTAGCAGTCCTTCCTGGGACAGCATCCTGTGGTCAAGGAAGCTGAAGCTTCCTGACTATACCATCTTCACAGTCAAGCATTCATCTCCAGGATGTATCTGTCTCTGCCTGAGACCGGAAGGATTGACGAAGCCACTACCTGTGCTCCAAACCCCTTCACCCAGAGTTCCAGAGCCCTGTAGTCATGCCTGATCTGCTGAGGATCATAACTTGCAGTATCATTAGTGCCCATATGTGTGAGTAGCATGGAGGGCCAGATGATTCTCAACAATCCCTCTGTAAGATCTCAGATATGGGCCCCTGGAAGGCAGCATTCCTCCTGGGAAGTCATGTCAGGATAACAGATGGGTGCCTCTATTCCCCCACAGAAGAGAGTGTCTCCAACCACCATTACACTAGGTTTCCTCCTGACAGTGGTGGATGAAGACCTCTCAGCCCTGGGGATACATGTCCAGCTTAGGGGGTGATTCCTCATTTCTCATCACCAGGGTAGCGTAACAGTTCTGCATCACCGTGGTCGGCAGGTTAGGTTTGAGGGTGGAACACTGTTTGCTGCCAGCAATAACCAGTAGCCAGTGTGCTTCCTGTGGCAAAGCCATCTCCTCACCTGGTGGGGTGCAGCAGTCCTTTGTATCTGAATAGCATCCTCAGCCTTGCATTTCTCCATATAAATACGCTCAAAGAATTCCTCCTGGGCATGGATGTTCCTCAGCCTAGCCACCTCCTCCTGCCGCTCACCCACCTGCCTCTGGAGACATTCCACCAGCAGAAACCTTTCATACTGCATGGTCCTCCCAGCCAACCTTTCTGTACATGCGAAATGCAGGCCACATTCTCTGCAAAACTACACCAGGATTTGGGTGGCTGTCTCCAGGGTACAGTTGTCTGTCTGGACAGAGGCACAGGTGGTGGACACAGAAGCAGCACAGGCACAAGCGATGTATCCTTTCCTCACCATAATGGCTATATTAGGACTCCGTCCTACAGATTCCTTCTCAGACCGGCCCAGTTTTCAGCCTGGGCCACTTAACCTCTAGATTTTAAGGCCTTCTCTCCTACGTCAGCCCTACCCCCTCAATCACACAGATAGTGCTAAATCTCACCTGGGAGATGGTAAAACATTGTGAGACCTACCACATTCAGCTTTTCTTGTGAGAAGAGTCAAATATAGAGGAATGAGGAGAAAAAACACTTTTCTGTTTCTTTACACTACAATCATGGAAATGTAAGAAAAATAATCAAATCAACCTTCTCAACTAATTCCAAGATGACTAAGTTTTGGAGGAAAGGTTTTGGCTTACTCTGTTCATTCTGTAGCAAATCTGTTTCCTAAATACAGTTAGATTTAAATAAGCCAAATTCATTCCTCATTTATCATATAAGGGCTATGCCAAGAATGAATTTGGCCACACTCCGCATGTAATTAACATACTTGCACTAGCCTGTTCTGACCATAACTTTAGTCACACCCTACTTATAAATGTTACAATAAATAAAAGTTATTTAATTATCAAAGTTATACAGTGAGTAATTTATGATTTGCAAAACTGACTGTACAAGAATGTCAATTTGTAAGGGATTGTGTGATTCATTTCTAAACTGACAGATTATTAGGATGTAAAAACTGTAGGTCTTCTGAATTCCACAGCTGCAGTGCTTAGCTGTGAAGCATCTGCGATCTTCAGGAGCAGCCTCTGGGGAGCTGACAGAATTGCCAGGTCCCTGGGCAAGGGCAGTAGGGGTGGCTCCATGCTCCCGGAAAAGGGTGCAGGCTTGGTTAGAAGGAGCAGGGCTGGGCAGCCAGCCCTCAGTGCCACCCAGAATGTGCCAGGCACCTCACCTCCTAGTCCTTAGCACTACCGAAGCGCAACACCCAAGGCTCCGGCAGTGATTTAAAGGGCTCAGGGCTCCAGCTGCTGCTACAGTAGCAGCAGCCAGGAGTTCTGGGCTCTTTTGCATCACTGGGACCCAGAACAGCTGTCCTCTAGGCCAAGTTCCAGATCAAGGCGTAACGTCCTCACTGCTGTTTTTAGTGCACTAGCTTGAGGCTTGTCCCAGTTGCCATGTATACATGCCCCCCATTTCTCCAAATGCCCATGTATGTCCGGGGCATGGTTCTGAGATGCTCTGTGCATGGTCGCCTCATCTATCCGAGCACAATTGAAGAAAGAGCACTGGAGGAAAATCAGCACTCAAAAAACCAGCTGCAAGGGTGCAGGCTATAAAGTTATAGTGCAGATTAGGCTCGAAAGCCTCTCTTCCAGATGGGTAAGCTAGCCCAGGCTTAAAAGCACCTACCAGCCTGGATCAAAGGTTTTTCCTGTGTGGATGGTAGGGAGCTTTGGCTAAAACCTGAGTAAGAGCCTGTGTTAACGCTGCAAGGAAGATATACCCATAGTAACAAAGAATACCCTGTGATGCACAGAATATAATTCAACCCATCCTCTATATTCATAGTTAGCAGGTATAGGGTCTGATCCTGAAAAGAAATTCATGAAAGCAGTTTTATCCCTGCACAGAATCTTCCTGAGGCCAACACAAAAATAAGGGTGCACATATGAATACCTTTGCAGATCAAACCCGTAACATTCAGTGTTTTCCCTAAATACAGGCCTGACAACAGCAATTCCAGATCCCAGGGCAGGGCAGTCAATGGGCTCACACACACGAACAAGCCACGTCCACACAGACATGGTTCACTGGATATTTTGTCAGGCTCTGGGAGGAAGTTGAGATGCAATTGAGGGGAGAGTGTGGACTGAGCATGGGTGAAGGCTCTGGGCTGGGGCAAGGAGTTGGGGTGCAGGAGAAGGTAAAAGTCAGCACTTACCTTGGGCAGCTTCCAAAAGTGACTGGCACACCCCTTTGGTAATGACTCTTAGATAGTGGTCAGGGTGTATCCACATCTTGCTACTCACAGGTATTACCCCTGCAGCTCCCATTGGCAGCACTCCCTAGCCAATAGGAGCTGTGGAATCAGTGTTCAGGGTGGAGGGCAGAATGTGGAGGCCCCTTGAAGAGCTGTATGGATGTGATGGCCACTCGCAGGAACAGCACAGCGTGAGAGGGCAGGAAATGTCCCTCAGTCCTACTGTGCTGCTGACAGTGCCAGGGGCTTGGCCCCCCGGGCAATCGCCTCCTGTGCCCTCCCTATCAGTGGGCCTGCCTAAATATACTTGTGTCTTTTAGAAGACAAGCAAACAAGACCATTTGTACTGGCATGCTTTCACTACTGGTGGTAAATCAAGCTATTAAAAATATCCTTACTAATATTACGTGTGTCCATGGAACAAGTTGTGAAAAGAATTATAATGTATTTGGTAACAGGAAAACATTCCCTAAGACAGAAGTGACCACAAGTATCTCTGTTCAGTTTAAAGTGTATACCAGATGCAGACTTCCGTGCTTAGATTTTACTCTATTGTCTCTCTCTGAGAAGGCTAAGGTGGATAGACATAGCATGCAAGCATAAGCAATAAAGACTAGTTGAAATTATATAATCTCTTTCTTGTATTTGATTTATCTATATTTTAACCACATTCCTTACCATGGTATCTAAACGCTATTAATGAAAAATATCCAGGAATCAAAAAAGCAAAAAATGACAATACTAAGGTTCTGCACATTCAAACATTATTTTATTACCACTGAATTTAGCTCCAGTAACATCTCAGCTAAGCATTATTTTCATTAGACACATGGAATAAGGGCTGTATCTCAGATAAAAGTGACTTCCACTCCATTGCCCTTCTGTACACTACAATTTCCAACGCTTTTCTTTTTAGACCCACATGTGAGAAATATTGTGTCTGATACCAGAAGCACAAAGAGACACTTATTCCAATAAATGGCTTACTGACAATTTCAGACGCCTTCATCTCAGAATGATCAGAAGCAACTCGCCACTAAAACATAACATGGAGCTGCGTAATATTTTTACTGCAACTTGGTAATAAGCCAATTACTTGCAACAAAAAAATGACAGATGTAGACTATTTCAGCTTTAGGGCATTATATATTATTTCCTCAAATAGCTGAAAAATTACACTTGCAAATAAACAAGATTTATCCTTACACTCAACTAACTGAGCACTGCTGTTTATACCTAGTGAAGGAATGATACATATTCTGTGCTCAGCCCATTTGGCCAGACAGTCTAAAATGTGCAATATAGACATACCTTTTAAAAATAGTTTTACCATAGATTCCATTAAAAAATTAACACAAAATGATTATATAGATAGCATGGTATTAGGGCAGTGATTGGCAACCTAGCATGTGGGCCGCATGAGTGGCTCTCCATCTCAATGGGCCACAAGATTGCTGCAACCAAAATCATCTCCCAGGATAGGGTAGTTTTGCTAACTGCATTTGCATAACTCGTATTTACAGGGTATGCTGACTGAATCATAGCAGCATTTGATTGGCTGCAGAGAAAACGCACAGCTCTCAGTCACTGTTGTGTGCAATTGTCAGACACCTCACTTCACGTGCCTTTGCTTCACATGCATGTCACTTTGCTAATACTGGTAGGAAAGGATGGAATGCCGATGAAAACCAGAAGAATCTGGCAACCTTAAGGCTGCGTCTAGACTGGCAAGTTTTACCGCAAAAGCAGATGCTTTTGTGGAAAAACTTGCCAGCTGTCTACACTGGCCACTTGAATTTGCGCAAGAACATTGACAATCTAACATAAGATTGTCAGTGTTCTTCCGCAAATACTATGCTGCTTCCGTTCGGGCAAAAGCCCTTTTCCGGAAATGCTTTTGCGCAAAAGGGGCAGTGTAGACATCTGGAAACTGTTTTGCGCAAAAAAGCCCCGATGGCAAAAATAGCGATCGGGGCTTTCTTGCGCAAAACCGCATCTAGATTAGCACGGATGCTTTTCCGCAAAAAGTGCTTCTGCAGAATAGCGTCCGTGCCAATCTAGACGCTCTTTTCCGCAAATGCTTTTAACGGAAAAACTTTTGCGGAAAATCATGCCAGTCTAGACATAGCCAACATGTTGTAAAATGTCTTGCAAGTCATGTAGCACCCTCATAGGCTGCAGGTTGTCCACCACTGGATCTAGGGCTAATTCCAGTGTGAGAACATAATAGAAAAGTTTTCAGTATTTCTGACTCAAATATACTATGTTTGCTATTGAAAATATTTATGATCAAATCTTGAAATGTTCTAATAAAGCAAGCAAAAAACAAGAGTCATATGACAGTGAATAATATTTTTAGCATACCAATGGGACATGTAATGATCTCTTCAGTTGTAACTATCAATCACTTTCTGGCTACTTTTAGGAACAATTCTCTAGATTGCTTTCCGCAGGCAGGAGCAACTACAGTATCTTTTTTGTCAAATTAAGGAAAATGACTCATGCTGAAAATTAAGGCTAGCAAATGGTTAAAAAAAACTGTGATTAATTGCACTGTTAAACAATAATAGAATACCATTTATATTTTTGATTGTTTACTACATTTTCAAATATATTGATTTCAATTGCAACACAGAAAAAGTGCAGTTCTCACTTTATATTTATTTTTGATTGAAATAATTGTACTCTAAAGAACAAAATATATTTTTCAATTTATCTCATACAACTTCTGTAATGCAATTTGTATCATGAAAGTTGACTTTACCAATATAGAATTATGTACAGAAAAGTACATTCAGAAATAAGACAATGTAACACTTTAAAACTGACAAGTCTACTCAGTCTTACTACTTCTTGGATCTCTCAAAACAAGTTTGGTTACATTTGCAGAAAATAATGCTCCCTGCTTCTTGTTTACAATGTCACTTGCAAGCGAGATCAAGCATTCACATGGCACTGTTGTAGCTAGCACTACAAGATATTTACATGATAGATGCACTAACGATTCATATACCCCTTCATGCTTCAATCATCATTTCAGAGGACACACTTCCAAACTGATGATGGGTTCTGCTTGATAACGAGACAAAGCAGTGCGGACTGATGAATGTTCATTTTCATCATCTGAGTCAGATGCCATGAGCAGAAAGTTGATACTCTTTTTTAGTTTTTCAGGTTCTATAGTTTCCACGTCAAAATGTTGCTCTAAAGAATTCTGAAAGCATGTTCCACACCTTGTCCACTAAGATTTTGGAAGACAGTTGAGATTCTTAATCTTGGTTGAGCACTGTAGCTATCTTTATAAATTTTGCATTGGTACCTGAGTCACATTGTCAAATCTGCTGTAAAAGGGTTTGGTTTTTTTTGGACAGTTATGTATCAAAAAAAAAATTTTAAATCTACATTTGTAAATTACAATTACAGGCTAAAGACATTACACTTCAGTACTTACATGAGGTAAATTGAAAAATATTATTTCTACTGTTTACATTTGACAATGCATATATTTGTAATAAAAAATAATAAAGTGAGCATAGTACACTGTGTTCTGTGTTCTAATTGAAATCAATATTGAAAATGTATAAAAACATCTATAAATATTACATTTCAACTGGTATTCTATTGTTTAACAGTTTGATTAAGCATGATTCATTCTTTAGAGTTAATCACAAGTTAACTGTGATTTATTGCCAGCCGTACTTAGGATCATCAAGAAATGTTTTTCATGTTATTTTGACCTCATTTTAGCACAGCTAGGGCAATTCATTTTAAGCAGTTAAATGTTGATCTTTTTATTATTTTCCTGGTCAATTACTTTCTAATAACAATCCAATTTGTTTACTTAAAAAGACATATTTTATATAGAATTTCACAACGACATTTAAAAACATTTAAAACTGTTATTTAATCTTGTTTAAACCAATTCCTAAATTTTCCAAAAACCTGATCCTTTTTTATTTTGGCTTATTAGGCTGAGGTGCATTCTTGATTTATATTTTAAATATTAATAATTAGCATTATTAATTATGCATATGGCAGCAGTGACAAGAGGCCCTATTAAGAGATCCAAGGTCCCTTGTGCCAGATGTTGCACATACACAAAGTGACAAGACCTGCCTACAGATAAATGACAATTTGCCAGGGAAACATGGAAAAATGTTAATTCTAGAAAATGGAGGCTGTTCTAATTATTGCAATTTACTGGCATGTCCCATCAATAAAGAATTTTATTTTTATATTAAATGTTAATAGCAGCCAGTGACATTTTTGTACAAATAGTTCTAAAACAACATTTAACTTCAGGCTTGTCTAGACTTAAAACATTATCGTGGCACAGTTATAGAATTTCTGCGTAGACACTAACTATATTGATCAGCGGGATTCTTCTGTTGTAATCCACCTCCAGAGAGCAAGAAGCTAGGTCAATACAAGAACTTCCATTGACTTAGCACTGTCTACATCAGGGGTTAGGTTGGGGTAACTATGTCACTCAGAGGATGTGAATTTTTCATACCTCTGACTGACACAGGTAAACCAACCTAATTTTCTAACGTACACCAGCCTTTAATAGCGGGTAAGTGCAATATGCAGTATCAGTCAGAAGGGACATTTCATACATAATTCATTCTAAATCAAACAAGGAAGCCAACCAAAATTGTATATCCATACCCTTTAGTCATCATTTAACTTTTAATGTTCAAAACAATTCTACAAATAACTATATGGTAGCTATATGTTAGACAATGCTCTTCAATTTAAAAGATTTTCTGTTGTCCTTTGCATAACCCTCTGGATTCTAGATATATGTGTTCATCTTTTTCACAAATACTAGGACAATACTAAAAGCGGATATATTTCTGATTTAAAAAAATTTCAATATGCAGAACTGTGTGTTCTTTCATCTTGAGATATCACAGCGCAGACTTTCCGCACAATTTTTAAAATGCCTTCACCAGTTAAATAAAAAAAAATCTAGAGGGCAAACAATTTATATATTAGAGGGAGAAATGCTAATGGATTTGTACCTCATCAGTCTTGTGAAATAACACAACAATCTAAGTGAGAAAATACTTTATTTCTACTCTGATTTGTCTAAAACTCTGAAAAGCTTTGCAATCTGAGTCCCTCCTAACAACTAAAATAATTTGAATTTGTACTTTGGCACTCTGGATGTCTACTGCATCCCTATTTGTAAGCAGTAATTGTGGCAAAACTAAAGACGGTAGCAAAAAAAAAAAAAAAAAAAATGGTGAAGAACATAGCCAGCATAAGACAAAATTAGCCATCCACTCAAACTGTTTTCATATTTACATTACCTTAACAGTGGCTTTTTAGTAATGGAATTAATTTACTGCCTGCTATCACTTCCTTCTTTCAACAACTATGTAAAAATAGATTTTTTTTGTAGGCTTTTACTGTAGGCTTGAGTAGATTATATATTATTCTTGGCAACATCCTCTCTGGACTGATGTGTGCATTAGCATGAAGAGGAATTGATCCAGCCAACTATAATGAAGTCATATTTCTTCTATCTTCAGCAGGATATTGCATAGCACTTGCACCTTGTTTAACAACTTTACAGTTCAAAGTTTATTAAGAAGGCTCAGCAAAGGTATTCTTTCAATGAAGTTTGTTACCTATTAACTTCACTTTAGTTCCATTTTCATGCTATTTTGCCAGCAACAACAAAAAAAAAAGACGCTGGATAAAAATCTTCATTTGAACAAGTGCTGCTGGTAAAATGTTTTAACACACAGCAAAACAATGTTGTTGGCTGAAAGACAAATCTGATGCTGCTCACACCTTAAAACACTCTGCAAATTCCAAGGGCTTTTAAAAAAAACAAAAAACAAAACCATGAGCTGAACACCAAGCTGGGCTTCCCACAAAAACTCAAAAGGACTGAGGCTGCCCTTGGCTCACACTAAAAACCAAAGGAATTGGGCACTTAACTCCTGTCAAAATCACAGTCTATAGCTGTATTCTTTTCACCATTACCCCCAAAAAGAAAGTTACCCAAAAAGTGACCACCCACTGTGAGGAAAAAAAACTCCTGAGAAAACATGAAACTCAAATATTCTATCTGTTTCACATTTGCAGTTCTTTAAGATCCAGTCTTGTGCACTACAGCCAGAGTTGGAGGGAAAAGGCTGAAATATGTGATACTTAATGCAGAACACAGAAGATGTGCTCCATAAGTTATGATTATGTTGAGAGATACTTGGATGAATTATTACACCAGTGTGAAGTTATTTTTTAGCATAAAGAGCTAATTGTTCAAGGAAAGCCAGATAGGATCCATTCTTGGAGACGCAAGAGAAATTATCAGTAATGACCACCCTGCACCTTTAGACCGGGGCCGGGTGTTTGGCTGGCCGGCCAACCGAGTTAAGTGAACAGTGCTTTATATCGGTCGGGGGGCAGGGGAGGAATAAATGAAAACTATTGCAAACACACACACACACACACACACACGTACGTCACTGATTCAATCCCTGAGAATGTAGAGCTTGAAAAGTAGTGCACGGTGCCTCAAGTCTTCCTTTTTACATGGATCAAGGCTCAAGCAGATCCGAAATTCCTTTCCTTTTAGATGGGAAAATACCAGGCTTGGTCAACATTTGCTGTGGGCATTACGCTAGCTGCCCCTTTTTTGAGGGAGGCTGGGAAGGCATTTTGCCCTTCCCACCATATTGTCTTGGGTGCAAGTTGGCAAGTTTTCACCTTCCTCGACGCGGGTTCTGGAAGGGTTTTGCACATGACTGGCAGTAGGCCTACTATCAACTCATCATTTAAATGTAGGGCAGATTCCTGTATAGGTACTCCAAAGGAAAAGTACACAGTGACCAGATAAATGGCTGGAAAAGGAGTTTTTTTAAAAAACAAGGTGTTCATTAAAATAATGAATGGGGGACAGTTGGGGACTCCTATGATTGGTACTGCGGGGAGCCAATCCATCAAATGTAGCCAGACAACGCCTCCTTCACCTAATCACAAGGCAAAACACTTCATATTTGGCTAGTTTCTATCACGCAGAACACATGACTAGGAGAAATATACAGGTAGTCCCCGGGTTACGTACAAGATAGGGACTGTAGGTTTGTTCTTAAGTTGAATCTGTATGTAAGTCGGAACTGGCGTCAGCCGCTACTGAAACTGATCAGTTTCAACCGCGGCTGAATCTGGACGCCAGTTCTGACTTACATACAGATTCAACTTAAGAAACCCAGGCGTCCCCAAGTCAGCTGCTGCTGAAACTGATCAGCGGCTGACCTGGGGACGCCTGGGGCAGAGCAGCTGGGGTGCTGCTGGGTTGCTCCAGTAGCGCGGCTCCTCGGCGCTACTGGAGCAACCCAGCAGCACCCCAGCTGCTCTGCCCCAGGCGTCCTGATTCAGCCGCTGCTGAAACGGACCAGCAGCGGCTGAATCAGGACGCCTGGGGCAGAGCAGCTGGGGTGCTGCCGGGTTGGTCCGGAGCGGCGCTGCGGAACCAACCTAGCAGCCCCCAGCTGCTCTACCCCAGGGGTAGGCAAGAAAAGCCTGGTCTGCTGGGAGGGGCACTAGCTGCACCCCCCCCCCTCCCACCAGCAGACCAGGGGGACAGAAGCAAAGCCGCGGAGCACACCCGCAGCGGGACAGCCCAAGCGCGCCCGGGCTGTCCCGCTGCGGGCGTGCTCTGCGGCTTTGCTCCTGTCCCCCTGGTCTGCTGGGGGGGTTCAGCAAAGCCGCTGGACCCCCCCAGAAGACCAGGGGCACAAGAGCAAAGCCGCCCAGGCAGCGGGACTCCCGCCGCCTGGGTGGCTTTGCTCGGGTGTCCCTGGTCTGCTGGGGGGGTCCAGGGGCTTTGCTGGACCCCCCCCCCCAGCAGACCAGGGAGACTGGGAGAAGCTTTTCTCGCCCCGGAGGACACGGGTGGCAACCCGCCTCCCGTGAGCTCCGGGGCGAGAAAAGCTCCGTTCGTAAGTGCGGATCCGACTTAAGTCGGATCCGCATAATTCGGGGACTGCCTGTATATATTTCAAGTGCCTAGAACAAAGGGATCCTGGCCAGTGACTAGGGCTTCTAGATGATACTGTAATAGAAATAATAAATAATAATTTCTCTCCAGTTTCAAATCAGGGTGCTGCTTATGCCAATGTAATAACTATCCTCATAAAAAAGTCATTAAACAGGATAATAGGGAGGTAATGTCGTGTACACCTGCATTTAACTACACACACTTTTTTAAAACAATATTATTGAGGTTGCAAAGTCAAACACTCAGCAGTTAGGTATGCCAGAATTAAGGCTGCCTTCATTTGGCCCCTGTGTATGCAAATTATGATACAATCTATAATTACATGACTACATCGTATTTTTCCCCCCAAAGGATCCCTGCCTCATTCAGTGCAGAGGATGGATGATACTTACTGAAGGAGCAACTATTCAATATCTCATTTTCCCCTATATGGCCCCCTCGCCTTATTTACTCCACACAAATAATTATGCCTTCAGAGCATGGTTTATTTGCTTTTCTATGGCACTCAGTCTAGCACTTGAGTGCTTCACAAATCTTTCTATAAAAAAAAATTTCTTGCTGCGCGACTGAAGAATGTCATCAGGCTCTCTGGCCTTGAAAGTGGCCAGAGAGAAGGGAGTTGGTGAGCGTAGCTAGCAGAGAGCGCAGTCCCCTAGTATTATTTTATATTTACGATAGTCCATCTTGTGTGCTTTTTAATAGTTGGGGAACTAAGATAGAGATTAAGGCTAGATCACTCCACTGATTTTGGATGTCCAATCGGTGATAACCTGACATTTCCAGAGTACTTAGTACTTCATATGTATTCAATCACACTGACTTCAGTCACAGCTGTGAACACTCATCACTTCTGCAAATCAGGTCCCGGAATCTCACATTAGGCACGCAGAAGAAGAGAAACCCATAATTAGTAGCCATTTGGTTTAAGTTTCTTCCCTAGAATCACACAGGAATTCAGTCACAGAAGCAGGAATAGAATCTAATGGAATCTAAGCAAAGAGGTGAAAAATAACTAAAATATTAAGTTGTTTCCAAAAATGCATGATTACATGAATGAGAAAGGTATTTTTACCATCCAGTTGCAAAATTCATTGAAGCAGTGCAATTGTTTAACGTTTCGAGGTTTCCTATACTAAGACATGGAGAGAAGGGATCAGTACAGCTTTAGCATATCAGTTCTCAAAGGTCAAAAACACAGCAAAGAAATGACTGGATTTTCCAAAACTACTCACCATTGAGTTAATTCAGCTCCAGCTGAAATCAATGGGAGTAACACCGTGTGTTTGGAAAAATCTTACAAAACTTGTGGAAGATTAAAGAAATCAGCTCAGTGGGACTGAATGAAAAATCTACCTGTGGTAGGCTAGTGCAAAATGTTGCCCAGATTTAACAAAATACTGTAGCTATTACCTTTGCGTGCCAATCCACAGTACAAAAACAAGATGATCAATTTTATGTGTGTGGCACCATTAAATAATAGATGCAGAAGCATGAAACCAAAGAATTACCATCTCTACGGAAGAAGGAAAATCCCACCAAATGTGAATAATTGAGCCATAACTTTTCTAGGACAGAAATGTCAAATTTAAGTTGATTTTACTGAACCCTACTGCATTTGTGATCAAGTGCTAGTGTAAACAGTAATAATGGCACCACTCACATGCTTAAAGCCAAGTGCACATATAAATGTGTTGCTGGATCAAGGCCATGTTATGCAATAACTAATGCTCCAATGTTGGAATTTGATATATGGGTACGCTGAAGTCAGCATGGACTCATGTGAGAAAACTTATAGGACACTGGACTAAGACAGTTCTTTTTGGTGCAGAAAGGGCTACTGCAGCCTGGCCCCATACAGAGTCAGACAATCTACTTCATAGTTTTCATAATGCTGCAAATACAACATAGCTTACAACAACTTACGACAAAGTGTTAATAAGGTAGTAATGATTCAGCTATGGAAGTTAACAACATTTCACTCTGGTCAAGAACACCATATGAGGGATATAAGACCTCAATAAGGCAATGTCAGTTTACACACAAAATGGGAGTGGTTGTGTTAGCAGCTGCAGAAAGACACCCAAAGATAGGTCTACCCTACAAATTAACCACTAATGTGGACACACACACACACACAAAAAAAACACCCACACACAACAGCCAAGTCACCTGTGCATGTTCAAACTAGCTCTCTGATCATGTCTGCATGGAGAAATCCATCCCTAACGGCAACAGCAATGCACTCTATGTATCCCACAGTACCTGGGACAGCATCTCTTGCTAAGTGTTGTGGAAACATGGAACAGAGCATGGGGCATCTTGGGGCCATGCAAAATGTCCCATCTGACACTGGTTTGCGTCCTATGCCTCCACTGGTTTCTAGTTTCTTTCTGTGCCATTTTTCGCTGTGCTTCCTAGCATCTGGAATGATATAGCATGGATCCCACACCTCTCTCCTATGATCAGTTAAGTGTTGTGAGGACATCATGCATGGCAGCACAGTTGATCTTGAAGTTACTGGTAGAGCAAGACGCGCAGGTGTATGACATTCTGCATGACAGGGACATCAGCAACTATAATGGCTTTTGGCAGTCACAGAGCTGCATGAGGTAGACCATTGCTTTTGGGCTAGGGAAGTCAGCGCTGACTGATGGGATCGCATCATCATGCAGGGGCGGGATGAAGAGCAGTGGCTACAGCACTTTAGGATGCACAAAGCCACCTTCCTGGAGCTGCAAGCTGAGCTGACCCTGAACCTACAATGCAAGGACTCCTGAATGAGAGCCATCCTCTTGGTAGAGAAGCATGTGGCAATTACTGTCTGGAACCTGGAGATTCCAGACTGCTACCTGTCAGTTGCAAATTCATTTGGAGTGGGAAGTCTTCCTTTGGGGCTATTCTAAAGCAAGTGTGCAGGGCAATAAAGCACATTCTGCTACAGAGAACCAAGATTTGGGAAATGTGCATTACATAGTGAATGGCTTTGCAGAGACAGGCTTCCCTAACTGTGGGAAGGAGGGGCAACAGATGGCACACATATTCCAATTTTAGTGCCTGACAACCTTGCAACAGAGTACATCAACAGGAAGGGATACTTCTTGATGCTGCTGCAGGTGCTTATGGATCACTGTGGCCCTTTCACAGACATCAGCACATGCTAGTCTGGAAAAGTGCATGATACACACATTTTCAGGTACATGGCCCTGTACAGAAAGCTTCAGACCAGGATTTATTTTTTCTCCAGACCACAAAATTACAATGTGGGATGTGGAAATGCCCATAGTGATTCTGGAAGACCCAGCCACCCTTACAGCCTGGCTCATGAAACCTTACACAGAGTACCTGGGCTACATCTAAACTACATTCCTCTTTGAAAGAGGAATGTAAATGAAGCCGATCGAAAATTCAGATGGAGCACGGATTTACAAATCTCACACTTCATTTGCATAATTGCGCAAGAGCGTTTTTTCAAAAAAGTTTCTAGACAGTGTTCTTTTGGGGAAAAAAAACAAAAAAAAACCTTTTTTCAAGAGAACCCATACACCTCATTTTTTCCTGCTCTCCCTCTCTTTTCTTTTTTTCCTGATACTCTTGGCCTGATTTTGCTCTCACATCAATGTAAATTAGGAGTAATTCTGTTTAAGACAACGGTCAGGATAGGTGAGTTTTGTATCAGACATTATGGTACAAAACATTAAATAGGTTTCTGACAACCCAAATAATTAATCTAAATCTATTTAGATTAGAGCAGTAAATTTGAAGAAGCCTCAGAGAGAAAACATTTAACTTTTGAAAAGCCCATGAATGCTTTGATAGATATACAGTTAACCTGGATAAAATCTTTAGATTGGGTTTATGGAGGCATTTTATCATCACGTTTTTCCTTTAGTTAATGTTCATGAGCACAGGTGATTGCTGGATAGTGACTTATCTTCTCAGAGCAGCAGTTTCACTAAGTTCACTAGTTCAATAACCATAAGGAACCAATTAAACTTCAGGCAAATTGTCTGGAAATTGAGTATATAGAATAATGCTCCCTCTCTTCTTCGAATTTAGAAGCACACCTTGAATGCAGCAGCTATTTCCTCCCCATGTTTTTCAGATGAGACCATGAAAAAGAACAATTAAGGTGTCACAATGTTCATATCAACAGCACTTTTCACTTCAAAAAGTAACAAGTTTTCACAACTTTGTGAAATTAGTACTTGTGAAGGGTGTTGGCTTGACAGCCTTGGAGAATAAATCTTGATTTAATCTACAGAAAACTGGTAACAGGTTGTGGCAATGCAAACTTCTCTACAATGTCCCCCATATGTCCCCAACAGTTCAAGTTGAGATAAGGCAACACTTGATTTTCCTTGCCCCTTTGTCTCACAACTGAATCTCTTAGCAAGGAAAGCTCAGATAGTTTCAAGTTAATTTCAGAGTGCCCTCTCTTGCCATGAGGTGGCCCTGCAGCATCTCTGCTTGCTTCAGTTTCTTCCACCAAGATGAGTCCCTTTGGCCTTCTCCAGATGGGTAGGCATTCGTGATGTGGCCTCGGAAATTAAACCTCTTAGGAGATAATAAAAGCTCATCTTCTGTTCCTCTTGTGCTACTCTTTGGCCTATCTTCTAGGCTCAGTTCATGGCAGCTTCCAGACAAATTTTAACTCTCTCTCTCTGCTCTAGGGCATAGGGCACAGACTCCAAGATTGTTTTCCCTGGAGCCCCCACCCGCAGCCTTACACTCAATGAAATTTGCTGCTCTCAGTCCTACTTTTAAGCCCTGCTAATTAATTTTTTTAGCAAAGCACTGCCTTCCAAGTTTTTCTTCCTAAATGCACTTTTTTCTTAGCAGGTTCCCACTGCCTCCCCTTCCTAAGACACAGTGTTTCCTGTGTCAGGGACTTCCAGAGGAGCCCCTGGGAAAGGCATAAGCAGCCCTGCTCTGCACCTCAGAAGGGGTGGGGCCAGAGCTGGAAGGGGTGGGGCAGGACTAGACAGCTCTCAGTGCTGTTCAGAGAGCTTGGTGCCTCCCACAAACAGCCCTTAATGCTGCCCAGAGCATGATGAATGGAACTCTGACAGCAATTTAAATGGTTCTGGCTGCTCCTACAACAGCAGCAGTGGCAGCTGGGAGCTCTGAGCCCCTTTATATCCCTGGGCTCCAGGGCAGTTGCCTCCTTTGCCCTACTTCCCTCCCCCATCGGCGGGCCTGATAAGAACCCAACCTGCTTCCTGCAGTTGCTCATCCTCTCCCTGAGTGTCTCAGCTTTTTCTCCACAGGCCCAGGTGTTCATCAGGCTAACACCTGAACCCATTAGCCCCACCTCCTCAGGTCAGAAGGCAGCTAATGATGGCTTAGGCAATACAAACCAGGCAACAAGAGATTTATACACATTGCTAGAAGAACTCTGCTCCCTTCCCTACAACCGCACCCAGAACCCCCAGCTCCCACCTTTTCAGGAAATCAACACTGTCAGTAAATTGTATTGGCATGGCAAAGTACACAAGTGTTTCCAGAGTTAAATGCAGTACAATCAAGAATATTCAAGATAGGTTTCACAGTAGTAATGGACCATTTAGCATTATCATCTATTTCTAATTCAATGGCAGGTTGCCACATATTTGTCCCAGAGTTTTTCTGCTTTTCTTCTCTAGGTTTTTTTATTATTATTATTATTATTGAAGATCTCTGGCCATGCCAGTAAATCTGAGGCACTAGCTATCATTTGCCCCTTCACATTTTGAGTGGACACTCTGCTCATCCAAGGAAGTGGGTTTTGCCAACAAAAGAATTTTGTTTAGTGTGGCTACCCCTCTGAGACACTTATTTCAGTGTGGTGTAATATGGTACTCGACATGTGCCGTCCATCAGGATTAGATATTGCAGAATATTTCCCCATGTATACAATAAACCCTGTCTTACACTACAATTCTAGTGCACATCATTGCAGCTAAAGAAGTCAGCCTGTTCCTTGAGCCAGTTACTGGGGATGAGACAGGAGAATAACCTGGATTTCTGTTTGTCTCTAGGCACTAAGGGGACCAGTTGTATAAACGCAAGTGTCCAAACAAACCTAAAACAACGTGAATCATTGCAAATTTAATATGCTGGGTTTAGTTAATGAAACCCAGGAGAACTAATACCAAAAGGTTTTACACAATGCTACTGCTAATCAGGGTGCCAATTAATGACAAGCGTGGTGGTGATTATGTGATGTGTACACCATCACCAGGAAATGGGCTAAGACAGTCGTTCCCAATCTGTGGCCCGTAGACCCCTGGTGGTCCTCAGCGGTACTAGAGGGAGTCTGTAGAAAGTTTTGGAAAGGAAAAGGAAAAGCATAGGGCTCACAGCAGAACTGGGACTTTCTGCTAAGCGAGTCTCACCTGGGGCTCACCGTTCGCAACCAGCTGCACACATTCTGCCTCCTGTCCTGGGGGTGGGATCTTGATACCCTACGAGGCATCATCCGTCCTCCTACCACCAGCTTCACTGCCGTTTACACTCCAGCCCTATCCCCACTCCCAGTACCTCAGTAGACCCCAATCCTTACTTTTCTTTTCCTTTTTTTCCTCCCCAGGACTCCGTGCCCAGCCAAGGGCAAAGTGCTGGGACAGGAGATGCCTTTGGCCACAAGGGCCCCCCTCGGTGGATGGGCAAGATATAGAGGGGGTGGGAGCTGAGGAAGCAGCATGGGCCAAGGGACGTACTGGCTGCAGTTCCCACTGCTCTTCTTGAGGGTGGGTCTGTAAAATGTTAACAGAGGGTACGTCTAAACAACATGCTATTTTCAAAAGAGAAATTTGCATATCTTCCTCCGATCTCACTTTCAAAAGTGGAGCTTTTGAAAGCAAAAGTAGTCTGGATGCAGTTTTTTGGGGAAAACCCCCCTTTTTTGAAAAAAAACAGCATAAACCTCATTTTTAAGGAAGAACGTTTTTTTCGAAAAAGAGTGTCGTTTTTTTTAAACGCGTCCAGACTACTTTCACTTCTGAAAGTGGAGCTTTCGAAAGTGAGATCAGAAGAAGAATTCCGTGGGAATTTGCATATCCTCTTTCGAAAACAGAACGTAGTCTAGACAGATTGAAAAGGGGTCTGTATGCTCAAAAAAGGAGGGAACAACTGGCCTAAGACAATCAACGCACCACATTCAGCCACTAAGCACCCATCCATCAAATGGCTGTAACTTTTAGGCACTTAGAATAGTGATAGAGATGCAGCCGTGTTAGTCTGGTGTAGCTGAAACAAAAGGCAGAGCTATGTAGCACTTTAAAGACTAACAAGATGGTTTATTAGGTGATGAGCTTTCGTGGGCCAGACCCACTTCCTCAGATCAATATGTGGAAGAAAATCGGCACAACCATATATATCAAAGTGATACAATAAAAAAAATGAATGCATGTGAAATTGACAAATCAAATTTTAGAACAGAGTGGGGGTGAGGGGGGAAGGTTAGTTTCTGTGAGGTAATGACATAGGGGTGATAATAGGGGAAGCTATCTTTGTAATGAGAGATAATTAGAGTCTTTGTTTAAAAAAGATTAATTATCTCACTCATTACAAAGATAGCTTCCCCAATTATCATCCCTAATGTCATTACCTCACAGAAACTTCCCCTATGTCATTACCTCACAGAAACTAACCTTCCCGCCTCACCTCCACTCTGTTCTAAAATTTGATTTGTCAATTTCACATGCATTCATTTTTTTTATTGTATCACTTTGGTATATATGGTTGTGCCGATTTTCTTCCACATATTGATCTGAGGAAGTGGGTCTGGCCCACGAAAGCTTATCACCTAATAAACCATCTTGTTAGTCTTTAAAGCGCTACATAGTTCTGTCTTTTGTTTTAGGCACTTAGGAAGCCTAGATGTCAGGGATTCCATATCCATTACTAATCCACTCAGCCATCCAAATACTTCATGGCAAATCATATTTTCAATACACCACTTTACATAAGATTTGGAAAGGAACAAGAAACCTTCATTTGTGATGGTGTCATTATGGCAAACAAGTATTCCTAAAATTTTCCTGAGGCAGATGAAGGATGCGGCAAAAACAAATCCAGAAAAAATACTTCTGATGAAGTATGACTATGAATACCAGTCAAATGCTAACATGAAGTAATATTCATAATATATATAACCTCGATAATGATAACATGACTATAATTTTAAATCTTCTGTCATTCTTTAAGTTATAGAAAAGGAACACCAAGGGCCAATTTCATCTCTGGCACAGCAGAGAAAAAATGGGCCCAGAATGCTTAGTGAAATGGCAATCAAAACAACATTACAAAGAAAAGGAAACTGATGAATAATATTGCAAACGGATGAAATCAAAGAATCACAGTGATTGCCAAGGAGTCTCTCTCCACCTGAAGGAAATGCTAGTCATTTATTCTTATGGTCCAGTATTATCCCAATTCTGAGATGACCTTTCTTGTACATAAAGTAATAAATAATTCACTTCATATGAAAGAAGGAGAAATGGTAATTATTTATTCCTACTTAAAATATAGTGAATTATTAATTCATTATTGCAAAAAACTCTCTTTTGCTGTGACACTGCCTGCCCAAAAGGGACGTTTACTTCTTAACAGTGTTATGGATAAAAAGGCATGTAAAATCTGCTTCATTTGTCTTATGAAAGATGCCAGTAAAACACTAAGTAAGTAGCCTACAACACCATATTTACAATATACACCAGTAGCTTTTGATAACTGAAGAAAATGATCAAGGTTTCTACAGCCCCATTCCAGATATCAAAGTAGTGAAGATACCATAGATCCCTGGGACACTCATCTAACAGCTGAGAGGGAATCCAAACACTCATTACTATGTGCCCTATACAGTATTTTGTTAACAACAGAATTACATACAGAGATGAGGAATAAACTTTTTGTCACTCTGTATAGCTGCAGCCTGCCACTTCCCTGTCCTGGGTTTGTTTCAGGCCCCAGCAAGAAGACAGGGAACTGCAAGACAGCTTGAAGAGTATACAGGTTGTAGAATGTCTATGTTTCCTGGAGGATTTTCCTCTAGAGCACATCCTTTGCCTAACCCTTCTAAATCCCTGCAAGTTCTGTCCCAGACTTTGGGATTCTAGACACACACTCCTGATGCAGCCCTCATAACAAGAGTGCTTGTTAAGAGTGACAGCTCTTAGTACTGGAGACTCCACTGATCCAATTGCCTAGGGTCTGAAACTCGTGCCATGTCTCCCAAGAAGCTCTGCATGTTGCCCAGAATCCCACCAAAAGTAAGAACCTTTTGATGTACAATTTACCTTTTGAGGGGCATGCAGCAGCAAAAGCCTGACACCCAGACAGGCTTTGCACAGGATTCCAACATGCCAGTATTCTTTAAATAATACCACAGGAAATACAATACCCATTTCCTGCATCAGGTTTCTCGCCACTCTGGAAAAGTCTTTACACCTGGGCCAGAGTCATCTAAGAAGTCCAGATCCAAGGTCAGCAATTTGCTAGGAAAACTAGTTTAGGACAGGGCACTAGTAAAATACTGGCTCAAAGTGGAATACTGATAAAAATAAAAATTATTAGACTATACTATAAAAATACTGGAAAATATTTAGCAATTTGAGAATAGTTTTGCAATATGTAATAGTTACATAATATTGTAAACTGAAGCATCGTGACAATTTTCCTTGAGAAAAATACAAAAACCTATTTTTATATATATTCACAGAGAGAGCGAGCCATTCTGATATTCAGTATTATATTATATACTATACTATGCCTACTGCAATTTTAATTTGTATAGTACAATACTAGATTGATTTCTGACTATTGCCTTATGTAACCACAAGTTCAGTGTATAGCTAAAACTAAGTAATGTGGTCTGTGTATTAATGAAACAGTTTTTAAAATAGAAAATGGCTTGAGCTGAGAGCAACGGTCCTGGGAAAAGAACAGTACAAATGATTTTACCTGGTAAAAGACACCTCTGAAAAATACCATGCCATCCTTCCCAGGATCCTTCCTCTCCTGCACAGGACTTCTAACCCAGTCTTGGTCCCTTCTTCTGCCCCCCTCACCCCGAATGCTCACAAAATGGTGAGAACCCCTCTTCTTTGTAGACTTCAGCCCCTTTTCTTAGGTGACCTGAAAAGCCTTAGTCCTTGAGCACAAACTATCACCAGTTGCTGAATTTACATGACCCTTTATATAAACAGATCAAGACCCCACACATTCTATTCTTCAGAGATTACAATCTATGCCTTGTGCTTGCTTTAAATTGCCAAGTATTTTGTACTTTGAGGATGCTTTCTTCCACTTATGACTTATCCATTCTACAGCATTTGTAACAATATTCTGCTTCCTATGAACCTGAATTATGGAAACTCCCTAGGACGTTTGATAAGGTACTAGCCAAATTTTAACAGCAAGACTGGACATCCAAAATTATTTAATGCCTCCTTTATGTTTATATAACAAACCATTGTATTCTTGCCCAACAGTATTTGAATGTGGGAATTCAAAGAAGTCTAATTTGGAAAAAATTTCCCACGCAGTTAATAATTCTAATCTGTTTATATCTAGCCTCAATATAAAATCTGATTACGTATTAGTTTGGAGCTAAGCCATTGTAGTGAAAATACGCAACGAGTCCCTGAAGCATCAAATCGACACAGAACAGAAAGTTAAATTTGACAAAGGGAAATTAGGGTTATTGATTCTCAGCACATTTATTAAGTTTTACATCTGATGTAGTTATCCACAAGTGACAAACATTTCTTGCTTATTATAAGAGGGGGAAAAGAATGAAGTTTTTAAATTACAGACAAGCACTGAGTAAAATAAAAGTCCAGGGGAAATAACCAAAGCACAGTTGTAAGGTCACATTGTGAACTTTGCTTCTATAATGAAATAGTGCATCTGTGCAATTAAAACAAATCATCTAATTGAAAACTCATTTTTTGGAGAAATGAGTCTACTGAGAATCTCAGAAGATCTCTTCCTTGAGAAGGAGCCAAAGTATACATCCTGAAGGATTAAAATTAAGTGAAGGGTGCATTAAACTTGACTTTGAGATTTATAAAAGATAAAAACCAAACGGTTTTCTAAACAAAAAGTGTTCTTTCCTTAGTGATCTCAGTGGGGAAACCATTGATCCCTCACTGACACTGTAGAAGTTCTGTACAGTGAGGAGGTCCACCTGTAAAGATGTACAAACCCCCTCGTACTCTCAGTGGGCTAAATTCTCATCTGGTGTCAATCAGCCTAGTTTTATTTACGTCAATGGAACTGCAACAGTTTATGCCAGTTAAGAACCTAGTTCATCAACTCCAAAGTCTTCGCCAATAAAGTAGCCAGAATTTAACCCAGATGAAATCTGCAGGTACAGAAAAGGAGCAGTTAGTGTAAGGCTACGTCTAGACTAAATTCTTCCTTTGACAGAGGAATGTAAATGAAGTACTTCAAAATTGCAAATGAAGAGCTGATTTGCAAATTTTGTGCTTCATTTGCATAATGGATTCTGATCACTTTTTCAAAAAAGGATTTTCCAAAAAAACCACACACCACGGTCTAGATGTGGTTCTTTTGGGAAAAAAACCTTTTTTGAAAGAACCTGTAAACCTCATTTTTTAAGGAATTAGGGTTCAAGCGATAAGAACATAAGAACGGCCGTACTGGGTCAGACCAAAGGTCCATCTAGCCCAGTATCCTGTCTGCCGGCAGTGGCCAGCACCAGATGACCCAGAGAGGGTGGACCGACGACAATGATCAAGCGATTTGTCTCCTGCCATCCCTCTCCAGCCTCTGACAAACAGAGGCCAAGGACACCATTTTATCCCCTGGCTAATAGCCTTTTATGGACCTAACCTCCATGAAATTATCTAGCTTCTCTTTAAACTCTCTTATAGTCCTAGCCTTCACAGCCTCCTCTGGCAAGGAGTTCCACAGGTTGACTACACGCTGTGTGAAGAACTTTCTTTTATTAGTTTTAAACCTGCTCCCCATTAATTTCATTTGGTATCCTCTAGTTCTTCTATTTAGGGAACTAATAAATAACTTTTCTTTATCGGCCCTCTCCACACCACTCATGATTTTATAGACCTCTATCATATCCCCCCTCAGTCTCCTCTTTTCTAAACTGAAAAGTCCCAGTCGCTTTAACCTCTCCTCATATGGGACCCATTCCAAACCCCTAATCATTTTAGTTGCCCTTTTCTGAACCCTTTCCAAGGCCAAAATATCTTTTTTGAGGTGAGGAGACCACATCTGTACACAGAATTCAAGATGTGGGTGTACCATAGTTTTATATAGGGGCAGTAAGATATTCTGGGCCTTATTTTCTATCCCTTTCCTAATAATTCGTAGCATCCTATTTGCCTTTTTGACCACCGCTGCAGACTGCGTGGAAGTTTTCAGAGAACTGTCCACGATAACTCCAAGATCTCTTTCCTGATTTATCGTAGCCAAATTAGCCCCCATCATACTGTACATATAGTTGCGGTTATTTTTCCCAATGTGCATTACTTTACACTTATCCACATTAAATTTCATTTGCCATTTGTTGCCCAATCACTCAGTTTGGTGAGATCTTCTTGGAGTCCCGCACAGTCTGCTTCTGTCTTGACTATCCTAAACAGTTTGGTATCATCTGCAAACTATCACCTCACTGCTTACCCCTTTCTCCAGATCATTTATGAGTAAGTTGAACAGGATTGGTCCCAGGACTGACCCTTGAGGTACACCACTTGTTACCCCTCTCCATTCTGAAAATTTACCATTTATTCCTATCTTTTGTTTCCTGTCTTTTAACCAGTTCTCAATCCAGGAAAGGACCTTCCCTCTTATCCCATGGCCATGTAATTTACACGAGAGCATTTGGTGAGGGACCTTATCAAAGGCTTTCTGAAAATCCAAGTACAGGCAGTCCCCCCAGTTACATGGATCCTACTTACGTCGGATCCCTACTTAAGAACGGGGTGAGGAAACCCTGAACTAGCTGTGCCCCTCCCCCCCCCCAGCAGACCGCCGAGACGCGCCACGGCGGTCCTACCGCCCGCATCCTCCGCGGCTAGAAAAGCTGCTCTGTATCTCCCTTGTCTGGCGGGGGGTGGGGGCCCCCAGCAGACCAAGGAGACGCGGAGCAAAGCCGCGGAGATCGCGGGCGGCGGGACTGCCGACACGCTCCGCGGTCCCGCCACCCCCGTCCTCCACGGCGAGGAAAGCCTGGTCTGCTGGGGGGGGCACAGCTGGGGCGCCCCCCCCAGCAGACCAGGCTTTTCTCGCCGCTTGTCAGTTTCAGCAGCGGCCGAATCAGGACGCCTGGGGTAGAGCAGCTGGGGGGCTGCCGGGTTGGTCCCACAGTGCCGAGGTGCGGCGCTACTGGACCAACCCAGCAGCACCCCAGCTTCTCTGCCCCGGGCAACCTGGAATCAGCCACTGGTCAGTTTCAACAGCAGCTGACTTGGGGACACCGAGGAGCAGCGCTGCGGGACCAACCCAGCAGCACTCCAGCTGCTCTGCCCCAGGTGTCCCCAAGTCAGCTGCTGCTGAAACTGATCAGCGGCTGATTCCAGGAAGCCCGGGGCAAAGCAGCTCTGCCTCCGGCTTCCTGTAGTCAGCTGCTGGTCAGTTTCAGCAGCGGCTGAATCAGGGACACCTGGGGTACAATATGTACCAGTTCCGACTTACATACAAATTCAACTTAAGAACAAACCTACAGTCCCTATCTTGTACGTAACCCGGGGACTGCCTGTATACTGTATCTACTGGATCCCTCTTGTCCACATGTGTTAATCCCTTCAAAGAACTCTAATAGATTAGTTAGACAGGATTTCCCTTTACAGAAACCATGTTGACTTTTGTCCAACAAATTATGTTCTTCTACATGCTTCACAATTTTATTCTTTACTATTGTTTCGACTAAATTGCCTGGTACTGAAGTTAGACTTACTGGTCTGAAGTTGCCCGGATTGCCTCTAGAGCCCTTTTTAAATATTGGTGTCACGTTGGCTACCTTCCAGTCATTAGGTACGGAAGCCGATTTAAAGGATAGGTTACAAACCACAGATAATAGCGCAGCAATTTCCCATTTGAGTTCTTTTAGAACCCTTGGATGAATGCCATCCGGTCCCGGAGATTTCTTAACATTAAGTTTTTCTATTTGTTCCAAAACCTCCTCTAATGACACTTCAATCCGGGACAGTTCCTCAGATTCACCACCCACAAAGGACAGTGCAGATTTGGGAATCTCCCGAACCCCTCAAAAAAGGGTTTTCCCCCCAAAAAAAGAACCGTGTCTAGACCATGGGTTTTTTCTGAAAAAAATCCTCTCGAAAAAGCGATTGGAATCCATTTGCAAGTCAGCGCTTCATTTTCCATTTCGAAGTTCTTCATTTACATTTCTCTGCCGAAAGAGGAATGTAGTCTAGAGGTAGCCCTAAATGTACTACTGTTCATTCTTTGCACATTACAAATTCCCTCCCTTGGCCACTAGAGGATTCTGTAGGAGCCATTCTGAGTAACAAAAGATGTTCCTGAAAGATAACTGGCCAGAGGCTTTATCATGTACAGCAGAATGGCCAAGTTGGGAGGTCGGATGGAAGCAAGATAAAGAAAAACAACAGGGTTTCCAGGAACAAAAAAAAAAAAAAAAAAAAAAAAAAAGGGAAACTTCATACAACTCCTTAACTAACTTCTCTTGCCTTCACTGCAACAGCCCTATGATTACATTCCTGTAACTCCGGAGTTTTCAAAATCTAAGTTGCAGCTTGTAAGGGCATGCTGCTAGATGGCTGAGAGACTCTTTGTTTACCTGTGCCTCCATAGATACAGAGGGTCGCACAGGGGACTGTGTCACTAAAAGCTGGGCAGCATAAATGCTCTTTTGCCAACAAAATACTTCCATCCCTTATGAAAGGGGTTCATGTTGTTGATAGGAGAGTGCCCCTGTAGATAACAAGCCATTCACACTGTCACTTGCCATGGCAAAGCTTTTGTCTTTCGGAGGGGAGGAGGGTTTAAGCACCTGTGAACAACAAACTTTTTTGTTACTGTTGATCAATTGGTAGTGTAGACAAAGAGCAGGTCTGTCAAAGTTAATTCTTCCCAGCATGAGGATCAAAGGGAAAACTAAGCTATTAAAAGAACCCTGAGTCTAGGGTGGGGAAAAAATGGTGGAGGGTTGTCAACAACTGCCTGGAGAGATGCTGACAAAGACATATATAAACTGCAGCGTACCAGCTATTTTTTCTAACCAGAGTTTGAGGTAGATGGACTAATGGAATATACAAAATCTTGCAAGAAAACATTAAGGTTTACACAGGGGGGAAAAGGCACATGCTTTTTACCTTTCGCTCTGCATGCTATACCCCTTTTAGTGAATAAATAACACTTTGTTTGAAGAAGCTGGTTTTGGATCGCTTTAAAACAGACTGATGGACACCGGCATCTGACCCAACTGGACAAGTTGAGTTAACATGGTTGGTAACAGGGGGCTACTCCTCAGAGACTCACTTCCCGAATGGAAGGAATATGTTCTGCCCAGAAGGATGAAGTTAGCAAAACCTGCTCCCAAAGTTGTACACTCAAGGCAATCTAAAAAGGTCTAAATGTACAGCTTATCCCATAGCAAATGTTTTATTAAAACTGAAAAAATATTAACAGAAATGTGTTTACCAATATTAGGTTTGTGTGGAGATAGAATACAATAAACCTCATATTGGTGCCCAAACACTCTCATTTACTCAACACTTTTAATGTTTTTAAATCAAGTGTTAATTTCTACATTTGAGACTAAGTCCTCCTGCTCTTTCTGCACCAGAAGCAAACATTGCATGGTCTCACTCCCTAAGGAAAGGGGTCTCTTCCTTTTCGGATGGTCATAAATATTAAAGCTATAAGTAAGATCAGGGTTGCCAGGTGTTCGGTTTTGAACCTGACAGCACAGTATTGGAGCTTTCTGTTCGGGAAACAAATTGAGAAAATATAAATGTCCGGTATTTTCTAAAGAAGATGTAATGTAGATTGTGACGTAATGTCAAGTATGTCTGATATTTTTGTTGAAACCATCTGGCAACCCTAAATAAAGTTCATTATAATCTCATAAATTTGGCAAAACATTTAGGGTTAGAAACAGAGGTTTTGCAATAGCAGTACAAAAGGGATTCTTAAAACCTTCCCAACAATCAGAGATTCATTTCTTTTCTCTTTGAACCAGCTTTTTAAATAGCTTTATTGATCTTGCCCCTTTTATGGTGATTGCAGAAAAAGGTCACAGATGGACATGAAAACTTCCACTGGAAAGAGTCTGCATCCAGGAAATGAGATGCAAAGAGCATGGAGGGAGGCTCCCTCTTGGCTTGTCTGGATGGTGAGGAAAGAATAGGAACCATGAGGAAGTCAAACTGATGGTGTAGTTGTCTGATTCCACATTTCTTGTTCAATCAACGCTCATACTGACTTCCTCTGGAGCTCTGACTGCTCAAGCAATGTAGTATTGGCCTTCAAAGTTTAGCTTCTAGATGGTGAACATCAATAAATTTCCTCTAGAAGTGGGAGAATAATAGGAAAAACATGTCTAGTTTACAAGCCATTTTAATCTGATTAATTATACTGATTCAAAATCCTTGCTCAAAGCACAGTATTTCTAAAATATCAGAAACACTGGAAGCTTTAGGAATATTTCTACAGCACAATGAATGACACATTTAAGTAAATTAAGTCCAAAGTATGACCTGTCTTAAAATGTTTATATTTCTAGTTGGGACTGTTTTTTCCTCAGAAGAAAATTAAATAACTGAGTGTTTTTAAATCTACCAATATTTAGTAGCATGACCAAACAATTATGCCTATACTGATCCCTTGTGGTGTCCATCAACAGTTAATTACAACATCTGATTCCTAAAGCAATAATAAAACAAATGTATAAATTAGAAAATAACCAAAAGGAGCCAACATGATTTCTGTTCCAATCAAGAAACATGAATGAAAAACCAAACCCGTTAAAAAAAAAGAATTTGTATTTGCATACCCAGAAGTAGGAAAGTCATGTCAGAACTCCTTCATATCAGCACTACATCCTGCATTGTACATAATCAACAAGGCTTCCTTTGTTCATATTGACATAGAATACAGATAATGAATTGGGTTTTATGTATTACATATGTAGTTACAGATGTAAAGATCCTCTCACAATGTGTACATTATATAGAAACACACTCCATATGTATATTATATATTTGTGAGATAATATACATATGGAGAGAGAGAGAGAGAGAGAGAGAGTGAATTTTATATAACTTCAATTTGTGTATGGTTTTCAGCTTGGCACACCCTTCCTACCAAATTCCCCAATTCATTCTCTTAGTTAACAACATTAACCCTTTAAATGGCACAAGTCATTTCTTAGCCTTTAGTTGAGAAAGATCCTAAAAGCCCTTTCAATCAGCATTAACTTTTTTTTTTTTAAAGGGGTATGAATGGCTTTATTTTATATGGAGTTCTGGGATGGGGAATAGGGAGCACATCCTGTTTTGTGGTCAAGTAAACTTGGCAATACTCATCTGAACCCCCTTTTGTATGACCCTTGCATAATAAATCTGGCATTTAGAAGAAAGCTCCCATTCTCCTCCAACAGCCCTGAAGCCTTATGCAGAGAAAGAGAGAAAAGTGGGTCCTCCACTCCTTCATTCAGTGGCCCTCAAGGCGTCCAAAAATAACACCCTGCCCGGGGTTTCAGTTTATTAGCAGGCAGCAGAATCAGAAGACTCCAAATTAGAATCAGATGCTGTAAAGGAAGAATCACCTAAGAGTTGTTCTTGGTTTTATGCTTATTCAAAAGATTTTATACGCAAGGAACTGAACAACTGACATTCAGTCCTTCATTCAAAATCAAGAGACTAAGGAATCTTTACCTCTGTCAAGATTAGAATCTGTAATTCTACTATATCCAACATCCTAGGTTTCTTAAATTCCATAAGACATACTAGAGTCTAGTGTCTCCATAAGGTGTTAAAAAGGGGGGGGGGGGAGAAAATGCTAAAAAAAAATCTTAAACAATTCCAGACATTGTATCAGTGGCCAAGAAAGTTGTTCCTGCCACTCTTTGACTTTGCAGCCGCGTCTTAAATGTGATAACCAGCAGCAGTTTTAGAGAGGTGCAAAAAGCTATGTTGGCTACCTTTGTGATTTCTGTACTAGACTAGCTTCAGCGCTGCCAATATATTTAGGTCAGTAGTATTCAACAAGGCTGGCACACATAGTGCCCCACAATGTGAGAACATTTTCACCTCAGGAGAAGGATGCTTTGTGGTTCAGATGTCTGCCATTTTCCAGCGCAAGTATATCCAGTGCACACAAAATATAACTGCAGGAAATTCACAAAAATCTGGATGATTCCATTAGAGCAAATGAAGTCCAGGAAATTTGGAAAATTGTATTTGAAAATTTTTAAAAATATTCAGCTGGATCCTAATGCCCTTAACTCTAGCAAATGTCTGTTGACTCAAATTAACACGTCCCAGTGTAAATCTGAAGTAACATAACTAAAATCAGTCAATTATACCTAAATTTAGATGTGTAAGAGCTAAATTTGTTCCTCGGGAAAGATGGAACAGACACTATTTCAAAAGGTTAATTTTAGTGACAAATGTTGGACTAATTGAGACTGCAATGTACTAGCAACGGAACAGGAAAATACATAAAAGATAACACTCCTGTGCTGTTCTTGAACCAGTCTTTGTTTTGTTTGTTTGGTCCACCCATGTCAGAGAACCACTGACAAATGCAAAGGTATACTTAACACCACTTTAAAGAAAGATTGAGTAAGTTAAGGAGATACTAAAAAGAACAAATTCAAAAATATTATTAAAACTAATGTTTACAGTTTACATAACACAATGGTTAAGAAAAGAGAGTGTCTATACATCTGGGCATAGTGTTTAGACTCTCCATAAATACAAAGTCCAAGATCAGCATTAAGCCAAATTTAGAGGAATAAGTGTAATGCAGTTTAGATACTAGCATCCAAGATTTGGATACATCACTAAAAAGTTACCTAGAGAGTTGGTTGTGGAAAGCAAATATGAGTGAAGACTGTCCTTTAGTGACTAAGAATTTAAGACAGATTTGTCTATTAGGAAATACAGTCCGTCCAAAAAGAACTTGAGTGAGGCCAGGTGTACACTACAGGAGAAAGTCCATCTATGATCTACAACTCCAACAATGAAAATAGCGTAGAGGGAGTCAAAGTACCTTAGGTTACATTTCTATGGCACCCCACTGCTGGAGGTCAACAGGAGAAATGCTCCTGTCGACTCCCCTTAATCCTCACAACTGGGTGGAGTACCAGAGTCGACAGGGGTATCATCAGCAGTTTATTTAGAGGGTCCTTACTAAACCCGCTAAATCAAACCCCGAGAGACCAATCTTGAGGTAAGTGTTCTCAAAGGGCATTGTTATGTCTACCAGGATGATCTTCTTCCAGTCATCATTGGTGATAATGTCTGGTCACAGTTGGCTGTCCTTTCCGGGAATAGCAAATTTCATGACAACCTTCCCCCAGGGTGGCAGGATGGCTCTCTGCCACCAGCTAGTCTTGGATGACATTATCTCACAGACGTCAGGCTTTGATTGGGGCTTGCAGCTACACAAGATATGGAGTAGCCCTGGCATAGCCACACTTCCTGAATCGCTCATCCAGAGTCCTGTGTCAGACAGCTCCGTTCAGCAGGATTCAGTTGAGTTGAGTCTAGCGGATGAATCTCCAGTTAGCAAATTGGGAGAAAGTGGTGGCTGATGGCCCACTTGCACATCACCTTGAAGGAGTCACCATCATCCAGCTTCCATTTCAGGTTTTCTACATACTGGCACCAGATGCCATCCTTCAGGATCCTCTCCAGCTTGGTTCTGTCCCTCAGAGTGATGATGGTGCACTCAGTGTTCTTCTCCTGCGCACGAGGACTCCCAGCTCATGGCATTCTTCGCATCATATCTAGTGGCACCCAACACTTCTCCAGACACTGGTAGCGTTGCAGGCATGAATCCAAAGCAAAGCAAAGTCCTCCCCCTCCCCTTCCAAATTTGCCTTCCAGGGACCCACCGAAATAGATGGTAACATCTTGATAGGAGGGGATCCCAGCAATTAACTTCACGGCAATTTGCTCGATGGCATCCTGCAGAGCACTCTCCACAATGTTCCTCACCATCATGTCTGGGCACGTCAGACGCTGGAAGACATGATTATTATGGCAGCATCACTCAGCTCCCCCATTCAAGGCACCTCCATGCCTGCCGGAGATATATCCCAGTTCATTGCTGGCATGCTGGGGAAGAAACATCTACTTTTTCATCAGCTGCCTGAGAGTGTTGTCTGCCTTGTTGAGAGGTACCTTTGCTGTGGCAGATCCCCTCAGAACAAATGGAATTCAGGGCACTGATCTTCTGCCATGGTGTCAGTAGGGAGGAGTCGTCGTTCCTGGCCACACATTGTAGGATCTCCACAATGGTGTTGTCAGGGTCTGCTGGATTCGAAAACCCATGGACATGCCAAGATGTTGGCATGCTTGCCTGTTCTTGAGGAAGATCATGGATTCACCCTGAATATGAAACCACATCACCTGGATTAAGTCCTTTCTACCACCACCAATGTGCAGCAATGCTCACTTCCCAGTGCTGAAGCAAAGTCCCCTCCAATTGGCAAGTTTGGCTGATGACATTAAGCATTTGTTGGAGGCTCTCAGGAGTTATCCGAAGTAAAGACTAGATCATCCACATAGGCCAGGATATTATTCTGTTTCTACAGAGATCAAAACTGCCTAGACCACTGGAAATTGCTCGCCTGAGCAGCTCCATGGCTAGGTTGAAAATGATGGGGCAGAGGAGACAGCATTGCTCCATGCCACTGCAGATCAGGTTTTCAGGCATCTCTCATTCCATGGAGCGGGTGGGCATGGTGCAGTCTTCATAAAGTTCCCACACTAGTTTGAAAAAGTTTTCAGGCAACTTGAACTCTTGCAGTGTATCAAAAGTGTGCTGGTGGGACACAGCTCCAAAAGCATTAGCCAAGTCAAGCCACACTATGGCACACTTGGCTCCATGATCTCCTGGCTATATTCAGGGTGGTCTGAAGGATGAAGCTGTGTTAGTAGCAGCCCTTCTGGATGGAGCTCATGGTTCATCTAGTCACCAACCATTCTGTGATCCTAGCCATGAGGAAGTGGACATGCAGTTTGTCTATGCTGAAGCAGAGAGAGATGGGTCTCCAGATGCTGGGGTCATCTTGCTTGCCTTTCTTGTAGATGTACACCATTATGGACCTCTGCCAGCAGTATGGTGGAAATGTTTGCATGTGTCAAACATGGTGTTTAATACTAGGCACAGAGGGCTCCTTTTTTCAGGAAGTTGCAGCAAACACCATTTTTCTGTGGGACAGCGGTTTTGGTCTTGGTAACTCTAGTTCCTACTTCCTGTGATGTCAAGTCTTGCTCCAGATGCTCTGCATGGTCAACCTGGGGTAGAGGATGAAGGCACTCAGGACATTTCGTTCTGGGCTACATGGTCAGACACACACTTTTGAAGTATGAAAATGGCTCTCATACAGGATCTAACAACTTGTGGACAACACCTGCTCACCAAAATGACCCAACACTTTCCTAGGTTCATAGGAGGGCTACAGAAAATAGTTCCGACAATTCTATTTTTACTCCCTCAGACATGCATGTTCCGTGTGCAGTACCTTCATTCACAGTTAGAACTCTGGGCTTCATCCTTCCCTCAGCAGAGCCATAGGATCAATCAGGGCAGCTTCCCCAAACTCTGTGCTTTTGGGGGCCCCTGCGGTAGCCACCTCAATCCTCCTATGGATAGGAGAGACCCAGGGGATTACAGGACTTGGCATGGAGTGACAGCAGGGGTCGTCCCCAACACACACTCACAGAGCGGCCCAGCAGCTTGCTCGGCTGCACCCTGCTGTGCTCCATTTCTCCATAGCAGCAAGAAGCAGAGCACCCCAGCACTAGGCCACCCCACTTCCACAGACAAGTGAGGCGCAGCAGGCTGGGAGGGCATGGCTTCCCACCACCATGGTGAGTGCAGAGGGGATAAAGCTGCCCCGTGCTTGGCTTCATTATCACTTGGGCTGCATTGCTGGGGGAGGGGCAAGAGGGTGAAGCAGGAGTGGGGTGCAGGCAGAGCAGGAACTGGGCTTGGTGAGAGTGGAGGGAGGTGAGGGCAGGGCCTGTAGCAGGGGAGCTGCCCTGGCCCTGTGACTGGGGAACTGGGAGGGGGGACAGCCCCAGCGCCCTGTAGGGCCAACCCTAGCCCTCAGACATGGGCACATGCTGTCACATACACTAACCTTGCAAACTCAGTCACTACATAAATATGCACCGGAAAAGGGACTTAATGAGTCCATGCAGCTGAAGGAAGATTACTCCCTCGAGTTCGTACTTCTGATAAACATGTGCCTAGTTTATGAAAAATAATTAAAAACAAAAACATTTTTAAAAATGTGGTGGTTTCTTGAATGTTAAAAGAATGCAGATCATCATTGTTAAAATAGGCAGAAATCAATTCTGCACTTTAAAAAAAAAAGAGAGTTCCGGGAATAATTTAAGGGCAGTTATGAAAAATAGTCATCCCATACTGTAGAACACTGCTTGAGTAGAGTCAAAATAATGCATGTAAACGCGCGCACACACACACACACACACACACACACACACAGTGATAATAGGCTAAATTGCATTTTGTGTACTGCATGAATTATGTCACAAATACTCTTAAAACTCTTCAATATTTCACAAATAGAAGCCAAGTTTATTCAACAATAAAGAATAGCTAGAATTGCTTGAGCTTGTACTACATTTCAAGCTGATGTTATTCCCTAAGTGACAAAATGTCAGTTTTTACAGAGGTCGATACAAATTTTGTAGTGTAACAGTTCAGGAATGTCAACTGACTTCATCCTCCCTAAAGCAAGACAACTTTTCTTGTGCTGATGTAGTAATAATTTTACAAAATGGTGACAACCCTTAAAGCAAATTTCTGCACATTTTTTAGCAAAAACGAATCAATCATTGCTTTCCTCTTTTCTTCACTATAGTGTCACTTTTTCCCTGGCTATCACAATTAATGAAGCCTCTGATTTGGCCTCTGATAAAATAGCCACATTTTTTCTTAGTATGAACTTGCACTTCACTGAATCATAACACATCATGCATGTTTAGAATTATTCCGTAAAATAACACCGTGTTGTGGAATTTACACTGCATGAATTCCCCCCTACTAGGATTGACAGATGGTTTAACAAAAAATACCGAACACTTCCCACACCCTACCCCCCCAAAAAAAATTCTGTCGAGAAAAAAAAAGGGGTGGGGGGGACCAAAGTTGTTAAGAAAAAAAATTAAAAATTAAATAAAAAATTAAAAAGGAGGCTGCCCATTTAAGACAGCCATCATTTTGGGCACCATTTTTAAAACCCCACAGTTCCGACCCGATAAGCACAGAGAAGCCAGGGGCTGGAGGGAAACCAACGGAGGGCGTGGGCTGTTGGGGTGGAGGCACTCAGGAGCCGCTTCGCGAGCTGCACCTTTGGGAGGCAAGAACTGCATGCAGCTTGCAAGCCGCGGGTTGGCCACGGCTGGTGTTGAGGGAGGCATCATGTGGCCAGCTCCTGGGTCTCTCCTACCCCAGCCCAGCGCCCCCCTAGGGTGGTGCCCAGAAAGTGCCCTCTCTTGGCCCCCTTCACTACGACTCTGCCGTGCTCTTCACTCCCCCGCCCCACCAGACACGGCAGCAGAAAGTTGTCCCCACCTGGCTTCCATCCGAAGGAAACAGGAAATACTGGACAATTCACATGTCTGGTATTTCCTGTTATTTTTTACCGGATGGAGCCTGCAAATACCGGACTGTCCAGGTGAATACCAGACACTTGGCAACCCTACTCCCTACTAGAGAATAAACAATACACGTGACCTACTAAGAACATACATACATTTTTTCCTTCATATTATTCAGATTCTGGTCATGTCTGTTTGCACGGACATTCCTTTAGAGAGAGATTAATAATCCAAAAGCATGTGGTTCTTGTGCAATTGCATCAGGAATACAGAATTCAATTGTGGGCATTAAGTTGGCAGAAAGCAAATAAAAAGGTGGAGATAGTGCAGAGGAGAGCGACAAAAATTGGCAGAGATTGATGATTTCTATGGCAAGATCTTCAGAGTTTGGCTAAGCAACCACTAAAGTACAGCTAAAGAGTGCGCCTATTAAGATACTTGAAAAGTATAAACACCAAGGAGTGAAAGTCTCCGAGGGGTAGCTGTGTTAGTCTGTAACTTTAAAAACATCAAATAGCACCTCAGGGACTACGTCTTCAGATGAGATGAAGGAATTTAGTGCAATACATGTGGGCATAACCCAAAGGAACTGAACGGCACTGAGAAAGGGAAAGCGTACTGGTCATCAGGAAAAGCTTCCTGAAAGAGAGACCTATTACTGGTGGAAGCCCCATCCCTTGAGGATCTTAAAATTAGACTGGATAAAGAACTACTGTAGAGAACAATGTTGCATTGGAGAAAGGTGGTCTGGATGACCTAAAAGGCTTTTCTATCTCTGACTCCATTGCTATGAAGTCCTACAGTGATTTACAGTCATGCATTCCAGAATGTCATATAATGATTAATGGGGTAATCCCTGCAGCCAATGAAGTCTCAATTACAAAATAGCACAATAGCTTCAAGTCATACATTTTCTATAATCCATTTGGCCTAGTTTGTTGTGTGTCTCATCAAATGAAGAAAATCATGCCCTGATTGAAGTTAAACATTTTTGAAGAGTTTTGCAAACAAGCTTAATAGCCTCCATCATTACTCCACAATGAATAAGCACTCCACAGCCATCTGCTGACAAACTGGGAGCGGGGGGGGGGGGGGGGAGAGGGAGAACTCAGGAGCAGATTGTATTTGTGTATGGAGACACCTACTTTGCCTAGATTAGGGGTGAGGACCATAAGGCCCAGGGGCTGCAGGTGGTCCCTGGCTTGCCTGGATCCAGCCCCTGAGGCTCAGAGCTCCCCTACACAGCATTGGAGAGCCCGCACTGGTGCTCCAGTCCCCCTCCACCATCTCCCCGTGGGGCTGGAGCACATAAAATCTACCAGCCCCAGCATCCCTAGGCTGTGGGGTGAAAGGAATGTGGGGAGTGTCTTTCTCTGTCAGGGGCCACTTCAGTGAGGGTTTGGGTTTTTCTTCTTATGTGTGTGCCCCCAACTGATTTATTTTTTTTAATGGATCAGCAGTCCCCGACTCAAAAGATCACTCACCGCTGGCCTAGATGATGAGTAGAAGAAAACCTGCTTTTCCAGCATGATCAACTTTGACTGTTTGGGGTTAAAATTCACCTTAATCTTGAATGCAGGGATAATGAAATCTTGTCATTCTTATTCCACGAATAGAGGGCAGAATAGTATTTAATATGCCTTAACAGGAGTTAGGTGTCTCACCCTACCTGTAACCTCACTTCTATGCAGTGTTGCCAAATCAAAGACAAGTTAGAGGGTGGGTGGGGATAGGCATTCTGGACACTGAAAAGAGCTTGAGATACAATCTGACAATCCTCCGTCAGTGTTTTAAGACACAGCTGATGAAACTCAGTTTAGTATCCTTGTTTCTACTAGTGAACACTAGAGCTGAAATCACTAGTAAGCTGGTTTAGGAGACCCAGTGTTAGACGTTGTGTGGGAGACAGTACTTCAGTGAAAGAAACAAAGAGTGCTGCAGCAGTGAGATTCCCCACTACCCAATGAAGTCAATAAGAGCCGAGCTAAGTGGTAGAAGTTCAGAACACAGAATCACAGACCAAGCAGTGGTGAGCAAAAGCAGAAACAGAGACATTACTGAATTCCCCCCTTTCCGGAATGGGAAATGAACCCACATGGTTATATCCCTGAATTCTGGGACTTCACTGACCTCATTCACCCAGCTGTGAATAGGGTGCACTGGAGAGAAAAGGAAGGGGTTTGTTAAGAGAGAGGCATTCATCTTTTGGAGCTTACCAATCATCAGGTGAGAACCTAACTGTTTCCCAAGACACTGCCAAGTTAGTGTTTACTTACTGTTTGCATATTCTTGAATCATGGTTGTGCTGGTTTTCCTCAATTATTGTCTAAACAAAATAATGTTACAATTGACTTCATTTTTATCACTTATATGCAATATAAAATTGCTTTCACAGCAATACCATTGAAGTTTGAGACAAACTAATTTGAATATATTAGTATCTAAGTAAGTACATTGATTTCATTTGACCAGCCTACTATTCTAAAGTACAAACAATGAACCCTTTTAAGTATGATAATTTAAATTAACCAAGAAAAACCTATGATCATTATTACCTAACTCGAATTTGAATCCACTCTAACCTGCATATACAAGGAGATCTTCAACATCTTCAACAAGATCTTGGACACAGACTGGCTAACCTTGTGAGGAGGGCTTTAAACTAGGTTTGTTGGGGGCAGGTGAGCAAAGCCCACAGGTAAGTGCTGCATGTGCGGGACTGGGAGATGGGTTGGAAATGGGGGGGACTACAGCCTATAATGGCAACGAGAAAGGAGGGTCAGGGCACAACAGGGAGGCAAGATCAAATCAGTATCTTAGATGACTATATACAAATGCGAGAAGTATGGGTAATAAGCAGGAAGAACTGGAATTGCTAACCAATAAATACAACTATGATATCATTGGTATTACAGAAACCTGGTGGGATGGGACGCATGATTGGAATGTTGGTATGGAAGGGTACGGCTTGCTCAGGAAGGACAGACAGGGAAAAAAGGGAGGAGGGGTTGCCTTGTATATTAAAAATGTACACACTTGGACTGAAGTGGAGATGAATGTAGGAGATAGCTGTGTAGAGAGTCTCTGGGTTAAGCTAAAAGGGGTAAAAAACGAGGGTGATATCATGCTAGGAGTCTACTACAGGCCACCTAGCCAGGTGGAAGAGGTGGATGAGGCCTTTTTTAAACAATTAACAAAACTATCCAAAGCCCAAGATTTGGTGGTGATGGGGGACTTCAGCTATCCAGACATATGTTGGGAAACTAACACAGCGAGGCACAGGCTATCCAATAAGTTTCTGGACTGCATTGGAGACAACTTTCTGTTTCAGAAGGTTGAAAAAGCTACCAGAGGAGAAGCTGTTCTGGATTTGGTTTTAACAAATAGGGAGGAACTAGTTGAGAACTTGAAAGTGGAAGACAGTATAGGGGACAGTGATCACGAAATAATAGAGTTCATGATCTTAAGGAAAGGTAGAAGGGAGACCAGCACAATTGAGGTAATGGATTTCAGGAAGGCAGATTTTGATAAGCTCAGAGAACTTGTAGGTAAGGTCCCATGGGAAGCAAGACTGAAGGGAAAAACAACTGAGGAGAGTTGGAAGTATTTCAAAGGGACGTTGTTAAGGGCCCAAAAGCAAACAATTCCGCTGTGTAGGAAAGATAGAAAATATGGCAAAAGACCAGCTTGGCTTAACAAGGAGATCTTGCACGATCTCAAAATAAAAAAGGAGTCATATAAAAAATGGAAACTAGGACAACTAACAAAGGATGAATATAGGCAAGCAACACGGGAATGCAGGGGCAAGATTAGAAAGGCAAAGGCACAAAATGAGATCAAACTAGCTACAGGCATAAAGGGAAACAAGAAGACTTTTTATAAATACATTAAAAGCAAGAGGAAGACCAAGGACAGGGTAGGCCCACTGCTTAGTGAGGAGGGAGAAGCAGTAACAGGAAACTTGGAAATGGCGGAGATGCTCAATGACTTCTTTGTTTCGGTCTTCACCGAGAAGTCTGGAGGTGTGCCTAACGTAGTGAATACAAGCAGAGAGAGGGTAGGTTTAGAAGATAGGATTCACAAAGAGCAAGTTAAAAGTCACTTAGGAAAGTTAGATGTCAGCAAGTCACCAGGTCCTGATGAAATGCATCCCAGGATACTCAAGGAGCTGATAGAGGAGGTATCTGAGCCTTTAGCTATGATCTTTGAAAAATCATGGCAGACAGGGGAGATTCCAGAAGACTGGAAAAGGGCAAATATTGTGCCCATCTATAAAAAGGGGAATAAGAACAACCCAGGAAACTACAGACCGGTCAGTTTAACGTCTGTCCCAGGGAAGATAATGGAGCAGGTAATTAAGGAAATCCTATGCAAACACTTGGAAGGTAATAAAGTGATAGGGAATAGCCAGCATGGGTTTGTGAAGAACAAGTCATGCCAAACTAATCTGATAGCTTTCTTTGATAAGATAACGAGCCTTGTGGATAAGGGAGAAGCGGTGGATGTCATATACCTAGACTTTAGTAAGGCATTTGATACGGTCTCGCATGATATTCTTATTGATAAACTAGGCAAATATAACTTAGATAGGGCCACGATAAGGTGGGTGCATAATTGGCTGGATAACCGTAGTCAGAGAGTTGTTGTTAACGGTTCTAAATCCTGCTGGAAAGGGATAACAAGTGGAGTTCCTCAAGGGTCTGTTTTGGGACCCGTACTGTTCAATATCTTCATCAATGATGTAGATATTGGGATAGAGAGTACGCTTATTAAGTTTGCAGATGATACCAAACTGGGTGGGGTTGCAACTTCTTTGGAGGATAGGGACATAATTCAAAATGACCTTAGCAAGTTAGAGAAATGGTCAGAGGTAAACAGGATGAGGTTTAATAAAGAGAAATGCAAAGTGCTCCACTTAGGAAGGAACAATCAGTTCCATACATACAAGATGGGAAGCGACTGTCTAGGAAGGAGCATGGCAGAAAGGGATCTAGGGGTCATAGTGGACCACAAGTTGAATATGAGTCAACAGTGTGATGCTGTTGCCAAAAAAGCAAATATGATTCTAGGTTGTATCAACAGGTGTGTTGTAAGCAAAACTCATGAAGTCATTCTGCCACTCTACTCTGCACTAGTTAGGCCTCAGCTGGAGTACTGTGTCCAGTTCTGGGCGCCACATTTCAAGAAAGATGTGGAGAAATTGGAAAGGGTACAGAGAAGAGCGACAAGAATGATTAAAGGTCTAGAGAACAAGACCTATGAAGCCAGGCTTCATGAACTGGGCTTGTTTAGTTTGGAAAAAAGAAGATTAAGGGGGGACATGATAGCAGTTTTCAAATATCTAAAAGGGTGTCACAAGGAGGAAGGAGAAAATTTGTTCCTCTTGGTTTCTGAGGACAGGACAAGGAGTAATGGGCTTAAAGTGCAGCAGGGGAGGTTTAGATTGGACATTAGGAAAAAATTCCTAACTGTCAGGGTGGTCAAATATTGGAATAAATTGCCAAGGGAGGTGGTGGAATCTCCCTCTCTGGAGATATTTAAGAACAGGTTAGATAGACATCTGTCAGGGATGGTGTAGGTGGAGCTTGGTCCTGCCTTGAGGGCGGGGGGCTGGACTCGATGACCTCTTGAGGTCCCTTCCAGTCCTATTATTCTATGATTCTATGATTAATCATGTGTTCATTTTTTTTTAAATAGTACTCCTAAGGCAATTTTATTTGACTTTATCTATTTGTACTTTTTAAGATGTTCAAAATGTAGTATATTTTCTTGAGAAGTCTCAGAAATCCAAAGACTTAAGTGTCTCTATCTTACTAGATGTGTGTTCTAGACCTGGAACACTAATAGGGAAAAAATGCACATCTAAGATATGACTAAAATCAAACACTCTACTGAATATGTCCTTATTTACAAGATTCCCAATTTGATTCAAGTATTTTGAAGTCTGAGGCATAAGCTAACAGGAAATACCAAGAATTTCAACCATCATGCTCATGTAAGCTAATGTAAAACAGAGGTCATAAGAATAAGTATAATAGAATGGCGCCCAACTAAATCCAATACCGTCAAAAACAAATTTTCATTTGTAAATGTATCTTCTCGTAACTAATTATAGAAAGGACCTAAGGAAAAAAATTAAACAAATTTTGCCTACTCCCAATAACTACCAAAATGTGGAAAACTGAGTTGCTAGTTTGCCAAGTTCATGATCAGATTTTTTGGCCGGTGGGAAACATTCCTTCCCTTCCTTATATGCTAAATTTTGTTAATTTTGCCACAAGTTTTTGTTAAATTGATTTAAGATGTGGATAATGAACCTCAAAGATCAACTTCAGATTAGCCTCAAGGGCTCCCAGATCTTCTTGCCAGATATCAATTCCAAAATTCAGTTCTCTCAAAAAGTGCAAAATTTCTATTTACATCCATGGGAGAGCTATTCACATTTACATCTGGAATGAGCTTTGTGCTGCCATATGGCAGACCCAGAATCAAGACCCACAAGAGGTTTTGAGGATAAGCTGTTCTCATATTTGTAAAATCAGAAAGGGGAGTGGATCTCATTCAGAAGTTCCATCTAGAGGGACGCTTAGAATGCCACTGAGGCACGTGGGGAGGGGCCCCCTCTCCTCCAGTCAAGAGGATGTAACCTTGGAAACATGGATTTCCTTCGTCCTGCCTGTCCCACAAGAAGTGTGAACTCATTGCCAAGATTCCAATTCAGGAGTCTGAACAGAATGAGGATCCCAACATTTTAGCCCATCCATTCTTTCCAGCCCTTTCATGCACACCACTAAGCTTGCTCACCTCTCCCAATCTTCCAATCACAAATGCACCAGCTCTATGAAGCAAAAGTATTCAGTATGGACTAGGCTGTGGGATTTAAAACTTTCACAGCACTGAATACTGAGCAGTGCAGATATGAAAAGTGTGTTACCACCATACTGCAAATCAGAAAGTGCAGCTCCAGCTAGCTGCCCAAGTGTAATTCCCCAGTACAACTGGGCAGATACTTGAGCAGCTACAGTGTTATTTTTAGTGGCCTGGCTCTATCGAAGTTAGCACAGGTATTCTTGCACATACTGCAATCCCACTTTCCAACTCTGAAGAGCTAGCCACAGAGATAATCCAGCTCTGTGGCATGGTGGTATAGTCCTGTCACACACACTGATGTGGCTTTCCACATCCCCTCCCCAAGTGCACAGAGAAAGCAGCTCTTGCACATGCCCTTTGCCTTCTATTCTTCCTGCAAGAGGGCCACAGGCAATCTATCTGTGCAGCTGGGAAGGCAAGAAAGCTTGCAATGCTACTTCAATCAGCTGCTGTTCAGTGCAGTAAAAAAATCAATGCCTGCGGTGGCTAGAGAGAATATCAGCACTAGGAAATTCCCAGCCTCCCATGGCTCAAGGAAAGCACCTGAACAAATCAAGTCAACCAACCTACCAAGACCCCCAAAAAAACACTTCAAGCAGGGTTTTTAATCCTGAAAAAAGAAGCTTGCCAGAAACTCCTCAAAGTCCACTAAGGGTGTGTCTGCACTCTGATAAAAACCCCATGGCAATGAGTCTCAGAGGTTCGGTCAATTGACTTGGGTTCATGGGGCTCAAGCTGTGGGGCTTAAAAAAAAAAGCAGTAGATATTTGAGATGTAGACCAGGCTCCAACACCCTCCATACTTGAACCCAGGCTCCAAACCTGAATATCTATATGGCAATTTTATACCCAAGTCAGCAGCAGCTACACCATTAGTTCTATTGCAGTGTAGGCATATCCTGAGGGACTTCACTGCTAACAATTCACATGGAATGTCCTCAGAAGCAGAAGTAATAGGCAACATATGAAATCCAGACATAGAATCCGAATTAGTCTCTGGGACCCCAGACCTCCTGCATTACAGCATGCTGTAGACACCACTACGCCATCTTATCTCAATATGAATTTGACACAGCAAGAAGAGAATACAGGCAGTCCCTGAGTTACGCGGACGAACGGGGCTTTTCTCACCCCAGAGAACGGGAGCGGCGGGACACCCAGATGCGCCGCGGTCTCCCGCCCCCGTCCTCCGGGGCGAGAAAAGCTGCTCCCCGTCTCCCTGGTCTGCTGGTTGGGAGACGGGGAGCAAAGCCTTGGAGCACGCCCGCAGTGGGACAGCCGCGGCGCGCCTGGGCTGTCCTGCTGCGGGCATGCGCCAAGGCTTTGATCCCCGTGTCCCTGCAGACCAGGGAGACGGGGAGCAAAGCCGCGGAGCACGCACGCGCGCCCGGGCTGTCCCGCTGGGGGTGTGCTCCGTGGCTTTGCTCCCCGTCTCCCTAGTCTGCTGGGGGGGAGGGGTGCAGCTAGTGCCCCCCCCAGCAGACCAGGCTTTTCTTGCCTACCCCTGGGGTAGAGCAGCTGGGGGCTGCCGGGTTGGTCCCGCAGCGCCGCTCCGGACCAACCCGGCAGCACCCCAGCTGCTCTACCCCAGGCGTCCTGATTCAGCCGCTGCTGGTCAGTTTCAGCAGCGGCTGAATCAGGACGCCTGGGGCAGAGCAGCTGGGGTGCTGCCGGATTGCTCCAGTAGCGCTGAGGAGCCGCGCTACTGGAGCAACCCAGCAGCACCCCAGCTGCTCTGCCCCAGGCGTCCCCAAGTCAGCCACTGCTGAAACTGACCAGCGGCTGACTACAGGAAGCCCGAGGCAGAGTTGCTCTGCCCCAGGCTTCCTGGAATCAGCCGCTGATCAGTTTCAGCAGCAGCTGACTTGGGGACGCCTGGGTTTCTTAAGTTGAATCTGTATGTAAGTCAGAACTGGCGTCCAGATTCAGCCGCGGTTGAAACTGATCAGTTTCAGCAACGGCTGACGCCAGTTCCGACTTACATACAGATTCAACTTAAGAACAAACCTACAGTCCCTATCTTGTACGTAACCCGGGGACTGCCTGTACAGCCCTTTTGCTTGTGCTAAATTAAGACAATCTCAATGAAATGAAACATGTTTGACTCATTTTTGACAAAAAAAGTAGACTTGGATGTTTGGGTTTGTTTAGATTGAGAGAGGCCCTGATAGCAGTTTTCAGATATCTAAAAGGGTGTCATAAGAAAGAGGGAGAAAACTTGTTCATCTTGGCCTCTGAGGATAGAACAAGAAGCAATGGGCTTAAACTGCAGCAAGGGAGGTTTAGGTTGGACATTAGGAAAAAGTTCCTAACTGTCACGGTAGTCAAACACTGGAATAAATTGCCCAGGAAGGTTGTGGAATCTCCATCTGTGGAGATATTTAAGAATAGGTTAGATAAACGTCTATCAGGGATGGTCTAGACAGTACTGGGTCCTGCCATGAGGGCAGGGGACTGGACTCATTGACCTCCTCGAGGTCCCTTCCAGTCCTAGTATTCTATGAGCAAGTGATTCATTTGCAAGTGACAATCAGAACAGCTGAGTAAAATTTGACATTTTTGACAGTGTGCACTGATGAAAGTGAGACAATGTAATGCTTTATGTTTTTAATTCAAGTTATCAAGAAACTTAAGGTGAATAATTTCCTGAAATATATTTTCTCTAATCTAGTAGATGTGATGCATAATTTTCCCCAGAAAGATCACCTGAGAGGAGACCTGTGTTTTGCAAATTAGATTGGATAGTAACTGCTAAAATAAACAGGAAATTCATGTTAGTCTGAGTTCTAGTCAAACAAATTACTTTCTACTCATACAGGCATAAGTGAGCAGAACAGAGTGAATGCTACACACAGCAATTTTCTGGCAGGTTTTCAATTTTTGTTTTTGTAAAGAAAAAAAAGATGAAAAGATCTATCATGCCTGCAGAATTCTGCTCTTTATATTGCCCAGGTATTACAAAATGTCACACACACACACACACACACACACACACACACCCCCACCCACCCACCCACCCACCCCTTTAGCCTTTGGAGTCCCTCCTAAAAAATAATATATACTGATGGATGCAATGGGTCACAGCATTATAGAAACTAAGCCATACAGGGGTATGTGAAGTGAGTCATTTAGCAATGAGCACATTAAATTACTGCGGTAGGACATGCCTTCCTGAAGTACAGTTTTCTGGAAATATCATCAGAAGACATGGGAGTAGCCACAAAGTTATGACTTTCAGATATTTTCAAAGCCAATTAGGCCCATCTACTCTTAATACATGTAAAATAATATTAAGTGAAAAACTATTTTTATTAATCTGAGCCATTCCATAGATATAATTACATGCACATACACCCACCCACTCCAAGCTAAACACAACATTAAGGTTGCAGTTTGTTAAGCTGACAAGCTTACTGAAACCAACCCCCCCCCCCCCCCCCAACAAGTTTTGAGTTCAATGAACCAGCATTTTTGTCCAAAAACCATTTTGTCAAAAAAAATCTCAACCAGCTCTAGGAAACTCCACAGTAGTCTAGATTTAATAACAAGGAACCCTATTATCCAGCAGCTGCATACATGCAATGACTACTTGTTTCAAAACTGGGTCCCTCTAGCATGGCTTTTACAAGTTGATTGGCCAATGTACTCTCTAATCCAAAATCCTGTTGAGCCAGACATATCTGTCTGCAGTGGTTCACAATCATGAGTGCCATCCTCAGGGCAGGCTGTCAAAAAGCAAGGCAGACACCTAAAACATGTGACATGTTCTAGAACTAGATTTCACCAAGCCAATAACAAGCACTAGCACAGTCTTAGCGTAGTGTGGATTCACACACATTCACCTTCGGTAATCCTGTCTATTTTACCACACAGTCAAGTTGGATTTAGTAACAGGTGGTAGCTATCCAGCAAAGATTCAGGTTGCTTCCAGTCCCAAGAGATGAGTCACAAACGCCAAATAATTTGATACCTTACATTTTGAACTGAAGAACACTTGTGGCCATTACTACAAACTAACTAAGGATTTTATAAACTAGAGGGGGAAATGAAACTTACTTACAGGTTAAAGCAGGCAAACATACATACACAGGAACAGAGCTATTGATAGGCCATTGTGATTATTCACCTGTGAAACGTCACAAGCCAGAGAAATCGCCTCAAAAAATTCCTAGAACATATTTTCAAGAAAAACATTCTATCTTGATTTAAAGAGAGTCCATGATGGAGATTCCACTACAACCCTTAGTAAATTATTCCAATGGCCAATCACTCTCCCTTCAATTTTTATGCCCTAGTTCCAGTCTGAATTTGTCTCCAGCTTCCAAGATGCCAAAACTGAACACAGTATTCCAACAGCGGTAATCCCAGTGCTGATTACAGAAGTAAAATAACCTCTCTACTCCTACTGAAGATTCCCGTTTATGCATCAGCCTCACATTAGCTCTTTCCCCCATAGCATCACACAGAGAGCACATGCTCATGATTTTCTACCACAATCTCCAAATCTTTTTCAGTCGATGCTTTCCAAGGTAGAATCATCCGACAGCCTTTGCCCCTAGAAGTACAGGCAGTCCCCGGGTTACGTACAAGATAGGGACTATAGGTTTGTTCTTAAGTTGAATTTGTATGTAAGTCGGAACTGGCTCCAGATTCAGCCGCTGCTGAAACTGATCAGCGGCTGACTACAGGAAGCCCGAGGCAGAGTTGCTCTGCCCCCGGCTTCCTGGAATCAGCCGCTAATCAGTTTCAACAGCGGCTGAATCTGGACTCCTGGGACAGAACAGTTGGGGCGCTGCCGGGTAGGTCCCCGCAGGACCAACCCGGCAGCACCCCAGCTGCTCTACCCCAGGTGTCCACAACAAAAGCCTGGTCTGCGGGGGAGGGGGGGTGCACTAGCTGCGCCCCCTCCCCTCCCAGCAGACCAGGGAGACCCGAGCACAGCAGGGGGGCAGGAGCAAAGCCGCTGAGGCGGGGGACCCCGCCGCCTGTGCGGCTTTGCTCCGGGGCAAAGGAGCAAAGCCGCACGGGCAGCGGGGTCCGCCGCCTCTGCGGCTTTGCTCGGGTCTCCCTGCTGTGCTGGGGAATCCCCCCCCCCCCCCCAAGCACACCAGGGAGACCCGGAACAGCTTTTCTCGCCCCGGAGGACGCGGTGGCGGGACCGCTGCGCTCTGGGCTGTCCCGCCGTCCGTGAGCTCCGGGGCGAGAAAAGCCCCGTCCGTAAGTGCGGATCTGACGTAAATCGGATCCGCGTAAGTCGGGGACTGCCTGTATGCATTTACATATAGCTATATTAAGATGCATCTGAACGATATTAAGGTGCATATTGTTTGCTTGCACTCAGTTGACCAAGCAATCCACATCCTTCTGAATCAGTGATATGCTCTTTTCATTCTACCAATCCCTCAATTTTTATGTCATCAACAAGCTCCTCTCTAGGATAACACTCAGTCTCATCTAGCTGCTGGAGAGAGACAACAACATGTATTAGTCTGGCTAATAATCAGACAAAAAAGTGACAGCACAAAAAATCCTACCCTTTTCTATCTCCATTTGGTAGTAGGGGAGCCATCTCGCAGAAGCTATCATTTCCACATTCACTATTGCTAAAGCAGCCACATCCGCTTGGAGTCCAAATGTTCATCCACAGGCCTATATCCTTTTATGACCCTTCAAACTACTTACTCATCAGCTCCAGTGTCAATAGTGTGACCTGACTAAGCAGTTGGAGATTTTTACTGGCATCCTTTTTCCCCAATAGAACTTTAGTATGTCAACTAGGTGGAGAAGACAAACTCATTCACAATCTCTCGGAAGTCTGCAATGAGAAATTTAAAACAAAACAAAACAAAAAAACAAAAACAGACACACACAAGTATCTTTGTATCTATTAAATACATTATACTTGGATTTAGACTCTGAAAAAGGCCTACTGTTGACTTTTGTTCTTATACCACATGCATATATAAGTACTTATACTGTACTTCTGGGGTCTGTTTTACTTATGCCTGCATGCGTATTTGAAAACAGATTCAAAACAGGTGCCAAAACAAGTTTGAAAAAAATCACAGTTTTTCAGTTTTGAATATGAATCAAAAAGCACCCATGCCTTAAGTTAAACCAATAAATATAGGGTAAACTTAAAAACCAACAAATAGTCTAGTAGCATTTTAAAGACTAACATGTAGATGGTACCATGAGCTTTCGTCGGCACAGCCCACTTCTTCAGATGACTGGAGTGTTGTAGGTCCAGAACCAAAATAAATAGGAGAAAAGGGAGGAGGAAAGCAAAGGAGAAAAATGGGATGGGGGGGGGGGGGGGGGACAAAAGGAGGCAGTGGCTATATAGTATCAGAGGGGTAGCCGTGTTAGTCTGAATCTGCAAAAGCGACGAGTAGTCCTGTGGCACCTTATAGACTAACTGAAGTGTAGGAGCATAAGCTTTCGTGGGCAAAGACCCACTTCGTCACATGCATCTGACGAAGTGGGTCTTTGCCCACGAAAGCTTATGCTCCTACACTTCAGTTAGTCTATAAGGTGCCACAGGACTCCTCGTCGCAGTGGCTATATAGAAATTTTTATCAAAGGGTCATACTAGCAGAGGATCCCCGCAGGTTATTTTTCAGAATCCAATGTATGGATTTCTGAAATGCAAAACTTCAAATACTGTACATCTTTCCTCCATGACACCCTACTTAATACAAGAACCCAGAGAGATCTTACAAGAACTTAGAGGTCACTATAAATAAGAGCACTGACTTTTTTTTTTACGGGGGGTGGGGGGGAATGTAATGGTTAAAATTCAGCTAAATTTAAAGATTAAGGTTCTTGTCTAGGTGATTAAAAACCTAGCCAATTTGGGGAAAAATAACTCCTTTCACTGATCTCATGTAGCCCCCAAATCCTTCCCCATTGCCTGATTTTCCAGAAGTGTATTGGCCAAGGATGTTGAGAGCACCTTTGCCTGTTTTGCAAATTTTTGTCTTCCTATATTGCAAGAAGTGTGGTTGCACTGTAGCAGTCAGTTCTTCTTCAATGTTACCTGAGCTTGAAGAGTCGTACCCTGGCCCGTTAATCCAGCCAGTCCATCCCTGGGATTGTTGTAAAACTGGAAAAGCCAAGATATATGCTCTGAAGAAAGAAAGAACCTCAAATGATCAAGTCCCATGCCCTCTGAATCACATCCGCTAAAAGGAGACTATTAATCCCTTAAAATGATATATAGTTTCTGCAACTGTGGCACACAGGAGATTTGTGATGCTCTCACAACCAGTGTACAAGTAAGTTTTAGTTGCATTTTGTTGCTGGCAAAGATGTTAAATGTTCATTGCTAAAATTTATTGTTGCATAAGAACTATATCTCAGTCTACCCAAACACCGAATTTGAAAGACATGTATGTTAAAAAATTTCAACAGACTTCCTATGTATAAAATACAAATATATCTCAGTATTAGGCGTTAGCTCTATACCCACAGTATACAGGCAGTCCCCAAGTTACGCGGATCTGATTTACGTCAGAGCCGCACTTACGAACGTGGCTTTTCTCGCCCCGGAACTCGCGGGCAGCGGGACCACCCAGACGCGCAGTGGTCCCGCCACCGCGTCCTCCGGGGCGAGAAAAGCTGCTCTGGGTGTCCCTGGTCTGCTGGGGGGGGTCCCCAGCAGACCAGGGACACCCAGAGCAAAGCCTTGGAGGCGCGGGACCCCGCCGTCTCCGCGGCTTTGCTCCGGGTCTCCCTGGTCTGCTGGGGGGAGTGCGCCCCTCCCCCCAGCAGACTAGGCTTTTGTTGTGGATGCCTGGGGTAGAGCAGCTGGGGTGCTGCCGGGTTGGTCCTGCGGGGACCTACCCGGCAGCGCCCCAGCTGTTCTGTCCCAGGCTCCAGATTCAGCCGCTGTTGAAACTGATCAGTGGCTGATTCCAGGAAGCTGGGGGCAGAGCAACTCTGCCTAGGGCTTCCTGTAGTCAGCCCCTGGTCAGTTTCAGCAGCAGCGGCTGAATCTGGAGCCAGTTCCGAGTTACGTACAAATTCAACTTAAGAACAAACCTATAGACCCTATCTTGTACGTAACCCGGGGACTGCCTGTATTACGTGTTAACGCTACTAACCACAGGATATCTGTTACGAACGGTAGTTTAATGAAAACAAGAAACAATAGTGATAATAAATTAAGCTCCATGTGCCAAATAGACAAAAATGATAGATGTGAGATAAAACTTAGTTTTATCAATTGAGGTTAACTTAGGTTAAAAACTAAGTTAAATATTTTAGCAATATACTGACTTACCAACCTTAATGTATATTGAATAGTATGATGTAACAATAAAATTAGCCTCATGCCTATATTAGAAAATATAACTAATTAATTTAGAAATACTCTTAAAACCCATAAAATCTCAAACAGTCATTTCAAAGGAATTGCAAGTGCTACTACAGAACAGCTTTTTAATATCTGGATCCTACCTTTCCCTTATTGGAAACACTTACAATTTTAGTTGGGGACAGGGTTGGGGATTTTGTGTTGCTGGTTTGTGGGTTTGATGGTAGTTTGGATTTTTCCTTAGTAATTTAAATATAATTAGATTAATAGCACAAGTTAATGTTTGATTTTTTTTAATTCTCAGTTGTACACGAATACCAATATCTCAGGATTTTATAGTCTGTTTTGTCAATCCAAACAATAGTCTTCCTATAATCATCCAGTTTAAACACAATGAATCGTTTAGTCAAAGCTAATGGCAACATACAGTGAAAAGCGGAGGGGACCTGCATATCTTTTCCAGTGGCACATCAAACTGGAAATAGCATGCTCAACCATTTTAAGAGGTTCTACACCAATCTTGCAAAATTAAGTGGTACACAAAAGAATTAGTGGGCAGACAGAAGAGGAAGGAGTCATGATTCTTTCTTTGCTTATAAGGGGATAAAATATTTGTAATATATATGGTATTTTATAAGTGCAGTATTGTAAGCAAGTTGAAATCGGGGGCCCTGTTGCTGAGCTGTAATATACTGAACACATCATTTGAATCTCAAGAAGTGCAGTCTCCTTGCAAGTGATATAACATCTGCTGATATACAAGCTTCATTACTTTAACATGCAAACTTTTTAAATGTAAATGCCAGTCCTGTTCTGTGACAGGAACATGCTTTGGAGAATGAAAAGGAGGCTTTGGCAACAGCTAATCAGCTGATCCTAGCTCATTTGAACATATAGTCCTATAGGCTAAAAAGAAAAATAAGGAAGATTCCACCGTTTGAAGTTCGAGACCACCACAAAGGGGACTATTCAGAGAAGTTTGAATTGAGCATAAAGGGTGTGTAGGGCTGAGGAGGAAGAAACAAGAGAAGTAGGAAGGAGACAGATTATGGTAGACCCTGAAAGTAAGAACTAGGAATGTGACTTTGACTTGGAAAGAACCGGGAACTAGTGTTTAAAAAAGATGCACAAATTGTCCTGTATTTTCTGTCTCCCCTCCAAATCAGTATTGGTGGGTCCTTGCTCACCAGCTGCCCATCAGCCACCAGCGGTGAGTGGAGAGGAAGGGGTCCAGTGGCTGAAGAGAGGGGTGAGTGTGCAAGGTTGGTGGTCTTGTAGAGCTGCAGCCTATGGGGCCAGCAGCTCCCCCAGTGGACCATAAGAGTAATCACTACTGCATGCTGGATCTTGCACAGCAGGCGCTCCTACACCATTTTCAGTCAGCACTAGCCGCTTGCTGTGATGGGTGGTGAGTACGGGTAGGCAGCAGCCAATTATGAATCACTTCTGCTGCTCGCCATCAGTGATGCTTCCCTTATCACTGTCCTCTCTCTGATATGCCTGTTCACCTGCTCCAGCCCAGCTGGTAGGGCGTGTCCTGCTCCTGGCACTGTCCAGAGAATCAGCCCCGGGTTGGATTGTTCAGCTCACCAACAGCCTGGCTGGTGGGCTCCTTCCTTTCTGGCTGGACTGATAATGAGGGAAAGCTAAAGACCCTCTGGTGAAGGGCACTGGCCAGGAAGAGGCAAGCCCTGCATGTGCCCTACCCCCCCCCCCCCCCCCCCGAGTGCTGGCATGGAGAAGCTTCTCCACCCCGCAGCTAAATTCTGGAATGGTGGTGAGAAAGTCTAATTTCTCCATAGTTTTCTTCTATGACAAGTCTACGGTTTCCTGGGGAAGCAGACCCCAGCCTGTGAACAACTCTCTCAAAACCCAGCAACTTTTGACCTTTTATTTCTTCTGCTGCTCCTCCCTAGGGCTCCTAAATAGTGTGTCAGCCTCCCAGCCTTCAAGAAAACCTAACTTCTTTCTCTCTGTTGGAATCATTTTATAATAAGACTTCTCCAAGGATGACTCCTGAAGTATCAACTTGGGGCTAGGAAGACTATAACAGCACTATGCTTAGCCCCAAAAGATAGGAGGTGGGAGAAGTGAATATTTTGAGTTACTCTCTAGGCAATATTTTAGGCTAAGCTGGAAGTAGGAATGTAAATGGTTAACTGGTAAGGATCACTTTTCATGGGTGGTGCTTACTGGTTACGGTTATCCAATGGAGCCACTACTGCGTGTGGTGAAGGGGGAGAGGGAGGCCAAGCCCACCCAGAGCAGCCCCCACCCACAGCAGGAGAGCCACTTCGGCCCAGCTGCGGCAGGCAGGGAGGGCCACTCTATCCCTGTCTCCCCACCCATCATTTTATCAGTTAATCGGTTAAACACAATGTTTATCCAGTTAATTGATTAACCAGGATTTTACATCCCTACTTGGAAAGAACACAGATGAGTTCCATAGAGATCCATCCAAATGGAAGTTTAATACTTCCTAAGGTGAGGGTGAAATTAAAAGAAAAAAAATCACCTCACCCCAAACTAGAAATAAATAATAGTTTTTAATTACTGTAAATTGATAACATAACTAGGAGAAAACAGAAATAATTTTGTTGCCAAGCAAATTTCAGCAGAACAAGGTACTTTCCTCTGCTTTGCACATGCCACTTATCAGCACCTCTTATACTTTAATATGGTAAGCAAACTGTTAGCACATCAGTATGTACAGCTGCTGGGGTCACAGTTTTCTTGCCACTTTGGGAAATGATGACATGTCAGCCAGACAATGCAGTGGGTTAGTAAAGAGAGGGAGTAAATAGCCGGCATAATGTACAAACCGTACATCTGACAACTCTACTGATGATTGTTACTGTTCCTCAGCAGCTATGCAGCAATGTATTTTATTACTATATTATTGCCAGCATGATAATTAAGCACACACAAAAAAAAGCTTCTCTATCAAAATCAGGACACAGGACTGATTTAGCTATAGCTTAACAAATGAGTAAGGAAGTTAAAAAAAAAAATCAGAGATTTGGGGAGCAATAGCAATTACTGAGGCTGAAAAAGAAACAAAAAACACATTATACTACTAAATATTTTGTAAAGGATTCTCTCATTTCAAATATAATATTTGGTTGTTAAATGATATCTGCTGAAAATGCTTCCCCCCCCCCCCCCCTCGCACCCATTTAAGGTAATGATAACAAAGAGGGTGTTCATTTTATGTCATCTGTACAAATATCCTGCATTTGGATGTTCCTCAATATAAGCAATGAAGCCCCCTGGCCATGTTGCCAAATACCTTACATTCATAGCCCCAAGCTAGTTCCAGCCTATCACTCCCAAAGGCTTAACATTCCGTTGTAGGAAACCGAGTGTTTTAGTTTGCTAAACTGGGAGCTTGCTAGTGGTGATGTGGAGGGATTTGAGGTTGCATGGCATGAGAAGTAAAAGAAATCAGAAAGAACCATTGTGGTGACAGCCATGCAGAGGAGTCCACTGTGGGCTGCAAGGTATGTTCAAGGCTGGATCCAAAGTCAAAATCAGTGAGTCTTTCCATTGACTTCAAAAAGTTTTGGATCAGGCCCTAAGTACAAGAATCTAAAATTCTGCTTCATAGTCCTAAAACACCATGAAAAACAAACACAAAAACAGGATAAAGCCAGAAGCACACATGACCTAATCACTTAAAAAAAAAAAAGCCTTTGATCAGATCACTGAGTAGGTCTGCACTCCAGCTGGCAGTGAGGTTCCCAAAGATAAACTAGTGCTAGCAGGGCTCTTGCTAATGAGCTAAAAATAGCTGTGTGAATACTACAGGACCAGAGGCTCAAGCTAGTCATTCCCAGCAATCCAGAGAGTAGGCTGGACTTGAGCTAAGGTAGCTGGCCCAAGCCACCACCAGTGCAATAATAGCTACATGGCTATTTTTAGTGCACTAGCATAAGCCCTGCTAGTGCAAGTCTGTTATCCATGCTACAAGGTTCACTCCCAGCTGCAGTGTAGACATGCTCCCTGAGACCTAGAGTGGACAACCCCAGCTAACCAAGTGTTTTTACGGCTTTCATTTAATAACTGATTGCTGCAATACAAGCCTCAAGTAGAACAAGGAAGTGGGGTAAAAAATGTTTGTTTTTGATATTATATGCAGGAAGTGGCCCATTCGAGACAGAAGTTTAAGTGTATGCATTACATCTGAGTGTCCTAGGATATAGCTAACATGGGAATACTAAGGATCTATAGACCATCCTCCCCTTCACAGGCTGCCTTCATAAAATTAGTTGAGCTACAGAATCAGATTTTTTTGTACAGGATTCACTGAGAAATCTGGGAAACTTCAATGCATAATCAGAGGACATACTAGTTAACTGAACTGGGGCTTTTTAATCTGGATGTCAAACCAAGTGTTTACTGGAAATGGGTTACTATGCAGGCGATACAGTGAGAATTCCCTTCACCTGATCTGATCATCTTCTTCTGACCAAGTCCAAGGCCTATCCTCATGATAAAAGTAAAGAATCTGCAATACTGATTCATTCTCAGATCTCAATCAGGGCATGGAGAGAAGTCACAACAAATGCCATCCACAGCCATCAATGTGCTGGCCTTTACTCATCCGCAACCTTTGCACGACCATGTCTACATGTTATATAGGTTATTTTCAAAAATTGAAAACAGGGGGAGGACAACAGTGGTGAATAATCAGCAACAATTTCAGCAGAAATTTGCAATCTTGTGCTGTGTTTATAAAATAGAGGCCTGGAAGTCTTTCCTTCCCTTTCTGGATTTAGGTTATTGGGGTGAGGGGGGGAGTAGTGGCTGATGTATGTCAGTAATATCTGAAATCTATTAGTTTTCCAAATCTAAATCCTTGAGTCTTCAGAACATACAGAATAGACTATTTTCACTTAATACACTTAGGAAACTGTTCTTCTTTCATACTGAGAGAGTTCAGGTGTGGAATTCACAAGTTTTTAGTATTGTGACCCCTTAGGTTCAACTTACATGTGAAGGCACAAAATGAGACTAAGATTATAGTCTACAGTGATATTAATATAATGATGGTATTCAGACCATCATAAAATGTATTATTCAATACATGTGGCCAGCTACATGAGAGAAAGATGCATTCTTTTGTCCTTTCAGTAATCTGTATTATAGGTCTCATATGTTAGCATCCAAACTATATATTGTTTGTTCTAATTGTACAAAGTTATCACAGTGTCTGTTTACAATAGTGTCTCTTGTTTGCAACGATTCCTGGCACTTCATACATTTTTCATAGCTACTTGTTAATATATACAGTGTTCCTTAGTTGTAAGCAGCATATTGCAACATGAGTTTACGCACAAAACAAGCAAGCATCAATACACACCACCTTCTGAAAACTTAATGAAGCTACAGTTTCCTCATGATACAAGAAACATCACTTAAATAGTCTTTCCAACATGTAAAGTCAATGTGGCCAAAATATGTAAAACCAACCTTTATCTGCTGACCACTATGTAAGCTGATGAAAAATAGAGCCATCATTATTAGCAAGCCTCCTTACTCATGCACACACTCCATTATTTACATATCCATATCAATACCAGACTCGTATGAGCAAAATTGTTGATGCACAAAATACTGCTGATTTGAAAGTGTAGTTTGCCAATTGGGCCACAAATGCCTCTTTTGCTTCGACTATTTGATTAGTTGATAAGGACTAGCGCATTTCACCTTTGAAATGTACAAGAGCCCAGCGGGGCTTCTCCCTCCCCCTTGCTGTCTCTTTGAGAAAGAGGCAGCGGGGGGGGGGGAAGGGGGAAGGAAAGCAACTAGTCGATTAGTCGCTTACATCCCGCTCCAACAGTTCCTCGCTATTTTTTAAAAATGAAACCTATAACAGCCTCCTCCCTAGTAGCTTTCTCCACTTTCTGAAATAAAAAAAATTATCTCCAATGCATTCCAAGAACTTCTTGGATAATCTGTGCCCTGCTATGTTATTTTCCCAAAACATGTCTGGATAGTTGAAGTCACCAATCACTATCAAGTCCTGGGCTCTGGACGATTTTGTTAGTTGTTTAAAAAAAAGCCCCATCCACCTCTTCGTTCTGTTTAGGTGGTTTGTAGTAGACCTTGCCATGATATCACCCTTGGTTATCATCATTACCCAGAGACTCTCATCAACTCTGTGTCCTATTTCCACTCATCAGTCCAAGTGTACACATTTTTAATGTTAGGCAACACCTCCTTCCTTTTCCCCATGCCTGTCCTTCCTGAGCAAGGATGTACCCTTTTATGCCAAAATTCTAGTCTAACTCTAAAAGTTCAAGGCAATTTGGGTTCAAGGATTCTAAGGATATGGGGCTATGGAGAGCAGCAGAATAAAGGCAACAGGTTTCAGAAAAGCAGACTTTAACAAACTCAGGCCATGCCTACACTAGGAAATTATTTCAAGTTTTCAACTTCCGGGCATCCAATTTTACAAATTTGAAGTTCCATGTCCTTGCTACAGGGAAGAATCAAATGTAGTCCGAGGTAGCGTGCTCACATTAAACAGAGCCTGCCTCGGACTCAGAGCCCCAGGAAGCACTCTGGGGAGGTGTGGGAGGCCTCCCGGAGGCTAATTAGTGGCACTGGAGCATCTACACTAATGTTATTTCAGACTTACATATTTTGGAATAGTCCTCATGAAAAGTAGGACTATACCATTTGAATTCTGAGGCCCCTTATTCCAGAACAACAGGCTTGGTAGTGTGGACACAACACTTAGAAAATCGACCTTGGGTGCTAATTTTGGACTCAAGGTCCTAGTGTAGACCAGGCCTCAGTGAGCTGGTAATAAGGTGTCACAAGAAGAAAAATCTAAGGGAAAAAAGTTTATCAAAGCTGGCAGCTTCTCAGAGAGACAATATTAAAGGCACAGCAGTGAACAATCCCAATGCAAGGGAATACTTGAAAGAATTGAAAGAGGGCAATATGACTCCATAAGGAACTCTTTAATGACCTGAAAATAAAAGAGAAAACTTAAAGATACATGGAGTGATTACTAATAATTACAAAAGGCATTTGTAGAAAAATGGATCTGGATGAATGCTTTTCTATATGGGAAAGAGAATAGATAACTTCAGGTTGTTTAGCTCAAAGACAATTTTCCTATGTTTATATATCAATGGTATTTAACTCCAGTTAAAAGCCATCATATTTTTGCTACTAGGGAGATGTTCTATTGGAAGAGTGATAGGGAAACGGGAACATATTTGTACACATGGTGGCTGTGTCCAAACATTAGTTGATTTGGGGAAGAAATTATTAAAGCAATAAATAAAATGCCAGCTTCCTAGAGATTTCCTGAACTTCCAAAGGATCTACTCTTTAAACAGGACAAATTATATTCTGTTATCTTAGGACCAAGACTTTGCGCTCCACAGCCATGTATCACTATTGATGGTACACAACTGACCGTAGTGGACAGCTTTAAGGACTTGGGCAGCACAAGATCAAGTGATGGATCCCTTGACAAAGAGATTACAGCGAGGATCCAGAAAGCCAGTCAGGCACTTGAGAGATTGCGTATTAAAGTTCTCCAGCACAAAGCTATTTGCCTTTCAACTAAACGCAAGGTATATAATGCCGTGGTCCTCACCTCTCTCTTGTATGGCTATGAAACATGGACCCTGTACCGTAGGCACATCAAGCAGATGGAGCAGTTTCATATGTGCTCCCTATGATCAATCATGCAAGTACGCTGGGAGGACCGAATTACTACCCAAAAGTGCTTGATAGAGCTGGTTCCACAAGCATCGAAGCGAAGATCCTCCAGACCCAGCTTCGATGGTCTGGCCATGTTCCCCGCATGGACAAAAGCAGGATCCCGAGGCAGCTGTTTTATGGGGAGCTGGTACGTGGTAGTCACAAACAGGGACGTGCCCGAGGAAGAGGTATAAGGATAATCTGAAGACCAACTTGCAGTGGATAGGCCTTCAACCTCAACAATTTGAACTAGCTGCTGCAGACAGGACTAATCAGCATTCCCTTACAAGGAAAGCAGTGACAAAGTTGGAGGACAACAACCGCCAACACCTCGCAGCTGCACAGGAAGACGACAGAGCTGTGTGCTCTCCTGTCCTGACAACTGGTGTCCCATGCCCTATTTGTACCCACATGTTTGCTTCGACCTTTGGGCTCCGGAGCCTCATGCATTTCCATAAATGAAATGGACAACATGTCTTCCTCAGCTCCCGAGAGACAACCAACAATATAGTACTATGTATCAAATCATGTTTTGTTAGCCACGTCTGGAAGCAATCACTTTTATTAGTATATTTTACATGTAATGTTTAGACTAATGACACTTCTTTTGGGCCCCATTCTGATATCAGATATATTGATGTAAGCCCTTAGTAATTAGTGAACTTATTAGAATTACACTATCATAATACAGATTTACGTTAAATGAAATCAACAAATGAAATCAGCATCCCGCTCCGAGTCAACAGTCAGCCAAAAAAAAAAAGTACACAAACCTATGAAAGGTGTAAATTACAACAAATTTATCTTTTTCCTCTATGAACGTTAGCACAAAAGGAGGAAAATGAGTTACACGTTGATAGGATTCTACAAAGCACCCATTTTTCTGCATATTAATATCCAAGTCTAGTGGCAATACCTTCTCGTTCCCTTTTGATTAATCACAATCTCTCTCTACTGGCATTTGACACTGCATTCTAACACTCCTGTCATCTGAAGAAGTGGGCTGTGCCCACAAAAGTTCATGATACCATCAACATGTTTTCATAGTCTTTAAGGTGCTACTAGTCTACTTGTTAAGTTTTCCTGTTACGGACTAACTCATCTACCCCCTGAAGCCTTTTTTCCCTAGTATCTGCTCATCTTCTACTGCAGCGTTTCCCAAACTATGGGCCGCGGCCCGGGAAAAAAATACCAGGCCTCAGCATGGCTGCCAGGAGGGGAGCAGAGCGGGGCAGGCTGGGAGGAGGGGGAGAGGAACCGGCCACTGGGAAGCAGTGCTGGGGGCAGCAGGGCTGTCTCGGTGGGGATCTGGGCAGGCGGGCGAGCAGCCAAAGCAGGGCTGGGAGCGGCGGGCTGTCCCGCAGAGATGCGGATTGCAAAATCAGGACTGGGGCTGTCCCGTGGATATCCGGGCATGTGGGCGGGCGGCGGAAGCAGGGTTGGGGGCAGCAGGGCTGTCCAGCGGTGGAGATCAGAGAGGGCAGGCAGCAGAACCAGGGCTGCATGGGGGGAGGGGGAGCTGGCCAGGGGAGATCAGGAGGACGACGACGGGAGAATCAGCTGCCAGAAGCAGGGCTGGACGGGGGCAGCGGGGGGGGGGGGGTTGTCGGGGGAGCGGGGCTGACTGGGGGAGATTGGGGGGGGGGAGAACCGGCCGCTGGAAGCAGGGCTGGACGGGGGCAGCAGGGATGGACTGGGGAGATCGGGAAGAGAGGGGGGGGGCGGGACTGACCTGGGCACATGCAGACCCTGGCAAACGAGTGAGTCTGGCCGGGGATTCCATTTTGCCCCTCTCCCCCCCCCCCCCCATACCCTCCCTGGAGTAGTTGCGAACTGCCTGGAAGGTAGACACACTCAGACAGCGCAAGCACATCTACCAGCCAGGCAGCTAAGGACTAATACACCTAATTATAGTAAAACGTACCTAATTAGAAAATACCAGGCATTTAATATGTCTGGTAATTTCTCAATTTCTTTCCCAGACAAAACCTTCAAATACCAGACTGTCCAGTACAAAACCGGACACCTGGCAACCCTACCCTTCCTTGCACCCTCTCTCTTAGCCAGATACCTTACCCCCAATCTGCTCCTGCTCCCGCCTCCTGAAGTGCTTATGTGGTCAAGGCTGGGTGGAGGATGCAGCCGGGTGAAACACTGAAAATTTTTTCATTTTTTATTCTTTTTTTTAATATGTGTTTATATTTTAGAGCTGCAAGAGACAGTACAGGGGGCAGCAGGAGAGCTGCAAGAGACAGTACTGAAAAAAAAAAAAAACGGGTTCCAACTAAAGTAAAAAGTTTGGGAAACCCTGGTCTAGCCAGCTTTCTATCCATCTTACAGTCCATTTATCCAATCCATAGTCCCTTAATTTGCTGGCAAGAATATTGTGGGTGACTGTATCAAAAGCTTTGCTAACGCTGGCACTGGGGGCTTTGGAAGGACCAGAAACAATGTATTTGAATATTTATCATTTGCTTATTGAATATGCAAATATGCAAATGAATGTTACCAGTCCTCCAAAAGCTCATGAATGGATTTACTGGTCCCAGTGTCAAAAAGTTTGGGAACCCCTGTTCTACTGTCTATGTACCCATTTGTTGAAATCAACTCTGAAATCAGCTTCACTCTTAATGATAGACATTAGCACTGCAAAGTCAACAGTTGTATCAGATATCAGAGTTTTGCCTTAGGCTTAGAATTGGAAAGAACTGTATCATCTCAGATAAGTAAAAATTGACTAATATATGGTGATCACTATTTAACATCATAGTCATCTTTCTAGAGTGACTATAGCAAAAGTGAAGTTTGTTGAGTCTCTTTACTCCCTGTGAGATACTTCATTAAGTATCCTATTGGTTTTAACATGTTAGATAACTTGTTTTCTGTCTACGCTATCACTGCTAACTGTTAACACCTTATACACAATTAGCATTGTGGTAGAGAGAAAATCTAAGGATTTTTTGCATTTTTGCTGCTTTTTTATATAGTATGTATCTGCTCCAAAAAAAGCACACCTCATCTTTTGGCTTACAAACCTCACCTTTCTTCTCACTTTTTACACTAGCTTTAAAAAAGGCTCAATAGAAGCACGTAGGGATGTTCAAAAGCTTTTCAATTTTAGAACCATTTTTGGTTTGGAGTATGTTTTCTTTCCTGGGATCGTGATTTTTAATTCACAGGTCATGAGTAGGTCCCACTGAAATTGATGGGAATTACTCATATCCTCTGGGGAAGGGAGAATCAAGCCTATTTGCATGAAAGTGGAGAGTTCTGGCGCCACATGATGAAATGTAACCTCACATAACCCAGTGCAAGCTGCATCTAGAATAGCAGTAAGGATAGAATTCTGTGAGTATCTAAATTAGACTAGAAGCTTTTCTAGCAATAAACTATTAGCTTAACACATACCACGAGTCTTCCACAACCAAAGATATTGAAGTTGCCTGCAGAAACATGGACCTCACCATATAACATATCAAATTCACATACCCTCCATAAAACCCCATCTATTTACATACATCTACATTTAAAATGGACTTTGTACATATTGACAGGGCCAGACAGTTTACTGAAACCTTCTGAAGAGACACCTGGGTATAATAAGCAGAAAAAAAATTAACACATAGCTTTTAAAGCAGCATTGGTTATTAAAGTGATTTCTTTTTCATTTATATTTTCTTTCCTTTTCCTGATTTTAAACAATTTAATTTTGCTAAGATGAAAAATTAAATCCTTATGTGCCATGTATTTCACAGAAAGAAGGAACTTAGTTTTCTGGAGCATATTCTCATTTGGAACAGACAGAGCTACCACTTGGAACAGACAGAGCTACCACTTGAACAAGTGCTTATGTTGGCCATTTACAATATACAGTACTGCATCTGCTTTAAAAAAAAATCTGCCAACTTATAAGGTAAAGTTCTGAAATCACAAAACTTTTCCATCTTAGTCACAAAAAATTAACACATTGACCACTGATTACCTATAAACTCAGGTCAAACCACTATGCTACCACAATCTCAAATTCCTTGATGAAATTTCTGAACATCGGTCTCTCTTAACCTAGAAGACAGTTGCATTCAAAAATGTTCATAAGATCATAATGTTGACTTTGATTCACTTCAATTGCTTTATTCAATATTAAATTACAATTGGTTATTTTATGTGCCAGGTTACTACATACTATATTACCTACATGCTAAAAATGTTGTCTTATTTTTCTTTTTCCCCATTAAGATTTCACTTGTCTTTATTACATAGATGGAGAGTAGGCATCAATATGGAAAGCCAACAAAGTTGTACGAATAACTGATTTTAAATTTGTGAGCTACTCTGACAAAAAGAATAAAATTGAGTTTTGACTCAATTTGGATTTTCAAATTTCCAGCAAATCAAAAAAGCTAGAAATTAATATGTTTTAGTCAGTCCGGTAAGAAGCAATTGATGCCAGATGCTTCTGAAATACATTCTTCTCATAGGCGTGGATATTTGTAGCTGTAACCTTAGATTAAAGTAACCATTCTGACCAGCTATTTTACAAGCTGTCTATCAGGATAGAGGATAGTAAAAGAGTCATATTATTTTATGAAGAATGAATGCAACAAGGTGACACTCAAAAGTAGTATTCTCAGATCTGTGGTTTAAAACAGTAGTATTTAGAAAGCTGCCATTCACATTGATTTGCAATGTAGTTAGCCTAAGATAATTCTATTATATGATCATGATTATTATGAAATAATGCCTAGAATTTACTGGCTAGTTAGCCCTTTCAGAGCACTGCCATCTGATATTTCTTGAAATTAAAAAGTAATGGCTTAGAACTCAACTTCTCCCATAAATTAATTATTCTGTTACGAGTCAGTGACAGATGACTGTGCCAGTGTAACAGAACATCATCCATTAATAATCAACACATCCAACATTATTTTCAGAGCCTTTGGCTATATACCATTAAGTTCTAAGAAAGGGCACAACAATGCCCTATGGATATATAATGTGGCTGTGTGTCATGAAAAAAAGATTACCAGGGATGTAAAATGGGATCCTCTGAAATCTTGTGGTACCAATAAGTTTAGGGAAAGATTAAAAAAAATAATTTCTCACAGTAAGATTTCCAAGAACTACACAACTTGGCACAAATATAAGAAAACATCACAAGTATGTTTTAAAATGCATAGTTAGCCAATTTCTTCCACACTACGGGATAACTTAAAAAAATAACATTTCCTGAATGATTTAGAGTTTCCATTATAATGTATTTTATAAGAGAGGGTTCTGAACAAAAAACAACTGCCACTGAAATTTGGACAAGTTTGATTAAGTCTAGATCCAAACTTTGCTACTCAAATATGATCCTGTTAGTAATTCTTTACATGAAAATTGCAGCTCTCTGGACTTTTATTCAATACTTTTTATCTGGAATTATGCATTTTTTAAATAAACAGCAAGGTAATAATTTTAAGTGATACTACCACCATCTTCATCTCTCACACTAGGAGTATTCTACACCAATTGTATAGCAAAGTCTGTTGTGTAGAATTCAACATTAGTTGCATATGCTTCTAAGAACATAGGAATTGCCAGGATCAGTATTATATTTATACATAAATAAAACACACACACACACACACACACACACACACACCCCTCTACATCCTGGATTGCAGGTCTAACCATTCCTGATTGAAATATACAACCAATGGTTTCCCAGACTGACTTAGGGCTGGGCAATTATTTTATTTAAATAAGGAACATCCATCATAATATGGGACTGCTAGCAACCTTATACTACAAGTCATGGCAGAGAGTGGAGGCAAATGGTCTAGAGGTCCACACCTTTGACAGTTATAGAGATGCCTGTCCAATATGGATCTCCATGATGCATGCATTTGCGGGGGGAGGAGGGGGAGGCAGGATTCTGCCCTTGAGGAACCTCATACAGGGCTGTTCTTAAGATTTATGGTGCTCTATGTGAGAACAGTGGGAGGATGCTCTGCAGGGGGAGCTGCAGGGCAGCAAGTCACAGGTGCAGATATGGGGAAGGTGCTGTAGCATCCCACATTTTACAGGGGGTCCTAGCTACCACCCAGGGTTTTGCCACTAGACCCATGCCAGAAGTCTCAGCAGTTGCTCAGGGCTCTGTTTATGGCCTCACATCCGGGGTCCTGGCTGCCACCCTGTGCTGCACTCCCAGCCTCAGCCCCCATTTTGTCACAGTTCCTCACCTCCAGAGAAATGACCCAGCTCTCAGCCCCACCTATGCAGAGCAGGTGAGCAACAGCTGGGCACAGCCTGCAGAGCATGGGGCTGCTGCCTGCCTTTCCTATTTAATGTTGCTTCCAGAAAGTGGCCCTAGGCAACTGCATATGCCTAAATAAAATTAAAAAAAAAAAAATTAAATAAATTAATGAATATTACCTATTTCATAGAACTGGAATGGAAAGGTCATTGAATCCAGTCCCCTGCCTTCACAGCAGGACCAAGTACCATCCCTGACAAATTTTTGGCCCAAATCCCTAAGTGGCCTCCACAAGAATTGAACTCACAACCCTGGGTTTGGCAGGCCAATGCTCAAACCACTGAGCTATCCCTTCTTCCCTAAGGATGGTTATGTCCTCATGGAACTTTTCTGCCCCTCTGACACAGCTTTCTTCATGGGAGGGAGAAATCTAGGCCATCAACACATCTGCCATAACATAAATCTTAAGTTGGTACTGTAAGGTTGTCTCTTACTTCATATGCTCGAGGTCACACAATTAAAATGGTAAATTATAACACCGCTTATTGGGATTGGCTGACCAAGGTTGATATTGGCTTCATTTGTACAAACCTATTGTATCTCAAAGTAATGTTTTGTTTAACTTGCAGTCATACAGCAAACTGCAATCATTTAACCAAAAACACCCCCAACACCACCACACACATATTTATCTTTGATCTTCTAAGAAAAAATTGTTTGTAGAGGTCTTCGAGCAACTGAAGTGCTATATTTTCATAAGACAATGAAAAAATGTGTAATGAACTGTATTTAATGTTAAACGTGAAGTTTGCATTGGCAACAGTTGAGTCAATTCAATTAAAGTAAATGGTTGACAGGTTAAACACTGTAAGTGTGTAATTTAAGATACAGTACAGCATTAAAACTTCCATATTATCCACAAATCTTGCTTTATTTTGGCCACAAAACTGCCATATGTCCTAGTCTATTATATTTCAGTATGAAAAGATAGCCCATTTAGCACTTTAAAGGATAGTCTTCACTCCAGGGTTTGGATCATTGGTTGTTTTAACACCAAAAGAAAATAAAAATTTAAAATTATATTTTGACCAGATCCATGAGTAAGACGGATAACTAATTGGCTTTAAACTGAACTCCTGCTATGACCTTATTTACAGAGTATCCACTGCTCCTCCATAAATTAATAAAAACTAAACAACTGATTGTATTAAAGCCAAGAATCCTGGTCTGGATGTGTTTTGACTCTAAGAAATATTACCTGTCAAAATCAGCTGAAATAAGGGATAAACTAACCCGGAATAATGGATGACTGTGAGAAGGTAGGCCCTAGTATTAAAGTAATTGGAAGTGGAGACTAGGAAGAATCTCCAGACTGGGGGCATATGGGAATCAACCGGGAAGAGGTGACCTTAAGTAGCGTCCTATCTGACACAGGCAGGATATCTTGAAGCTGCCAGTGGCAGGGAGAAACTAACCAACTCCTCTTCCCAAAATCATCATATATTTCCTCTCTCATGCCTGCCAAATGTCTCCCTGAGAAGGTAGATGTTCTGCTAGTGTCCAGCAGAACTGAAGTACTGTCAGAACTTTGGGTCTCAGAAGCTTAGCCCAGGCTCTGCTTTCTCACAGTCATATCACATTGTGTGGTGTGGAAAAGGAATGAAGTGCAGGCACTGGCAGAACTTCAACCCTCCCACAACCACAAGCAGTGCAGGTAGAGCAAACTAGACTGGATGAGGAGAGCAATTAAGTCACTGAGTAGTTTTCCAAGACAAAATGGTGGAGGCCTCATTTTGCAAGAGCATTTAAAAGTGAACCCACAGGGGGACTGATTTACGTGACCCCATAATACTTTCCTATATCTAACCTTTAGGATTCTACAACTATTGAAATAGGAGATAAACAGCAAGATTTGCAATAATGCTGTAGTTGCTATGCATTAGTAAGTGCAGCACTAGTGTCTTGTGAGGGGGAAGAAAACTCTTCTAAAGACATTGCCTATACAGCCTGTGACCTAGGTGACGCACTCTTCATTCAGTACTATAAACATGCACACCACTTGTCAAAGAAAGATGAAATCTCTGGCCAATTTAAATTAAGGAAAGAATAAAATGAAAAGCTGATGGACAAGAAAAGTTAAGACAATAGAATTGTGTGATTGCTTACTTAACCTATGTGCATGTCTTAATTTAAAACACTGAACTTCCCTTAATACAGTGGATGATTAAGATTTAAAAAGACTCCTTAGGCTAGAGAAATTTGTATAAAAGGTGAATTTGAAGGAATTTCATTTAGGGGACCCTAAGCATATGACCACACAAAGGCTGGTCTAGGAGGAGATACAGGGGTAACAGATGAGCAAGTCAGTTAAGCAAGGTGAGCCTGAAGTGAGTGAAAGGAAACAAATAAGATCTGCAGAGGTCTGAAGACAAAAATGGGGGCTTCGGTTTGTTATGGAAGACAATGACAAAATTTAAAGAGGAGCTGAACATGATTGGCAGAACAGATGATTTTCATATGTGAGATTCAGATTGTTTGGAGAAAGAAGAGATGAAGATCAAGGAGGTCAGAAAAAGTCTGAGATTAAAGACTAGACATGGATTTTGGCAGTGAAAATGGGGTGAAGGGAGTGGATTTTGGAGATTAATGTTTTGTAATTAATCAGAGGTGTACCCAAAGTCAAAGGCAGATCTGATTTAACATCATCACTGATATTAACTTTTTTCAAGACAGTAACTTTAAACACACTGCAATATTCTATAAGAATATAATACCATTTCATCCAAACATTTAAAAAAACTATTTCATTTATTTCAATTTAGTGGAAACTATGGAAATGTTATTTATTATTTACACAGCACGATATGGTAAACATGCATGGCTATCATTTAACTAACATACAGGAGAAATGGGCCCTTCCCCATGGACTTTTGTCTTGTAAGTTAAGCAGTAATTTAACAAGCATTAAACTTTGAGGAGAGGAAAGGAAGAGAATAGCAATAAAATCATGCAGGTGCTTTGGTTGGTAATGCACATGTCAGAGGGTGCAACAATTTTTCAGGTGTATATTCATATGAATATAACTGGCAAAGACCATACATTCAAAAATACTTTTATAAATCCAGACCCAAGAATAGTGGTTAGACCAGAACTGCAGAATTTCTTTAAAGTTAAATATTCTGTATGTGTCATGCAGCTGCTTAGTTCCAAGCTTCTAGAATTCTATGTTCCAGCTAAAAAACACATCCTAAAATATGCACTGCAATCCACACAACTCAGAATATATTACATCAAATATATTGCACTCACATACATCTCAACAATCCTGTGACGTAAGATAGCAATCTCCTCACTTGTCTTGGGTTACAGGCCACCCTATTCTCAACATATAGCAAGCTTCACAGCTAACAGAGTGCATAAATGCCGTAAGTGTGGAAAAGGGGGAAAATAACTTGTTAAATGTGGGAGCCATAGTTAAAAATGTGTTTTGCACAGTCCTAGTGTCAGCCCACTGAGAGCCCCAAGCAGGAATATTTCCCCCTCCCACCCCTATATCCAGTCACAAAATAAAAAGCAAATAGGGGGCTCCCAAACAATTGCTTATCTGCTTATGCTAAACATTTGCTCTGTCCAGTGCATTTATTCATATACTTCTCAAATATAGGAGTTAAAATGCATAAGCTGCCGAGTACCTGTTTGCTAGAGATACAAGAACAGATGGACAGGTTGATGTAATCCTTGCTGTAGTCTGCACTTCCATTTTACTCATCAGTCTGGAAATAAAGCTGATTTTGCGTTGCGAGGAAAGCATACTGGCTCTTGAACAACAGTTAAAACTTTTAATCTCACTCTTTGCAATCTCTTCCAGGTTTACAGAAAGCTAAATACGCATGTAAAGATATTAACAAATTCTTTTATATATAAAAGCAATTGAAATTTCAGCTTTCAAAGACTAGCAAAGCCTATACTTCTCCAGGAATGCCTTCTTAATATGTGGGAGAATTACACACTTGTGAGCTGAACTAACAGCAATTTTACTTTTAATATAGGCTTGGCGAGGGTAGAGATAGTACCGTTGAGAAAACTGCTTAGCATCTTTTGATGGCACCCAGGAAGAGATGCACAAATCTAGGTGTATATTTAGATCAAATCCATAGCACAGTAGTTCCCCCTCTAAAAACTGCTTATTTCAGTGAATAATCTCATGCAACACATCTGAAATGAAGGATAGGATTTGACCCACAATTTAATAATAATTATTACTCTGTCAGACTCCATGAAACAAAGGTCTCCCAGAAACAATTTGTAATGTCTGCAATCTTGAGTTTTATTATAATTTACCAACAAGAATGATAACTGTATGTCTCTCACTTTTTGTTTCCATTTTATTTCCAACAGAGCTTCCAAACTGATATCTGAATCAATTCAAAGATGAAATAGCATACTGTGCTTCTTTCTAGTCTCTTAGAATTAACACTCCCGCATATAATACAACGGTCTGCTCAAAAAGTAAATTAAAAGTATGTCTCTTCCCGGACTTCTCAGAACTGGTCAGACAAGCAGATCACACATTTGTGGCAGTTAATTTCTACAGTCAATCTGAATGGTTGACTTTGTATTTGCAAATGTTATTTTAAAATACTAGAGTAAAGAAAACAGTATGCTTGATCTAAGTGACTACACATTTTTCATTGCAACAGATTTTTCAGTGAAACAACAAATTTTAAATGGATTAAAAATACTCTTAATACAAAGTAGAGTTAACCTGTGGAATTTACTGCCACACGATATTGAGATATAGTGAGCACAATTTTTTTAAATGATTTAATACTCAAACTAAAATAACTGTCCTGTAACATTAAGGTTATGATTTTTTAATAATTCAGGAACGGACATAAACAGTCAAGTTTCTCAAAAAGCTTATTAATTCAGCCACTCTGTTTATCACTGGCATGGCCTCCCAACTGAGAAGCAGAAAGACACTTCCCCCAGTCCATTCGCACACCAGAGTCTAATAGATTTTGTTGCCCCCCCCCAGGCTCTGGTGTGGGGCTAAAAATGAGGGGTTCACTGTGTGGGATGGGGCTGCCAGGAAGCAGGCTTGGGATGTGGGGTCTGGGTGGAAGGGAAGATGAAGGAGGGTTTGGGAGGTCTAGGAGGGTGGTAGGGTGCATGAGTGGGCTGGAGGTGGGAGGACTGTACGAAGTGGGTGGCTAGCAGGCTGAATCAGGCCCTGACTTGCCCGAGTCTGGCCCGTGAGGCTCAGGGCTCATCCATCCCATAGCGGGCACTCCAGCCCTGCGGTGAAGGGCTGCAGGGCTGGAGCACCAGCATTGGCTCCCTGACACTGGGTGGGGGGGAGCCCCGAACCTTGAAGGCTGGATGCAGCCCCTGGGCCTTGGGTTAGGGCAGGGGTGGGGAACCTAAATGCAGCACTCTATGGTGCACAGCTGATCTGTGTGTGCCAGGCCAATGCAATGGCAATTAGTTAGTGTCCCACTTACCATTGTCATCTGCATCCAAGTCTTTGTCCTCTGTTATTAACTGCATAAATAGCTCTGCTGCAACATACGATGTCCTAAGCCCATTCAACACAAATGGGAGAGAATTGTGGGATCCATAAGTTCTCAAAGCAGATGCTGGAGTTTGCAGCAAGTACTGTCGTTGAAGTGGTGCCAAAGCAAGCCAGAAGCCCAGGGAGGGATGGGAAGCAAAGAGGTGGCTGACAGAACATTTTTCATGTTCTCAAAAATGCATAGCACTATGTTGCGCATTTCCATAGTGCTTAGCAACTGAAGGTGATGCCAGGCACTGTGGGATGCTTACAGTCGACAGGGTGCTAACCATGTGGCCTTGAAATATTGACAACAGGTGGCAAAAAAGCCAGGTTTCACCAGTTTTAACTTTTGTGACTTTTGCATGTCGACAGCACTTTTGTTGCCATTCCTTTCCAGTGTAGACATACCCTCCCCCCACACTAACCCAAAATTAGGCACCTGTATCCCTAATAGCTAACATAGGTAGCTCCATGCATGAGAATGGCCATACTGGGTCAAACCAAAGGTCTATCTAGCCCAGTATTCTGTCTTTCAACAGTGGCCAATGCCAGGTGCTCCAGAGGGAATGAACGGAACAGGTAGTCCTCACGTGATTCCATCTCATCACTCATTCCCAGCTTCCGACAGAGGATAGGGACACCAATCCTATCCATCCTAGCTAATAGCTATTGATGGACCTCACTTCCATCAATTTTTCTAGTTCTTTTTTGAACCCTGCTATAGTCTTGGACTTCATAACATCCTCTGGCAAGGAGTTCCACAGGTGAACACACTTAAAAGGATGCACAGAAGCTATCATGCTAAGTCACCATTCCTATCCAGTTTCATAGGGAGCCTATTTGCTTAACTCGGGCTTGTGAATTCCCCCAGGCCAGTGTTTCTCAAAAAGTGGGCTGCAGGCCTGCATGAGTAAAGTGCTCATGAGCCAGCAGCACTTTGTTTACCTACAGAGTCTATAGCCATGAAGCCTCACAGCTCCCATTGACTACCATTCACTATTTCTAACCAAGGGGAGCTATAAGAAGCCGTGTGGCCTAGGCAGCCACTTCCCACAGCTCCCCTTGGCTAGAAATGGCAAGCCACAGTCAATTGGCGCTGTGAAGCTCTATGGCTACAGACACTTTAGGTAAACAAAGTGGCACTTTGAGAAACACTGCCCTAGGCAACAGGGCACCTAGAAATTAGTGCCCCTTACAGACCTGCCCACAGTTTCATGGGACTGTCCTGCTTTGCTCGCGCAAGAGTCCTCCATCCTAGCTGCAGTGAACATTTCCCAAATTTGGGGGCTCCCATTTAAGTAGGCCCCCAAATAAAATGTCATTTGGTTCTGCAAACTTCTTACACTAGGTTGCAACCCCTCAGTTTTGACCTGCCCACCCTTCCATCTCCATCTACAGAGAGGAGAGGACAGGCCAAATCTGAGAGGCACTGCATCCTGTTTTATCCACCTGAAATGTTATGAATCTAGCCTACAGACTACTAGTCTAGACTACTGCACAGTTTGCCAGAGGTTACTTCCTTCTCAGTGAAAGGTTGAGAGCTAGGCATTTTAGCTTCACAAAGACCTGTTGTTACCAAGGAAGGCAGGCAGAGGAGAAGTTGGAGCTCAAATATACACAACTTTATGCCTGAAAAACATTTTAATATAATTTGTTGTAAGGAAGGAGGGTATTCTTTGAAATCTCCCTCCGATAGCATCTACTTAACACTGCCAACTTTTCTAGGGTATTTTCCTGCTTTTTCCAGCATTTGCTTTTCATCTGCTTCATCAAAACCCAGCCTGGCTGCTCTATGAAGTAATAATTGTAATGCTTTAGTCCTTCGGAGAGTTGAACTCTATCCACCAGCTTTTAACTTAGGTTTGTTTGGGTTTTTTTGTGACTCAGATATTTGGAATTATAGCAGACATTTTCAATAATATATAGAAATGGACCCCAGCACAATAGCTCTAATTACATCTGTATTCATGGCATCTTCACCCACCTACCACAAGAAAGCAGTGAAAATCTGTTACCAAAGTACGTAAAGCTCTGACTTATGCTGTGCATTGCTTGCTCTGATACAGACAATCAGAATACAGGCTATCTTTCTGCTTGTACTTTAAACTCAGAGAACGAGTCCTGTGCATGACATGATCATAACTAGAATTTAAGTCTCTAAAGAATACTGCCCACAGTCTACCATGGGAATTTAAGTTCTAAACAGCTTTGGCCAATGTATTTATGCCTGAGAGCATAGGTGAGAGACTGCAGGGAGGGCCACGCAGGAGGACAGGGAGGGGGTGCAGTATACATATAAAGTATAATCATTACCTCTTCCCTACATTTACATTGCCACACACACAGCAGTTATTAATCCCTAAATATTTAATATATATTACCCAGCTTCCACCTCACTTAGAAAGTTAGAGGAGTCCAAGTAAATCCAGTCAGTCAGTTAACAATATTTATGAAAAACTTGGAATTTGCAAGCAAGTTGAACTGCTCAATGAGTGAGATTAAACTGGGGATGAAATTGGCAGGGAAGGCTAAAAACCATTAATGATGCTTGAACAGGGCAGTTTTGTTATTCTTTCCTCTGTTCACATTTGCCATAGGTTGAAGTGGTCTTTTTGTTTTGCACACAGTATGTCAAACAACTAAAAATGGAGAGGATGACAACCTACCTAGTTTCCTTCTGAATTAAACAGAAATATAAAAATTATGTTGTTTATCATTACAGGAATGGGTGTCTTGTAGTAGCACTCAGGAGATGCACTACTCCTATGTATCCCACCAAAATTTCAATTGCTAAATTGTCTTCCCTCACAAGCCCCCTCTATCGTGTGTCTCTCTTCCCTGCTATTCCTTGGTAATCAGATTAGTGTATTGGACATATTATGTTAGGTGCGTGTTTTAATGCTTATAAAGTGTAATTGTATTTCTTGTGAAGATGAGCCTCTGCCAGTACAGCTCGACTTCATTTCACCACGCTTTTGCTATTCTAGTCCTCACATGTTCATGAGTAAAGGTCCCAACCATGGTGATGCTTATGGTGGTTTCTGGACAAGGCACACTAGAGTTCTAATTTATCCAAAATAATTCAGACATATCTAACATTATGAGAGGGGGGGGAGAGAGAGGGCTTGAGCAAGCATACACCCTAACCCCACAAAATTAGCTGAAACCAAAGAAATCTGATCTCTTCAGGTAGATTGTTTCATGATCCCACTGGAAAACAGATTCGTTTCTTTTGTAGAAAATAAGCATGTGCAAAGTAAAACAATTGGAAGCAGAGATAAAATTGTGGTTTACAGCACTCTACATCCATTTTGTGGGTTTTAGACACATTAATTAGCACAAGGTTAATTTCGTAATTAGCCTGAAAAAAACTCTGAAGTCCTACTGCAGAGAGAGAGAGAGAGAGAGAGAGAGAGAGAGAGAGAAAGAAAAAAACCCACAACACTCTGTATATTAAAAGTTCATGTGCTATATAAAAACTATTTTTGCTTATTACAAGATAGTTGACAGCAATAAACAATTAACCATTTTCAATGCTGATGCCACAGATTCTTGTTTTCCTTTTTCTGGTTATTTTAAATACTAGTAATATTATACAACGAAGTGTTATATGAACAGTCTCTTATTACAGAATACTACACTTAACTGTGAGGAAAGTTTGAAATCTGTGGTTACAGAGAGTTAGTTACCTTGTATCCCAATCATTGGTGCCATATTATACAGAAGTGTTGCAACACTTCACAGGCCTAAGGAATATGATGGCAAATTAGCAGAGACACATAGATACTGTGGCATTAGAGGTTTCACTGTCCAAAACGCTTTCCTTTTCATATTTGAGATTTTTGTCTGATATCTATTAGATACAAAATTCTCAAGACAAATAGAAATAAATACTACGATATATAACCTTTTTTTTTTTTAAGGAAAATATAGGCTATTATTTCCCCAAACACGTTTGGACTTATGTGCACACCGCAACACAACAGTTTTAGCATTGCTCTCGTTGCCCCCCAAAATATTACACTAATACATAATACCATTAATATATGGGAGACACTCAAACCTGGCAGCAGTGTTTATACACACTTTTTAAAAGTAAAATTATATAACACTAACATTTTTGTATATAATATATAAATGTTTACTTTTGATCCCACTGGCCACTGACAATTTGGTGCATGTTATTTCCTCAATCTAGATTGCACTGTTTGTGTTACATTTAATCAGATAAGCAAGTGTCGCACTACTCTGCTAGAGTGAAAAACAATAAATCATGGTTGTTACCTAACCATGCAAGAGAAAATACTGTTTTCCTCCTTTTCACTGTGGTATAAGTACTGATCTGATGTGCTGTAACTTACTGTGATTCCTAGCCCCAATAGCCCTTCAACTGCTGATGCATCAGTTAATATGTCTATTTTAAGGCACACAAGCAAACATCACTTTGGCATTAGAATTCTAGTGTGCCTTGTCCAGAAACCACCATAAGCATCGCCATGGTTGGGACCTTTACTCATGAACATGTGAGGACTAGAATAGCAAAAGCTTGGTGAAATGAAGTTGAGCTGTACTGGCAGAGGCTCATCTTCACAAGAACTACAATTATGCTTTATAAGCATTAAAACACGCACTTAACATAAGATATCTAATTCACTAATCAGATTATCCTATTTAATGTACTTCCTACTCTCCAACTGAGCAAGATCACTGGATCCAAAAACTGCTATCTAAAACTTTCCATTACCTGAAATCCAAAAATCATGCTTGACGTTTTTATTTGGACTTTTCCCCCTTGCAGCTGAATAAGATATATAACTTTTAGAGCTTCGCATGACAATGTCAATTCACATCTGTTGAGACACTGCTGCAATACTAAGGCACCTCTACATGACAAGTACCAAAAATCATGGCAAAATAATTCTGAGAAACCAATTCCCAACACATGATGCAAAGAGATAGCATAAACAGACCAACACAATAAGTACTCAATAGAAAGACAAATGTAATCATTTCAATGCTATGGTTAATATTACCATGTCAGAATGGCTACTCTGTGCATATATGAAGTCTGTGCTACATCTATTTTATTCATATTCATTTCTCACCTCTGCAATCTCCAACCTGCATGTTGGGTTTACTTTTTCTGTGTGTTCCTTTTTACACACCAATGAACTTTTGTATATACCACACATAAGTGAAGTCCTGTTCATCTCTTAAACATACTCTCCAAAGACGATCACATGTGTATGAGCACATTTCTAACATTACCTACAGCCAATATACAGAAGGTAAATGTGTTCACATTTTTCATGGAACTTGTTTAGTCAAGATCGCCTCAAAAGGAGATTCAGGGGGTAGCCGAGTTAGTCTGTTACAGAAAAAAAAAACAACAACAAATGGTCTGGTAGCACTTTATAGACTAATGAAACATGTAGATGATATCATGAGCTTTCGTGGGCACAGCCCGCTTCTTCAGGTGACCGGAGTTATGAGTTGGGGATATGAAAACTCGAAATAAGAGGGGAAGGGGGGAGGGGAAGGAGAGAGAAAGAAAAAGAGAGGGTGGGGGGTGGAAGACAGAGCATCATTAAGTATCTGGAGAATGGGTACTTAAACCTAAGCAGACAAAAATCAAAGTCAGTAGATTCCTAAAACAGGAAGGATACCGCACAGGGAGCTGTTAGCACTTTCAGTGGTTATTAAGTAGATAGGAAGATCTCAAAGAGAGGATGAGCCCTTCAGCAGCTCCGGCCCTCCTAAATGCTGTAACAAGATTATGCAGCTGGTTCCCCAGTGCCTTGTGCCATATGTAGATATGTACACGTATGCAAAGGAAAATTAATGTCCAAACAAATTTGGTTGCATTTTACACCCACTTTTCACAGATATGAAGGACAGCACGAAAAGGGAGGTAATGGAGACTGAGGCTCTGTGTTTTGTTTGGCTTTTTATACCATGGGAATTGGAGGCCTAGGGCTCCCACAGTTCATAGGCAGAGCCTTGTGCAGATACAAAAATTGTATCCACAGAAATGGACCTCACTAGTATACATGGATGTGGATACCCATGGATACAAAACGGGCATATCAGCAAATTTACATCTACAGCCTCAAAAAAGCTGTGCATATCCACACACCCCACAGAGGTGGATACCTGCAGATTTTAAAACAGATATCCCTGGATTTGCCATGCTCTAATCATAGATCAGATGAAGCACAAGTGTGGTGATCTGGTACTGTGGTGAGGCATAAAAATGGTGCACTTCGTGGGAGACATTGAACCCTTCACCAATACTAAAGGGAAGGAAAAAAGGGAGAACGTCTTACGCTTCTGCTTTGCTTCAGTGGGAGTAAGACCACGTTCCCTAGCTCCAAAACAAATCAATCCAACGGGGTCCCAAGGGCAGGCAGCTCTGGGCGCCCCCTGGATGCCCTGGAAGCAGAAAGCAGCTGGGGGTTGGGTTGAAGAGGAGAAGGCGCAGGAACCCACCCACTAACCTAGAGAGCCGCCTGTGGGGGTTGGTTGCTGGGCCGAGCGGACCCGAACAGTGTAGGGGGCAGTCTAAGCAGGGCCACTACGCCTGGGGGGCGACAGCCGGGACCCGTGGCCTGGGGAAGCGCCTCAGGAAAGGCGACACCCAGAGCCCGCGCTGCCCAGCTGCAGAGGCGGGGGATGAGTTACACCTGTTTCACCTCCCGCCCTGCCTGCCCGCGCGGGAGGCAGCCCAGTCGCCCCGCGGCAGGAGAGGCGGGGACGCTGGCAGCGGCGGGCACGGCAGGGCCCCCCCCCCCCCATTTTGGCCACCAATAGGAGCGAGCGCGCCGAGGCCCCGGCAAAAGCGGGCCCCTCAGCCACCCCCCCCCCCTCCCGCGCTGCAGGCAGGGACGCTGCATCCAGGTTGCTGCGGCTCAGCTGCGGGGGGGTGTTGCTGCCCACACGCCCCCCCCCTGCTCCTAGGGACTGTGTGGGCGTGGGGGGGGGTCCTTTCCCGCCTCCCCCTACCGTGGTGTTAGGGGGCTGCCCTGCAGTGGCGCTGGGGGGCGAGTTTGGCTGCGGCGGGGTAACTGTCCGTCCCGCGTCCCTGCTTCTCTTCGCTGTGCTCAGGGAGCCCTGTGCCCAGAGGGTGCGCGCGCCGGGCTCTGAACTTGCAAGCGTGACGCCCGTCCTGGCTTAGCAGATGTTTTAACAGGGGCCCTGGGGCCTGCCCCGACTTGCCGTACGCTCAGCACCTGTATCCTACGCAGTGTGGAGCAGGACATGCCAGGTCGCCTTCTGCTTCCCTAGTTCCATGGGCGTTGAGCCCAGGTGCCCTAGGAGCGCCCAGCTAGCAAAAGGTAAAACAAGCGGCTGCCTGTTTTACCTTTTTACATCCACCCTGACCTTTAGCAAACAAGTTGGACAATGTACAACGTGGGACAGCGCCTAACGGGGATGTGCAATGGCAGAGCGCCGGACTCCGGAGAATGCCACATTATCTTTTAAACATGTTATACTCCTAACTTGCATAGGGTTAGCCCAGCCTAGAGAGATCCTTGTCTTTTGTAGGCAGAAGATGCAGCAAAATATTGAGCCCAATATTGGTGCGCTTTTCGTATGAATAGCGTAGAAGTCTCGGTGACACTTTAGCATCACACTTTTTTTGTTGTTTAAATTAAACTGATGGCATACATTTAGGCAGTTGATGGCAAGTTAATCGATCAAGGCTAACCCGCCCCAAAAACCGCGTAATTTGTCTTATTCTTTAACGCGTGCTTCGTTTAGCATCTGAAATCTCTACTTTCTTGGTAAAACTAAAAACATATCAATCTAAAACCTAAAACTTCGAACAAACTTACTATTTTTAAGAGAAGGATGCGGATTAACACTAATATATCCACCAAGGGCAGTTCTTTATAGTTCTAAATAAACATAATTTCTAGGTGGCTGATTGTTGGTAACATGATTTAGTAATTGGACTCTCTCAAAGCCGATTAAAAACAAATTCGTCATCTATCTACCTCTCTCTCAAACATCAGTTCTTGTTATTTTAAAAGGATACTTAATTCAACAAAAAGGAAGATATAGTATCAGAAGGAGAGAAAATTATCCTGTTAATAGCTCTTGTAGTGTCTGTTGCAATACCGAAGGAAAGTACAGATTTTTATACGCTATAGATTTGTCAAGTTAAATGATACAAGATTATGTAAAGATCTGTACAAATCGAAAAGTGCTGCACAGTATTCACTTAACCATTTCAGGGCCAATGAATCAGCCACGATTATTATTCTCGCAAATTGCATGACATCAGCTACACGTGTGGTATCTTGAATTCGTTGTAAACTGGCTCTGGTCTAGACTATCCAGTAGGAGATTTTAAATTAGGTGTCAATGAGCTGCAAACATGAAACTTTATGGGGAAAATAACGTAATTTCAGAATCAAAAACATTAAAAGGCATAGAGGATTCCTGAAGGCCATGCACATCATCTTAAGGGAAAAAAGGTAATACACCTTTACTGAATCTCTAGAATAATGATCGACAAAGAAACATGACAATTTTAAAGGTAAGCCGTTCAGAAAAGTGGAGCAGTTTTACAATCATATGGATACCTTCGGAGTTGCAACATTTTAAAATTAACGCTCTTCCCCCCCCTCCCCCGGCAAAATTCACGTACCAGCTACTAAGCATATCGGAAGTAGCAATCTGAAGATCAATCCACACACCACTTCGGTTGCCATTGCTTGAAGCTCTGACTAGTTCGAGTCTTGCTTAAATAAATGAGAACGCTGCTTGTTTGCTATTACGACAGGCACCACTTCATAACTTTTAGGTCCACCCTTGCACAGAGCTAATGCCGTTTAGCATTGTTTTTCACCGGGTTTTTCTCGACCTGCTGGCAATTTACAAGTCCCTTAACACCTTTGGCAGAGCCCATTAAATCCAGGAGCAGTTGGATTTCTGGTGACTTCAGTGCAAGGCGCCCGGATTCTTAGAGGAACTTTTTTCCTTCTTACTGGAGAACCATTTTGTACTGCCCCACATCAAGATCGGAGAACCAGCATTTTATTAAATCGCACTGCTGCAGATCGGTTCTGTATACACCAGACGCTTTGCTCTCGCGCGCTCTCTCTGTATATCCGAGGAGCTGGATGAGTCACAACTCACAGCTTCCAAAACACACCGTAGACTCCAGCCACTTTCTTCCAGTCTCTGGCCCGTTGGACCCAGTTTGCGATACACCGGGCAAAATCATCCCAAGCCGCTAGGTTGCTGGCATTTTGCATCCTTCTAAAATGACTCGCATGCTTCCCCTCCTCTAGTGCGGCGGCCAGAGAGCTGTAGGTAGACAAGGCGGGGGGGGGGGGGGGGGGGAGCAGACCGCCTCTCGCGTTCCTGCTGCGGCTGCTGTCTGCGTCGCTGCCCCTCCACGACGCTCACATACGGCTGCAGCTGTGCTCTTTGCCCACACTTTCTCCACCTCAATGAAAACTTTGCGAGGCCCCGCCCCTGCAGGGGGAAAGGCCGACGGACCAAACAGGCGGCGCAGCAGGAGAGGTTTGCTCCAATAGGAAGCGGCGTATGGGGCAGGCCTCGCTCAGACACAGAGCTGGGGGCTAGACAAGGAATAGCAAAGGCAGCTTGCTTCAGGCGTGCCAGCTGCAAGCCGGGGATCCAGAGGTTGCTCTGCGCTGCTAATCTCCACCTCCTCCTACTCTCGTCACCTGCTCGCTTGTCCTCCAGTGTTATTTTGAACACCTTAGATGTGTTGAGTCTCGTGATTAATTATAGAGGCAGCCAGCCACACACCCCACAAGAGGCTTTGACGGGAAGATTTGCCTTGTATTTCTTGGAGGGAGCCGTTGTAAAACGGTATTAGCTCCAAGAGGCATTAAAAAACCTCATTACAAGATTGTTGTCACAGGCAACAATAGTTTCGTTTATTCATGCCGGGGGCTACAGTGCATTCTTCACACACGCAAAAGCTGGACAGAATTCAGCAGCAATTATGCTTGAGTTAGGAAGGCAAGATGATATTCTCAAGAAGTAAATCATACATTTAAAAGTTTTCCGAATGTAAAGGGTTATTGGGATACACACAAATGTAGGAGATTTCTCGCATTCAACACCACCCCAGCACCTTCGGTTGGAAAACAAATAACTTCTTAAAAATCCAATGTTATTTTCACTGGGCTTCGTGTTTACCTTTTGTATTTCTCTGCAACCGGGCACTCATGGCATCTTAGCGAGTTTCTAGTCAATTTCACCTTAGGCTTCCGTGCTATAGGACAATTTTTGCGGCAGAAGGGGAGGGGTGTCACTCAAACAAAAAACTTATTTAAAATTTGTGGAAACAATTTACTGAAAATAAATTTGTAAAAATCTTACTTTTACTCATCTTAATTTAGGGGAACATTTGATCACATTATACCTCTGTGTGTCATGCAACTCACAAATGCCTTCAATTTAACATATATATATTATTACAATGTAAGGAAGGAGGAAACAAACTCAAATATGAAATTGCAGAATGATTAAGTGTGGTATGTAACCTATCACTTAAATCAGCGTTGGTGCCAGATGGCTGGAAGATATATAATGTAACACTGATTTTAAAAGGGAGGGGAGCTCCAGAGGTGATCCTGGCAATTCCAGGCCAATAAGCTTAACTTCAGTACCAGGCAAAGTAGTAAAATACAATGAAGTACAGAATTATCACATAGAGAGATATAAACACAAACGTGTTAGGAAAGAGTGGTCATGGCTTATGTAAAGAGAAATCATGTCTCTGAAGCAACAGAATTCTTAGAGGGTGTCAGTAAACAAGTGGACAAGAGTAATCTAGTGGATATGGTTTACTTGGACTTTCAGAAAGCCTTCAGCAACGTCTCTCACCAAAGACTCTTAAGTAAAATGAGCTGTCCTGGAATCAGGTTAATAAAAAAGTTGTCCAGATCAGTTTAAAAGACAGGAAACACAGAGTAGGGATAAATGGTCCATTTTCAAAGTGGACGGGGTAAATTGTGAGATCCCCCATGGATCTGTACTATTGAACATATTCATAAATCACCTGGTAAGAGAGGTAAATAAAGAGGTGGCAAAGTTTGCTGATGATACAAAATTACTCAAAATAGATAATGTCAAAGCTGACTGAGAAGAATTACAAAGAGATCTCAAAACTTGGTGACTGGGCAACAAAATGGCAGATGAAATTCAATATTAAGACATTCAAAATATTGCACACTGGAAAACATAACCTCAACTATACATACAAAATGGTGGGGTTTAAATTAGCTACTGCTCAAGAAAGAACTTTTGGAATCTTCGTAGACAGCTCTCTGAAAACTGTTCAATGTGCAACACCAGAAAAAAAGCTAACACACATGCCCACACAGAGTGGCCAGCTTTTGCAATTTAATGAGTCTGACAATATTTGGTGCTGTTCGTAAAGCCCTAGGTCCTGGAATTACATAATTCCACTGGAATCTAATTTTTCACTTAAAAACATGTCTAGCTTTCATGGCTGCAGAACAATGCTTGCAAAAGTAACCTATATGTAGCCTAATAAGATTAAAAACCATAACAAAAATTAAAAGAACCCTTTAAAATTTTCATTTTAAACCAGTCCCATAATTTTTGCTGCCTCACTTGTCATTTCTGAACAATAGATATGTGTGTATATGTGCATATGTATACACACGTTTGGTTGGCCCACACGTGGTATATCATGAAAGCAAGAACTGTATGGTAAGTTCTGTCACAGTCTGGAAATAAAGAAAAGTTAGTTCTGAAGAATTTTCTTCATTGTCATTGTACATTTATATGTTGTTTAGTTTTGTTGATAGTTTCTCTGCTATAAAGTATGATATGGTGATCTTTATGTAAAAACTCCAAGTACAATCAGTAAAGTTTTAACTATGTTAACACTGGGCCTTAAATTTGCTCGTTATTCAATAGCATTTGCTCCTGACTTCCTAACTCCAAGCACGGAGCTGATCACCATGTTTATCTTATTTGACCGGTCTCCCATAGAGAAAAAGCTTTGTTCAGCTGCTGACCTTTATAATGCTCCTCTTCATGGAGACATGTCAAACAGTCATACTGATATTGTTTAAACATTTCAAACAATACATGGAAGAAAACTTAAGTTATTAATATTTAATCTTGTTCTTTCTTTTGTCCTAAATAGGAAATGAAAAATGAAGAAACAGTAATTGTAAAAGTATTCTCCACATAAGATTTTTGTACCTGATTTCAAACTATGCAACTAAACTGTGATTCATTGCTGATGAAACATTCTCTCTCAATCTGCAATGTTATGCCCACATATTAAAGAATATACATGTAGTTCTTTCTTTATTTAGGGGTTCCTACAATATCAAATCACAACAACACAGATTACAAGATGAGGGTATTTTCTCTCCACTGACGCACCATGATGCAAACTGAGAAGGGCATGAGGTCCCAGAGGATGGCTGTAGCATGCTTCTGAGGATTCCATCAAGGGACAATGGTTTTAATGTGTAAGCATGGCCCAGGAGAATTCCTGCCAATAAAAGATACCTAGGGAATGCACTCAATCAGTGCTTATTCTGAGCCATAGTCACATCTTCCTTCACAGTCAGCACCTCCCATTTTCTAGGCTGGATCAATGATTGCTGTACCTCTGGCACAACTGGTTTGTCCTTTGTGACCTTCCCTCCAAGATGCTTTTCCCCATTGGGAACCAAATTTCTCCAGTAGACGTGACTGTAACCCGGAAGTTTAGTTCTGAATTTCCTCGATTCTATCAGTTCAAAGCAAGCATATAGTTACAAAACACAACTGCGTAGTGACCTTTTCATTATTGGGTTAGTTAAACAATACTTACTAATAGCATTAAAGCAACAAACAAAGGACCCAATACAACTCCCACCAAACTCCTGTTGATTTTCAGAACTGCAATACCAGGTTCAAAAGCATTGTTTTTATGCTTTAGATGCTGCAAAAAAAATTAGCTGGTCATAAATAATAAAGTTTTATTTATGCATTCTGTGGTATCATATTCCACACCTTGGCAGTATTAGATTTCAGAGATTATTTGCTTAATCACAGTTGATTGGAATCTCTTAAATTAGTACAATATCTATATTATTTCTAAAATATAGTGCGTTTTTACATTGTTTGTATCCTAGAGAATTATTCTTCTGTGCTTTGGAAATAATGAACTCATTGTTGCTTCAGTTACAGTACTTACTCATAATTCACAGAGTATGAAACCAGAAGTTATAATACATGCAATGAATTGCTTATTAGCTCACACAAGACAGCTAACCTAAAACAGAATACATGCAGCTATAGTGCCACCTTTTGGTTAAAATGCCTTTCATAGAAATGTAAAATTTCCCTTGCAAACTGTCAGAAATGAACTATTTATAGAATGATGAATGAAACATTTTAGGAGGAGGATTTTTGTCATTTTAAGCAAGAAATATGTATAATACCTTATATCAGTAAAGGAAATGTTTATCCATTCTTTTCATATGAGCCGCTGCTAGTAACATTGAAGCATTTTAACCTGTGACTGGCCAAGGAGGAACACTATAAACCAGCCAGGGAGCAATAAAGCCTAGAACTATCATCAAAAGACGCAGAACACAAAAAGGAATTGAAACAAGTAGGTAAACGCATGTCAAATAAACATGAAACATTCATAATCTGAAATGATGTGTAGAAAATAGTTGAGAGGCTTATTTATTTTTAACTAACGTCACTAATGTGGTAACCCAAAAGCAAATCTAATATAAAATAATAGGGATCACTACTCCCTCAAAAGATTTATGAAAGTTACATGTACTTTATGGACCACTGAACTTTCTCTCTGTGTATATTCAGGAGCATCATATCAAACTAATGATCTGAGAAAGTGCAAGACTACAAGAGTCATATTGTTTCTAGTAAATGTGCTCACAGTGCATCAGCACACCGTGATCTGACCTACCGTTACAATTTATTTCCTCTCTTTTTAATCATCCAGGTCTTCTCAGACCTGAAATATGCATATTATACTTTAAAAAGAATTCTAATACCTACATTAAATAAACTATTGTATATTCTGTAGAAAAAAAGTTAAATTAAAAATTATGACTTTGTATACCCCACAGTGTGAACAAAAATCCAGTAGACAAGTAGATCATTTTCTGCCTTTTGGTAATCACACCACTCCCAATCTACTCAGACTTACCTAACTTCATCCAATGTATATTATCTGAAAGCCCAAGAGTGTATCTGAGTAACTGAGGGCAGAAGTCAGCTGTGTCCTCGGTTCAATTACACAGAATGTGATTAAATAAAATACATTTTAGAATTCAGTGCACTGGGTTGTCCAGAAATATATTATTCTGAGTCCTGTTCCAGTTCATCTCCTGATGCCTTGTCAGTTGTTTTAATAATGAGCAAGGACTTTTTTTAATATAAAATGAATGCCAGTGATGAGTTCCATGAAATGAGCAGCAAACCACTGGGGGAAACAGCCACCCCAAGGAAAGAGATCATGGAATCCCACTCACAGAGAAAGAGAAAAGGCAGCTGAAGTATTGCTATTGTGAAAGGCCATTATCACGATACAAAGTTGTTTCACATTTCTTATTTCCCACCATGTGCAGGTCCTTTCTTAAGGGCTTACAAGCCCATTACTTTCTTGTATCATAGTTATAGATAGCTGTATTATTTTGCCTACAGTGGAAAGGTGGGAAGGAAGCCACACTAAAGAAAGGTATCGTCCTACTCCAGTGTCAGAGGCTTAAACAGTTGTGGTATTATGATCTTTTTCTGTCTTCTTATATATCCCTTTCCTCATGCTTCCTAAAATTTGGCTAGTGCTGCACATTCAGCAGATGTTTTCAGAAAACCATGAGAATTCCAATATTTCCTTTTTGAGTTGTAACAGTTAATTTAGGCTCCATCATGTCATATATACAGTTGGAGTTATGTTTTCCAATGTACATTCCTTTGCTTTTATTAACATTGAATTTCCCCTTCAGTTTGTTGCTCATTCACCCAGTTTTGTGAGATCCCTTTGTATTTCTTCACAGTCAGTTTCAGCCTTGCCTATCTTGAGTAATTTTGTATCTTCTGCAAACTTTGTCACCTTCCTGTTTACCCCTTCTACCAGATCATTTATAAATATGTTAAACAGCTCTGGTCTCTGTATAGATTCTTGGGGAACCCACAATTTGCCTCTCTCCACTTTGAAAACTGACCATTTATTCTGACTCTTTCTTTCCTTTTTTAACCAATTATGCATCCATGAGCAGACCTTCCCTTTTATCCCACAACAGCTTACTTTGCTGAAGAGCCTTTGGTGTGAGATCCTGTCAAAAGTTTTCTAAATGTCCAAGTACCCTATGTCCATGAGATAAGGGTTATCTGTATGTTCGTTGACACCTCTAAAGAATTCTAATAGATCGTGCAGCGTGATTTTCTATTACAAAAGTCATGTTGACTCCTAACATATTGTGTTCATCTATCTAAAATAGATAAGTCAAAACTATAGTAAATTACATAATTAACTGTCAGAATTGCATCCAAAGCCCTTTTTTAAAAAAATATATCACTCTTACATTAGCTATAGAGGATGATTTAAGAGTAAGATACATACCACAGTTAGTAATTCTGCAATTTCATATTTGAATTACTTCAGAACTTTTGTATGAATACTATCTGTTCCTGGTGATGTATTACTGTTCAGTTTTATAAATTTCTTCCAAAACCATGTCTACTGACACACCAATGTAGGACAGTTCCTCAGATTTGTAACCAAAAAATAATGGTTCATATGTGAGAATCTCTCTTGCATTCTCTGCGGTGATCAGTGCTTCTCGTCTGGTCAATCATGATTCTAGAACTATGCAAAAGACATTGAAAATTGTGTTGCAATATAAAGCAAAGAAAATCTTGCTCCCTCCATTCCTCAGACACTTATCCTCCAGGTTCAAGTATTCTCTGTCAATTTCTGGACACATGGACTCATGCACACAGAGCCTTTTCTTGTTTTCACTGATAACCTTTTTTTACATTAACTTTTATAGTAAATGAGTATGTTTTGAAAGAGGGAGGAGGGTTTGTGATTTTTTTCCCAATTTGAATAAAGGATCATCAACCTGAAAAATATGAAAAACTCTGATCAAGACCTTTTAAAAAAATAATGATATTCTTTGCAGTATTTATTAAATATTAACCATTTAAATTAGAAAAGCCTGTGACATGACTTGCTTGGGGCAATTTCTCCAATTAAACTGTAAATTAAATGTGCCTATGCAAGTTATCTTTCAAAAAGTATTCCTATTCAGAAAGTTTCAGAAGGACATGAGAGACACTATAAATACACTCCAAGGTTCATATTCAAAAGTAATGTGGTGTAAAGTTCACATTAGTGGATGCAAGTGATTCTATAAAAATTACCAGGGGAGCAGAAGCTGGTTCTGCCTACACTTAGAGTTGTGAGCATGGTTTTCAGCTTGACATAACTCCCTTATTAGCTCTCATCTAAGTAAGAGCATCAATAATAGAGTGTAGACATGGCAGCCTAAATGGTAGGACAGGCTGGCCCAGAGTGTGTGTCTAAGGTTTCAGAGGGGCATGTATTTAGCCTGACCAGAGCTTGCTCCATCATGCCTGTGTTTTAGCGTTAGCTTGATAACTCAAGCAGATGTAGCTCAAGTATGTTTCTTCAACATGCAAACCATATCCCTAATTCCAAATGTAGTTATACCTTAGTTATATCAGTTTAAATCTGGATTAATGATGATAATAGAGTAACTAGGGATATATTTAAACCAATTTAGTCAGAATATGACTGAATGTAAGAAACTGCTATTGTACATCTTTACGGCACTGTAAGATCAAATTCAGACTTGGGCTTGAGGCCCGCTCCTGCTTCCTTTTCTATACAAATCTCTCAGGTTTAGGTTTTGGCTTGAGATCAGGGTGGGCAATAAAACAGCAATGGTTCATCAGGGTTAGTGCCTGGTGGGCCACTGCTTCTCTATTTACTTGCACTTCCACAGGCACAAGCGATTGCAGTGCCCATTGACCAGGAATGATGATCAGCGGCCAACGGGAACTGTGATCATCTGTACCTGCGGAGATGTGGGTAAATATGGTGGTATGTGGGCTAATCCTAGTGGACTAGATCCGGTCCATGGGCCAGTATTTACCCATCCTTGCTTTAGATTCTAGGATCTTGAAGAGATGGAAGTTATGAACATAAGTCAAGCTGAGAACTCAGGGTTTGAAATGTATTTCTTTGCAGAGTAGATGCATAACTCTCCCCCCATCTTGGGAGTCACCAAAAGTATCACACAATCCCATGGGCCAACTTCCTTTGTTTTTTCTACACCAAGAATCTCCAATGAAAACAGATTCCAGTGAAAACAGAAACAACCTTTCCTAGCAACTGCTCAGTGAATCAGCATTAACTCTTCCATTTCCTTCCAATCATAGAATAATAGGACTGGAAGGGACCTCGAGAGGTCATCGAGTCCAGCCCCCCGCCCTCAAGGCAGGACCAAGCTCCGTCTACACCATCCCTGACAGATGTCTATCCAACCTGTTCTTAAATATCTCCAGAGACGGAGATTCCACCACCTCCCTTGGCAATTTATTCCAATATTTGACCACCCTGACAGTTAGGAATTTTTTCCTAATGTCCAATCTAAACCTCCCCTGCTGCACTTTAAGCCCATTACTCCTTGTCCTGTCCTCAGTAACCAAGAGGAACAAATTTTCTCCTTCCTCCTTGTGACACCCTTGTAGATATTTGAAAACCGCTATCATGTCCCCCCTTAATCTTCTTTTTTCCAAACTAAACAAGCCCAGTTCATGAAGCCTGGCTTCATAGGTCATGTTCTCTAAACCTTTAATCATTCTTGTCGCTCTTCTCTGTACCCTTTCCAATTTCTCCACATCTTTCTTGAAATGTGGCGCCCAGAACTGGACACAGTACTCCAGCTGAGGCCTAACTAGTGCAGAGTAGAGCGGCAGAATGACTTCACAAGTTTTGCTTACAACACACCTGTTGATACAACCTAGAATCATATTTGCTTTTTTTGCAACAGCATCACACTGTTGACTCATATTCAACTTGTGGTCCACTATGACCCCTAGATCCCTTTCCGCCATGCTCTTTCCTAGACAGTCGCTTCCCATCTTGTATGTATGGAACTGATTGTTCCTTCCTAAGTGGAGCACTTTGCATTTCTCTTTATTAAACCTCATCCTGTTTACCTCTGACCATTTCTCTAACTTGCTAAGGTCATTTTGAATTATGTCCCTACCCTCTAAAGAAGTTGCAACCCCACCCAGTTTGGTATCATCTGCAAACTTAATAAGCGTACTCTCTATCCCAATATCTACATCATTGATGAAGATATTGAACAGTACGGGTCCTAAAACAGACCCTTGTGGAACTCCACTTGTTATCCCTTTCCAGCAGGATTTAGCACCGTTAACAACAACTCTCTGACTACGGTTATCCAGCCAATTATGCACCCACCTTATCGTGGCCCTATCTAAGTTATATTTGCCTAGTTTATCAATAAGAATATCATGCGAGACCGTATCAAATGCCTTACTAAAGTCTAGGTATATGACATCCACCGCTTCTCCCTTATCCACAAGGCTCATTATCCTTCACTCAACTGCAAACATGCTATCAGAAAGCCTTTTATGTTTGCAATGCAGACTGAACAGAAGAAGCCTTCTGCAAAGCACTGAGCTTCACGGTCACAGGAGCACAGCCAGAATTTGGCAAGTGGCCATTGCAAGGCCAGTAAAACAGTAGGCTTCAGTAAGAATACCAGGAATGACCATGAATACCAGCAAATAGTGAAGAAGCCGTCAGCATTACATACTTGCACACTGCACAGAAATAATAGTAAGTCAGTGACAACCAGACAAGGAATTCCAGGTAAAAGCTTCAGTGATAATGGGCCGCAATTTTCCTGTGCACATTTTAGGCTATTCGCTATGGATTGGGATTTTCATCATAAAACCCCAAATCTGGGAATCCAGTTCCAAACAAATCTGGTTTAAAAAAGTCCTTCTCCATGGACTTTGATCTTCCTTAACACCCACCTGCTTCCTCTTCCCACTGACTCCACTATTTCCGTACTGGCCTCCTCATTACTATGCAGTAGTTGGGTCATTGTTTTGCTGTTGTCCTGTAGTAGTCTCTGCTTTCCTCATTTGAAATAAAAGGATATGTTTGAAGGTGTGATTTTGGGTTTGATTTACAAGTCCACTGAAGTAATGAGAAGACCCTGAACTAAATCACACCTTCTAACTTCACCTTTCTCTTCCACTAATTTAGAGCTCTTTCCTCTCTCTCTATGGTTCTTTCTGTTTTATGAAGGGAAACTTCTTCAGCCTCCAGCTGTTGCTACAGGAACCTCCCTTTTTTGAGAAGTTTTTGATGATGTTACTTTCCCTGGCACAATTTTAGTGGTTTTTTTTTAAGCTTTATAAATCAGCTTCTATCTGTGAGACACAACATTCTACATGAAGATTTACAAATCTTCAACAACTTGGATGGCTGATAAACAAGGAAATTCAGTAACAAATATTGTAACATCTTATTACCCAAATGTCTACATTTTTAAAAAGTCTCATTTCTGGACACAAACATCATAAACTCTCTTTAAAAAAACAGTTCTGATAATAATTGAACTCAGTCTGGTTTCTACTAAGTATAAATGGAAATGTATGTTCAACAGTTGCTAAGATTCCATTTGATAGACATGGTACTATTGTTCCAAAAAAGAAGTACTATTTGAACTGGAAAGATGATAAAGTGAAACATCAAGGTCAAATTGGCTTTATTGCACTGTGGAGGACAACCAACTACTGTGCAAGATACAAAACAGGCTAGTTCTGGGTCAAACTATTTCACAAAGTTCCTTATTAACAAAAACAGGCAAGAGCAAAGCATGACCAGGTAATTACAAGGTCAAAACAAAACTGGGTTTGAATTCATATTTTTGTGGAGAGGAAGGATTAATGGCTACATGGTGTTCCAGCTAAGCAGCAGAGTTCCAGTACATCCTACTCTGCATTCTTGATTTAAGGATGTCATTTAGGCTACATCTACACTACAAATTTTCTCAGCAAAAAATATGCTGAAGGACTCATTAGCATAAGTCACAATCTCATTTGCATATTTTCTGCCAATCCGGTTTTTGCGCTAGGGGTTTTTGCGCAAAAACAAGCAGTGTGGATGTTTCCTTTTTGTGCAAAAACCCCTTTTTGCGCAAGATCCTTATGTCTCAAAAAAGGAGGTTTACCGATCTTTCTCAAAAAGGAAATGTCCACACTGCTTGTTTTTGCACAAAAACTCCTAGCGCAAAAAACGAGCGGCAGAAAATATGCAAATGAGATTGCAACTCATGCAAATGAGTCCCTTATGAGCATATTTTCTGCCGAAAAAATTGGCAGTGTAGTAGCCTTAGAGTCAGTTGCAAGGTACTGAACACTTTCAATTCCTCAAGTCAGGAACTCAAGTTTTCTCCTCCTGTAAGTGGATGCCATTCCAGAGTACAGTGGAATTGATACCAACTTAAAACAAGAGCATGGCTTGCACCAGAGGAGCTGGAAGGGCTCATCCTCTTAACAACTTTTGTCAACAGGAGAAGTTTGACAATTGGGGTTGTGCTGAACTCTATCTTCATGTGACATACAATCTCACTATTCCACCTGTGGCTGGTTTTCACTGCAGGAGGGTTTGCAGGACACAAGCTATGTGTGTATGAATCAAACAGTGCTGAGGAGCACGTAGCACAGCAAACAGTAGCCTCAAACTACCACTCATAAAACACCACAAACCTATAGATCTTGGCAACCTACCAGCAACTGTTCCACTTGTTGCAGGTTACTTGCACGCAAAAAGTTATGTATAATGTTTTCAACTGGGCCTAAGATTCTGCTTCTCTCCGTCCAACCCTCCCTTGCATTTTCTAGTGCTGTTGTTAGCACTACAGTCCCCTGATCCAACACCCATTGATTTACATGATTGCTGAGTCAGGGACACAGTTCACAGGGACAGAAACTGTAGCTGGCCCCTGCTTGGGAACTCTTTGGAGTCTCTTTTTTTCTTTGCTCATCTAATCAGGACTAGCCATAATTTCATCCTGTGTGTGCTGTTAAATCAGTTTATCCACCACTGAAGTGTAACAACAGAAGAAATCAGCTCTTTCAAAGCATGTAGCAATACGCACTATTTATTGTAGGATACAAAACTGAGGAGTATACTGCATTTGTACAAAATAGACTTCAGGGAGCTTTTCACAATAGAACAGAATTCCACAAACTAGAATTTGACCAGTAAAACAGAGCTAATGTTCTTATTCTATCAACTATCATTATGGAATCCTTACTGATACCATAATTTGACACTTAAATCTCATCATGCCATTCATATTGAATTCCTCTAAATTATCAGAACAATCTTGAGTAATAAAGACCAATGCCAAACTTTGATTTAAAAATAATTTCATGTGTTTTCTGATCTATACTTTTATTTACGGTTATAAAACAAAAATGAAGTAAATACATATGGAAAAGACATGCTTAAAGATGGGAAATAGTAAGACAAAATAAAGGGTAAAATCCCTATAAAATCTAAAGTAAATTGGCTTTAGCTTTGTTATTTAATATGTTTTAGTTAGAGCCATACTGAAAGAGACAATTGAATGTAAATTATGATCTGTAAACATACACATGCACTAAATGGTGCCAAACTTAGGTGCTGCCATGAATTCAGGGCAGGACAGAGCCAGCTCATTCCGGATGTAATCCTTTGCCAGCTCTCTGCTCCACAGGGTGAGTGCTGTAGTAGTGGGAATTGTTTTTTCCTCATCCCACGAAAATCCATGATTGCAGAAGATTTTTTCCCATTCTGCATTTTGATGAAATAGAGAACTTTCAAATATTTTCATGGAAAGTGAAAGATGCACCCACCCTAGTACTCAGTATTCAGAACACTCACCTGGGGTGTGAGAGAACCAGGTTCCAGTCCAACTTCCTGCTCTGAATGTCAGGCAGAGTAGTCACTTAAACCTGATTTTCTATATCACCAGGCTGTTGGTGGGGGGAGGGGGTTTGCTTTCAGTATCTCCTGTTGGAATTGTTCCACTTTGTATAAATAATTAAATATCGTTGGGCCAAACACATTGATTCTATAGGCTGGTGGTTAAGACACTCACCAGGAATGTGGGACAGACTGGGCTTTCAACCCAGGTTTCTGACATCCCAGGTGAATGTCCGAACACCAGATGTAGGGTCAATTTCTCTCTCTCTCTCTCTCTCTCTCTCTCTCTCTCTCTCTCTCAATATTCAATTATTTATATAAGTGGAACACCTCCAGCAGCGGGACTGGTAGAAGGAGAAACTAACTACCACACAGTGGTTACGACACTCATGTGAGATATACAGAAGTAGGAAGAGCAGGGACTTGACTTGGGAATTGAGAAATCTTCCCAACAAAAAGTTTATCTGAAACTGATATGATCCCACAAATAGATTCAGTTATGACATCTGGACATTTAAAAAAGAATGTCTAAAAATCCCCGACCAGCCTGATCTTGACGCAGCACATCCATTCTGCTAGATGACTTGCATGGAAAGAGAAAGCTCTGCCTCCTTCCTACTCTCTTGAGATGGTAGCACCCTGCATGCACACTCTTAGCAGTACACAAAGGGGGAGCCGCTCCTGTTCTCAGAGAAGTGCCATCCACCAGCATCAGCTAATGGGGAACTTGATGTGTTTTTCTTCTGTAAGTCAATTGGCAGAGGGCTGGGGAGTTTATCACCTTCTTTGTAGCAACTTCAAACCACAATAAATTAGATACTAAGCGTATTCCTATCTAACTCAAGTATTTGGTTGAGTTGTTAATTAGTTGCAGCTTGCAGCCAATTTCCAGGGCAGTTAAAAACAACAGTTCCAAGAGGTAAGAAACATGGGATTTTGGTGATGGACCTTGGTCTTATACCTTACGGACCCTTGAAGGCCAAAGTTCTCACCATTCTGCACTCCTGAGGCAGTAGGCCACAGAGAGCCTACTCCACATTAGGAGTTATATAGTAAGAGCTTTCTAACCTCTGCACAAGAATCAGGTAGCATACATTCCCTGCCTTCCCCGCCCCCCCATGTTTAAGTTGAATAAAAGTTGTGGTTCACTGCTATGAATCTATCCATGTATCTGTCCTAATTTTGCTGCTGTGTCCACAGTAAGGCACTTCAATCACTGTTAGCTTTTGTGCATGGCCATTCAAGGCTGTGGGTGAGGAGAAAGGAATCTTTTGTTTTTTCACCTCCTTGCATGTCAATACAAAGGTAGGGGAAATATAACCCACAGATTCTAGGCTCACAATCAGAATATGCAGATTAATTGTACAGAACAGGTATAGGATTTGTTTGGATAGTGCTAACATTTTCACTTTATCATAAAAAAGACACAAACTGTGTGTGTCTCTATGCAAACAAATATAAATAATTACATTTGTGCAAATTTTATTTAAATTAAGATTTTCTTTCTCTTTCTCCCCCTCCCCAATTTTGTCTAGTTCCTTTCTTCAAATAAAGCTTTTTCAGAGATCAAATTCAAACCTACATAATAAGCAAAATAAGCTAAAAAGCTGCTTTCGAGGCAGCTTTTAATAATAAAACATCTAATAATATACAAGTGACATCTGATCAAACAGTTTTATAACTACCATTCCAGGGTATCAATCTTAGGCTTAATTCAAATCTCTTACTTGAATATTTTTAAGCATTTTTTAAAACTGCAAATTAATTTCTTGTAATGTTTACTTCATGTTTCTGCCATATATGCACTAGTATATTTAGCAAAACCAACAATAGTACAACCTGTAGAGCCTAATTTACATGTAGTAATATGAACTTTCCATCATTTTATGTAGCATTCCTAGAGCTTAAGAACATTGTTTTAGAAATCATACAGGAGGAACTATTTTCTAAAGGAAAATCCATGTCTGTTCTTCAGGTCTTCTGGTAGATAGAGATACCAGACATAGTTGAAGTCCTAAAAGGGTATGGAGGTCCTGCATTAGCCAGTCAGACTGGGCACATCTTCTAAAATGCACATTATTCAATTCTTTGGGATGGTGTGGTGTGTGTTCTCCCAAGCACACATGAAAAATGCAAGAAGGATTGTGTTTCCTGATTAGAGCTGGGCAAAACATTTTAGATTTTTTTTTTTTTTGCCAAAAATGCATATTCACATCTACTAAAACTTTTAGTGAATTTGTTTAAAATTAACCACATGATTTAGTTAAAGAAAATTTAAAAAAATGTTTCAAATTTTACTTACATTGTAATTTTTTACATTGAAATTATAAAAAAAACTAAAATGAAATGAAGCATGGGTCACTTAGAACAGAAAAAAAATCAGTGTTTTCATTTTACTGAACAATTGAAAAAAAAAGTTTTTGACCGAAAACATTTGTAATACATTTGACATCCACCAAAGAAGAAAATGTCAATTATTCACTCTATTCCTAAGGCACAATTCTAGCTTCCCTTGAATGATTCTAAGGGTCCTCCCCCTTCTTAGAGTGTGCCTAAATTCCACAATCTAGAACCAGTTGTGAGAATGATGCCAGTCTTTGAGACAAATGGAGATATGAACATAGTGTTGAAGGCAATACTGTCTGTAGACCAGATTCCATTCTTCACGCAACCAACTTGGTGTAGCTGTGCCAACTAAAGATTGGAGCTTTTAATATGGGCCAAAAGTGCTAACATGATGTGCAGCCTTATAATGTCAGCTACACTCATATCATAGCTGAAAAATTCGATGTTGTACTAGAAGAGTTACATTTATGTGCTTGCAACAATTTCCTATCCTGAAAACAGCTAATAAAGATCACAGGTAGGATAAGAAAAATTTAGCTTTTACATCACTGGTAATTGTAAGATGGAAAATGTTTTTTTTCCCTAACAGGATTGTTCCCAATTGTTTACCACCTGGAAAGGCTGTTAAGATCATTTACAGTGTCAAAACACATGAAACTCCATAATACAGGCTGCAGTCATCCATTGGGAAATCCCATGACAAATCCCCAGGGAAAAGGAAATTACACAAAATGGACAAAGCTGTGAATGTAAAACCCAGGTTCTGCACTTCCACAAGATATTAAAAACTCACCAAATGTGCATTGCACAAGCCAGAGATTAATGGTGCACACCATGTCTTACCAGAATGTGGGTTTCTGCAGGACAGAGGTATAATATTGCATAAGTTACTGTTAGGAAATGCCAAGACGGCAAGTAGTACTGTCCAGCAGTCCCTCTGCCCTCTTTCACAGACACTTCCTTTGTCTGTACAAGTAGGGTTATTAACACAATATTGCTTTACACTCCAGTTCTCCTCCCTTTGGGCTTTTTATAATTCTTGTCACTGAGAAGAAGGTAAATAAAACATTTTAATTATGTGGCTTGACAGAATTCTTCCAGACTCACTCAATTTATTAGGCTTTTAGTAAAACAAATTCATTTAAGAAAAAGTAAAGAGCAGTTTTCATTCTTTCGTTTATTTTGCACTTTGTCTCAATGCAAAAAAGTCATTTAGCATGGTCCTTCCCTTATAGAAATCAAGAAACAAGTCCATGCAAATAAGTCACATTTTACACTGAACTTCGGTTCTCTTTGTGCAGCACAGCAGGCATTTCTAAGAGCCCTGGAAGCATTACTAAGTGTATCAAAAAGAAAAAGTATTTTGTATTTTCTTCAGATTCTACAACAGACTGTTTCTTTGCTGTGTATACTTCAATACTCGGCTCATTTTAGTGGACTTTTACATTTTATACTTTCTCCAGAACTATAATAGACAGTCAATCCATAGACCTTCAAACTCCGCACACAGAAAAAAAATAGCTCTGGTTATATTTGCCACCAGTGGCATTTCTTTTACATTTTCAGTTACATTGAAACAGAACTAGCACGTACATTATGGCACCTGCTCAATTATGATTTTGTGAAATTAGTTATTCTTGCCTAACGGCATTCTACATGCAGTGCATGAAGTCATATAGAATAAATCAGTACAGAATTAGTCTCCATACAACATAAGAAATTTGTCCAATATTTGTTAAGTTAATGGATTTTATATGCAGAGGATTGAAAGGTAACTTTTATACATACACATGCAGAAACAAGAGACACTCATCCATGCCCAGTACTTTTGACTGAGACCACTAACTCCCGGAACCATCATCTCCTACCCTTTCTCCCCTTCCCCCACCTACCCAGTACCCACCCACCCTCATTCATACAAGAAACGCAAACCTCACCCTGACTCACTGAGACCTAGAATTCCAGCTTCTCTTCCACCCCTCAAGCTCCCACCCTGAAAACTCATAGCAAGTTTGTTTTGGTTCACTTTCTCAAGCATCTTCCCACAAAATGAACCAAAGGAGAGAGAGGGAACAATCAAATTGAGATATCTGGAAGGTGTCTTTTCTTTGCTATTCATACGCAAAGAGGTGACTCTAGCTATTTCTATAGCAAGGTTCAGTTAACCTATAGAAAAGATTTAATTATCTATTTGATACGGACTTGAGTGTAATATATACAAAATCTTGTTAAGCTTCTATTGCAAGAAAATATGCTTACCTGATCGTTTTCTTTCTGTGAACAATATGGTCCATAGATCATTATAGATATGGCCTGGTCTCTTCTGCTTTGCAATCCACAGATGTGAACAAGGGGACCAGGCACAGAGGTGAGTAGGGAAAACAGTGCTATTGTTACTTCCCCTTTGGAAATTTGTCCCTATCACTCTGCCTACTTTAGAGGAAGTAGCAACTCTGAGCTCAGAGAATGCTCCAGAAATATTTCAAGTGGCCAGCAATCTCCCTGTCCTCGAAGAGGCTGGGTTTGTCTGTCTCCCAGCTCCCTTCTGAGCCTTGCAAGAAAAGTACTGGCCTGGGATCAAACCAGGCTGATGTGTTTTTATTTCCCTTAGCAGCCCCTGGGAGAATAAGAGAGATCACCTAAGAGAACTGTTATAAAGTGAACAGCAGAAGGCGGGAACTGGGCCTGTCAGGCCCTACCTGAACTCTCTAGTATTAGCATTATCTGTGCGTGCCTGGCGCCCTCAAACTGCAATGCATGGAGAAACTGAGTGGGAGGGAGTGGTTGAGTTCTGTGGTCAGAGGAATTGATCTTCTCTCCTGAGGGAGATGGGAAACTGCCAGTTTTTCCAATCTTGCTTGCCTCTTTTCCTGCTCGGGTAGGGTAAAACGAGAGACAGGAGATGAACCCATTCAGATTAGGCTGCAAGAGAAAATGCATTCTGCCCACAGAACCTGATAAGCTTCCCATTGGGACTCTTCATGAAGGGTGAATCAGGAAATAGATTCTTCCTTTTGCCTCTGGCTTTTCTCAACCTAGCTCACAAAGAAGCCAGCAGCTGCAGGGCCTCAGAAGGGGAAGGAGAGTGGAAGGGAAAATTTCCCCAAAAGGCAAATCCAGCTGTAGGAGATGGCTGAGAATTAAACAGACTCTAGTTAGAGACACAAGATGGCTGAGGTAATATTTTTATTAGAACAATATTATTGCACACATTCCCACCTTGTGTCTCTAATATCCAGGGACTAAAACAACTACAACTGCACCACATTGACTTAAGTTGTTTGTCAAAAATTGAAACAAAAGAATGAAAATCACCCTAAAGAAGAGCTCCGCAAGCAAGAGGCCTGAGCCAACTGCTGCTGAAGAGGAAGTTCAAACTGGCAGGCACTTTATGAGGTGGATTATTTTCCTGCTGCCAGTGACTTGTCTACTTCTGCCCCAAAATTGCAAGCAGTCTGAAGTACCCATTGTAACAAATGTGAGGATTTTAGCATGATCAAGAGGAAACTTGTTGGTTCCTGCCTTAGAAAGCAATTGGGGCGAACACTTAGTACTCGTAGGCCTGCACAAGGATAAGGAAAAGGGAACTAAGAGCTCAATTATTTCCATGCAATTTTTGCTTCAAAGTAAGGACTTGGATTTGTCTAATTTATGTTAGACATTAGCAGTAAATACAGGATCAACCCTCTCCTCCTACTCTTCTTATAATGACCATAGCCCCATAATCCAGTTGGCTGCCGGAAAATATCAGACAATGCAAACTCAGGTCTCCAAGTTCTGAATGTAGTCATCCCATGACCCTGACCGCATCCCAATCTCAGAGGGCAAGCAGCTGCCTGGTATCTAGCAGTGAATTTCAGATGATCAAACCAGTTCCTTGTACCCCAACTCCCTATTGTCATAATCCATGTCCAATAGATGTCATATAAGTTGTAACTGATAACACCGATTATGTGCAATAAATCCACAAAGTGGAACTAAAATGAGTTCAAACTGGTGAGTCTGGGAGTTGGCAAATAGGTTTTCCTCAAAGAAAGAACAGTCCAGTGCCTCTGCCTAGCTGCAGTCACAGTTAGTTATTCATTTGTATGTCAGGGTATGTCTACACTACCACCCTAGTTCGAACTAGGGTGGTAGTGTAGAAATACCCTCAGAGATTATAGCTGAGGGTACATCTAGACTACAGGCTTTTGTCGACAGATACTGTTGACAAAGCTTCTGTCGACAAAGAGCGTCTAGACTACATTCAGTTCTGTCGACAAAGCAAGCTGCTTTGTCGACATAACAGTGTAGACGCAAAGGACAGTGTAGATGCAATAACACCTTCTGTCGACAGAACTCCATCAACAAAAGGTGTTATTCCTCGTAAAATGAGGTTTACAGCCATCGACAAAACTACTGAGTTCTGTCGAAGTTATGTCGACAGAACTCAGCGGTAGTGTAGACGCAGGTATAGTTTTGTCAACAAAAGTCCACTTTTGTCGACAAAACGCTGTAGTCTAGACACACCCTCAGTTTGCACTGCAGCAATCACCAACAGGGGAAGAACCAGCATGGAACCATGTCATGCAGACTTCATGGCTCCTTTTCTCAGCATGAACTAAAACTTCTCCTAGGGGAACCTTTCAGAAGACTGCTTTTCAAATGATCTCTGAGGGTATGTCTACACTACAGCACTTAAGAATTAGTTAATTCGAACTAAGCTAATTCGAACTAGTGCATCTAGACCTAAAAACTAGTTTGAATTAGCGTTTTGCTAATTCGAACGAGCATGTCCACATTGAGTGGACCCTGAACCAAAGTTAAGGCTGGCCGGAAGCAGTGCTGGCAGGGCATCAGGTTAGGACTTAGAGCGTGGAGCTGCTGCCTCAGGCTAGCCGAGGGCTGTGCTTAAAGGGACCCGACCCCCACCCCGGACAGACAGTTCTCAGGGTTCCCCGCTTGCTTGTCTACCTCGATGAGGGACAGCAAAGCAGTCCTGTCTTGGAGTGCCCTGAGTGCCCACACTCGGCACATCACAGCACTCAGCCATCAGCCCGGCTGCACTTGCCGCAGGCTGCCATCTGTGGGAGATCAATTGGGGGGCTGCAGGAGAGCTTCCACCCCGAGGAGACCGCAGAGCCACCCCAGTCCTCCCCATCGGGGGCTCATACCCCATTCCTCCCTCACCTCCTTCCACTTACCTCTCCCTAACCCCCCTTCCTGATGTACAAAATAAAGGACACGTGTGTTCAAAAATAGAAACTTTCTTTATTGAACAAAACTCGGGGAGACTGGGAAAAGGAGGTGGGAGAGGGGAAGAGAGAGGGTGCGAGAGGGGAGGGGAAAACCTGGGAGGAGGGAGCTGGAAGGGGGAAGCCAGGGGAAGAAGGAGGAGGGGAAGTATCAAACTATGGTACGCCATATCTTCAGTGCATAAAGAAAAGTTCTTCATTAGTTCCCGTAATATAAGAACTAGAGGACACCAAATGAAATGAATGGGTAGCAGGCTTCAAACTAATAAAAGAAAGTTCTTCTTCACAAAGCAAATAGTCAACCTGTGGAACTCCTTGCCACAGGAGGCTGTGAAGGCTAGAACTATAACAGAGTTTAAAGAGAAGTTAGATAAAAGTCATGGAGGTTGGGTCCATGCAGTGGTATTAGCCAGGGGGTAGAAATAGTGCCCCTGGCCTCTGTTTGTGGAAGGCTGGAGATGGATGGCACAAGACAAATGGCTTGGTCATTGTCTTTGGTCTATCCCTTCTAGGGTACCTAGTGTTGGCCACTGTCGGCAGACAGGCTACTGGGCTAGATGGACCTTTGGCCTGATCCAGTACGGCCATTCTTATTTTCTAAGATCAGGGCTCAGGGTCGGGGGTCTCACTGGACCACCTTGATTTTCATGCGACCTGCTCCTGGCTTTGCATGTGGCCTTTGGTGGCCAGGCTGGCAGCTATCCTGCCCTAGATGGCCAATTTCCTGTGCCTAGGTTGTGGATGTTGGAGGCCTCCCCCCAAACCTGGATGAGGTCCACGATCTCCGCACTAGACCAGGCGGGCGCCTGCCTCTTGCGGCCCTGGGCAGGCTCCTGAGAACTGCCAGCCTGGTCCCAGGAAGAGGCGGAGGGCTGGGTGGCAGCAGCTGGCTGGCTCGTGCCTTTCCAGGTGCAGGGTCTGCTTGCTGGGTGCTGGCAGGCTTGCACCTGGCACGGGCACCATAGCCAGACCGTGCCCCTTTAAGGGCTCCGGGTCCGGGAGGGGGGCAGAAGAATTTCCCTGGTTGTGCCCAGAGTGGCCACCAGGGCAAGCTGGGAAGGGCTAGCCTCCCACTAGTTCGAATTAAATGGCTACACAGCCCTTAATTTTTAACTACTTAATTCGAACTAGGCGTTAGTCCTCGTAGAATGAGGTTTACCTAGTTCGAATTAAGTGCTCCGCTAGTTCGAATTAAGTTCGAACTAGCGGTTTGTATGTGTAGTGCCTATTAAAGTTAATTCGAACTAATGGCTTTTAGTTCGAATTAACTTTGTAGTGTAGACATACCCTGGATTATGAAAGAGTCAGGCAAGAATCCCTGGTTTATCCTTCACCTTAGAAGGCAAAGGCACCAAGTGATTTACTTGTATTATAGATCCTGGTCAGTAAAAACTGGAAAGGAACCTGTGGGAGAGAGAAACCATCCTAAAGAAAGACTGTCTTGCTAGATAAAGTTTACTTGTTTAAATGTGTTTTATTTGCTTGTGTCCATTTCTATCTTTATCCATTTCCATGGCATCACTTAATCTATGTCTTTTTGTGACTAAACTTATTTTATTTTATTTTTACTATAGCTCAACTCAGTGCTATATTTGAAAGCAGGGTATGTTTACACTTGCTTGAATTAAGCCACAACGTACTGACTGTTTGAAAGAGCAGCAAATTTAATGTCTTCTGTGAATGTGCAGAGATACATCTCTGAAGAGCTTGGGAGCTGGAATTCACTGATTGTTACCTGCAATGTAAGTTTGGGCTGGGAGAGTCATAGAATCATAGAACTGGAAGGGACCTCGAGAGGTCATCGAGTCCAGTCCCCTGTCTTTACGACAGGATCAAGCACCACCTAGAAGAAATCTTCAAGTCATTGTAGATAGTTCTCTGAAAACATCCACTCGGTGTGCAGCAGCAGTCAAAAAAGAAAATAGAATGTTAGGAATCATTTAAAAAGGGATAGAGAATAAGACAGAAAATATTTAATTGCCACTATGTAAAATTATGGTACGCCCACATCTTAAATACTGGGTACAGATGTGGTCACCTCGTCTCAAAAAAGATATCTTGGCATTGGAAAAGGTTCAGAAAGGGCAACAAAAATGACAAGGGGTTTGAAACAGGTCCCATATGAAGAGAGATTAAAAAGACTTGGACTTTGCAGCTTAGAAAAGAGGAGCCTAAGGGGGGGGGGATATGATTGAGGTCTATAAAATCATGACTGGTGTGGAAAAAGTGAATAAGGAAAAGTTATCTACTTATTTCCACAATATAAGAACTAGGGGTCACCAAATGAAATTAATAGGCAGCAGGTTTAAAATCAACAAAAGGAAGTTTTCCTTCACTCAGTGCACAGTCAACCTTGCCCGAGGATGTAGTAAAGTACTTTAACAGGGTTAAAAAAAGAGCTAGATAGATTCATGGAGGTTTAGGTCCACCAATGGCTATTAGCCGGGATGGGTAGGAATGGTATCCCTAGCCTCTGTTTCTCGGGTAGTGGATGACAGTGGAGGGATCACATGAGGATTACCTGTTGTGTTCCCTCCCTCTGGAGCATCTGGTATTGACCACTGTTGGCAGACAGGATACTGGGCTAGATGGACCATTGGTCTGACCAAGAATGGCCGTTCTTATGTTCTAACTCTTGCTGAGGCAGAGAGGTAATCCCATGCCACTCAGCTGTGGGTGTTGTGTCCCCAGTGGCAAATTGAAGTCCTCCACCCACATGGAATGAGAAAACTGCATCTAAGGCAGAAGAATCCTCTTCCCACAGACCCTATAGAAAGGATCTGTCTGGGCATGGGGGTGAGAGCCACTGATGTAGAGCAGAGCTTCAGATGTTGCAAAGGCAACTAGTCTGGATAGTATGGCCCTAAGCATCCCACAGATACCACATGATGCACCCAGAATTCTGGTGTTCCCTAGGTTTGGGTAGCCAGTCCCATGGATGAGAAGCAAACCCTAGCTCATTGATGGAATGGCATGGAAAAAATTCTCTGCAAAGATGATCTCAAGGAGAGTTCCTGCTCTTTAGTCCTTTCCATGATCCAGGTATATTGAATACACAGATAAACATCACAGACAGTTGCTACCTTGTCTGTTGTGGTGAGTTTTAACTAGATCATTTGTGGACTCCTACACATTCAAAGGAAGGTCCAAACCCCTTTGGAAATTTTAGGCATAGTCAGGAAACCTCCTCCTCCATCCCCACCCCACCCACCGATTCATGCACCATAGGCTGAGAACCACTGAATTGGCTTGCTTCTCTTGCAACCTAAAAAATTCACGTAGGTTTTGGCTTTAATGCTTCTTAGTGTGGGAGGCGGGGATTGGAAGTGCATATAAATAAGCCAAATTCAGTCTTTTCTTGTTTACAAACCTGATTTAGTAGAACATATTATTTGATCGTGAATATATTTTCATTGTTGGTCTTCATTTTTAAATGTAACCAGGCTCAGTAACTCAATACTCACAAGTTAAATTAGTTGCACACATTCCTTTCCTGAATTCACTTTAAAAATGTTCACTCCTCCCACAGGATAAGAGAAACTCCCATCATCTTCAATCTGAGTTATTTGGATTCTTGAAAGAGGTGGTAAAACAGAAGAATCAGACTCTCATTATCAATCTTACATGAAATTACTTAATCCTGGAGTGCTATAGCTGTTTTCTACACTGAATTCCCTCCCCCCCCCCCCCGAATAAGAGCTCTTGCTCATCTAATTTAATGAAAAAAGTCATAATCCTCCTCATATCAAAGAAAATAAACTAACATTATTGGTAACCATGCTTACTTCATACAAACCATGTCTGTAATTTACCATTGTAGGAAAAAAAACCCATGGAAACCTTCCCTAACCTTATTTTTGCACTCAAATATTTTGATGGTGCTCACAAATGAACAGTGAACCCTATATCTCCCAGGCATTCAAAAATCCACTAAGAAAGAAAAATGATCAGTTCATCACGTGGTGTATTTTATCCATATCATTATATAAATAATATTTATAATCCTATAATTTGTGGTCATTAAAAATGGAATCCTTGTGTGACGGATTACGTCGGGGCGCGAGCTCTCACCCCCACCTCAGGGGTGAGGCCCAGTGAGCCCACCATCTTAAAGACCCAGGGTCCGGCGGCTAGATGGGCGCAAGCTCCCAACTCCCCTGCTTATGGGTTGAGCGGGGCCCAAAAAGCCCTCCGTCCAATGAACCCCATGGTCCTTCAAACTCACCCGGGGGCCAGCTTTCTGCAATCACGTCCCACTGGGGTCGACTGTCCCTCTCGAAGTTCCCAAGTTTGCTTATGCGGTTGCTATGTGACGTGATGGGGTGTGGGCTAGGGAGACCCAGATCCACCCTCTCCACTGGGTCTCAGCCCGGGACCCTATGGGGTTCAGGTACTACCCTTACCCAGCTGACAAGGTCCCACCCCGTAACACGCCAGCCCATGGGTGCCAGAAGCGCTCTGCCCCGGGCTGCTTCCTAGCTTCCCTCAGTCTGATGGCCTCTTTCCCCAGCACCCAGGGACCTTCCGCTCTGACGGGATTCCCAGGCTCCTCGCCGCCATTCTCCGGGGTCTGGTAGTCCCGCCTCAAACGCAGGGGTGAAGAACCCCCCCTCCTGCTTGCTGGGAACTTTTTAAAGTCCCCACCGGGGCCTGTTCCACCCTCTTCCGCCCCTCTTCTGATGTCCCCACACACGCAGCGTCGGATCCCCGGGGGCGGGGCTGCGTTGTGGCATGCCGACGGGGAGGGGCGGTTGTCCGCCCCTTGCCGCCAGCTGGCATTTTCTCCTGGTGCCGTTTCACCCCGCCCTATGTGACGGTCGGCGGTGCCGGTGTTACAGCCAGGTGCCTGCCCTGGTGTGCCTTCTCTCCCCCTGCTGGGGCCAGGGCTGGGGCCGGGGCTGGTGTCTCACTGCATCTGGTACAGGCCACGGCTGGCCCATCACACCTTGTGATCATAATCTGGTATTTTGTGTTACTATAAAAACCTTTCTTATATTATAAAGCAGTCACCATGCATTTGTCATGTCCAAAGAAATGAATATCATATAAAGTGTACCTGTACAACCTCTGTGCCATATCAGGGCTTTATACCATGATAGAATCATCCACCGTAATCTGCATCATTCCTATTTACATGAAAGGATCTGATCCTATCAAAACTACGGGATATGGTGTTTACTATTATATATAGTATTTATGATCTAAATGAGATTACTTATAACAGTATGTATTATATCTGGTAATATGAGCTTCCTAGACTAGACCCTAAAACCATAAATAGTTTTAAATCATCATCTGGAAAGGTCTCTAAGACGAAGTTCCCTGACCCTAACTTTTCTTTTGAACATGCCATTTTTAATTAGAACTAACAAAAACTCCTTCAGGCATTTTCATGTTATAATGCAGTATATTGGCTGTGCATTGCAGTTATGTTCTCCTTTTTACAGTTTAATGAAGTACTTATGGCAATGTTAAAACAGCCACACAGTGCACACATTTGTCAAACCATTACATTTTTAAGTACCATGCACTCTTTAGGAACTGATTTTAATTGCCTTGTGTAAATCTTTCAGTGTGCTACTGTAGAAAACTTACTTAGTTATTACACAGAGAGCTGTTTGTAGCCTTAGAACCATTTGGGGATTATATACAAAGTCCCCTTTTGAAGATTTAAATTTGAAGAAGGAGGGTTCTGCTTTTTTAGGGGCAAATGAGCGCATGTGCAGTAACAAAGACTGAATGCAAACAAACTGATTCACTCTTGACAGGTAGTCTAAAGAATGTTGTGTAGGAAAGTAAATAAAACAACTAAAAGAAAACAGAGAGAAAAGAATGAAGTGGAGATATGGATGAAAATAGAAGAGATTGAAAGAAAGAGGCCAGAAAAAGTTTGTAAGTACAGTTATTACAGACATATCTGCACAGCTGTCATCTTTGGAGAATGAGATTTATGGGCTGCAATAAGATGGCATGAACTATCTCCCAGATCATAGGTGTTGGAAGTAGAGGTGTAGGGGAGGAGAGTCAAGGGGGGGAGGGTGAAGCAAGGGTGAAGCTGCTCTGCAATTCAAAAGGGTCTGGGACTCCCAATCAGCCGGAACCCTGGGTCCTTTAAAAATTGCCATTGGAGCTCCAGGCAGCACTGAAGGGCTGGTGGGGTGGGGAATCTAGCCACCAGCCCACCCCTTCTGCCCAAGGTCCTTTTGGGAACATGGAGCTGTGCTTTCCCCCCACCCCAAATTGCCCAGGGGACCAGCAATTCTGTTGCCCCCCCCCCCTTGGGTGGGAGGAAGAGATGCTGCACCCCCTGGCTTGAAATAATTTCCATTATATACAGAGTTTACAGGTTACCTCCATGGCTTGCAGCATCCTCATTATACAAATTGTTCCCTCACCCCTGTCCCAGATGAAAAAATAATTAATCTGATGATTCTTCCTCAAGAAGCAATCTGTATGGCAACTATGGAATGTGTTTCCTGCTACCATTCACTTCATGAAGGACCATTTGGGATCTTTAGAATACCATACAAGAGTTCTGAAGACTTGCATATGACTTTAATAACATTGATGCCAACAAACAATGAGTAAGAAATAGCATAGTGAGCATCCTGAATATAATTCTGGTCCATCTCTGACACACACTCCCAACCCATTTTTATCATTAATCTTAAAGGGTATGTCTACACTACCCCGCTAGTTCGAACTAGCGGGTGTAATGTAGTCATCCGCAATTGCAAATGAAGCCCGGGATTTGAATTTCCCGGGCTTCATTTGCATAAAGCCGGCCGGCGCCATTTTTAAATGCCAGCTAGTTCGAACCCCGTGCCGCGCGGCTACACGCGGCACGGAGTAGCTAGTTCGGATTAGGCTTCTAATCCGAACTAGCTGTACTCCGCTGCTCCCGGAGGAAGTCTGCTCCCTCTCCAATTCCTCCCCTGTGCTCTGGGCCAGCTGATATCTCCACTGCCTGGGCCTCCGGAGGCTCCTGCTTGACCCCCTCGCTCAGGGGTGGCCCGCTGGCTGCTCCAGCTAGACTCTCCCCTCGCGCCTGGCCCCACTGCATGAGTAGCTGCCGGAAGCCTGGTCAGTCCCTTCCCAGGATCACTGGGTAGGCCAGGTTCGGGGCCACCACTACCCGGCATCGCACCTGCCGGGGTCCGTCTTGTATGTGCACCCATTGCATGGGATAGCGTCTCACCTCCCCATGAATGCACTGGACAGCCATGGCGGGCCCCCCGCCTCATGCCTCGTCACCGCCTCCTCCCTCACCAGGGTTTGATCGCAGCCGGAGTTGACCAACGCCCAAACCCGCCATCCGTCCAGGCTTACCTGGGTCATGATCCTGGGAGGGTCCCGTCTCAGCAGCTGCCATGGGGCCGCCCGTAGGAACAATCCATAAAGGGTCAGTCTCTACAGAAATGGCCCTCCTGTCTGCACTCAAAGCAGGCCTCCACCGGCTGGAGTGGGACCTCCTCCACTACCACGGCCACTGCATCCTCGGGGTTCGGTGCAAGTCCTTGTCTCGCCCCTTCACCCCATCGGGCCCACGGGATGGGGGGTGCTGCTCCGGTGCTCTGGCCTCTTGATGTGCGGGCCCTTTCAGTGACTGCGGCACTTCTCCCCGGGGTTCTGGAGCTCTGTGTATTGCTCTCTTCCCCTTCCGCGGCCATGTAGTTCTCCAGGATCGACACGGCTTCTCCCAGAGTTGTCGGCTGGTGTCAGCGCACCCAGACCCAACTATCAGGTGGTAAAATCTGCAGAAACTGATTTCTCCTCCTATGAATTATATATGCAAACCCAATGTAAACAGTTTTTGGTACTCAGTTCAAAATGAACAAAAAAAACCCTGTAAAAAATCTAAAGAGTCGTGTAACCAAAGTTCAGCTAACACTCATAAAATCTGCTCTTTACAAAACTGACATCTTTAAAAATACCCCAATTCTCTGTTTCTGCTATACCAGTATGAATAAAAGAATAAAGACCCGAGGACTGAGAACCTTGTGAATAAGAAGGATCACATAATAAATAACTGAGGACTGAACAAGATGGCACAAACTTGTCTTTTCTCCTTTTCACATGATCAGCCAACCTGCTCTCACTTCCTCCCCCCCCAAAAAGCCCAAACCCAATAAATAATGAGAGTTTGGCAAAAGATAATAGCTCTTTCATTCAAATATTGGACCTTAGACTGTAACATTTACAGGAATACTCTAAATCAAGTCAATAGTATACAGTTCCCATGAATCAGAACTATTTGTATGAGTAAGTAGAAAAGCACTCAGAAACCACAGATATGGGTGCAGTATAAGAATTTAAATCAATAGTTAGGGTGACAGAAATGGACATACTCTCTCTGATTTAATTATAACTACAGGATTTTAAAGCTCTGGTGAAGGGTTTAAATATCTTTATACAAACATGAGAAAAAATCATTGTTTCCCAACCAATATAATTTGTAAAGAATGTTTAAAAATCATTTAAATAATTGACCAAATTTTCCACTGTTAAATCGGTAATTATTGCCCTCAGCATTCCGAAGGCCTTTAATTTTCATTATCCCGCTAGAACGTTTACTGTGCATTGGTCAATCTTTGAAAGGCTTGGTCATCATTTTAAAAACCACAGTGAAAAGGAAGAGTTTACCACAAAATGCAAAGTTGCTTTTGAAGTTCACACTGCAGTTATAGAGGTCATTGTGATGCTTAGTGTAAATTGAATCATGCAAAAGTCAATACATAAATATGTTGTCTTTGTTCAATAACGAGATTTTATGCTGTGCCAGTGTGTTTACCATGGAACTCTGCAAAGTCAGCAAAGTAAAAGATTTTAGAATTTATAAGGACTCAAAAAATACTCACAATGTGACAACCTAATAACTCTATTATCTGAGGAATATCTTGTTTATTTAGCAGATATTATATCACCATATATCATAAAAATTATCTTCAGCAAACAATTTATTTCTATGTTAAAATAAGCCCATTTGCTACTATTGTGCTACAAAAAGACATCATTAAAATTTGAAAGTTCTTTTTTGATGCCAGGGCAATATGCAGTATTGATATTGCCTTATAGTCAATTTCTGTCTAGACAAAGGCAATTAGAAGGAAAAAAATATTGGGCTCTATACAGAAAACAGAAACAAAATCTGTGTTTGAATTCAGCATATTTCAAATTTTTAAGTTTTTTTCCCTTATTAGATGTGGGTCTAAAAACCTATGTTTTTCTTCTAATTAATGCACTGCAAACAAGAAACAGTGAATGTAACATTTTATGTAAAAGCCATTCAAATGGTGGGGGTTTATTTTGGCACCTTAAAGACTAATAATTTTTTTATGGCATAAGCTTTCATGCATTGCAAATCATTTTGTCAGCTGCATGAAGTGGGAAAAAAAAAAGAAACAGTAGGGACACAGAGATGGGAGTGTTACATCAGAGCTAATTCAATCAGATGGATGTGGATAATAAGGTGAGAATACCTGAAGTGGAAAATTATTTATGATAAGACAGCCATTCCCAGTTCCTATTAAGATCCATTCTGAAGGCATAAAATTTGCATACGAATTCCAGCTCAGCAGTTTCATGGTACAGCCTGATTTTGAAGGTTTTTTGTCTTGGGGATAGCAAGTCTGTACCTGTATGCCTAGAGAGGTCACAATGTTCTCTCACTGGTTTTTGTATGTTACCATTTTTTATGTCTGATTTGCATCCATTTATTCCATTGTGTAGAGACAATCCAATTTCACTTTGTCCAATGTATATGTGCCTGCAATGCCCCTCTGCCATGTACATTTTCAAAAGTGGCAAAATAATTTGACCTCTAAGCCACATAAGCATTTTTTAAATTTTTGTCTTAACTTTTTGGCACTCCAGGATTTGGCAGCAGGTACCACTTGATTCATCAAAAGGAAACACCAGGTCCTACTTGTTCTGAGGCAATATTGTCTTAAACCATCATAGGAGCTATAGAATTCCCTTCCACTCTAAAAAAGGAAAATCTAATCCTGAGAGATATTTAATATGCAAAGAACCTAAGGAGTCTGGAGTGTGATTAGAGTGGAGATGGAAGTGGAAGGAAAGATAACCTTTTAGTCCCCTTTAATTAGTGACTGAAAAATAGTACTAAAAATCTATATGGGCAAGATTTTGAGAAGGGCCCTAGTGATTTTGGGCACATTAATTTTTGAATATCAGGCCCGAGACACATTATAGCCATTTATTTGCAGGAATAAAGTGCTTATTACTTTCAAAAATCGCCCAAAATTGAGGCATCTAGCATGCCTTTTGAAAACCATAGACAAAGTCTCTATTTAAACAGTATAAGGAGTGCTACTTTTACCCCTGAAAGGTTGTTGTGCCTTACTAACAACAAGGAAAACGGTCAATAAATTGAGAATCAGAAAACTGCCCCAGTTACCTATATCTAACTCCTTCCCTCCTATGTACAGTCATACAATTCATTTGCCAGTCAACTTCAATATTTTGCTCTAGCCAGATTTAGAGAGGGAGATAGTTATTGGCCTTCCTTTCTTAACTCAAAGTTCTTCTCAGTTTTATTGGTACTTCAGAATCCTACAGATGCAGCAGAAATATAACCCATTTAATGGGGAAGTTTGCTCTACCAAAGCATGTGCCATCTATAGCTGAGTAATATTTTTATCCAAAATTTTTATTCCACTAAAAAAAGCAGATATCATCAAATATTATGAAAATCTGTATCGATCTTATGGAATTGTTTTGCTGGAAAGAAACAAATTGGCAGGGTTAAAACTGGCTAAACATTATCAAAATAAACTACTTTGATGTTTCAGACTAGATTTAAAAAGCTGAGGCAGGGGAGGATGAGGCAGACATGTACTTCCTTTCACTCAACATGCCAGTGGTAAGGGGCACTCATCTGGGAAAAGCAGATGCAAATCCTTGATTTGGAGCAATACAGATACTCTGAGCTGCATTTTGTTAAAGCGGTTCTATTTCACACAAATAAATATTCACTGAAACCAAGTAGAACCAGGGGTTCTGCAACCTTCCTTCCAGTGAGCAGCCCCATCATTGGACCTAAGAGGGAGTAGCACCCATCACTGCTGTTTTATGACACTTGTAGCCCTTTATGTCTTTTGCCTTTAAAATAATTAAAATGCAATTAAAAATAAAGTGTTTAATTTCAGGTCAAACAAAGCATTCTGTATGCCCCCAAACAAGATTTTTCTGACTTCTTTGATTGATTTGTTAACAATTCTGGAAAACTTTGGTTTCAGTTCAACCCAAACTGAAGTTTCTTTTCCCCTCCTGATTTTTCAAAATTGACGAAAATTGAAAAATGGGTTCTTCACACAGCTTCAGTGCTGAATCTGAAGGCTGCCAGTCGTCCAAATCATACTCACTTGAGAGAAAATGGCACAAGCCTAGGACATACCTCAGGATCCTCTTCTGGTTATCCATATCAGTCCAGACTCAGACATGACCTACAAATAACCTCTTATTTTGCAGGGCAGGAACTTTATTCGTTAGTAACCAATCAGGTAACAGAGAAATAGCCCCATGATTCTGTTTCCTCTCCCCAAAGTTTTACTCTTCTCTCATTAGTAAGTCAGCAGCAGTCCATTGTGCCTCCTGATTTAGCTATCCACCTGCATTCATGCTGGACTTCAGTCTCTTTTTCTACTCTTCCTTTCTGGACAGCTAACCTCTTGGTTATTTGCTCCCTTCCCTGTCTCTGACAGCTCACTCTTCCCCTTCCTCTTCTCTTCCCAGGAGCCTGGTTCAAACTGTCAGTCTCTCTGGTTTACAGGCAGACACCAGCTCTCTTCCTGGAGTTTATTGACATCCACTGTCTCCCTGGCTGTGTCTAGACTGGCAAGTTTTTCTGCAAAAGCAGCTGCTTTTGCGGAAAAGCTTGCCAGCTGTCTACACTGGCCGCTTGAATTTCCACAAGAACACTGACTTCCTACTGCCTGAAATCAGTGCTTCTTGCGGAAATACTATGCTGCTCCCGTTCGGGCAAAAGTCCTTTTGCGCAAAGCTTTTGCACAAAAGGGCCAGTGTAGACAGCTCAGATTTGTTTTGTGCTAAAAAGCCCCGATCACGAAAATGGCGATCGGGGCTTTTTTGCGGAAAAGCGCATCTAGATTGGCACGGACGCTTTTCCACAAAAAGTGCTTTTGCGGAAAAGCGTCCGTGCCAATCTAGACGCTCTGTTCTGAAAATGCTTTTAATGGAAAAGTTTTCCATTAAAATCATTTGCGGAAAATCATGCTAGTCTAGACGTAGCCCCTTTGTCTGAGGCTTCTTGTTGGAATTCTACTGTGAAATCTTAGTCCTTATTCAGGTTTTGTCCCCACAAAGACACCTTCTACCTCCTGCATGCTCCTCTAATTTTCAACAACCTTCTGCTTCTGCCTCCCCTAGGCAACTTCCTCTTTATACTGTTCTAGCAGTCTCCTTCTAACTCACTGCTCTATTTCTAATGTACTAAAAGGGCAACTGATTGCTCTCAGATATTCCCCACAGGATCATTTAAGCCTTATTCTTCCTGAAGGGCCACTGGCCCCAGCACATAAACACAAATCAAACCAAAGTACAGGCTTAATGAAAATGTTAGTTCTAAACTTCTCTGCTTTGGAATAGTGAAGTTTTCAACATAAATAAAAAACTATAGGCAGCCAGGGAACCACACTGTGTCACAGCCCTTTACAATAGCACTTGTGGTTAATGGAGAAGGTTAAAAGCATTATTCTTGTGGTTTAAGAAAATGAATCTTAAAGTAGCCTTTAACTAAAACAAAATTATATGCTAATGTCAAGGAAACCAGACTGTTAAAATAATTCCATATTAAACTGTGGTTTGCCAGCTTTATCTCCTGCTTTTTTGTGTCTGCAATTAAGTCAAATTTGAAAGTATGTGGCAACAAAGGCATGTTTTCATTCATTTACAGTCTGTTGTAATCTGGACCTGAACATTATGGGCCTGCTTCTACTCCCTTTGAGGACAGCAGAAAGTCTCCTGGATAACAATCCAGGATTGGATCCCCTAGATAAGTAAGACTTTCAAATAGGATGTAAAATTGAAACAGTCTTCCATTATGTTATGAATAAGGGACTGCTTCTATTTCTTTATGGTAAATCTGACTCATGGTGTGGCAATAAGTGTCTTGTAGCAATTTTTACCAATTTATAGATCCTAAAGCACAAGAAACTGATGGCTTCTAGAATGATACCTATAATATATGCCATAACATACAATATTAGTTTCCTTTTCACTAGCACAACTTTTGATCATATTATTCCACAATAAAGGACTGCCATGTTTTATACTAGACATTTTATTCAGTCTTAAAACCACTCACTGTACCCCCGTCCACCAAACTATATTGCCTTTAAGTATGTGCTTACCTTCTGTCTATTGGCCCTAGTAAAAGCATATACTAAATAGTCCCAATACAATAACTAAAATTATCACATCTCAGAGGAGTAGCCATGTTCATCTGTAATTTTAAAAACAAGTAGTTCTGCGGTACCTTAGCTATAGTTTTGTTAATCTCTAAGGGTATGTCTACACTACAAAGTTAATTCGAACTAACAGCTGTTAGTTGGAATTAACTTTCATAGTGTCTATACATGCAAACCACTAGTTCGAACTTAAATCAAACTAGCGGAGCGCTTAATACGAACTAGATAAACCTCATTCTACGAGGAGTAACGCCTAGTTCAATTTAAGGGCTGTGTAGCCACTTAATTCTAACTAGTTGGAGGCTAGCCCTTCTCAGGTTGCACTGGTGGCCACTCTGGGCCAAACCAGGGAAACTTTTCTGCCCCGCTCCTGGCCCCGGAGCCCTTAAAAGGGCACAGTCTGGCTATAGCGCTTATGCCAGTTGCAAGCCTGCCAGCACCCAGCCAGCAGACCCTGCACCTGGCACGGCATGAGCCAGCCACCTGCTGCCACCCAGCCCTCCGCCACTTCCCAGGACCAGGCTGGTGGCTCCCAGGAGCCTGCCCGGGGCCGCAAGAAACAGGCGCCCGCCTGGTCTAGTGCGGAGAGCGTGGACCTCATCGAGGTTTGGGGGGAGGCCTCTAACGTCCACGACCTCCGCACCAGGCACAGGAATGCGGCCGTCTAGGGCAGGATAGCTGCCAGCCTGGCCACCAAAGGCCACATGCTAACCCAGGAGCAGGTTTGCATGAAAATCAAGTTAGTCCAGTGAGACCCCCAACGCTGAGCTTAGAACATAAGAACATAAGAATGGCCATACTGGGTCAGACCAAAGGTCCATCTAGCCCAGTAGCCTGTCTGCCGACAGCGGCCATCACCAGGTACCCCAAAGGGGATGGACAGAAGACAATGAGCAAGTGATTTGTCTTGTGCCATCCATCTCCAGCCTTCCACAAACAGAGGCCAGGGACACCGTTTCTACCCCGTGGCTAATAACACTCCATGGACCCAACCACCATGAATTTATCTAACTTCTCTTTAAACTCTGTTATAGTTCTAGCCTTCACAGCCTCATGTGGCAAGGAGTTCCACAGGTTGACTATGTGCTGTATGAAGAACTTTCGCTTTTTAGTTTTAAACCTGCTACGCATTCATTTCATTTGGTGTCCTCTAGTCCTTATATTATGAGAACTAATGAAGAACTTTTCTTTATTCACTCTGTCCACACCACTCATGATTTTATAGACCTCTATCATATCCCCCCTCAGTCTCCTCTTTTCTATGCTGAAAAGTCCCAGTCTCTTTAGCCTCTCTTCATATGGGACCTGTTCCAAACCCCTAATCATTTTAGTTGCCCTTTTCTGAACCCTTTCCAAGGCCAAAATATCTTTTTTGAGGTGAGGAGACCACATCTGTACACAGTACTGAAGATATGGCGTACCATAGTTTTATACTTCCCCTCCTGCTTCTTCCCCTGGCTTCCCTCTTCCAGCTCCCTCCTCCCAGGTTTCCACCTCCCCTCTCCCACCCTCTCTCTTCCCCCCTTCCACCTCCTTTTCCCAGTCTCCCCAGAGGTTAATTCCCCCCCCCCCCAGTTTTGTTAAATAAAGAGAGTTTCTATTTTTGAACACACGTGTGCTTTATTTTTTACATCAGGAAGGGGGGCTAGGGAAGGGTAAGTGGAAGAAGGTGAGGGAGGAATGGGGCACGAACCCCCAGTGGAGAGCACTGGGGTGGATCTGCGGGCTCCTCGGGGTGGAAGCTCTCCTGCAGGGCCTCCTGGATCCTGATAGCTGCCCTCATTGAGTCAGACAAGAAAGCGGGGAACCCTGAGAACTGTCTGTCCGGGGTGGGGATCAGGTCCCTTTAAGCACAGCCCACGGCTAGCCTGAGGCAGCAGCTCCATCCTAACCTGATGCCCTGCCAGCACTGGTTCTGGCCAGCCTTAACTTTGGTTCAGGGTCCACTCAATGTGGACATGCTATTTCGAATTAGCAAAACACTAATTCAAATTAGCGTTTAGGTCTAGATGCACTAATTCGAATTAGCTTAGTTCGAATTAACTAATTCAAATTAAGTTAGTTCAAATTAGTGCTGTAGTGTAGACATACCCTCACGTGCCACAGGACTATTCATTTTTCAAATTATCATGTTTAACTAATAGCTCATTCCCATGCCTTGAGGTGGATGACAGACATGATTATGCATAACACCTTATGGTCACAGACATGAAAGACATTCCTTTACTCTCTTGGGAATCAATACAAATGCAATGGAATGAAGAGCAGCATTCCTGTATTTATAAAATTCCCAGTGTAGTTATATTAACAGTTGTTCATTGCGCCATACAGTACGGCTACGTCTACACTGGCCCCTTTTCCGGAAGGGGCATGTAAATTTCACCAGTCGTCGCAGGGAAATCCGCGGGGGATTTAAATATCCCCCGCGGCATTTAAATAAAAATGTCCGCCGCTTTTTTCCAGCTTTTAAAAAAGCCGGAAAAGAGCGTCTACACTGGCCCCGATCCTCCGGAAAAAGTAGGAATAAGACCCTCCGGAAAAGGGCACTTTTCCGGAGGATCGGGGCCAGTGTAGACGCTCTTTTCCGGCTTTTTTAAAAGCCGGAAAAAAGCGGCGGACATTTTTATTTAAATGCCGCGGGGGATATTTAAATCCCCCGCGGATTTCCCTACGACGACTGGTGAAATTTACATGCCCCTTCCGGAAAAGGGGCCAGTGTAGACGTAGCCTACAAGTATTGCCTCTCTTTTCACTAGCACAGATTTTGATCGTGATTAAAATAATGCTCTCTGCCCTCAGAGGATTCACAAGGACAGGTGACCTTTTGTTGAAAAGTATATATAAAACATAGACCTTGAAGCGAAGTGCAGAATAATTCTTTCAAAATAGTTTTCCTTGAAATAGTTATTCATGGGGAGAAAGCATGATGGATATGTTCGACTGCAATAAGCCAGAACTTTGAAAAATTATGTCTGTTCAACAAACCCCAGTTGGATTTCTTTCTGGAAAACATCTTATAGTGAGTCATGGGCATAAAAAGGTTGTAGATGCATTTTTATGAAATCTTTCTACGTGTCAGATACATTATTTACATAATTATACTAGCACATTTACCCAGTGTTGCTCCAGACCTTAACTCAATTAAGTTTGAGCACATTCCCCTCACTCTCTGACAATGACAAAGGGGAACAGCTATCAATGTCCCCATTCAAATCTGAGGGGAAGTTTCAGCCCCCTTCCTCCCCAAACCCTCCCTACAGAGCATGTGAGGGGATGGGAGAGTCCCACCCAGAGGGAGGCACACCCACAGCCAGCCACTTTCACTGGCCTCATGATTTTGTTTCTTTTCCATAAGGTTTTATGAGACGTGATCCCATTCTAGAAACCTCTCATTTTCATGGCACAACCAAACCCGAAGTTTTAACTTATGATAAGAGGAAACTGTATACAGAATTTGATGGTCCTAGCTCTTACTGGTTAGGAAGAGTTCTTGAACAAAGAGACAAACAAACTCTTGCAACTATATAAGGGTATGTCTAAACTACCACCCTAGTTCGAACTAGGGTGGTAATGTAGGCAACCGGAGTTGCAACTGAAGCCTGGGATTTGAATTTCCTGGGCTTCATTTGCATCTCGCCGGGCGCCGCCATTTTTAAATGTCCACTAATGCAGACTCCGTGCCGCGCGGCTACACGCGGCACGGACTAGGTAGTTCGGACTAGGCTTCCTATTCCGAACTACCATTACTCCTCGTGACCTAGTCCATGCCGCGTGTAGCCGCGTGGCACGGAGTCCGCACTAGCGGACATTTAAAGATGGCGGCGCCCGGCGAGATGCAAATGAAGCCTGGGAAATTCAAATCCCGGGCTTCATTTGCAACTCCGGTTGCCTACATTACCACCCTAGTTCGAACTAGGGTGGTAGTGTAGACATACCCTAATAGATCAAACAATTAAGTCCATGGCTTTGTATGAGTATGGAGGTAGAATGAGGATAGGGAAATATACATACACTGATTGTTCTTGTGGACGGATCTTTGCATTATGTTATGCACAAGGACATAAAATGTGCTGATGACTAAATTCCTCTATTTAAAGGAGATAAGGAAATTCCGAGATTAAAAACGTTGAGATAAATGTAGGCGAGCATGTGAAGATTAATCATGGCTGATTTGTACTTAAAGCAGAAAATTCAGCATGTTTGCAGAAAAAAATATAATGACCAAAAATGAAAAGAGACACAAAATGGATTCAAGAACTGATAAAATGCCTTATGGTGAGACCTTGTGTTCAAAGTATCAAAAAGACTAAGTTGTGACCTAATTAAAGTGTATAAATATCTACATGTGGAGATAATATTGTGTACTTAAAAGGCTCTTCAACATAACGAAGGCACAGCAAGAGCCAAAGGCAGGAAGTAAAAGCCAGAATTATTCTAGTTAGAAATAATGCACAATTATTTTTAACAATGCAGGTGAATAGACTTTGAAACAAAGTCCTGCAGGAAGTGATGGATTCTCCATCTCTTGATATCTTCGTATCAAAACTAGATTTTTTTTTTTGGAAGATGTGCTTTGGCCAAACAAAATGGTTGGGCTTATTATATAGTTATCTGGATCGAGTTTTCTGGATAGTGCTTTATAGGAAGTCAGATTGGATTATCTAATGGTCCCTTGTGGTCCTAAAATCTTTTTTTCTACACTTAAGCTGGCTGCATGTCTTTACCAAGTCCTGTTGCTTGAACCATTTAAAACTGTTCTGGATAAAGTTCTAGAAATATGCCAAATGGAGAAGGAATATGGCATTGAATGAACAACATGACCTAATTAGTCTTTCCTAGGTATATGCTGTAAATGTAAATGAATTTACTATCTAAATAAATATTTGTTTCTGTTACAATATTTTATTTATGCCACATTTGACAAGAATGTCAGTAACTTACAATTAAAATATTTATACTTGGAGTCTATTACCCAGCTTTCATATTAGTGTTATAAAATCACAGAAATGAAATTAATCAGTACACGTCTTATGGCAACTAAATTAATGCACAACATTTCACATATGTAGATGATGCCCAGAAATAAAATGCATTTAACACAGCACATACAAAGAGTCAAGCATTTGGGCTTTCTTGAGCATTTGATTGTATCTTTGGCATAGTTGTGAGAACAGTACAGATTTCAGAGACCGAGGGCACCATTCTCAGATGTAAAGACCATCATAATCTCATTTTACATAGACCCTTACCTTCTTGCTATCTGCTTTCAAGTGCCCACCCACAATAACTAAAGAACTAAAAGCCAATGTACTGCAAGGTATTTAATACTAGACACTCAGTGAGGGTGTCTGTTCTTCTCTAAGGTGTGGAAGGGATTGACTCTCAACTTCCCCATCCCAAGAATTTAGAAAGCAGATGTCAATGTACCCAGCATATAATTCTGGCCCCACTGAAATAAATGGAAAACTCTATTGACTTTAATAGGGCCAGAACTTCACCCCAAATGTTTATTATACTCTTGTAAAGTTGATAGCAGAGCTGGTCAGGACCTTTTTGATGAAACATTGTTTTTTTTCCATTAAAGCATGCCAATTTGTCAAAACCAAACATTTTTGCAGAAGTGCATCACTTTCATAAAGCTTTAGTTAGAAAAGGTTTGTTAGTTCCAGGATGGAATCGAGGAAGGGACTGGGATGGACACACACACAAAAACATGCAGACACACAAACACACATGCAACCTCACCACCATCACAAATAACCAAGGGTACGTCTACACTACAGCGCTAGTTTGAACTAACTTAGTTCGAATTAGTTAATTCGAACTAAGCTAATTCGAACTAACGTGTCTAGAACTAAAAACTAGTTCGAATTAGCGTTTTGCTAATTCGAACTAGCAAGTCCACATTGAGTGGACTCTGAACAGGGCTTAAGGATGGCCGGAAGCAGTGCCGGCAGGGCATCAGAGGAGGACGTAGAGCGTGGAGATGCTGTCTCAGGCTAGCCGAGGGCTGCGCTTAAAGGGTCCCGACCCCCACCCCGGACAGACAGTTCTAAGGGGTGCCCCGCTTACAAACCAGTCCTGGCTTGGAGTGCCCGAAGTACCCACACTGGGCACATCTCAGCTCTCGGCCATCAGCCCGGCTGCACTTGCCGCAGGCTGCCATCTGGGGAGAGGGGGCAATCGGGGGGCTGCAGGAGAGCTTCCACCCCCAGAAGCCCGCAGAGCCAGCCCAGTCCTCCCCATCGGGGGCTCGTACCCCATTCCTCCCTTACCTCCTTCCACTTACCCTTCCCTAGCCCCCCTTCTTATTGATGTACAAAATAAAGGACACGTGTGTTCAAAAATAGAAACTCTGTTTATTTAACAAAACTCGGGGAAACTGGGAAAAGGAGGTGGGAGAGGGGAAGAGAGAGGCTAGGAGAGGGGAGGGGGAAAACTGGGAGGAGGGAGCTGAAAGGGGGAAGCAAGAGAAAAGAGGGGGTGGGGAAACTGAAGGATCAGGGCTGGGGGTCTCGCCGGGCCGACCGCCTCCCAGTACGGCGAGGGAGGGGGCCTCGGCGTCCCCGGGGAGATGGGGTGGAGGGTGCGGAGGTTGAGGTGGGGGGTGTGGACATTGAGGAAGAGGTTGTGGGGGTTGAGGAGGGAGAGGTGGGAGGGGGAGCAGGAGTGGGAGGAGGGACAGCAGTTGGGGGGACAGCTGGTGCAGGATCAGCACAGGGCACCATGCTCTGCAGCAGGAGCTGCAGGTTGGTGCTCAGCCCTCGGAGCTCAGCCAGCAGCTCGTGGCGGACCTGCAGGTCTTCCCGCATCCACGACCGTAGTGTGCGGTGCACGGCTTGCAGGGCCCCAAGGTGCTGGTCCCAGTATTCCTGCTCCGTGCTGGCAGTCCGGAGCAGGCCGCGGGTGCGGGAGCATGTCCCGGGCGGGGTGGTGCGCCCTGCACGAGCAGCTGGTGCAGCTGTAGAGAAAGAAGAGAAGGGGTCAGTTCTCCCTGGGGACGCAGAGGATGATGCCCAGCCCCCTCCCCAACTCCGCAACGTGAGGGTGACCATGTCCTGCACCGTCACAGCTGCTGTGCTTGTACAGAGGCCCTGGTCAGGATGTCTGGCTCTCCCTGGGACTGGGAGCTGCCCCAAGACCGCACCCATGTCCCTGTGCCATGTATAGTGTGGCCGGGGCGGTGGGGGGGAAGGGGAGATGTCCCCTGCCTCCGTGTAGAGGGGACATGTGAAGGGAAATCATCCTGCTGGGTCCTGCCCCGGGGTCGGGAGCATGTCACGTCTCTTTGCACAAGCATGTGCCTATTGGGCAATGGCCCCTGGGTGTCACGCAGCTGGAGCCACCTGCCCAAGGGTGGCATGGCACGTGCTCGCACGTGCACAGGTGTCTGCGTGATCCGTGGAAGGCATGGCCCACGCACGCGGTCCCTGGTCTCCCTCCCACCTCCCCCCCGAACTAGTTAATTCAAACTACTTACCTGGTACGGTCTCCCTGGATGACACTGCTGGCGGTGACCCTTCTGGTGTGCCCAGGTCAGGGCCCTCTGGTCCCGGCTCAATGTCCCCCGGGCTGGTACGGACCGCCCTGCCCCCCAATAGTTGGTGGAGGGCAGTGAAGTAGGGGCAGGTGGCAGCCCCTGCAGCGGCGCCGCCTCTTGTGGCCCTGGCATACGCCTGGCGCAGCTTTTTAATTTTAATGCGCACCTGCTCCTGGGTGCGCCTGTGTCCCCTGCTGGCCATGGCGGCTGCTATGCGCCCATAGACGGCCGCATTCCTCCTCCTAGTGCGGAGATCATGGACGTTGGGGGCCTGCCCCCAAACCTCAATGAGGTCCATGACCTCCGCACTAGACCAGGAGGCCGCGTGCCGTCTACGGCCCCTGGCTGGCCCCTGGGTGCTGGGGGACTGGGCAGGGGACGTGTCACTGGCACTGGCCGCCTGGCTCATCCTGCAGCCACTGGTTCGGGGCAGAGACTCCTGGCAGGGCTGGCTGACTCTAGTGCCGTCTGGCCAGAGTCTACCCCTTTAAGGTCCCAGGGCTGGGGGAGAGGAGAAGAGTTTTCCTGGTTGTGCCCAGAGAGGCCATCAGGGGGAACCTGGGAAGGGCTAGCCTCCCACTAGTTCGAACTAAAGGGCTACACAGCCCTTAGTTCGAACTAGCTAGTTCGAACTAGGCGTTAGTCCTCGTAAAATGAGGTTTACCTAGTTCGAACTAAGCGCTCCGTTAGTTCGAATTAAGTTCGAACTAACGGAGCGCTAGTGTAGCGCCTAGGAAAGTTAGTTCGAACTAACGTCCGTTAGTTCGAACTAACTTTGTAGTGTAGACATACCCCAATAGCCTGGCAGTCAAGGCCCTCACTTGTGACATAGGAATCCCAGGTACAACTCTTTAGCACTTGCTTTGTCTGTGGGGCTCACATCTAAGATGAAGGCCCTGACCTTTGGGCTAGTGGCTTTGTATCAGAACAGAAACAGTTACAGATTTTCACAAAAAGAAATTCTTGTTTTCCAGCCAGACCTAGTTGTCAATGCTTATGAACTCTGCTTTCTATTAACATATCACTTTCTCATTTTGCCAGGCTGCTTTCATGTATACAATCTGCATCTGAGATACTTAAACTTATGAAGTACTTGATGATGTTACAAGATGCAAATAGAGATACCACTAATAGCTACTTAGAGATTTTTTTTCTTGACAAACAGGAAGTTTCTTGGGCAACAGCATTTTCAGGCTGCGAGAGTCTACACAGAGAAAGAAAAGGAGAAATAGATGCAGACAAAGTGAGATGGTGCAGTGCTGATTATATTTTATGCTGTTCAGTGGATTTCCTGTCAGGCTAGTCTGCTGTGTTGGATGTTACAAAAATAAAAGCTTCTGGGGCACAGTTGATGTACCATAAAGGGACAACCAGGAAGCCTATGTTTAATAGCAAGGACAGGACAATAATTGATACCCTTCTTGCTGTAATAAAACCGCTTTAAGAGTAAGTAGTTGTATCATGTCCTGATTGTTTTGAAGATGAATCTGTTTGCATCAATAAGTCTGTCCCTGATGCACTGATTTCATTTTACTTTGTTTCTTTTTCTGGCAATTATGTTAAAACACACATTTACACATTATTCTTTTCAAAAATCTCGGGCTCAGGCAAACCTAAACTACATTTTGGGCCGGGGGAGGAAGGGGGAAGGGGGAACAGTCAAATGTGTTATACAGCAGTTGCAAAAATTCTCATGCCTATTGCTAAATAATTTTTTCTTTTCTGATTGGACACTGGCTCACAGATTTTAAAATTTACAAGGCAAGAATGAATAATGACCATTTGATTATGTATTCTGTTTCCATTGTGAGCACAATAATGTGGACAAAAATCTTTGCATAAAATCAGTTCCATCTTTTTAAAAACTAACGTAACAGTAGTGATTTGAATTGGGACTGCATCTACTATATTTTGCTACATTTCATTTATAAAGCAATTCATTTAATGGAAGGGGAATTTGGGATTTTTAATTTTGTGGGCAAGAGAAGGAAAAACACCACTGGCTGGGCATTTTGCAGGCAGAGTCTGCTTATATCCTTTTGCCCAGTTATTCTAATAAATGACTATTAGTACAGCCAGTCCTGAGTAGCATAAATAACTACATGTATGCCAGACTTTCTGACAGTTCTTGGACGTGATCAAATGTGCAAGAAGAAATTTCCAAACTTCTTAGGTTGAAAATTTGACCTCTGGCATTACCTATCTTCAGAGCTAAATGGCAGGTTTAAGAACTTGCAGCCCTCCTTTTCAACACGTAATGCAAAAAGTGTACTGAGTCACGACAATCAAGAGCAGTGGTGGGCAACCTGCTGCCCGAAGGCCACATGGAGCCCAATGGGGTTCTATGTGTGGCCCACGAGACATTTTGTTTCCTGTTGCCCATACATGGAGTTGCCAGATTCTACTGGATTTTGTTGACATCATTTTTTTCCTACTGGTATCACAAAAATGACACGCACTTAAAGCAAAGGCACATGAAGTGGGATGTGGACTGATTGCACACTGAAGCATTGATATGGTTCAATGGGCACACCCCGCAAATTCTAGGTACACAAGTGCAATTAGCAAATCTACCCTATCCCAGGAGACTGTCTTGGTTACAACAATATTCTTGGTTATGACAATCAAGTGGCCCACTCCTGTGGCCCGCTCACTAGCCTAGGTTGCCTCTCACTAGTCAAGAGAAATGGTCTACTCAGTCAGGACTAAGTTCACCTTCCTAGGGGGAAAAAATCAGCCCTCAAACAAGTAGGGGTCAAGAAATTTTAGGAGTGTCAGCTTACTGCAGGGAAGAGAATAATTCTACCCACCCATGCCCATGAGCTTCAGAACAAGCTGGAGTCCAGCCCAGGGACATGCCCAGGAATAAAAAGTTGGCCACCTAGTTCTCTTCATCCCCAGTGCCAGAGGACCTAGTTCTCCCCTCTGTGGCTCCAGGGCCTGTGGAGCTGGCTCACCCCCAGAGCCCCAGGGCTAAAGGAGCTGTCATCTCCTGCTCAGGTTTGCTTTCTTCACCCCAGCCCAGGAGGAGTACTGTGCCTCCACTGACTGGAGGCTTCCCCCTCCCTCCCTTGTGCATGCCCCTGCAGCCCCCAAACCATTAGCTGTCATGAGATCCAAAGCGATAAATAACACACAAGCCTAAGTACCTTCATAAACTGCCATGGCCAACCTTTCTGAAGGCAACGAGTCTGCTGTTCAGTTGTAGGTGAGGTCACCTGAGAGCAGCATAAACTCACACTTCTTCCATCTATGGGGCATGGAGAGTTCCTGGCCTTGCCCAAAAATACCTGTGACATGCTTCAGTTAGGAGGTTGGGTAGGGCTGAGCCTGGCTGGCTAGCCCGAGACCCTGACAGTGCTACATTAGGCATATTTTAAAACTCTAGGTCAAGTCTGCTAGTGCGAGTCCATCTCCCCAGGCTGGAGACTCACTCCCAACTGCAGTATAAACATTATATATATATATATATATATATATATATATATATATATATATATATATATACACACACACACACACGGCATATTACTATGCATGCAGTATATTATTATCAATCATATTTATTGTGGTAGACCCTAAAAGCCAACCAAGAGCAGGCCCTCACTGTGCTAGGCACTCTGCAAAGACAGAGTCGTAGATGGTCCCTGCCTCACAAGCTTACTGTCTAGTAGAGAATACAGACACAGGGTGGAGGAACGGGTGTAACAGAGAATGAATAATATGATAGCACCAAAGTCTTGTTGGCATCACAATTTTTTGCAGGGGTACAGGAGGGAAAAGGAGAGAAGATTTACAGAGCTCTGGGTGGATACAAAGTTTGCATCTGTATCTGCAAAAATGAGCCACAGATATCCACCTTGACATCTGCAGATACCCGTGGATATAAAAGCAGATATACACAAATGTGCAGAGTTTTAGATACAAAATTTGTATATGCAGCTGCATTCATATGTGCAAAAGTGAGCCACAGATATCCACACTGACATCCACAGATGCACATACCTGCGGATCAAAAGTAAATATCCATGGATTTGCAGGGCTCTAAAGATCTACTTAGGAGGGGATTAGCTAAATAGAAAGAAAAGAGAAGTGGGCTGAAGAGGAAGGGCAGGGGAGAAGTGAGGTGAGGGAAGGGATGAGAGAGGATCTGCACAAACAACCTGAAGAGAGACAACTGCAGGGCTGAAGGATGGTGGGAGCATGCCACTGAGGCTATGTCTAGACTGCAGGCTTCTTTGGGAAGAGATCTTCCGAAAAAACTTCTTCCAAAAGAGAGTGTCCACACACAAAAGCACATCGAAAAAGCAATCTGCTTTTTTGAAAGATAGTGTACATTCAGTGTGGACACTATCTCGCATTTCAGCTGTGATTACTATGGACGGAATGCCCACTAGGGCACCTGTGCTTTTTTCCTCTTATCTCTTCTTTTGAAAGAATTCCCTCTTCCCCATCCACACACGCCTTTTTCCGAAAGAGCTCCTTCAGAAATGGCTTCTTCCTTGGAGAAGGAGGATTACCAACACCGGAAAAACCCCTCTGTTCTTTCAACTTACTTTTGGAAGAACACGATTGCAGTGTAGACATAACACAGGTTTTATCGGAAAAACGGCCTTACGCTGGACTAGTAATTCCCCCTTCCATCCTATCACCACTCCACAGGGTTCTGCACTCCTCTGTTAAATTTGACAATGGTGGGGAGATTATGGTCTTTACTTAGCATGAATGTAATTTCTGTGAGGTCATTTGTAATTTCTGTGAGCCATACTTCCACAAATAATGTGAAAAAAAACCACTGCTGTGTTAAAAAGAAGAGGCAAAGTTAAAGAAAAAACCCAGAGCCCTGACAATAATAAAGTATTGTGGTTTGAACAACAGATCACTGCTAAATCACTCTAACTACACGTGGCAGTGCAGCATTCTCTTGCCAACTCTAGGACAGCAGTGACTAAGCAGAGAGTAATTCTTGCGTGTTAAGCATATTGGGAGCAGTTAGAGGTGCCACATGGCACACTACTTACAGGGACTGTGATAAAAGAAAATTTTTTTCATAATGTCATTCCTAAGGGCTACATTTTGTCCCCAAGGCTGCACTAAATGTTATTTGTTTGATTTTTGGGGTTAGTTTGGTAGTAATTTACTTGAGTGAAGAGTTTAAATCATGTATGTGTGGTCCCTTTCTATCTGATTTGAACTACATGTTGTCTGCATTTCTGATCACCAATCTCCTAAAAACAGCTGTGTTTTAACCAAAAAGTGGATGTAATTAGAAAAATGTTCTTTGTTTTCTTCTCTCTCCCAAGCAAATTTGGACTTAAATTCAGGCACTAAATAAATGCAGACTTTTGATGTAGTTATGTTTTTGGTCCGTCTCAGATGTGAAGCCAAAGTACTGTATTCTGGCCATAGTGACATGTTTCTAAAGTTCCTCGGTCTCACATTTTACTCCTAATAAAAGCTGTAAGTTTGTGGATAGAATTTTATTGTCTTTCCAGAGAAGTATATCAATTCCTATGAATATCTCTTTATAAAGACTGTTAAACTCACCAAACTGTATCTCTTGTATCACTGCATGGCTTGCACTCTTTATTAATTGTATTGGATAATCTATGACAGATCTAATCTTCATCTTCTGTTCTCCATCACTTTTTAACATCATAGATTGAAAATTATTTCTAGACAATGATATACATATTTCAGATATTCTAAATGATTGGTGTTTATTATTCATTAAAGATAAGGATGAGGATATAAGAAATTTGAACAACATGCCTATATTCTATAGCTTACATTTCCAAAAGTGTTACTTAAGAGATAATTCCATCAGCTATGTCCTTTTGCAAGCACTTATCCAAAAGGGGAAAGAAGGATCCTCAGTATTAGATGTGATTTACTAATTCCTAATGAATCTTATATTGTTCATATTATCTGACATTATTTAATAATTTCTAAATCAACATTTGTTGGCTATTGAGTGCTCGTTGACTGACCAATGATCAGAGAGAGATGGATACAGCTCTGAGATAACCATCTTATTTACTCACTGGCATTATTCTAGAGAATAATTAATATATCACTTAAATTAAAGGATGATAGAAGTTAATCCCAAAGCACATTAATAGATAGAAGATTTTGCACACTGCTACCAAATATTTACATCTAAACAGGCCAAGAAAACTTGCACAAATGGCTATTAGTGATGGATTTGGAAAAATTATTCAGGAAAAATTATTTGGCAAAATCTGTTATTGAAACAAACAAGGCATATAATCAGATAACTTCACAAATACTCCGAACACCTATCCTTCTATACTAGACAACAAGATATATATGCTACCTTGTCTTTTGGACAAACAACATATTCATTAGTCACTGTGAACTTTTATTGCAGGTCAGTATAAAACGATCTATTAATAGTATTCATGTAGTAAATTGGCCTATTTTCCAGTGTGTTTTATAGTCAAAGTGCAAGTATCATCAGTATGGAAAGGACAGGAGAGTCCCCAGTGAGTGTGTGGTTCAGAACTGTAAAGTCAGAATTGTTAAGTTCAGAACTATATCTGAACTCCATAAACGTTCAGAGTTTCTTTAGGTCCAAAAACTGTTCTATAATTCTGAAATTGTGTCAATTATTTCCCATCCATAGATATATTGAAAGTTTGTAAAGCAAGCTTTATAGTATAACATTTTCAAATTATTATAAAGTAATCTTTTAATGTTTATATGTATGCATGCACACACAGACACAATGATGAAAATTTACTCAATAGCCATTTACTCTGAAAATACCATAACCAGCAGGTCTGTCTCCAAGATGCTAAATAAACTTTTAGCAGTTCAAAAGATAACTTTAGTCTTCTAAATAATCGCATCTGCTACACATGAAAAGATTATTGGTTGTAACTACATTTTTTTAGATTATTCTTCTGGCATATGCTTGTCTTCATTTATGCAGAGGAGCTAGTACAAAGGTTGGACAGGGTGACATACTGGAGAGGGACTTCAATAAAAACTAATAAACTATGAAGTATTTCCACAAAGCAGAATGGAATTTGATCAAAATGAGAGGCAATTAAAAATATGGACTTCTGCTCTGAAAAGTGTCATTGAGGGATTCCATGTTTATATTGATTCCAGATCAAATGTGTTCAGTTTACAACTTAAGTGATGGGATTTGGTTTTTGTTTTTATCCTGAGAGCTCTAAATAACTCTTCCTGAAATCTGAGCATCAAAAGGAATAAAGGTTGCCTTTAATAGATTTTCTGCAGTATAACTCATTTGTCCAGCAATTATAATTTAGTAAGCAATTTTGTGGATAATGGACAAGAAGGTAGAGCCCAACTCTTTTCCTTTTAGTTTTTTGGCTCTCCAGGATTAAACAGGAATAAAAAGCAGTTTTAAAAAAAGAAACTTATTTTTGTCACAAGCATAAACAGATCTGATTCTGAACACACTGTAAGAACAGATCTGGTGAATAAGAAGGTGCCATTTTTATAGTTACTTTTCTAAATATAACAGCACTGCAGAGCATATTCCAGGTGGTCTGAATGCTATCAAAATATTTGAGACTCCTACAAAAGGAGTTTAATTTTCAGAATATCAGAAACTTACTGAACCAAAATAATTTATGATCCTAAATTATGATCTAAAACAAAATGGCTATGCTAATTCCTGTTAACCCAGTCCCAAGTTAAAAACAAAAAACAAAAATGAGAGTATTAGTGAGTTCTGTGAATGTAAATATGAAGTTCAATTAATTTTTTTCAAGATGATTGTTGGACTAGTAAAAATATTCTATCAAAATATTATTCTGCAATGGAAAACTGAGTTTTTGACTAAGTAACATTTTCACAAAATGTCTTCTTTCCTACAAATGTGTTGGTTATTTTCTTGAATATCTGGAAAATGTTCATCCAAAAGGCTACAAGTATATTTCATACAAAAGTCTTACATTTTCAACTGCCAAAAACTGGTTTCCATTTTCTGATAAGAAAGTCAAAATTTATACTGAAAACTTTCATTAAACAAATTTTTTCATTTTGGTTGAAATTTTCCATGGAACATTGCTCTTTCCAATATTTGGATTAGCTCTACTTCACAGTTTTAAAAAAAACTACTTGAATTTCCATAAGATTGGGCTCAAAACAAGTGCCTACGATACAAAGTTGCACCTTGAGATAAAAGAACAAGCATGGAACTTCTTACGTGAGCATGGAACTTAGACAAAAACATCTCTCTACTTATCTCTCTCAGTATCTGATAGTCTGGAAAAAAATTAAGAAATATTGACATTTTTTATTTAGACTCTTTTGATTGAAACAAAATATTTCAACGTTCCCAGGCTGAAACACTCCACTGTAATTTGCTGAACCAACTGGAAACATTTAATTTTGACTCTGCTATGGAATGACCTAATGTCTCATGGGACTTTGGGTTCAGGTGCCTCATGCCCTCATTCTCCCATAATCTAAAATCCCAGGATGGACTCCATCTCTTTGATGGGCTGCAGTCACTGGGACTCCCAGGGCTCGTCTACACTGGCCCCTTTTCCGGAAGAGGCATGTAAATTTCACCAGTCGTCGTAGGGAAATCCGCGGGGGATTTAAATATCCCCCGCGGCATTTAAATAAAAATGTCCGCTGCTTTTTTCCGGCTTTTAAAAAAGCCGGAAAAGAGCGTCTACACTGGCCCTGATCCTCCGGAAAAAGCGCCCTTTTCCGGAGGCTCTTATTCCTACTTTGACTGATGAAATCACTTTGATTTCCCTACGACGACTGGTGAAATTTACATGCCCCTTCCGGAAAAGGCGCCAGTGTAGACGTAGCCCCATTGTGTACCACAAGGCACACAGACTCATAGGGCTGGAAGAGAACTCAGGAGGTCATTGAGTCCAACCCCTTGCTGAAAGCAGGACCAATCCCAATTAAATCATCTCAGCCCAGGTTTTGTCAAGCTGGGACTTAAATGACCTCTAGTGATGGAGATTTCACCACCTCCCTAGGAAACCTATTTCAGTGAAATAGTTGTTCCTAATATTCAACCTAGACCTCTCCCACTGCAACTTAATACCTTTGCTCCTTGTTCTGTCACCTGTCACCACTGAGAACAGTCTCTCTCCATCTCAGGAGGTTGAAGGCTGCTATGAAATCCCTCCTTAGTCTTCTTTACTGTAGACTAAATAAATCTAAATCCCTTAGCCTCTCCTCATAAGTCATGTGTTCCAGCCCCCTAATCATTTTTGTTACCTTCTGCTGGACCCTCTCCAATGCATTCACATCCTTTCTCTAACGGGGGCCCTAGAATTGGATGTAGTACTCCAGATGTGGCCTCACCAGTGCCGAATAAAGGGGGATAATCACTTCCCTAGGTCTGCTGGCAATGCTCCTACGAATGCATGAGAGATGTAGTCCAGCTGTAGAGCCCAACCTCCAGGAAGAATGGAAACCTGAAGTACCTGAACCATAGCTCCCACGGGAGCTTAGCCAGACACAGATTAATGTTGAATTTACCCAAAGTGTTTCATTTTGGCTCTCTCAACTGAACAGGAAATATTGTGTTTAGAATTTCCTAATGGAAAATTTTAATGCATTTTCAAACATTTTGCAACCAGTTCTACTGTAAATATATGTTTGGAAGAAAACTCATTTGGAATCAACAGCTAAATATTACCTCCATCACCTTGTTCTCATGTCATTCTGTACTCACGTTGGAGATTTAACAGTACCAACAACATTCTTGTACAAGAGGTTGGCCTACAGTGCCAAGAATTGCTTAAGTGATACTGATGCAGACTTTTTTTCTTTTCATTCTCAGGGGAAACTAGGATGGGAAGATAGAAAAAAAATCTTTTTGGAGATCTCCCTTTCTAAACATATCTTTTCTGATGTAGAAACTCCTTATGTTTGTAACTTAGACACTACTATACCAGATACTAAAGTCAAATTATCCTGATTTTCTGCATCATTTCTCTCAAAACTTTTTTTTTAAATCAAGACATGTTGTTCTATATATCTGCTTTTTCATTTTTTTAAGAACTCATGTATTAATTCTGACATTTTAATAAAGAAAACCCTACTGGAGTTGGGAACCCAACCTCAAATAATTTTATCTGAGATCTGGCAACAGAATTATTTAAAAGATAATTGATTTCAGTGGAACAACTTGCAAGCAAGAAGAGTACTCACATAGGGGTTTTCACAACCAGCCCCAGGTTTTATTGTCCAGAAAAAAAACACAAACGAAGCTTTAGATGGAGAGAGGATATCTTTTTGTTCCTGTACTGTTAGCAGCTCTCTCTGCCTTTGGCAGTATATACTAAACTGTCACATTATTAGCAGTAGCATGGTAATAATGTAATGGGATTACAGACCCCAGTTAGGATCAGAATCCCATTGTTCCAGTCACTATAAAAAAAAGAGAAGAAGTTCTTTGTCCCCAAAAGCTCACTAAGAATGTTTCAGGATAAAATCCACAAGCCACATTCAGACTGAACTAGATTTAAAATAGATCCTAAGGCATCAGAGACAGCAGCGAGGCTTCAAATATTTTCCCACTTGTATTCAGGATCTTTTCAGGATCAGCATGTATGGCATACTGTCCCCTTTTACTACATCTCTGAAAAAACTAAAATATGAAGAGGGATAAAATCTTTGCACTCCTTATAGAATTACTGTATATTATTTAGTAGGCTTTTCCTGGTGATGCTCATATCTCCGTCTCCAAAAGTCTGTGAAAAGTTTTGGCTGTAAAAGAAATCATCTTCCTTTTGAATTCTCATGTATCTTGTTTTTTCAATAAGGAAAAAGGAAATAAAATGTTGTTTCGTCACAATGTTGTCAATTTTGTTCATCAGGAATATACAGTTTTTACTTTGTATAATCCCAAAATTTGTAATAAATGAAAAACACAGCAACAAAAACAACATAGACCTTCAGCCCCTCAAAATGGCTTTAGCTGACCTAACATTTATTATGTTGTAAAAGAAAAGTAAATGTAGTGCACAAAGCAACAATTTTCCACCCAAAAAATGTGACCCTACACCAAGCCCCTGGAAACCAAAGGTTCTATATTTCTTCCACAGAGGAAAAACAATCAGATGAAATTCCATAGCACGAAACATTTCAGTAGAGCCCTAAAAATTTGTGGATATCCAGTTTATACCCATGGGTATTCGCATCCAGAGATGTATATGCAGATATCCATGGCTCATTTATGTGGACATAGATACAAATTTTTTATCTAGAGCCCTGCAAATTTGCGGATACCTGTTTTATATTTGTGGATATCTGTATGCACATCTGTGGAAGTGGATATCCATGGCTCATTTTTGCAGTTACAGACGCAGATGTGGATACAAAATTTTGTATCTGCATAGGGCTCTACGTTTCAGAGTAAAATAAAGTTGGCTATACAACACGATGGTATGTTTAACATAGACAATAAAAGGAGATTCAAAGTTGACAATAAAAGAGATTAAATCAGACCAGATGTACACCAAGATGACTGATCTACATAATGGGAGGAGGAAGAATGTATGGGACCACCGAATCTACATTGTAGTCTGGAGAAATGCATTAGAGTAGCAGGGAAAAAACATTCTACAAAAGTAAGAATAAAGAGAATGACACTCAGGGTATCTCTGCATTATGGCTGGGACTGTGCTCAAGCACTAAAGATAGCAGTGTGGCCCCAGTGTCTTTTGGGATTCACGTTTTGGGAGATAATTGTTCCATCAAATGTGGTTCACTTACCTCTGCTGAGCACTCTGCTTTGCTACTAGCACTTGATGGAGGCTGAGGGAGGGAAGAGGGGAATGGAAGAATGCTGCTTGGGCTAGCCCCCCACATGCAACCCCTGCAGCCTCCTGGGCTGGAAGTCAACTGGCTAACCCAAGCTACTAGCTACAGCCACACAGCTACTTTGAAGTAGTATGAGCACATATCTACCCTTTGCCTCCCCACTATCACCCCATGCTGAAAAGCCTGCTCCCAGTTTTAATATAGATGTACATTAAGGACCATACACTGTCATTGAGCCACATTCTTAACTCTCTCATAGCAAAGATCTTTGGCTATGACATGCCTTATAAAATAATATCTATTTAGAAATATTGGTATATTCAATATCATTTTCATCAATGGATGCTGCATTCATAGATTGGCCAGCAATATGAAATCTAATGCATTGCTAAGAAACCAAATAAACAAGGGAGTACATCTAAGGATAAATTTAGTACTCAAGGTCTAATGCAGGGGCCTCAAACTCAATTTACCTTAGGGCCAGTGCCAGTGGTCAAATCTTCCTAGTGGGCCACAGGGCATCCCCCTCTGACAGGGCTCTGGGACAGGCAGGGATCTCCATGCAGCACCTCCCCCCTCCCCACACACACACACACATTTTCTGGCTCTGCATTGGTTATATTGTTTGGAGTTACAGAGTTTAAAAATTGAAACACACAGAGGATGAAGCAGTTGTAAGCTTCCATTTATTCCATAACACAGAACTAACAAGAACCAGCCCAAACCGGCTGGGATTACCCCTAATGACATATCTCAGTTCCCATAGCAACAACAAGATCTATGTCTACAAAAACCTAATACACATCAGCCTCCTGCCCCATGTGCTTCATCACCTCGACCTACCTGCTGCCCCCAGATGATTTAAACCAGCCAGAGTGGTTGCTGGTGCCACCACTGACACTGCAGCAGGGCTAGAGTGGCTTCTAGCTGCTAGTTCCATACTGCTGTCAGCACATCCCTGGAACCCGGGGGAGGTATATGCATAGCCATCCCATCCATCAGTGTAAGCTGTGAAACTATTAACTCATTTTGTGAAACAGACTAGATATCAATACAGAAGTAGCCATGTTAGTGTGATCTTGCTAAAACAAAAGGAAAAACTATGTAACACTTTAAAGACTAACTAGATGGCTTAATAGGTGATGAGCTTTCGTGGGCCAGACCCACTTCCTCAGATCATATTCTGGAAGAGCTAGATATCAGTGATTCCAACTCTCCTGATTTGATCACAAGCCTCCAGATAATTGTGGGTTTGTTTGTTTGTTTGTTTGCTGGAAAGCCCTGGCACATTATTAGAATTAAGTCCAATGTGGGAACTTCACTGCCTGATACCTCATACACAGGGCTTGACGACGGCGGTGAAAACCCACTCGCCAGCGCCACACCGTGTATCCGCCAGACCCGCACTGCACATGCGTGCACCGCCAGTGAACTGGGCAACCAGCTGAAATCTACTCACCACAGGCAAGCAGATAAGCGGATTTGCTGAGCCTGCTCATACATCACTATCAACTGATCGCTGTCATTTAGTAGATTATGCTTGTTCATTGGTGCATGATATTAGAAGAGAATCCCCGCCTCTTTTTCTTTTCTTGCTGATGGAAAACTTTATGTTTCATGGTTTGTGGAGGAAAGCTAGAAAACATGTCCTGAGTTTAGCCAAAGACATCAAACACCAGATGCCAAATAAAAAGATCCAAGTGTTTTCTATCTGTGATTTCAAGAAGCCATTCCTCTTTTTTAGGGTGGAGTGGGGGCTGATTCATGAGTTTTAAACTCTTGGAGTTGGCAATACAGAACATACACATTGATAGTCTCTCCCTCTGCATCCAGGAGCCCTTACAGAAACCAGGATCCTACAAAAGGCCTAAAACTGAGTCCTCACACTGCAGGCCCATACGCAGGAATTTCTGTGGGGGAGTGCGAGCCATGGGAGGGGCTGGTGGCTGCCCTGCCCCTACAGCCCAGGTCTGTCCCCAGCCTCACTGCTGGGGTGGGGGGAAATCACCCCCAGCTGTCCCCCAGCTGCCCAGAGCTCAGGAGAAGGCAGATGGGGCAATGCATCGCTCCTGCATTCCCCCAGCTAGGTGGAGCATGGGGGAGGGAGGCTGGGGCAACACATCACCCCAGCCTCATGCTTACTTGGAGGACCATGAGGTGTGTACGTTCAAACCGTTTGCACCCCCACTGCGTACGAGCCTGCACTGGGATCCTGCCTGCCCCATCCTCTGGCTAAGATTTGCATCCTCATGGTGGGATTCCCCACCCTTGTCGCCAGTAGCCAAAAGTGAAACCCACTGGCCCCGCCATGCTGGCTGCAGAAGCATATCAGCTTGGGTGGCTCCCTGGCCAGTGCAGTTTACATAGCAGTGGAGGCAGCCAGCACAGCTACTCAGATTGAGCGGCACCCTCTGTGGCTGGGACTATGTGGGTGCTGGGGACCTGGGTGCTGCTGGGAGCATATTCCTTGGAAACAAACACCACAGGTTGCCAGCTACAATTGTCCCTCAAATGAACTCTGTTGAAACTTGCTAATGTTCACACTTTATCATCTGTATAAACACTGGATGCCTAGCCCCATCTTTCAATAAAGATTTAATAGGAGAGTTTCTGGTAAGTTGACCTATTGCTAATATTTCATTTTGTTTACAAAATATACCACAGAACATTTAGTTGTACATAAAGCATGATAAATAATTAAAACTGAACTGTAATGATCGAAATAAATGAAGACGTGTACTGATCTATTCTCTTTGCTGTTGTACTGTGTTTATTTACTTGTCTCCTAATTCAGAAAAGTCAGTAATTCAAAATGGATCTTATTAATGCTTCACTAGTGAGGTTCTTCTGTACACATAATTTATAAATTAAACAGCCCGTTAGTAATATAAATCTAGAAACACAGGTCACATTCTGACAAATTCTCTCTTGTCCTTCAAACAAAAATAAATCTTTTCCAGAGTCAAAACCCTGAAATCCTTGGCTCAAGGAAAATCCTCATTAATGTCAATGGAGGCAAACAGAAGATTGAAGTCAATGGGAACTAGGCATGAATACGACTTTGTACAAATGTAGGCTAGAGTCTTTGTAGCCCTTATGTGAACATCAGGGGAGGGAATAGTTTCCCCTTGTGTGGCCCGTGAAAGGACAAGCTACAAATTATAGTCACTGCACTTTGGGGAGCACATTGTTAAGGGCTCTATGTGAAAAGCTGCACACGAAAAGCCACACACTGTATACAATATATATTATTGTTCTTATAAAAGCCCATTTTTAAAACTATTTTCATACGTACACACATCCCTTGTGTGGAGCAATAATGACTCATTCCTTATGCTAGGACACTCCAAAAGGGGGAGGACACAGAACCATGGTTATGTCTCTCTCCAAATACCAGCCATCAAATGAATACATTACACCCTCAGGAGATGTGTTACCTCGTTTAGCCAGTCAGTCCACAAGCCAGTTAGTCTCATGATCAGGCCATGGCTCTAGCCCTTTTCAGTTTCTCCCTTCTGGAAGGGGGCCCTCCTAAGTGGCATACTGCAAGCCTTATCCCCTCTGCCATGTGTTTCTTCTTCCACTCTCAAGTCCGTTGTGAGAGAGGGGAAGGGGGCAAGATAAAAGCATGGATGCTTAACTAAACCTTAGTTGACATGTCCAAAATCCACACATTAGGCTGGATAACTCAAGAAAAATAGCCTTCCCACAGTATTTACCTGCTCTGGAAAGATCCAAAAAGTACAGATGCCTGCGAAAATATTTTTACTTGTTATTTGAGCTCATTATCCTAAGTTCGCATCCTTACTGCTTACGCGGTTCATTCTTCTTTCACAAAGTCACTATAAAATAAAGAGTATTCTAACACTTCAGTAGTCTCCTTCACAAAGAATCCCAGCATCTATAGGTCATGTTTTCTAGACCGTTAATCATTTTTGTTGCTCTTCTCTGGACCTTCTCCAATTTCTCCACATCTTTCTTAAAACATGGTTCCCAGATCTGGGCACAATACTCCAATTGAGGCTTAATCAGATCAGAGTAGAGTGGAAGAATGACTTCTCGTGTCTTGCTCACAACATTCCTTCTAATGCATCCCACAATCATGTTTGCTTTTTTTGCAACTGTGTCACACTGTTGACTCATATTTAGCTTGTGGTCCACTATGACCCCTAGATCCCTTTCTGCAGTATTCCTTCCTAGACAATGGTAGAGATGTAGCCGTGTTAGTCTGGGATAGCTGAAGCAAAATGAAGGACAATGTAGCACTTTAAAGACTAACAAGATGGTTTATTAGATGATGAGCTTTCGTGGGCCAGACCCACTTCCTCAGATCAAATAATGGAAGAAAACAGTCACAACCATATATACCAAAGGATACAATTTAATTCATTTTTTTAAATTGTATCCTTTGGTATATATGGTTGTGACTGTTTTCTTCCATTATTTGATCTGAGGAAGTGGGTCTGGCCCACTAAAGTTCATCATCTAATAAACCATCTTGTTAGTCTTTAAAGTGCTACATTGTCCTTCATTTTCCTAGACAATCACTTTCCATTCTGCACATGTGAAATCGATTGTTCCTTCCTATGTGGAGTGATTTGCATTTCTCCTTACTAAATTTCATCCTATTTACCTCAGACCCAGGTACCCAGAATCCACATAACCTTGGCCACAGAGTCCAGCAGGCCACACTAGCTGCCTCCTCCATGGAGGCACCTTAGCTGATGCATTTCTGCAGTCAGCAGGGCAGGGCCAGTTGGGTTTCGCTTTCAGTTATCCCAGGCAGCAGTGGGGGATCCCAGTGCAAGGACATGGATATGGAGGCATACAGGCCGGCAGGTAGGGCAAGGAGATGCTGGAAGGGGAAGAAATGCACAGAGACTTCCATCCTGCTCCAGAGCCCTGACAGAAGGAGAAGCCCATTGGCTTGGAAGGATTTGAGAACTGGCATTGGCCCTAAAGGTAAAACAAGGTTGAGACTCCTGCTTTACTTCATTGGGTTCATCTGCTCCTAGTAAAAAGGACAGGGTAGGACTATAATATTTTATTCTTACTTTACAGGATAAGGTGTGACCCACTGAACTAGTTACTGTAGATGGCTGTAATCTTACATCCTCCAACATAATTTGCATTCTTCTTTCAACTTTATTTTTCTCACATTCCTGACTAAGCCTTTTAAGAGACTTTTTTTTTCTAAATTACCATCGCTAATCTCTGGAATTCACTTATAGATGTACACAAAAGAGTACTTAGAACTTGTCAAACATCTACATATAGATAACAAAAATGCTAAAATCTATTGTATACACACATGTGTATAGTAAGTACATTTTGTATTTGCAGTTATAGAGGAGAATAGAATTAAATTAGCTGAAAGGGAAGGACCAAAATGATTTTATAACATGATTTTTCTAAACTAAAAACAAAACTTTCTGATTTCTGGACACCTATCAATAACAAAAGAAGCTGCAGGAGAGAATGCAGGCAGAAGCCCAGCAGCAGAGTGCGGGCTATCCCGTTTATTGCACACAATGTGGTATTGTGGGTGGGTAGCATATGTGTGCATTCGATGCAAGGAGCTCCTGGCCCTCAGAGACTGCGTACAGGCTCTGGAGGCCAGGATGGCTGAACTAGAGGAGGTAAGGGAAGCCAAGAGGTAAGTAGATGAGGCTTTCCGGGACACTGTAGAACTGTCCCACCTCCAGTCAGACAGCCCCTGTGCTGTTAAGGAGGATGAAAGCCTCAGAGAAGGAAAACATTCAACTGGAGCAGAGGAAATGATCCCATAGTTGGGACTCTCCTTCCAGAGGATATTATGGTATCCTCTCGCACTGAGGATACATCTCCCGGGAGGGAACTCCACTCATTAGGAAAAGGCAGGTGTTGGTAATGGGGGATTCGATCATTAGAAACATAAACAACTGGATTTGTGATGACCAAGAGAACCGTATGGTGACTTGCCTACCTGGTGCGAAGGTTGCGGATCTCTAGAGACATCTAGATGGTCTTATGTGTGGTGCTGAGGAGAAGCCGGTCATTGTGGTACTTGGAAATAGTGACCATAATGTAATAAAATTTAACATCCCTGTGCTGGGAAAAACACCTTAGCAGCCCAATACTATGGCATTTAATTTCAGAAAGGGGAACTACACAAAATGAGTAAGTTAGTTAAACAAAATTAAAAGGTACAGTGACAAAATTAAAATCTCTGCAAGATGCATGGAAACTTTTCAAATATACCATAATAGAGGACCAATTTAAATGTATACAGGCAGTCCCCGGGTTACGTACAAGATAGGGACTGTAGGTTTGTTCTTAAGTTGAATCTGTATGTAAGTCGGAATTGTCCAGATTGAGCCGCTGCTGAAACTGACCAGCGGCTGACTACAGGGAGCCCGAGGCAGAGTTGCTCTGCCCCGGGCTTCCTGGAATCAGCCTCTGATCAGTTTCAACAGGCTGAATCTGGACACCAGTTCCGACTTACATACAGATTCAACTTAAGAACCCCAGGCGTCCCCAAGTCAGCTGCTGCTGAAACTGATCAGCGGCTAAGCGGAGCAAAGCCGCGGAGCACGCCGGCAGCGGGACAGCCGCGGCGCATCTGGGCTGTCCGCTGCCCGCGTGCTCCCCGGCTTTGCTCCCCGTCTCCCTGGTCTGGGGAGACGTGGAGCAAAGCCACGGAGCACGCGGGCAGCGGACAGCCCAGACACGCCGCAGCTGTCCCGCTGCCAGTGTCCTCAGAGGCTTTGCTTCCCGTCTCCCTGGTCTGCTGGTCTCCAGCAGCCCAGGGAGACGGGCAGCAAACCCCATTCGTAACTGCGGATCCGATGTAAGTCAGATCCACGTAACTCGGGGACTGCCTGTACCACAAATTAAACAACACAATAAGAGAACTAAAAAAGTGCCACCATGGCTTAACAACCAGGTAAAAGAAGCAGTGACAGATAAAAAGACATCTTTTAAAAAGCGGAAGTCAAATCCTAGTGAGGAAAATAGAAAGGACCATAAACTTTGTCAAATTAAGTGTAAAAATATAATAAGAAAAGCCAAAAAGGAGTTTGAAGAACAGCTATCCAAAAACTCAAAAAATAACAGTAAAATGTGTTTTGAGTACATCTGAAGCAGGAAGCTGGCTAAACAACCAGTGGGGCACTTGGACGATCGAGATGCTAAAGGAGCCCTCAAAGACAATAATGTCATAGCAGAAAAGCTAAATAAATTCTTTGCTTCTGTCTTCACGGCTGAGGATATTGGGGAGATTCCCAAACTTGAGCCATTCTTTTTAGGTGACAAATCTGAGGAATTGTCCCAGCTTGAGGTGTCATTAGAAGAGGTTTTGTAAAAAATTGATAAACTTATCAGTAACAAGTCACCGGGACTGGATGGCATTCACCCAAGAACTCAAATGGGAAATTGCAGAACTATTAACTGTGGTTTGTAACCTATCCTTTAAATCAGCTTCTGTACCTAATGACTGGAAGATCGCTAACGTGACACAAATATTTAAAAAGGGCTCTAGAGGTGATCCTGGAAATTACAAACTGGTAAGTCTAACATCTAACTGGGCAAATTAGATGAAACTATAGTAAAGAATAAAATTGCCAGACACATGGATGAATATAATTTGTTGGGGGAAAGTCAACATGGTTTCTGTAAAGGGAAAACATACCTTACTAATCTGCTAGAGTTCTTTAAGGGGGTCAACAAATATGAGGACAAGGAGGATCCAGTGGATGTAGTATACTTAGAATTCCAGAAAGTCTTTGACAAGGTCCCTCACCAAAGGCTCTTAAGTAAAGTAAGTTGTCATGGGATAAGAGGGAAGGTCCTTTCGTGGATTGATAATTGGTTAAGGAGTGGCAGCCGGCAAAGCTGCAGAGACAGAGGTGGCAGATTTTAGGACTGCGCCTGTGCCAGGCTGCCGCAGCCCGCGGAGGCGGCAGCCCGCCAGCCGGCCGACATACACCCAAGCAGAGGGATGCTGAGGGGATGGAACGATGCCCCGTGGTGTCCAGCGGCAGGCCATTTAAATCGGGCCCGGGAGAGAGCCAGGGGGGAATGAGGATTGGAGCCCTTGCCTGGGCAGCCAAAGGGGTTCCCCCACAACCCTGCAGAGGAGGACTCCGTGGATCCCGGGAGGCAGCGACCACGCCAGGTCTAAGCAGGAAGGCGGAGCGATGGTAAGACCCAAGGGACCTGCCCGCGAACCTGGGCAACCGGAGGGAATTAGGAAGCAGCCCAGGGCAGAGTGCTTTTGGCGCCCGTGGGCTGGCGAGCTTCGGGTTGGATCCCCGTCAGCCGAGTAGGGGCGAACAACCCCCACCCTTAGGGCCCCGGGTTGGGACCCAGTGGAGAGGGAGGGCCCGGGTCCCCCAAAACCTCCTCCTCCCTCGGTGTGTGCAGGAAGTACCCACAGCGGCCCACTCTCCCGTTGGCGCCGCAGGCCATTATTGATGACCTTGGACCTGCATAGGACTCTTATGAGAGGGCCAAAGTCCCCTTGAAGTACTTCTGCCCCATATAGTGGATAGGCAGTGGGCTCGCAGGGCCATATCCTCGGACAGGAGTGTACTGGCTCGTGCCCATAAAACCGCCTCTTGGAGGAAACTGAGACAGGCAAGGGGGCTTCCAGGGCCCCGCCTTGGCGAGCGCCCAGGAACCTGTCACAGTCACCAAATGAAATTAATAGGCAGCAGGTTTAAAACAAAGAAAAGGAAGTTTTTCTTCACTCAGTGGACAGTCAACCTTTGGAACTCCTTGCCAGAGGATGTTGTGAAGGCTAGAACTTTAACAGGGTTAAAAAAAGAGCTAGATAGATTCATGGAGGTTAGGCCCATCAATGGCTATTAGCTAGGATGGGTAGGAATAGTATCCCTAGCCTCTGTTTCTCTGCAAGTGGGAGACAGAGGAGGGATCACATGAGGATTACCTGTTGTGATTCCTCCCTCTGAGGCATCTGGTATTGGACACTGTCGGCAGATAGAATACTGGGCTAGACCTTTGGTTTGGGCTGTTCTTATGTTCTATGCATTGAAAATGCTTTGCACTGGTATTAAGTCACCATTTCTACAACATGTAAAGAGTAAGAGTAAGTGATGAGGTACTGTACAATATGGATAACCCTAGAATTGTCATTTGTGTTTTCTGCAGAGGCTGCCAAGCCAATACACTACAATGGAGATGTCAGTCATGAGAACTCAGTTAAGTAAACTTACAACTAGCTCCTACTCATTTTAAAAATAATGATGATAGTCCGTATCCCTTCCATTCTCAATTCAGCCCCAATTACTAAACCAACTTTCACGTACTCAGTTCTTATTATGCCAGGTACCAAGGCTTTTCCTTGAGCTGAAACATTATTTTAACGTGAAGATTTTTCTTTTTGGGAGATACCGTGTCTAGTCTAGAACTGACACTCACACACACACACACACACACACACACACCCCTTCTGTGGAACAAACACTGGCAGTATCCCTGCATCAAGTATTTGCCTGAAGTTTTCTGTGGCAGGAATAAAATTATATATATATTGCTTGGCTTGGATAGAATTCAACTGGCATCAAATGAACTATAAAAACCATGTTAGAGAAACAGTTGAGTGGAGGATTCAGGCTCATTATTGCCAGATGAATCAAAACTCACTATTACTTTGGGCAGCAATCACAAGAATCACTTTAATTGTAAAAATCAAGATGAATCACCATACAAATCTCATGTACACTGCATATCACACCTTTTAGAAATTTAGATTAAAAAGTGAATGAAGAACCATCAGATTTCTGAATGTCAACAAGACATCAATTTCTCAATTGCAAAGTACTTGATTCTGCTTCATGTTTGCAACACTGAAACAACTCATGTAAAGCAGATAGTATAAACTCTGATTTCAGTGTTTTGTTCCCCAACACAGGTGCATGCACACACATACCCACCCACGTGGGTACCTCCTGGCATCTATTTGCAATTGGCTCTTTGTCTACCTCTCTCTATTGTAGAGATGATCCATAAAAGCTCACTTGGAACTATGACCTGTTGCACAAGCAGAGACAGATAGCCCATCTTTGCCGGAAAGTGGCTGATTCTGAAGGGAAAGCAAATAATGGAGTAATATACTCAGATGGTTATATCAGGTTCTTTAATGGCAAATAAGTAGATAACTAATCCTAATAATGCTTGAAAAATGACAACACGTGGTAAAAGTCACTAGATTTTGTAAGGATACCACCATACATTTCTATTAATTAACCTACAAAAAACACCAGTAATTCACACAGCTCAAAATAAACTTGCTCTGAAGAAGTCACATCCTCAGGGTATGTCTACACTACCACCCTAGTTCGAACTAGGGTGGTAATGTAGGCAACTGGAGTTGCAAATGAAGCCCAGGATTTGAATTTCCCGGGCTTCATTTGCATAAAGCCGGGTGCCGCCATTTTTAAATGTCCGCTAGTGTGGACTCCGTGCCGCGCGGCTACACTGGGTAGGCTACACGCGGCACGGACTAGGACTACCTACCCAGTGTAGCCGTGCGGCACGGAGTCCACACTAGCGGACATTTAAAAATGGCGGCGCCAGGCTTTATGCAAATGAAGCCCGGGAAATTCAAATCCCAGGCTTCATTTGCAACTCCGGTTGCCTACATTACCACCCTAGTTCGAACTAGGGTGGTAGTGTAGACATACCCTCAGACAGTAGTTGGGAAAAGAGTTCAATGTTTAAAGAAGTAAACATTTTTCTGAAAATAGAGGAAGAACTAGCAAGCTCTCTCTATCTCTGACTTCAGGCAGTCTGAGCCCTAAATCTCCCCTGTGAGAGAATAAAGGTGGAGCCAACAGACAAAGGGTCAAAGTGTTTAGGTATTATTCAGCTGAGTACTGTAAGGCCTAAGCAATTTAGATGGCTAAGTCCCATTAAATTGTCTTTTCAATGGATTCCATCACACGGCGTGAGGAAGCTGGTGACTTGGCAAAAACTGGAAGATCGTAAACTCAGGTTGGAACTACCACAGTTGAGGATACTGATGCCCAATCAAGGGAAATACTAGCTGAAATAAATGATGAAAAGACACAAAAATCTCTATGTGGTATCAAAGCATCTCAGAAAAATAACACCCACTATTATGAGACTGTGGATGGAGCACACTGCAAGATTGAAGTCAATAGAGAGAGAGAGGACCAAGATATATTCAGCCCACAAGATAAATCAGGGGAGGGTCTTCACACTAGCAAGAAGTTAGCTCTTCCCAGTGGACACTACAGTTGAGTCCTTACCGAGGATCCTGTATGTGTCTCTAAATTCATTCACAAACTTCATGGGCTGCTATGATTATCATAGGTCAACACAAAACAAACAACCCATTTTCAACTTAGGAATCAATAGGACATAGTGCCTATAGTTAAATCTACACTTAAGAATGAAAGCTTAATTTCCAGTCAAATAGATATACTTGTGAATAGTTACAACTGAAGTTACTAGTTACTAGCTGCCCAAGTTCAAACCTAATATTTCCGACAGGATCATATTTGGAGTGTCCAGTCCCTCCTGCTGCCTCAGACACACTTCTATTTTCAATCACACTAGGTTGATTAGACCCAGAGTGGGGATGTTTCCTCAAGCTGAAAAATGAACCTCCTGCTCACAGCAAGGAAATACCCCAAATCACTTTTAAAAATGGGACTTAGCCATTTAAATCATTTAGGGCTTAGGAAGCTGAGCAGAGCGACACAAATACCTTTAAAAATCTGGGACCGACACCTTTGAAGAACCCTGACTCATTACACATATGCCACCATTCATAACACCTGTCGTACAAAAACACCTCTAAAATTAATATGAAATTACTTGTATATAATCCAGTATGTACAAAGTGGTTTTGCAGACTTGGTCACTGCACTAAAAAGCTTACAGTCTATACTGCTAACATACAACCAAGGAGTGGGAAGGGAGCCAATTAAAAGTATTGTGACTGCGCAGAAAAAAATATGGTACATGTCATGTTAGTCCCACAATTTGTTCTGAATGGGGATTATGAACATTCCCCTGAGGAAAAATCTACAGTTTCATTGACGGTAGGGAAGCTTAGCAAACCTTTCCTTTAAAAACCTTTCTTCAGATGCACTCTCAATCAAAAAACCCGCCCTGAAAGAAAAGGAGGGAGAAGAAGGAGCAGCACTTTTCAAGTGCTCAGTTGAGATAAATATACAGCCACTTCTCAATATGGGACAATCTGCCCAACTTCATCACAATGACTGCACCATATCATCATAAGTAGGCCTGACAAGCTCAGAAAAGTCAAATAATTCTGTGCCTAACTGTGTACTTATGATCAGAGGAAACACATGAGGGTTATTGAATGTTAAGTCCCATAACATTGAGTTAAGTTCCTACATAACCAGTTACAATACCACAATAGATGAGGCCACATCTGAATAATTTTCCGTGAAGAGCAGAGGCACTGGGACCCAGGCCTGCACGCCTACCAACTAATCCACACTGCCACCCCACAGCTATTGTAACTTAGCTACTCCTGTGACCACAGACTGTGGAGACAGCCTGGGATGAGCAGTTTCACTGAGTGATCTGTCTGCTATCACAGCCATCCCTGATTGGTACCTTGATCCTTTATAAGCCCCTAGAATATACACGTGTTCAGGCCTCAGTGTGGATACCTGCTTTGACCACTCTGCTTCTGAGCTCTCAGTATTAACCTCAGCTTTGACTTGGATTCTGACTCCTGATTGATCCCCAGAGTCATAACGCCAGGTAAACCAGACACCTGGTATTGACCCACAGCCCAATGCCTGACTCAATCACCAGCTCTGATCCCTGGCTTCAGATTCCGGATCCCACTACTCTTGCCCATCTTTACCTGATACCTCCTATGCAAAGCCAGCCTGCTTTTGTTGTCAAATGGTGGATGGTGGGAAAGGCCTGGGAGGGATAGCATAAATCTACTATATAGCATCATTCTTTCCAGCCCAGTCAGTCAGTCATACAATACCAGATCTTCATCTGGTGGGTTATTTGGGGTTCCAATCTGATGTACATGATCTTGAGCAACAGTACTAGTGTTGGCAGGAGACAGAGGAATGATGTTAAACCCTTACTTAGCAGTAGTATACCTGAATTCCACATTATATGGATTTCCTGCGACTTAAGATAGGGTACAATGATAGCAGCATAAGCGCATTTTCTGGATGAACATTCATTGAATAGTCTAAAAAAATAATGCAAAGCAGTGGTTAACTTCAGCGACCATAACATCCACATATGCAAGAATGTACATATAATCCATTATATCACCAATCTTTTGGAAGCTCTGAGGTATGACACTGGTCAGAAGTCATGACCTAGGCCCCTCTATTAGTAGGTCAGGTATCAAAGTTGTCCAAGATTTGCAGGATTCTTTGAGGGTAATAGGCTGGAAATTGAAATATGGGAAAGGTAAGAGCCTCACACATTTTAGAAAACTTTTTCTGCTGTCTCATCTGATTGTGTATTTACATAGACATTGGTAGGCATCCTAGCACAATTTCAGTCACATTGCCTCTGGTGCACTTCTAATTTATTTCTCTTTTTTGAGATATGCAGAATAAAACCTCTGATGCTTAAGATCCACAAGCTTTAAACCAGAATAGTGGATAGGCCAAAGAATCCCAGGCAACAGATATTCTAAGGGTATGTCTACACAGCAGGGCTAAAGTTGAATTAAACTACACAATTTGAGCCACATCAGTTGCGTAGCTTAAGTCGAAATAGTTTAACTTGGCTTTTGGAGCTGTCTACACAGTAGGAAGTTGAAGGAAGAACACTTTTCCTTTGTCTTCCCTTACTCCTCCTGAAATTAGAGTTACCAGGAGTCTGAGTAAGAAGTCCTCCAGCTTGCCACTATTTTGAAATAATGGCTTGTTGTGTGGATGCGCACTTTGTTATTTCGGAACAATGTTAGTTATTCCAAAATAATGTTGCTGTATAGACATAGCCCAAGTGAATAGGATACTTCCAGGGTAAAGGGCAGTCAGGGTATGTCTACACTACCCCGCTAGTTCGAACTAGCGGGGTAATGTAGGCATACCGCACTTGCAAATGAAGCCCGGGATTTGAATTTCCCGGGCTTCATTTGCATAAGCGGGGAGCCGCCATTTTTAAAACCCCGCTGGTTCGAACCCCGTGCAGCGCGGCTACACGGGGCTCGAACTAGGTAGTTCGGACTAGGCTTCCTATTCCGAACTACCGGTACACCTCGTGGAATAGGAAGCCTAGTCCGAACTACCTAGTTCGAGCCCCGTGTAGCCGCGCTGCACGGGGTTCGAACCAGCAGGGTTTTAAAAATGGCGGCTCCCCGCTTATGCAAATGAAGCCCGGGAAATTCAAATCCCAGGCTTCATTTGCAAGTGCGGTATGCCTACATTACCCTCCTAGTTCAAACTAGGAGGGTAGTGTAGACATACTCTCAGGTAATAGGGTGTGAAGCAGAAAGATCCTAAAGTCATTGTTGAAATCTAAGAACATGGGAGAAAAGGGGGATCATGTTGGAAAGATTACAGGCAGCAAGAGTGTGAACATCTGCAACCTGTATTAAATGGATCCTGGGGATATTGCCCGCTGATAGGTCATCACCAATAACAAAATACAGAGACAGCAAAGGCAGAAACCAGCAGGTAGCTTTCATGACAGCCAGCTGCAAACATTTGCATACGCAGCATACGAAGCTGAGAGCGCAAATAAGCAACCTTGCTAGAGTTTATTCTCTTATTACCCTTTAAGGATAAAGAAAAAATTCTTCTGAAACCCTTGAATGCCTCTGGACATACAGTACAGTATACGTCAAAGGTAGGATCACTGATAAGGATTCATGAATGCCTGTTGTATGTCTGGATGATGAATCTCGAACAGCAAAGAGAAAGAGAGAGGTTTCCCAGTTTTATACCAGTATAATACACATTAACAGGAACATGTGGGAAGTTTAAGGATTTATGTAGATCTGTTACAAAACCAATTTTGGAAACAAATGAACATCAAGCAGAAACACACAACATACTCTAAATTACAATGTTTCAGGAACATATTTTCTAAAGTCTGCATCAGTTTCATGTGTAGTGAAAAGCAGTCATCCAATGAATGCTTCTGGAGGCATCACACTAGTTAACTATATAATAAACAATAGAAATACTTTGTACTCAAATATAAACAATTATCCATCAGAGAATCTCAAAAAGGTTCTTTAGCCTAATGCAGTGTTTTTCAAACTGTGCTCTGCGAGACATCTCCAGGGGCTCTGCAAGGTTGACAAACTGGAAACATCGATAGGTATAACACATACAATCAGCAGACCGCTGGGGCTCTATATAAGTACAACACATATGTCACATTACCGAATTGGAGGGAAGCAGCTAGATCGCTGCTGCACCCCTAGGTGGGGGTGTTGGCCCCAGAAATTGGTATAAAAGGGAGCCATGTGGGGTATTGAATGGGAGCTTATTGTTTGCTGATCTTATGTACGCTATTTATGTGAGTGTATAATGTCTGTGTGTAGAGGTAGGAATCTGTAATCTGTGTGGAAGCTGAATATTTCTCTGAATGTGGTTAAGCATTGCTATGGACAGGCTGATTAGCCAGGCCCTGTGGGACAATGGCACTTGATGGGCCAAAGACACACCCAAAGAACGGGGGCTGTCACCTGAGAGCAGCCAGCAGGAAACACAGAGATTGGCCTCTGACCAGGTGACCTGCTGCATACAAGAAGAGGCCAGGAAGGAGGTATAAAGAGGCCATGTGGTCGATGCCATTTTGTTCTCAGCTCAGCACTTCATCCCAGAGCCAGCACTGCAGGGATCGAAGAGCCTGGAAGACCTGTGAACCCATCCTGATGATAGGATGTGCAACAAGAACTTTTAAACCAGCAGCTGTAACATCTCTGCTAGAGCCTGCATTGAGGACTGGGAGATTTGGTGCATGTAATGTACTAATCTTTAACAACCTTACTCTCATGCTTTTCTTTATTGTAATAATAAACCTTTAGATATAGATTCTAAAGGATTGGTCCAGCGTGATTTGTGGGTAAGGTCCAGAGGGTAAATTGACCAAGGATCTGTGGCTGGTTTCTTGGGACCGGACAGAACTTGTTCGGAGTAGGTGGGATTGGGTGCTAGGACCCCCCCACCTGTGTATAGGCCCGGGGCCATCTGGGGCACGGATATTGCTGTGGTGTCAGAAGGGTTTTGCTCATGAGGCTTCAGGCAGGCTGCTGAAGCACTCTGTGGGACTGGTTTGTGGCCTGTTTGGAGAGGTCACCAGTCTGGGGACTGTAAGGAGCCCCGAATTTGAGCAATTCGCCCCGTAGCGGACGCCCCCAGCTGTGCCCAGACACGGCCCGGTCCGTCACAACATACAGTCAGCGGACTGCTGGGGCTCCGCATAAATTTTTTCGCATGTAAAGGGCTCCAGAGCCCAAAAAGTTTGAGAACCGCTGGCCTAATGGATACTCCTAGCCATTTGAAGGTTTTTGTTAACTACCGTATTTTCCGGCGTATAAGGCGACTGGGCGTATAAGATGATCCCCTAATTTTCTAGTTAAAAGTGGACTACCCCCCCTTAAGAGTAGTCCCCAGCGCCCCTCTGCCTCCCCGGCTTTGCTCCCGGTGTCCCTGGTCTGCTGGAGACGGTCCCCAGCAGACCAGAGGCATCGGGAGCAAAGTCACAGTAGCGGCGGGGTCCCACGCCTCTGAGGCTTTGCCAGAGCAGACCAGCAGACCAGGGACACCGGGAGCAAAGCCTCTGAGGACGCCACGGAGGGGCTCGGGCAGCGGGGCATCCCAGGCGCACCTGGGCTGCCCCGCTGCTGGCTTCCCCGCAGTGTCCCGGCGTGCGGCCCTGCCTAGTAGCTGCGTCCCTCCGCCCTGCCCTCACTGTGCGGGGCCTCGGGGGACGGGCCGTGCTCACGTCGCCGGCGCAGGCACGGGGGTAGTGCCCCAGTCCGCCGCCCCCCTCCGGTTCGCGTTGGGGAAGTACTGGGGGATCCGAGCCTGGCCGCCAGCCCCCTGCCGGCGGGGACTCCGGCTGTCCCGCCCCCGGTCAGTGACGGCCCATCACACCCACCTTAAAGCAATAAGGAGAAACCAAATTCGAAAGGTACAGATTGAGGATCAGTTTTTTCCCCTTTCCCTTAGACTTTACACAATGAAAAGAACCTTGGACATTCTTAGCTCAGGAGAGTGTTGTGGGAAGTGCGGGGGGGGGGGGGGGGGGGATGAGGAATTGTAGATTTGCTTTTTGTTTGGGGTTTTGTTCTGGGTTTCCTTTGTATCTAGAGGGAAGTAGCAATAGTAGTTACTCAGCACCGGTTTGGGATTCTTCTTGTAGCACCATTATGCATGCAGCATTATTGGATCCCACTGAAAGGAATAGGGGTTAATCAACATGTGTATGTGGACTTTGGTCTATTGTAATTATTTGTTGCCATCTTTCTATATGGACCTGGAGAACTCTTATTTCCTTCTAGTCAGTTAAGGTGGCAAATTGTTTATAAAAATGGTTTTTGTCCGTTCTTTACAAAGACACCTACTTCTTCCCATCCTCCAAAAACAGAGCTACTATGGTGTTAAAACCCAATATGGAAAATGAAGAAGGCTGTTTAGCTGAAACAGGGGATAAGACTTCGGAGCCAAGGATCTTAAAACTGGTGTCTATGAAAGTAGAGATTAGAAGCCAGTTTTGGTTCAATTTAGTTCTCTAGAATCCAGCATCAGACCTCTAATACTGCAATGCTGAATACCTAGAAGCACTGATGGTATTACAAGATTCTGTTATCTGAACTTCATCACATTAATTTTCTTTTGTTATATTTTTAATGAAAATCTTTTGATAGCAGGTATGTAGATCCCAACTTTACAGATGCAGAAATTGAGGCAGAGAAAGGTTCCATGAATTGTCAGGATTTCTTTTTCTTGGCTAGTATAAACTGCACACACTAATGGTGCATGTTTTAATCTTGATATCAGAATTTAATTTTCACTGCATGTATCATTTTTGCCTCTTGTGAAGGAAAGAGGATAGTTTCTTCATACATGGAGCGTGGGAATGCCCCTATATAACAGAATTTTGTTAGAAATTAATAAACAGAATTGTCAATATAACTAAACTTGGTCTATCCGCATTGGTTTTAATACATTTCTGTCCAAAGTATATTAGGGTATGTCTACACTACCACCCTAGTTCGAACTAGGGTGGTTAATGTAGTCATACGGAGTTGCAAATGAAGCCCGGGATTTGAATTTCCCAGGATTCATTTGCATAAAGCTAGGCGCCGCCATTTTTAAATGTCTGCTAGTGCGGACTCCGTGCCGCGCGGCTACACGCGGCACGGACTAGGTAGTTCGGACTAGGCTTCCTAGTCCGAACTACTGTTACTCCTCGTGAAACCTAGTCCGAAGCCTAGTCCGAACTACCTAGTCCATGCCGCGTGTAGCCGCGCGGCAAGGAGTCCGCACTAGCGGACATTTAAAAATGGCAGCGCCCAGCTTTATGCAAATGAAGCCCAGGAAATTCAAATCCCGGGCTTCATTTGCAACTCCATATGACTACATTACCACCCTAGTTCGAACTAGGGTGGTAGTGTAGACATACCCTTACTGACTCAAAGAGGGTGTATTTATAACTCAATTACTAGTAGCAGCCATGGTGCAATCATTTGTTTTTGTGGAAAATAACAGAAATAAAGCCTGGGAAATCTTTTCTGGGGACAAAGAGCCTTAAATCATAGAATCCTAGGGCTGGAAGAGACTTCAGGAGGTCATCAAGTACAGCCCCCTGCCCAAAGCAGGACCAATTTATCCCAACTAAATCATCCCAGCCAGGGCTTTGTCAAGCTGAAACTTAAAACCCTCTAGGGGTGGAAATTCCATCCCCTTCCTCCATCACCTCCCATTCTAGTACTTCACCACCCTCCTGGTGAAATAGTTTTTCCTAATATCCAACCTAGATCTCCCCCACTGTAGCTTGAGACCATTGCTCCTTGTTTTGCCATCCCTCACTACTGAGAACAGCCTCTCTCCATCCTCTTTGGAACCTCCCTTCAGGAAGTTGAAAGCTGCTATCAAATCCCCCCTCACTCTTCTTTTCTGTAGACTAAATAAGCCCAAATCCCTCCGCCTCTCCTCGTAGGTCATGTGCTCCATCCCCCTAATCATTTTGGTTGCCCTCTCTGGACCCTCTCCAATGCATCCACATCTTTCTGAAGTGGGGAGCCCAGAACTTGATGCAGTACTCCAGACGTGGCCTCACCAGTATAGAATAAAGGGAAATAATCACTTCTCTAGATCTGCTGGCAATGCTCCTTCTAATGCACCCTAATATGCCATTAGACTTCTTGGCTACAAGGGCACATTGTTGATTCATATCCAGCTTCTCATCCACTGTAATTCCCAAGTCCTTTTCTGCTGAACTGCTAACAATGATATCAGATTCAAATAGATTTTTATAATGTATGGTTACCATTTTTGAATAAAACATACAGGTATTCAGATAGGCCTTTTAAAGGTAAAATAAGATTTCTTAATTCATATATAGAGAGTGTGTTAATAATGATCAATCTATTTTTTAAAAAATTTGAGTCCTGTGCCTTAATCTTAATTCTCCTGTGCCCTAATCTTCCTACATACCTTATTCATTATTATTATTATTACGCATTTTTTTTTGTATTTTTTCTACAGACACACGTGCTGGATGCAATGGCTATGGATTCTTTAGTACTGCTGAATAAAGGAACAGTTCCTTTTTGAACCTATATACATTTTATTTGGTAAAACTATGGACAAATACTTTGTTCAGATTAAAGTATGGTTTCTAGTAAATTCTCCCTGCCTTTCTTCCAAAAGTGAACACTCCCACTGATTTCAACCAGCTGTGAGGCAGAACACTATGCAGAGAATGCACAGCATGAGCTCTGAGCAAAATGTTTTCAGAGTTCTGCAGAATCTTTATGACATTAACTCTCTTGTACAGGCATTTTTAATTTAAAATTTGAATAGCGTTTTATCATTCTGAATGAAATGAGAAAAGGGTCAACATATCTAAATACTGCACTCTTTAGAAAATATTGCCATGCAAGAATTGACTATGAAGTAGATACATTTTCTACAGTAGGTATGGGATGAAATTTCTCCATTGATTTATTGGACATAAAAAGCATATAGCACTATCTACACTGTGTTCATCCTGATGATGAAGCTTTGCTAGCAAGAGCAGTGTTTAAACACAGTGGCTAGCACAATTTCGATAGCCACTGTGGACAGACATGCTTCTCTGTGCTACATCTTAGGAAATCCCTAGAATATAACTTACTCTGTTTTTGAGAGAAGGGCAGGGGGTGGGACCCGTCTTCATATGGGATGGGGCCCTTGTTCATGTTGGGAAAGGCTACCATACAAAACCTGTTAGGCCCACAACCCTTAAGAGAGATCAGAAGAGATTACAACAGATCCTGGCCCCACATGTTGTCAATTAGAAATACAATGGTGAGTGAACCATTAAAAACAGGCAAATTAACATCTGTTGTAAATGCATTTGAACAGATTGCACTGTTGACTTCAGTTGCATTCCTGGATTTTACCTAAGTCATAATGTCAAACACCATGTAAATCACTTTTTGTTTAACAGATACATTTAATATTGGCCCCAGAGAACTTACTCTGGGCATACCAGAGAAACAATATGTACTTACAACAGCCACAATGCCACCAAATGAGTTAATCATTACCAGATTTTTTTTAAAAATCAATTAGAGATAAAAAGAGTGACTCTTAAGGGCATAAGCCAACTATAAACTGATGAGGTTAGGAAGAAAACTTCCCCTATGGTCAGGTTATTCATAATTGTCCATTATGGTGTTTGTGGTACTACCGGCCTTTGACAGAGACAGGCTGATAGACTAGATGGACTGCTGCTCTGATCCAGAAAGGCAATTCCTGCGTCCCTTTAACACTACAATCAATTCTAAAGAAATTAATTAGGTTATAGATCTGCTTTACATACTCATTTGATATCTCAGGCTAAAATGATGTAGAGCCTGATCCACACCACTAGACTCCAAAGGATTTTTGCTGTTGACTTAAATTGGAGATGTTTCATCCCACAAGAGCCTTTCCTCCAGAAGGGCTCCAAAAGCTTGCAACAAGCCTTATAAATGGGTTAATTACTCTTATTTCAGAATTGTGTCACACGTCACTGAAATGCAGCCACCTCTGGGGTGGCATTCAGTAACTTGTTAATAGTGCAGAGTTTAGTATAGGAAGTAAAGGGTAAATTACAGGTGGTATTTTAGGTAGGTGAAATCTAATTATTCAAACTGGAATAGGGCCAGCCCCGCAGAATAATGTGCTTACTCTTCTGAAGCATGTCTTGGGATTTTCTTTTAATAACTAAAATTGTTCAGGGCCTCAATTTTACATCTCATCTGAAAAACTGAGAATGTGCTCATTTGTGTGAAATTAGTTATAATGCATATAATGAAAACGTACACAGGTCTTGTATAACTGGGTTTAACTGCTAGAACCTTAAAGTTTAGATTTAGACAGTATTAGGCCACAAAGGCACCTTTGTATAGTGTTGAAAAAATTTGGCAGAGACTGGAGACAAGTGGCAATAAAAATTGAAGTGTTGAGACTGTCTTTTTTTAAAAGACTTCACACACTTCATAAATAAAACTCTGTATGTTTAGAATATTAATAAAACTGTCCTGCTTCTACCCCTACAATTTCAGTAGCCATATAGCCCTTTAAATCACTAACCCTTGACAGTTATTAGGGTAAAAATATAGAAAACATAACTGCTCTTGTAAATATCCAGGAGAAATGAATTTCTGCAAAGCTAGACTGTTTTATTGTCTTCAAATCATGTTGGTCCAATTTCAAAATAGGGCTAATTTATAGTTTTAAGACAGCAAAATGACATCAATAATTATCATTACATAGAATTAGTGCACCATCCCATAAAGCACCAAAGCACATGTAGACTGTGGTATTCTGCACTGCAAGACAAATTCTGTGAATCTGTCATGTTTGACCATAAACATTTTAAAACCAATGGTTCAGACTATTAGAATAATTAGTACTGAACTACTGTCAACAATGGACATTTCTTGGTCTTTTGCTTACAAGGATCCATAACTAAGCAGCTTTTGCCAGTGCTGTGGCCAGACTGAGATAATTGACTTAAAATGTATCTCCAGCAGAAGGCAATAAAGCGAACCACCATTGTGTTCAGAGAACCATCTCTACTGTAAAAAATATATATATATAAGCACAAAATGGTTGCGTGCTGAATCTGAATCATTTTCCTTTCACTGACTTAGTGATTTAGGGTAATTGTAGGGAGACGAGAACCTATGTTAAAGTATTTATAGCAAACACATTAACAATAAAAGTCAATCAATATTGATTTTTCAGTTCTATGGTGTCCAAAAGCATGTCAAGACTTTCAAAACACTGACAAGACAACATGGCTCACAAGCTAATTTGAGATGTGACATAGCATTTATCTAGATCTCTTCCCACTCCTCACCCCCTTGCCTTCAGACTTCAGTGGTTTAAAAACACCCACACAACTAGTTTTGCAAAACCAAATTTTAACAGACAAGTTTTTCAAAGGTGTTCCCTGATTTGTTCATTATAGAAATGAAGCAAATAAAAAATTGCACTCATATTTTTGATGGTCCCAATAAAATGAAACCAAAATGAGATTCATGGTTTAGGTACTTTAGTCTATCTCTAGCAATAGCAGAATAATATTGATCACATAGCTAATCATTCATGACTTTGGAAAATAAAGTATTACTACTGAATACATTAGAATGAGTGTGTACTGTAACTATTGCATATTATTTCTACATCTTTCATTTATCACAGTTATATTTCAAATTTCAGTGGCTTTGCCTTTAAGCTGCTACCCAACAGATGGCTTAGGGTGGCCTTTTGTAGAGTATGTGAGGTGAAAGAAAATCTGGGTTCAATTCCTGTTTCTTTCAAAGACTTGCTATGAGCCCTTGAGCAAGCTTCTGAATCATTCTGTATTCAACCTATATTCTTCATGGCAAGAACAATCATAGTGTGTTTGTACTTTGCCTAGTATGAGGTAGCCCTGATGTCAAGTGAGGCTGCTATTCGCTACTGCATTGCAAATAATCACAACTCTGGCTACTTATTTCAGGGCAGAGGCTGTGACCTTTATTCACACTGAGTAGAATTTGTTGGCAAATCAACCCAAGAAGCTCCCAAGTAATCAAGCCATCAGACCACTATCCTACTTCTCCACTTGGGCACCAATGATACTGCCAAGAATGGCTTTGAGCAGGTCACTACAAACCACGTGGCTCTGGGAAGAGAGATGAAGGAACAAGAGGCTCAAGTTTTATTCACATCCATCCTCCCTGATGAAGAAAAAGGCCCAGAGAGGAACCATCGAATTGTGAAGGGCAGGGCAGCTTCACAGGCAGGCTTGTTAACCTAATGAGGAGGGCTTTAAACTAGGTTTGACAGGGGATGTAATCCCTGAGGTAAGTGGGGAGGTGGGATACTGGGAAGAAACACAAGGAGGATGGTGCAACAGAGGAGGACTCCTCATTCACACTGAGGAAGTAGGGCAATTGGTTAGTTATCTTAGATGTCTGTACAGAAATGCAAGAAGCCTGGGAAACTAACAGGAAGAATTGAAAGTCCTGGAAAAGTCAAGGAATTATGATGTGATTTGAATGACAGAGACTTGGTGGGGTAACTCACATGACTGGAGCACTGTCATGGATAGATATAAACCATTCTGGAAAAAGAGGCAGCGGAGAAAAAGGTGGAGCAGTATGAAAGAGAGCAGTATGATTGCTCAGGGGTCCAATATGAAACTGGGGAAAAGCCTGTTGAGAGTCTTTAGGTTAATATTAGAGGTGAGAGCAACAAGGGTGATGTTCTTGTGGGCATCTGCTACAAAACACCAGACCATGAAGATGAGGTAAATGAGGCATTTTTGGACAACTAATAGAAGCTTCCAGATCATCGGCCCTGGTTCACAATGGGGACTTCAATCACCCTGACATCTGCTGAGAGAGCAATACAACAGTGCCCAGGCAATCCATGAAGCTTTTGGAGAGTGTTGAGGTCAAATTCCTGGTGAAAGTGCTGGAGGAACCAACTAAGTGTCATGCTCCTCTTGACTTGCTGCTCACAAAGAAGGGAAGAGGGTAGAGGAAGTAGAAGTAGGTGGCAACCTGGGCAACAGCAACCATGAGATAGTTGAGTTTAGGATCAAAACAAAGGAAGAAAGCAGCAAAACACAAACCCTGGACTTCAGAATTTTGACTTCTCAGAGAACTGATGGGCAGGATTCCCTGGAAACTAATATGTGGGGAAAAGTTTTCCAGGAGAGCTGGCTGTGTTTTAAAGAAGCCTTATTGAGGGTGCAGGAACAAAATATCCCAATGTTCAGAAAGAATAGTAAATATGGCAGGCAAACAGCTTAGCTTAACAGAGAAATCTTCAATGATCTTAAACACACACTAAAAAGCTTACATGAAGTGGAAACTTGGACAGATAACTATAGGAATACAAAAATATTGCTTGAGCATGCAGGGACGTAATCAGGAAGGCCAAAGCACAACTGGAGTTGCAGCTAGCAAGGAATGTAAAAGATAAGAAAAATTTCCACGGGTATTTTAAGAATAAGAAGGTCAGGGTAAGTTAAGCTGCTGAATTGGAAGGTAACCTAATTACAAATGAAGTGGGAAAAGTTGAAGGATTCAAAGCTTCCTTTTACCTTGTCTTCGCAGACAAGCTCAGCTCCCAAGTGAGGCCATATCTGAAGATATGCGCAGTTTTGGGACTCACACTACAAAAAGGAATGCAGGACAATGTAGCACTTTAAAGACTAACAAGATGGTTTATTAGATGATGAGTTTTCGTGGGCCAGTCCCACTTCCTCAGATCAAATAGTGGAAGAAAATAGTCACAACCATATATACCAAAGGATACAATTAAAAAAAATGAACACATATGAAAAGGACAAATCACATTTCAGAACAGGATGTTAGTATGCTAACATCTTTATGGCTGACCTAGAACAACGTTTCCTCAACTCCCATCCCCTTTCACCCCTTCTCTACCTACGGTACATCGATGACATCTTTATGATCTGGACGCATGGCCAAGAAACACTGGAGATATTCCACAGAGATTTCAACAACCTACACCCCACCATCAACCTCAGCCTGGACCATTCTACACGAGAGATCCACTTCCTGGACACCACCGTACAAATCAACAATGGAAAATTAGACACCACTCTCTACAGAAAACCCACCAACTCATACAGTTACCTACATGCTTCCAGCTCCCATCCAGAACACACCACACGATCCATCGTCTATAGCCAAGCCCTTCGATACAACCGCATCTGCTCTAATCCCACTGACAGAGACCAGAAGCTTCAGGATCTCTACCAAGCATTTATAAACCTCAACTACCCACCCAGAGAAATAAAAAAGCAAATTGAAAGAGCCAGACGAATACCTAGAAACCATCTACTTCAAGACAGATCCAAGAAAACCAACAATAGAACACCACTTGTCATCACCTACAACCCCCAACTTAAACCTGTCCAACACATTATCAATAAACTACAGCCTATACTGGAACAGGATACCATACTCCAAGAGGCTCTGGGAGACAGACCCATAGTCTCCTATAGACAACCACCTAACCTCAAGATGATTCTTACCAACAACCACAGGACATACCACACTAATACCAACCCTGGTACCTTCCCTTGCAACAAACCCCGTTGCCAGCTTTGTCCACATATTCATTCTGCTGATTCCATTATTGGACCTAACCAAGTGAGTTATAAGATCAAGAACACATATTCCTGCGCATCCAGAAATATAATCTATGCTATCATGTGCCGAAAGTGTCCATCTGCTATGTACATTGGACAAACATCTCAGACACTTCGCCAAAGGATTAATGCCCACAAAACAGATATCAGACAAGATCACAAAGAAAAAACAGTTTCTTGCCATTTTAACCAGAAAGGACACTCTCTAAATGACTTAGCCACCTGCATTCTGCTACAAAGACCTTTTACATCTGCACTTGAAAGGGAATCCTCTGAACTGTCATTCATGTTAAAATTCGACACTCTCCAAAAAGGAATGGACAAACACTCAAGCTATCTTACCCATTACCAAGATAGCTTCCCCATTTATCACCTCTAATACCATTAACTCACAAACATCCCACTCTCCCCACCTCTAATATCATCAATTCACAGACACTTACCTTCCTTCCTTTCCCCCCCCCTGCATCCCTCTCCTGTTCTGAAATGTGATTTGTCCTTTTCATATGTGTTCATTTTTTAAAATTGTATCCTTTGGTATATATGGTTGTGACTATTTTCTTCCACTATTTGATCTGAGGAAGTGGGTCTGGCCCACGAAAGCTCATCATCTAATAAACCATCTTGTTAGTCTTTAAAGTGCTACATTGTCCTGCATTTTGCTTCAGCTACCCCAGACTAACACGGCTACATTTCTATCATTACAAAAAGGAAGTGGACAAACTGGAGAGAATCACACAGAGGGCAATGAAAATGATTAGGGCATATGGCTTATGAGGAGAGGCTGAGGCAACTGGGCATATTCAGTCTACAGAAGAGGAAGGGGAGATTTGATAGCAGCCTTTAACTACCTGAAGGGGGAACAAGAAGCAATGGTCTCAAGTTGCAGTGGGGGAGGTCTAGGTTGGATATTAAGAAAAACTATTTCACTAGCAGGGAGGTGAAGTGCTGGAATGGTTACCTAGGAGGAAAAGGTGGAATTTCCATCCCCACAGATTTTTAAGGCCAGGCTTGACAAAGCCCTGCCTGGAATGATTTAGTTCAAGTTGGTCTTGCTTTAAGCAGGAAGTTGGAATTGATGATCTCCTGAGGTCTCTCCCAACCCTAACCATCTATGATTAATTAATCTCCAAGAGTAGGTACTACAAAGTGAAAAGGTGACAAAGTCTAAAATTTTGGATGGTCCTGCTTTGAGCAGGGGGTTGGGCTAGATGACCTCCTGAGAGATCTTGCAACTCTAATCTTTTATGATTCTATGAAATCTACCCAGTGTAAGGGTGGAACCTTAAATTAACAAATATCTCCTCTTGCTTCACTTCCATTTGAGCTCTAGATAGCTGATACAGTTCATTCCCTTAAATCTACAGATTCAGTGTAGCTCTAAGGATTCTGTATCCAAGTTTTTGTTTTGTTAATTACACTCTGTAATTACATACAGTAACTGTCCATGTCCTCAATTTTTCTGTTGATTTTAATACTTTTGGTCATAGCTGACTTTTCATCTGAATTAGGACCTCAGGATTGGGTCAATGTATGTAGACAGGCAGATATAACCTAACATATAGACAGTTCTGATTTGATAACATTTCTGAATTCCAAAAGAACCAAACAGACTTTAAATCATCTGACATAGAATATGAGTTATACTAAAAGACAAAACTCTGAAGACTGAGAATATAAAAGTTTAGTTTAACTGGGTTCAATAATAGTTTACATCCTGTACTGACCAAGTAATTTACCTCAGCAAAATGAACCAGAAGAATTCTGAAATGGATAAATAAAGACCTTTATAATGAAAAATGCCATTAATGGTGTGCATGGCAATTGCTTGCAATAAGCTGATTTTGAAAACAAACATAAACCAGAAGCTTAGAAAAATGTTGAAAGTTTCAAACACATGTATAATTAAAGGCATGTATAAGTAGGTGTCAGCATATTTCTGTATACATCCATTCAAATTGTGAATACATTATTTTATTTTGAATACAGTTTCGGAAAAGTCTCTTAAAAATCACTATAGTATTTTGGAGGGGTTTTGAGAATGGTTAATGCAATGAGGTTATCAGAGATTCGCCAAAACCACAAAAGCTGAGATTTGGATCCAAACCCTCCCTAAAGTTCAGAGGTGGTCACATGCAGAGTATTGTTGTTTTGGCCTTCTCTGTGGAAATATTTCCTGCACGATTTTAGATGAATAGCACAAGAAGCTTAAGGGCGTGCTCACACTACAGGACAAAAACAACTATAGTGTGAGAAGAGGCAGTGAAAGCTTTCTGATGCTCTCCTGCCAATGCGACTCAAAGCTGTCATGAAGGGATCATCTATAACAAATGAGAGATTAGTTCACTCTCTATGCTCCAGCAGTGCTTGGCCTTTCTGCTGAGGCTACCAACAGACACGCCAATTAGTGTTAATCAGGGCTGACAAAAGGCTACCAGGCCCCATGGGGAGCCAGCTCTGGACCCTCAGGAGGGGTTAGAAACTAGCCTCCCCCAGCCAGCCCTTCAGCATCATCAATGCTGCAGAATGCATGCTGCCAGGAGGATCCAGTGTTTATTTAAAGTCCAAAAGCTCCAGCCACTGCTGTGGTACTAGTGGGGGCCAGGAGATGGGCTCTTCTAAATCACTGGGCAGGTGTCCTTTTTGTGCCCCACCACCATCAGCAGCCCTGGTATTAATTATAACAGCTCTCTTGGTCACTTTCACTAACAACTCATCTGAAATCAACAATTCATCATTGAACACCCATCTCATATAGTGGCAATTATTTTTTTTAAACAGTATCTGGTAACTAGAGAAATGAAATCTTAATGCTCTATCCAGTCCCCCATTATTGTGTTTGTCTTGAACATTAGTAGCTGTAACACACATATGCTTGTCTTACACAGACAGTAAGAGCAAATATTTTACAGAAAATACATTTTATACAGGACTCAGGCGTACATGAATTTAGTTTAGGTGAGCAATTAGTTGATGTCCGAAATACCTGAAAGGAGAGTTCAAAGATAACATCCTCCACAGTGTGTATAGATATAGATATAGATATAGATATAGATATAGATATAGATATAGATATAGATATAGATATAGATATATATTTTGGATAGGCAGAGTATGTGTGCAGTCAATTGTAGCCAGTGCTTCATCTTAAGAGTGTAGGCAAAGAATCTGGATATGAAAAAAGAAAAAACTTTAGAAAGCTGGAAGTCAACATTTGTGCAGAATGTCTACTATGTATTTGAGAGAGACTGTCTGTGGGTTCATCTTCTGTCTGTCCATCTGTTTGTTCAAGATCGCCTCCTAACTGGTAAGAGCACCAAATCTGGTATATACCTTCCTCTTATCATTACTGAAAGCAAGATAAGAATTTGGTTGTGCCAGGAAAATGGGATGTGCCTGGAATGAGATTGCTTCTCATAAAACAGAAAAAGAGATAACACCATCCACCCCCAGACTAACTCTCACCCCCAGGCACCCTATAGGGAGAATATGGGGGGGCAGAAGCTCCCCCCCCATTCATACAGGGACATTGCTAGCTGTTCTTCTTTGTCAAGGAGCAAGGGGAAAGTGCATAGTTTGCTGCATATCTGGCTCTGCCTTAGGAGTGCAGGGGGCAGATGGACATGGACTTACCCCCAGCTACGGGACATACGTCCCTTCCCCAGCTGTACCCACTGGAGCTACAGCAGCCATGGAGAGGCATTTCTCACCTAGCTCCAAGCTACTGCAGTGAGAGGGCTGGGGTAGTCCTCTCTCCCCGGGCCAGCCTGCACACTGAAGCCTTCATCCCTAGCCCCACCACAGAGCAATGACTTAAATGTAGCATGTACATTTTCATTTTATTTTCCAAAACACAAAAATGAATTGAATTAAGGACACAAGCAATGCCGGATAAATCTCCTAGTTTACCTATGAAGTATTCTTGCACCAGATGAAAGATCTGTTAACAAAAAGAGAAAAAGTGAGAAAGACACCCGTGTTTCCATTTCATCATCATCATCATCATCAACAACGAGCTCAACACCCGTTGGTGTCTGATGCCCCCTTCACTATTTCCTTCCATCTTTCCCTGGCCAGTGTGGAGTGGCTTAGTTTCTGTAGGCTAGCTCCGCACCAAACTACTATATCATCTACCCATTCTCTGCAGGGATCTGCCTCTCCTGTTTGAACCATCCATTATGCCCAATACCAGGGACTTAACTTTTCGCTCATCGTGCATTCTGCAGATATGCCCGAATAGCTGTAACTTCCATTGTATAACCTTCTACAGTAGGTTCTCTTTTGGTTGTATCTTCTTATATAATTCCTTGTTGGTGACCTTCTGCATCCATCCTATTCTCAGGATATTTCTATAACAACTCTCTCGAATGCCAATATCCTTCTCTTCAAATCTTTCGTTATCATCCATGTCTCACATCCGTACAACACGCTGCTAAATACACACGTTTTCAAGATGCTCAGCTTCGTTCCTAAGCTAATTGCTTTACTTTTCCAGATCTTATCCATTGCCTTCAAACTTGCTCTTTCTTTCGCTATTCTAGTTGCTATTTCCTTCTTACAGTCTAGATCATACATCATGTTGCTCCCCAAATACGTGAACTTCTCTACGTTCCCTAGTTCGATCCCATCTATATTGATCTTCCTTCCTATTTCCTTATTTCCAAATACCATTGTTTTCATTTTATCGATATTCATAATCAGTCCATACCGCTTCCCTTCCTCATTTAGCACCTGCACCGTTCTCGCTAGCTTCTCTTCATCTTTCTCAATGATAGGATTGACAATCTACTGGTTTGACAATCTACTGGTTATCATTGCCACAGGAGAGTAGATTACATCCCGGAAGAGCCAGGTTCGGGCGATCTGCACATGCGCAGAACGATCTCTGCATGCACAGAATGCTGGACAGCGTGGCGGGCGAGCAGGGCTCACCGCGGCTCGGTGAGCCCTGATGATAACTATATCATCTGTGAACCTCAAGTTGTTAATTCTCATCCCGTGCATTTGCAGACTGGTTAAAAAAGTTGGCCTGCCAGCAGGGATCTCAAGCACACACATCATGGAATGAAAATCAAGGTTAGTTTCTGAAATTGCTATGTTTCCATTATTAATGGATTTATAGAACATCTCTTCTAAATCTCATGATGCTTTATAGAATTAAAAGATGCTGTCCACCAATCTAGAACCTTTCACTGACTACTCACCTGCAATCATGGCAGACATTATATCAATGTCAGCAAGTAGAATTAAAGTAGGTGGAATGTAACTATCCATATTGGAATCTGGCCAAGACACAAGAGTAAACATTTTGGAAAATACCATCTGATTTTTAATTACTAGAACTGGTGTAAACTTGAATGTTATGTCTCATACAAAAAGACATTCTTCCATCTGTACAAGGCCTCATAGAACCATGCTCACACAAATACCCCGTGTTCCGCCAGTCAGCCTCTCACTAGTCACTGGATTAGAACTAAGATGGCTGAAGGAACAAGAGTGAGAAAAATTTGGACATTATTAATTTTGTATGACTTGTTAACATAGGTTTACCTGCACAGCTAGAAAGACTATTTTTTAAAAAGCAAAAGTAAAAACAATCATAATGCTTCCCTCCAATAGTGAACAAGTTTGCTCCACTGCAGCATTCAAAACCCATTATTAGTATACATGAAGTTGAGCAGAAGTTTGAATCCAGATACCAATTTCTAAAATTCAGAGTAGGTGGATGCAGAGTTTTGGTTTGAGTCTATTAGTTATGCCACATTTAAAGGATTGTAATGGCTAAACTGATCATGTGTATAGAAATATCCTATTCCAGAAGAGCATGCCATGTGCATGTAAAGGACTGTGTGTGTGTATATATATCACACACACACATACATATACACTTTCCAGTTATTTGTTGTCTAGAATTAGTGCTGTATGGCATCCAATGTGCTTCATCAATATAGGGAGATTTTAGCTAATCATTTAAAAATAAGCTTTCATAATATGTTCCATAATGATTTCTGCTTAGGCTGGTTCCATCCCTGCTGTTTCCAACACAGGCCAACTTTATCAGTCATACACTATTCTTGAAAACTCCTTCCCAAAACCACTGCAATTTCCACTGTTAATTGAACTGAATTTATATTGTAAAACTAGCACACCCCTTCAATGAATGACTGAAAAAGATTGGTTTCTACAGATGATAATTCAGTGTGGTATCTGATAGCCCAACACCAGTGGTGGTACTTCTTGCAAATCAAACTAATAGCTAAGAAATCCAGCCTGCAAATTGCATCTAGAATATGTAATATCCTTTTGCCTATGAATGATAGGAGAATGACCGGGCAGCTGGAAAATCAGAATCTTAGAATTCGAATAAAGTAAGTATACTGTGTGGATTAATAAGACGACATCAGCAGACATGTAAAGGAAACAGCCTAAATATAATCCTGAAGAAGGAATTGACTCGCTTTACAATGAAAATAATATAAGAAAACAATGACTAGCATGAAGTCACCGTGAATTACTGCTAGGAACATTACCAGAGTTAAAAAACTCAAACAGTAGGTCTTGGGCCAGCTGATCAGAAAGAATTATACGGCACTGACAATGAAAAAGCTATATGGGGGCTAAAGTGCAGGTAATTGGAAGTTTCAATTAACAAGACATAAACTATTCCATTAGACAGAGGAAATACAGCTGATGGTATGCATTTGTATATGGTATGTGATAGCTTTATAATTCAATATGTGCAACCACCAACAGGGAACAAAAGCGCACTATAATAATGTGGATAGAAGGTTGCGACTGAAGATTGCTGGTGAGCAACTACATCAATCTAGAGAGATTTGTCAGATCAAAGTGAAAATAGAGGCTCTGATGGAAAAAAACTGCTGACCTCTAGAAAGACAACCTTTTGTGGGGAACAGTTGGGAATTTCAGTGCATCTGAAGGGGACAGGAACTCATAGGAGTGCTAGCATTTGTGCAGTACTGAAGATGTGGGTGATGATTGTAGAAGAGACAATAAATAGGAAGCACAGCAAATGACAGAGACAATCATAAAGTAGATTACAAATGTATTATATGAACTTCTCAACACTACTGTATTCCTAGATTAGAAGATTAAAAAAACAGAAAGACTAGATGACCACAGTGTCCTGATTTTAGCATAAGTATCATCTTCAAACGACTGCTCTGAAATAATGCCTGTTGGAATTAGAGCATCTCTCTTTTTTAAAAAGATACAACCTTGATTTAAAAATTACTAGCAAAGCAGAATACATTTAAAAAAACACAGGACTATGTAGCACTTTAAAGACTAACAAGGTGGTTTATTAGATGATGAGCTTTAGTCTTTAAAGTGCTACATAGTCCTGTATTTTGTTTCAGCTACACCAGACTAACACAGCTACATTTCTATCACTAATTTTTTTTAAAAAAACCTTGGTAAATTGTTACAATAATTTTTTAACCTTCACTGTTAAAAATATGCACTTTGTTTCCTGTCTGAATTTGTTTAGCTTCAACTTCCACCCATTGGCTCTAATTCGACCACTGTTTTCTTGCTTGAAGAGCCCACTATCAAATATTTGTTCCCCACATAGCTACTCGTAGACTGATCAAATCATCCCTTAACCTTCTATTTGCTAAAATTGATTAAGCTCCTTGAATCCATCACTGTAAGCCATCGTTTCTCGCCCTTGCATCTTTCTCATGGTTCTTTGCTGAATCTGTTCCTATTTAATCAAAATCCTTCTTAAAATGAAGACAGCATAACTGCCAGAGTAGAGTCCCACAGTGATGGCTCCTGTACCCAATAAACAGGCAATTTCTTGAAGGGGGCAATACCACTCTGCCTCATTCTAGGATTTGCAGGAGAAGAACCTAATGATAAGAAGCTAAATTGTGCACTGACTTATATCCCACTTATCCAAATACATTTGTAACCCAATGAATCCCAAGTGAGTTATTTCCTGTGTAACCCAACTGAACTCAGTAGCGATGCATTAGTATAAATCAGTGTAGAGGTCAGTCAAAATTTTACATTGAAATAGCTGTATTTCAGGTGGCTATATCAACCAATCTCATGTTCTTTGTCCAGAAGGGAAGAGACAAAACTTTAAGCCACTGTATCAAGACCAGCAGTTTTCATATGAGGGAGGGAGGGCGGGGAGCGGTGATGTGGCAACACCAGCCCCATGCAGCAGGGCTTGGGAAGGGAGCACCATCTCCACAGTCTGATTCACCTCAGCCTTGTACATGTCTAAGCTTCTTTTGGTGGGGGAGGTGCAACCAAAAATCCTCTCTCAAAAGGGGTCTCAGCTCAAAAACTTTCAAAACCACTGATCCAAACCCTCTGAAGATGATACTGGCTATCTGTAAATGAGTGTCACGAAAGTGCTGCAACATGCCTGTGCGCTAAATCAGCATCAGTGTTGAGGCAAAAAGCAACCTGTGGGTGCTCAGCAATCTCTGTTTCGAACATGCAGTGAACATTCCTCAACACACCGACCCAACTATCAGTTAGTGCAGAAGGTGTGCCAGCATCATAACCCCACTGAGAGCAATGGTACAGTGAGCCCTATGCCTGCCCCTACACACAGGAACTAGAGGGAGAACATTCTGGCTGCTTTCTGGAAGCCACACAGCATGGAGGATAACAGGGAGCCTGAAAACACTGCTGCATGGCACTGCCAACTGGACAGCCACCAGCCCAGTCAGCCATGCTGATCAGAGCCACCAGGATCTCTTTTCAACCGGGTGTTCCAGTTGAAAACCAGACACTTATCACCCTATTGGAAATAAACAAGTTTGGTCAAAACTGACCCCTTTGGAGAATAAATGAAAGTGCAGTTACAGGTATAATTTGACAATGGAGACCCACATCTTTTATGGAAGACCGAATACCAGTACATCATTTGGATTTTCTGCCTGTTAAACACAGATCTGGCTACCGTCAAATGTATTCACAACAACAAGTAATTAGTGGGACGCTACTGTATTCACCATGAAAAGTAGTCTTCATTAACTCCAGGCATAGTCTTTGTGACAACAAAACACTTCACTCGGTTTTAATCCATTTATTAAGACATTGCATAGATGTACAACAAACAGTGGAAGTAACCTCACTGATTTTGGGTTTAGAAGATTATGAATAATAAGGAGGCTAAAAAGATTTGGCTTGGAACGTATCATTTAGTGGGAAAAAGAGGCCAAAAGGGAGATCACAGGATTGCATCAGATCTGAAAATGCAGCACTAGGCCAACATACTGCTCAAGATAGTAAGCACGATAGCTGAAAGTCATGGTGAGTTAAAGGAGATCAGCATATCGGTAATTCAAGCAAAATCTATTTATGTTTTAATGGCATAAAGTGCTGATGGTAGTCATATAGAAGCACCCTGTGTAAATCAATTAAAGAGGAAGCTGGAGGCATTTTTGGAGGAGAAGGAAATCAGATGACTTGCTGGCTTGCTCTACATTTTTGGATCAAGACCAGGATTAAACTTGTTGACTTGTATTTCTTAGCATTAATAAGAGTGAACCTCAGTGAGTCAGTCCACCCACTGTCAACAAGTTTTTCCTCATTATACAATCAGAGATGTTTTACAATTATGAGTTTTAACGATTTTGGTGTTAGAATAAAAAGGTGTTCCTTGAAGCATATGAATCATATTATCAGCACTTGTTTGTAAAATGTTTGGTTGCATACTCTACTGCAAGTTTACAATTTACAGGTATGCCTTCAGAGGATGCGACACCACTTTTAATATGTCAATTCATTTTTAAAATAGAGTAAAATATAGTTTGAGAACAACAATATACAAACCCTTGCAGGAATGTGACTCACTGGCTAGCAAGCTCTGATCTGGTGAGCTATAGCATAGTAAGTGCCTCTTCTTTTGTGGTCCCCTTGGATGGCCACTCTGGACCTGCAGTGGCCTGCTTCTAATGACCGAGTCATCCTGCCCAGTCACACATCTTCCCACCCCTTCTGGGATAAACCAGTAGTCCAATAAACAATAGTCCATAGAGCTCACATTGAATCCTAGAACCAAGTCGAAACTCATTAGCCCATATCCCTGTTATCGGGGAAGAGGGATAATTCAGTAGATCTTGCCCATTGTCAGGGGGGTTTCCAATCCACTTCCTTTATGAGCTGGTAGGAAATCCCAGACCCACATTTCCTACTGCGGAAGAACAGAGCCCAGCTGCTTCAGAAGGATCTATGGACAGTCAATAACATTTAGATATGTTTAAAAAGGTCAGATGGCTCCATAAGCCAGGGTTCCAGACTGCAAAATTGCAGCCACTAAGGGAGATGCATGTGTGTTCTGGTGAATTTTAGTAAATATACAGGAGTCCAGAAACATTAACTATCGTAATTTTTCTGTGTGAAACAGGTGCATTCATGTCCTACTTTCATGCGCTGGGAAATTATGACAGAAAGAGCTACATTTAAGGCTGAGATTTTTAAAGCTATTTTGCCACTGGATGGTTTCCAAGAAGCATCGTACATATGCTCCATATGTTTTGGGAGTTTGAAGTTGTGACACTATTCTGGCATATGATAGAATTAATTTCAGCCTAAACTCTTACATAATTTGATCCCATATATTACCAACTTTATCCCAAGTAACATGAACTAAAGCTATTTGGAATTAACTTGCTTTCTTAGAGCAGAAACAGTCACTCCAGTCTCTTGATACAAACCAAAAAGAGCAACAAGTGGGGTTGGGGAACTGGGAGCAGAGGGTGGGTTGGGACTAGCTGGACAAGGAAACTGACTGGGAATCAGTGGAGGGCAGAAGTAAGAGAGCAGGGTCAGGGAGAGAGGAGAATTTGTTTTAGAAAAACTGTTCTAAACCACAGAATAGCTCCTTCCCTCTCATGTTTCCCTGTTCCCCACAATTTTTCTTCCACCAATGCTTCAACCTCTCTCACTTCCATGCTTCTCTGCTTCTCCTCCTTACTCATGTCTCCTCAACTTTTTCTGGTTTCTCTCCTAGTCCCATTCTTTTCCACGTGTTTCATCCAGTGCCTTCCCCTATTTCAAGCAAATGCATTCTGTCTCTCTGTTGGTCATGACAAGCTCTTTCTTCCCCCAATCCTCTCATTAACCTGCATTAGAAGGGAAATGCTTGAAGCTTCACCACTGCAACCACAGATGCGTGGATCACTTTGTGCTACCACTCCCTGCCACCTCAGGTTTGCCAACTCACTCTCTTCTTTTGGTACCCTTCTGTAGCTATGTATAAATAGGCGTGCCAACACAAAGCAGAGAAAATGTACTTTGAAAAAGCTTTATAAATAAACAAAAAGGATCCACATTTTAACCACTGATCCCATGGTGCAGGGCTCCTACCTCCCTCCGCCTCTCCAAGGCTACATCTAGACTGCATCCCTCTGTCGACAGAGGGATGCAGATTAGGCACATCGAAATTGCTAATGAAGCAGGGATTTAAATATCCCATGCTTCATTAGCATAAACATGGCCACCGCTGTTTTTTGACACGGAGCTTTGTTGACAAAAAGCGGCAGTCTAGACGTGGATCTGTCAAAAATAAACCTCATTTTTTGAGGAATATAGGATGTGTCAAAAAAGGGTTTATTTTTGACAGATCCGCGTCTAGACTGACACTTTTTGTCGACAAAGCTCCATGTCGAAAAACAGCGGTGGCCATGTTTATGCTTATGAAGCACGGAATATTTAAATCTCTGCTTCATTAGCAATTTAGATGTGCCTAATCTGCATCCCTCTGTTAACAGAGGGATGCCGTCTAGACACACCCCTTGAGTGGAATTTGTTAATAATTACTTTGCAGCATTCAGATATTTAGCAAAAATATGCAATTAACTCCAGCATAGTTCTTTTAACTTAAAAAGCCTTAAGTGGAGGTTTGTTTATTTGCACCTTTACAGTCACTGCCCACTGCTATTAATATTTTTAGCATCCGGAAGTCATAAAAAGGAACAACAGTATTAATTCTTAAACTTGTTAGCCTATTTGAGCTAGTAGAGACAGCAGAGAAACAAAGAACCCAGCAAAACTAAACTAGACTAATGAATGAATTCCCCAATTTCAATTCTAAGTGCACTGTCTGTCTCTCTCAAATTCCTAGACCCTTTTACACCGGACTGTCATTTGGATATTTTTTTAAATTTCTAAGCTGGGCTGGTTTGTGCTGATGTTTTTGAAAAACTTCAGTCAAAATGTTTCAACAGTGTCTGAGAGTGAGGGGTAAATACATTGTATTGCAACATTTAAAAAAATCTAGCAGCTATCTCTCTGAGAAGATCTATACTGCCATGTGTTGGAGCAAGAACTTGAAATGTAATAGGGAGTGACCTTGCATTACGGAATGTCTTCTGCTGTTCCCATGATAATCCTCCCAAGTTAACATTTGTCCAAGTTATTATCCTTTGGGGGAAAAATAACAGTTTGTATATACTTAGTAAAGACTTGGAATTTAGCAGCTGCATGATTGAACTGTGCACGGAGCATCCTCACAAACAATGGAACATGCTCCACCTCAAGTCTAGAGTGGCTCAGAAGAACTCTTCCTGGAATTGCTGCTCTGGGCCAGATCAAGGTAGGACACTAAAACTGAGAGCAGAGAACCAGCCTGTCTCTTGCTCTCAGCAACTTCCCTGCTGGTACCGAGACAGCCTAGAAGAGGAAGCTGTGGTGACGAACACAGAGGAGAAGGTGAGGAGTAGATTGGGACAAGGCCCATGGCAAGAAGAAGCTATTCCTGGGAATTTGGCAGGGTGCTACTGGGAACTGGCAGAAATAGAGGAAATTGAACACTGTAGGCAAGGAGAATGGGACCAAGACAATGAACCAGGACTGGAACAGGGATAGGTTGGCTGGAAGGAATGAGGCTAAAGAGTTTGTGACCAGTAGAGTACACTCCCCTCCAGTGTTACTTACCTGTACTGTAATTACTGTTCTTTGAAGTGTTGGTGCAGCAGTGTGGTGCACGCGCTGCCCCAATGCACCAAAGCCAAAGAATGTTGCATACCAGTGTCCATGTGGTAGCACTCACACTCTTCCCTAGCTATTTAAGGGCAATGCCACCCCAAACGTCCTCAGTTCCTTTGCACCAAAAGGCAAGGGTAGGGGCCCTGATGTAGAGGGGATGGAGGGAGGATTATGAAACACATGTCTGTATCAAAGAACAATAGTTAGAGAGCAGGTAAATAATCATCTTATCTCTCAAGTAGTTGAAGATGTATATTCCACTCAGGTGAGTCACAACTCATAGGAGGTAGGGCTTGGAGCCAACTTAAGGAATGACTACAGGTTTGCCTTCCCAAAGTTTGCATCTGACCTAGACATAGTGCTTGGTAAAACATGTTGCCAGAGGCTAGAGTTGGGGTCCCACAAGGGCAGCTAGATAAGATTAATTCCCCTAAAGGAACTGGCTCTTTTACAGGTGGGGGTAGATGAATGACTCCTCTTAGAAAGTTTTCTCTAGCTCCATGGCAGTGAGATAAGACAGACTTCCCTTAGATGGACAGATGAAATGCCCAAAACATTGCTAAGTGAACTCTCAATGAACTGAATGAGAGATCAGAAGACTGAAGGTATAACAAGTATTCCAAAAGGTCTTGAAGGCAGGCCTGCACTAGCTTAGTTCCCCAAGCTAGGAACCAAAGTGTAAATTGCTTCCACTTGTGCAAATAATTCAACCTAGCAGAAGGCTTCCTAATATTAAGAAACATCTGTCAAGCAGCTTCCGATCATCATCTCCCCCGCTCACCTAGCCATGCAGCATCCATGCCAAAATCTTGCAAAGGTTTGGCAGGACATTGCCATGTCTGTCAGCTCTCACATAGGTGGCTATTATGTCCTTTCCATGATCCTTTCTGTAATGCCAACTGTCTCTACTCTAGGGCTATGTCTACACTGCAGGCTTCTTTCGTAAGAACAGCTGTTCTTGTGCAAAAACTTGCAGAGCATCTGCACTGCACACATGTTCTTGTACAAGTAAATTTACAGTACAGCTTCAGAACAGAGGGCTTCTTGTGCAAGAGCTCTGACACTCTGTACAAGGAAGAAGCCTTCTTGCGCAAAAGCTCTTGGATGCTCCATACCCGCACTCAACCTCACTACTTCCTGCTTGTCAGACCCCTCTCTTAAAGGCACACGCAGCCTACAGATGCCACGTAGCAGCAGCATCACACACAGCAGCTCCACCACGCAGCTCTGCCTGCTGCACCCAGGAGCCCCAGGGAGATGTCTGCCCCGGAGCCACCCTTTGAACCCGCACTCCCATCCTAGCAGCCACCCCAAGGCTCTCAGCAGCCACGGAGGGGCAGCAAGCGCAGAGCCCCATGCTGGTCATGGGCAGAGGTCAAGGCCCTCCTGGACCTGTAGGGGCAAGAGGAAGCCCTCCACAACCCCCGGTCCCATTGCTGCAACATAGACATCTTTGGCTGCATGGCCCAGGCTCTGGCAGACCAGGGACATCTGGCCCGGACCCTAGAACCGGTCCGGGCCAAGGTCAAGGAGCTGCACCTGGGCTACATCAGGGCCACTGAGGGCAAGGGGCAGGAGCCAATACCTGCCCCCACTATGACCAGCTGCACACCATCCTGGGGAGGGGGGGGGACAGCAGCCCTTGCCGGCAGTCAACACCGGACTCTGCACCCTGGTGGTCAGCCCTCCTGACTTGGAGGAGGAGGGCGACATGATCACCGGCTCCAAGGATAATGGAGAGGATCACCCTGGGGGAAGGAAGGGGGATGCCAGCTGGAAGCAAAGCCCCAAGGGCACAGGCCACACCCCACACATCCTGAAGGGTCCTTCACACAGACAGCACATAACCATGCCTGCCCGTATGACACAGCAGCTGCTCCTAGGAAAAGTGCAGTGAGCCAGTGGTGTGAGCGCAGTCCCCATGGAGCCCGTCAGCTGCTCCTGGCTCCTCTGCTGCCCCCGAGGAAATCCCCCCACTGCAGCCACACATTCCCTGGGCTACTTGTCTGAGGGCTGAGGAAAAGGGAAGCGAGAAAGCGGGCAGCCCGAGCCTCTGGGCCACTGACTCTTGCTTCAGGGACAGTACACTCCCCAGTAGCCCTGATTGCATCTCCGAGGAAATCAACTGACAATAGTCCAAGAACCCAGACCTCATCTGCCACACTTGCTCCCACGCAATGTAGGGATGTGCAATGTGTGCTCACAGACAGTGACAGGAGTAGAAGCCATGTGCTCTACCTTTGAGAGGGAGTGTGCACAGTGCTACGCAGACAGACACAGCATGTCAAGTGGCTAGGACACAGACAAGGGGTCTTCATTCACAGTGATGTCTCCCAAGGGCTACAGTCCATGGAGGATCACTTCACTCCCCCAGGATTTTGAGCTAGTCTGTGTGAACACACACACACACACACACACACACACACACACACACACGGGACCAATTGGGCCCAAGCCACAGTTGTGGTGTGGTGTAACATGAGGCTCAGGGAGGATGACACGGGGCTCAGGGACACTGTTGGCAGGGCTGATTGACTGCCTTGCTGTTTTCTGTGTTCTCTGCAGCGGGACCAGCCGGGAGCAAGGGACCCTCCAGTGGCGGCACTGACGACCCAGGCACCAGTCCAGTGGGCCAGGCAGCATGACCAGCTCCTCTGCTGTCATGTCCAGGCCGTGGAGAAGATGGACAGCGTGGTCAGCAGCAAGCTGCGGGCTGATATGGAGTGGCAGCAGCAGGCGTGGGGCCAGTTCCTCCAGCGCTGTGACCACATGTGCAACACCATCTCCACCCTCATGTCATACATCGGCCATGCCGTGCACTATGGCATGGCCATACTCCTTCCTGCTGCCCTCTCTGCCATGCCCATGCCCCCTCCTGCTGCCACTCCAGCCACCGTTGCCATGCTCCTTCCTGCTGCACCCCATCCTGCCCACCTCCCCGTGATGCCTGCCCCAACCCGGCCGAAGCCTCCGCATCCATAGAGGCACCGGCAGGAGCTGCTCCTCCCACCAATAGCTCCCCTTCCCTGTTGAGAGCCTCTTCCTCCTCCCCCTCCCAGTTCAGAGCTCCTTCGCACTGCCCGCCCTTTGTCTCTATGTAAATAATACAGATTATTATTTGGTAACCAAAAACAGTTGTGTTTATTGGGAGGAGAGGGAAGGGGGGGAGGGAAGGGTTGGGGATGGGAGGAAGATGTGGTGCATCTGCCAGATGGCAGCTGTGCAGGGCTGCTCAAACGCCTGGCCCTCGCCTGCCATCCACCCCAGGAGGAAGGCCTCCCCCATCACTCTACTATCTTGTGCAGCACACAACATGCTGTGACAACCTCCCCAATGTTCTGATCGCCCATGTTGAGACAGGTAAGCAGACAACGGAATCTCACCTTGAGCCATTTGAAGATGCACTCCACTTGGTTGCGGACCCGATTTAGGTGCTGGTTGAACGTTTCCCGGCCGGGGTCCATGCGTCCAGTGTACGGCTGCATCAGCCAGGGCATGAGAGGGTAGGCCGCATTCCCCATGATGCACAGTGGCATGTGGACATCCCCAACCATCAATTCCCACTGGGGGAAGAAAGTGCCCACCTCCATCCTGTGAAACAGGCTGGAGTTTTGGAGGATGCGGGTGTCATGCGCCCTTCCCAACCATCCCACATAGATGTCCATGAAGCGGCCACGGAGGTCCATGAGCGCTTGAAGCACCATTGAAAAGTACCCCTTCTGATTGATGAAGTGGGCCTGTGGCGGGGTCGCTAGCCCCACACCTTTCAGCTCTGAGGCCTGGTCCTTTTAAATGCAGGCCCAGCGGCCTAGCCCTTCCAAATGCAGGCCCAGCGGCCTAGTCTTTTATGAGATCCCCTCTCCATCCGGGATCTGGGAGGAAGCAGTAGGGGGGCCCAGGCCTTTCCTCTCCACCGGGCCCCAACCTAGGGTCCTATCAGTGGTGGGTGGTTCCCACCACTGGCTCAGTGGGGAGTTCTCCACAAAATGCGCTGAGCCTGCCTACTCCCCGCCCTGGGTTGATTCCTACCCCATCCTCCCGGCCGGCAGAGCCTTACCTGAATCAAGACGGCACCCACTGTAGACCTGCCCACCCCAAACTGGTGTGCCACGAGCTGGGTATGGCATCTGAGGAGCACAGGGGCAAACCAGGTACACAGGTGCAGAAACATTTTGCATTTTGAAGTTCTGGAGCCACTGCTGGTCATCCCATTGCTCCAGGACCAGCTGGTCCCACCAGTTGGAACTGGTGTCGAGTCTCCATTATCGCCTCTCCACAGTCGGGTAGGGATGCCAGAGCAACGCCGCTGCATCCAGGGAGAGGGAGTCCAGAGTGAGCTCAGCATAGGGGTCATGCAGGAGTAGCGAGGCGGCGCAGATCAGCATCTGCACGCACTCCAAAATGGCCGTGTGGGGCCAGAGCAGGCACAGGGCCATCCCTGGCTCCATGGCACAGCAAGCAGAAGGCAAAAGTCCCCAAAAGCACTAGGGCATAAGCTGTAGTGTCCAATGAGGCAGAGGCACTGCTATAGCTTTCAGTCCCTACAAGAGGTCCCAAAGCATGCAACAGCAGAGAAATGACTGTACAGGGAGATCCCTTTAAGCACGTGTCTCAGAGCAGCTCCAGCCTCCCCCTCCCCCCCAGAAGATCCTGTCCAAAGCGGTTCTGGGGGGGTGGGAGGTGTCTTTGTGCAAGAGCATCCCGCCAGTGTGGATGCTCTCTGGCGCAAAAGTGCTTTGCTTTTGCAATGTGCTTGACCAGTATGGATGCGCTCTTGTGCAAAATAGTTCTTGCACAAGAAGCCTGCAGTGTAGACATAGCCTAGGTCTCTTCTTCTTTTGCTTGATTTGCTCTTCATTATTTCTCTCATCTCCTGGCTTTTTACTTCATTGTTCTCAATTATCATTTTCTGCATTTCACTTTTAAGTGAAGTCTATGCATGAGCTGGTGTCTGAGACACTGCAGAAGCAATATGGCTGTGTCTACATTGGCATGATTTTGTGCAAAAGCACTTGCTTTTGCGCAAAAACATACTGCCTGTCTACACAGGCAGGGAGTTCTTGCGCAAGAACACTGACGTTCTAATGTATGAAATCAGTGCTTCTCGTGCAAGAACTATGATGCTCCCACTCAGGAATAAGCCGTCTTGCGCAACTGTTCTTGCGCAAGAGGCCAGTGTAAACAGGCAACATTAATTTCTTGCGCAAGAAAGCCCGATGGCTAAAATGGTCATTGGAGCTTTCTTGCGCAAGAGAGCGTCTACACTGGCACGGATGCTTTTGCGCAAAAGCACATCTCTTGCGCAAAGGCACATGCCAGTGTAGACGCTGTCTTGCGCAAATACTTTAACGCAAAAACTCTTACATTAAAAGTATTTGCACAAAATCTTGCCAATGTAGACGTAGCCCTAGATGTTTAGAAATGCCAGCCAATACACATAACACTAAGTTTTTCAGTGTGTGATGACTAGGAGGAATGCTGGCCAGCACTCAGTGTCTAGAGTGTTAAACTCAGGCAGCTGAGTGTGTAGACATGGAACCAGAAGACCCAATGGGATACAGTGCTGAAATTGAAATAGACATATAAATTTCTCTTTGAGTTTTTCAAACCAGAAGCTGAAGGACTAGGGTTATTTAAATCCAGGCAGGACTGCCATGCCTCCAAGGAATTCAGAGCATGGAAAGGGACTGAATTGTAAAGGGATCACGAGTAAATAGGGGGAAAGTATAGATTTAGTCACAATGGGTATGTCTACACTACCACCTTAGTTCGAACTAGGGTGGTTAATGTAGGCAACCAAAGTTGCAAATGAAGCCCGGGTTTTAAATATCCCGGGCTTCATTTGCATCTTGCCGGGCGCCGCCATTTTTAAAGCCCCGGTAGTTCGGACTCCGTGCCCGTGGCTACACGCGGCATGGAGTAGGTAGTTCCAATTAGGCTTTCTAATTCGGAACGAGGAGTAACGGTAGTTCGAATTAGAAAGCCTAATTCGAACTACCTACTCCGTGCCGCGTGTAGTCACGGGCACGGAGTCCAAACTACCGGGGCTTTAAAAATGGCGGCGCCCGGCAAGATGCAAATGAAGCCCAGGATATTTATATCCCGGGCTTCATTTGCAACTTTGGTTGCCTACATTAACCACCCTAGTTCGAACTAGGGTGGTAGTGCAGACATACCCAATCAGGTTATTTTTCTTTGTTTTCTTGTTTGGTTATTCTTCTCTGAGTGAATTCCATGTGCCTTCCCTCCCTCATTCACCATATCTAAGATACAGCCCTGAGACTGTGTCTCTGTGTCCTAATCTGTCCCTTTCTCAGTTGCTCTATAACACCTAGCAACCAAGTATGCTTTATCAAGTATATCTTTTGTTCTGTTAATAAAATCACCCTTTTTAAAAGCAATGATTTGATTCTTGTGTCCTGGAAGGTAACAGGAGGTCTGTGCATATGCCTGCCTAGACTGAAGGGCCAGCTATCAGAGACTGAAGTTTGTTTCCTGTGCCTTTTTTTTCTTTTTTACCACAAGAGAGCTTGAAAAGAGCTTGGGGTACTGCTTGGGGAGAAGTTCAAGTGTTTCTTTCCGGTTTTCAAGGTTAATTCACTTGATAGTGGCAGCCTCTCTCCCAGGGCCAGTGAATCTGTGATTCTTGGGAGTTTTTGTAGCAGAGCTTGTAGAGGCAAGATATTTTAAGGTATATTTCAAGTCCCCACCTTCCGCACTCAGAGTGACAGAGTGGGGAACAGCCCTGACACAGTCATACTAGGCCTTGTGCTCAGTCTCGTGATACAAGCAGAACCCAAAAACAGGAGCAGCAGTAGCACAGTAAGCGGAGTTCACTCACCAACTCACTTGCTCTACAATTTAGGCTATGTCTACACTACACTGTTCTTCCAGAAAAAGCTTTTTCCCACATCTTTTTTCAGAAGATGCATTTCTGACATTTGGCCCATCTACACTGGACCAAATGTTGGAAAACCCCCCTTTTTCAGAACATCCCTTCTTCCTCATAAAACAAGGTTTACAGAGATGCTGAAAAAGCACGTCTGCTCTTTTGAAAATTTTTTGGAATAGCAGCCACATTCCCTCTGGTATCCCAGAAAAACTCTGTAGTGTAGACATAGCCTTAATCTCAGTGAAAAGTATCCAGGTTATTTTTGTTAGTTTGATGCCAGTGTAAAACGCAGATAAATTAAGCTACTTCCAGGTGTTAAGTGATGCCCTCAATTTCATTTTAAAAGTTCATGTTGCAATGTGTTCAACTGCAACAGGATATTTCTTTCGGTAGTTTGATATTTTAACTAAAATGACTGCTGCCAACATTCCCCTTTGCTCCTTTTTCAGACACGCTTTTTCGTCTTTGTGCATGTTGGATGTTTTTATTATGTCACTAAATTTTTTCAGAGAAGGGGTTCTCACACTTTGTTCTCAGATCAGACAGAGAGCCATTAATGAGCATTCACAAAAAACTATTTCCCAGTGGTGTCTTTATAGGAAATACTGTACAATATTACACAGATTGCTAAATTATAGCAATGTGTGGGTATCCCAAGACACTTTTTAAAAAGCACCATGTTGTGTGAGACTTCCTGCACTTTTTGGAGTAGAAGTCGCAGCAAAGTGTATTGTTACTAGGGATTTATTTTAGGATGATCAGATTTCCTGGTCACAGACCAAAGTCTGGCAATTAGTCAGACAGTCTCAAGCAGCACCAGCTGTGATTAATTTCCCTTTTCTCATACTGAGGGAATAACAACTACCCAGTTTTCTTTAAGTCTATAAACAGATGAATAATCACTGAAGTCCTGTAGCAACCAAATGACATCTGATGAGTCTTTCTAAAAATATTCTACATAGTCCCCATCTTCGTGACTTATTTGATCTGATGCAACCAGAACAAAATATATTGTATATGACAGATTTACCAATATTTATAGAGACATGAGACACAGACATGACTTTTTAGGTGCAGACATACTGAAAAATGGATGAATGAATATTTTTTTGTCTGGGCTCATGAGACGATTTTCTGAGGAACACAGGATTTGCCGTACTTTTTCAGACTATTTAGTGTAGTGTCCAAAGTGAGATGCTACACAGGGAAGTGCAACAGTGGACAGCTGTGGAATTACTTGTTCCCACAGGAGATTTTTCCTAGCCATTGACAATCCGAGGTTGATTTATTCCATGAGACATACATTTATATCCCTGTGTCAGGGCACATCTCTTAAGAGTCCCCAGCAGCTGGGTGTGGTGCTGCAATCCTTTGTTCCCTACTGCTAACACCCATGGTAGGTTGCCACCTTACTAAGCAGGTCTTCAGGGACTCATCCCTATTGCAAAATCATCTTATCAAAAGAACAAACCCTATCCAAATTCAAAACAAGAACAAAACCAATATATTGCAATCCCAGTCTCAAGGTAGACTAAGCCACTCCTTCCTGTGGGTGACTCCTCTCTTCAGCCCCTCCTGGGCTCCTTTACATCTAGCCCTTTGCTCAGGCCTGGGAAGTGCATGAATTCTCCTCCTGTCGCCAGGGGGAGACTCTGTGTCCAGAGGGAACCACCAGGTGTTCAAAACATCAGGCAGTCTCCTCTAGGCACCACACGCCCCTGGAAGGATGAGGGCAGGGGGCTAAGACTTCACGCATTTCCCCACCTTGTTGCAGTGCTAGCCAGTGGTGGAACCCACCATTTACTCTGGGTCCCAATGCAGGAACCTTGGAAACAGCAGCCACATACCTCTGCCTCCAGTTTGCTGCTGCTGCTGCTATTCCCTAGGCCTTTCCCTACAAAATTATTTTCTCTTCACCTTGATCTCAGGCTGAAATTCTCAAACCCTCTTCTTCCTGAAGGCCAATGCCCCCAGAACAAATCTACTCATTCTTCCTTCTGCTCCAGTGACAAGCAAGGAGCACCATTCTTAGCTCCTTTGGCACTAGTCAGAACCTGAGCTGGTAAAGCCTTGCAGTTCCTTTTATTTGAGACCCTGGTCTCTGATTGGCTGTTTCTATACAGCCTTTCTAAGCAGGCCTGGAGGACCCATCTCTGCTCTTTCCTGGGGCAGAATATAGTAGAACCACAGGGCCACCAGCAGCAGTCCTCACAGGGCTGAGTACAACCAATCACAATCCCTTTTACCTGTTTTCAAATGTAGCAGTGCCATTATTTGTAATGGTTTACCTGGCATGGTTTGGGCAGTCTTACACTGGAGCTGACCATTTCTTTCCAGCAGAACCAAGAGATCAGTGATGGGTAACTGCTCCTCTTCCCCAAACACCATCATTTTTGGGGCCTTAAAAAGGTTAATACTGCCACCCCTGCTTTAATATCTACACATCCACACATTGAGATCATGAGATGTCAATGACCCTGTTACCAACAATAAACTGATTACACCCAAAAGTATCTCGTTATCCACTGAGACACCCATTAGCCCTTCTTAGGTGTCACATTGTCCACAAGAGATTAGCTCATGGAGGCAGAGTAGCTGGCTCAAACATAACCTAGGACACAACTAAGTGATAGTCGATGGCAAAGGAAATGCTTTGAAGAATTACCAAATACTATTCTCCCTACCCACACTGGCGTCATTGATCAAAATGATGTGAAGCCTGGGGTCTTGTTTGATTCATGCTTGAGCCTGGCTAACCAGATAGCATTAGCAATTAAAAAACCTGTATGCAATGCTGAATGCGAAAACCATGCAAAGACTCCAGCACATGCAAAAATCGACTTATCCATGTTGTGATGTGGCAAACAGGCCCCACACTGAAGGGCTGGGAGTAGCCCAGGCCCAGATAGCTGAAAGAGCCCCGCCCCTCCACCCCTGCTGGGCCTGCTCCCAGCAGAGCCAGAGTATAAAGGCAGAGGGAGCCCGGCAAGAGTGGAGGCAGCTGGAGGCAGAAGGGCACAGGCAGTGACCCTGGTGTGCCTGCAGGGGCTGAGGCCAGAGAGAGGGCCAGCATCAGATTCCGGGAGTGAAGCCAACAACCAACCCCGCCTGAGAGACCGGACCACCTACAAGCCCAGGACCAGCCCCAGTAAGGGCCGACGCCAAGGCAGACAGACTATAGGGGGCCAGGGTGGTAGGAAACAGCCCAGGGCAAGGGATTGCTATCGGTGTATATCAGCCGGATTCCCCACCGAGCGGGCAGGAGCCATAGTCCCAGCCTAAAGGGCCCTGGGCTGGGACCGGGTGGAGAGGGAGGTCCCAGGTCCCCCTACAACTCCTTTCCGCACCCTGGGCCATCACCCGAGCTGGGAGAGGCTTTTCCTGGGGCTAGACCTCAGGTACCGTATATGCCCTGACAGAGGGGCCTAAACTTTGGATTGTGACTGTCAGTACTGTATATGCCCTGATAGAAGGGCCAGGACTTTGGATTGTGACTGCTAGTACCATATATGCCCTGATAGAGGGGCCAGGACTTTATATTGGAACTGTTAGCACCGTGTATGCCCTGATCGAGGGGTCAGGACTGGGGCAACGGGACCTTACAAGGGGGGGGTGCACATGTCCTCTGTGGTTTAGATTATCATGAGCACATAAAGCCTGTGCACCAGGGCCTCCATTGCCTTTGGGTCTGCCTCCAATGCCAGCCTAAGCTAAGACCGTACTCTGAATCTTCAAAACAATTAATGGCTCAGGCCTCATCATCAGAAACTGTATCTCCTTCTATAAACTAGACTCTTTCCCTTCTTCCTGGCAGTTCATATTATAAAGTCCAGAACAAAGCTCTAGAGAGCTCAGAGCAAAGTATCCTCTGCTCAGGGGATCCAGCTAAGGATCAAACATATAGAGGAGGTTAGACAAATTCAAAATCTGATCCTTTTTAGGAAACGCTTCAAAGTGATCTTATAGAGAACCTGATTTGATTGCAAGTTTTATAATATTTGGCATTTTTCTGAAAACCCCAGTTCCTGAAATAAATGCAATTACATGAGAATATCAGCTTTTCTTTTTAAATGTATGCTCTAGCCCTCTCCGTAGCTATGGAGAAGAGCTTGAAAATGTGACCCAAGCTACTCTTAGACTCAACTTCTTGTTGTTTTAAGTGAAAGGGTAAATAAGTCCACCTAGTTACCCTTTTAATATTATTCCACTTTTTTTTCCCATTTCTATCATATCTGCTCTCACTAATTTCATCTCTCAACTAAACAACCTTAATCTTCTCTAAAGAGACAAACCTTTTCCCTCTAATATCCCGGGAGCAACAAAGCCAAAATTCTTTACTCACATTTCTATACAAAAACATTTCTGTACCACTAGTCTTTCAATCCCTCCAACCTGATGATGTATAACTTTTTCTTGTTACAGAACATTAACGCACTGTAATACTTAAAAACCATTATTTAAAGAAACTAATTATAAAATGCATAAGGCCAGATACCCACCCCCCCAAAAAAACTGTAATGCTATGATTTATAATAACTATTGCTACTAAAGAGTACATCAGGCAAGAGTCAATTACAAAGCATTTAAAGTATGAGTCCCACCTCCTGTTCCTTATGTTCAGCTATAGTTTTGAACCATATTAACCTGCACACAAGGTTTCAGAAAAAAAAATAGTTTTGCTTTAAATCAGTATGTCAGGAATTTTGCGCTGATCACAGCCAAGTTCTAAATTTGTAACACTTCAAATTTCAGATGAATAAATGATCTGATTTCCTCCCTGAGCTTTGGGAAGGCTCAGATCAGAGCTTCACAACTTGAGCTCACTCCCCTACATATTTTAACTTCTTTATTTACACATGTAACAAGGTTGGCTAAACTGCCTTTCAACAGATTCAGGTAAAGAGATCCAATCATATCGTTTCAGGATAGTTTTCTTCCCATTGATATTAAAACCTGACCTCAGGAAAGCAAAGCCTTCTATGAAATGCACCGAATTTTCATCACCATTCATATTACCAGCACCATGTAAATAATGAGTTGGGTAGTTTCCACTGTAAAATGTGCAATTTTACATGCAAAATATTTTCCTAAATGAACATAACTTACAGAAATGTGTTTCCTATGTGAATATTCACATATCATGCATATACAGTGCTTTACTTAATGGGCTCCTGGTCCTGACTGGGGCCTCTGCATGCTACAAGAGCATAAATTAATAATACTGTAATCTTCATTTTCTTAATTAGCTTGTTTTTATAAACATTGTTGTCATTCACTGGACTATTTATCAAAATCAAACACAATCAAATCAAAGTTTTGGGTTTTTTTTTTTAAGTCAACTGACTATTCACTCAACTTTCATAAATTAAAAGATTTGTCAGTGCTAAGGCCAGAAGGCACCACTATCTAGTCTGAACTCCTGCATAGGACAGACCATAATGCCTAGGAGTACTAGTCTCTACTTTACTTTCTGTCAGCAAAGAACCATGAAACCCATTAGCATATCCTCTCTAGTTGGCAGTCCACTCAGAGCCAACAGCCTACCATGGTTACTCATTACTCTGATGATGTGCGCGAGGGGTGTAATTCCCACTCTCAGCTCAGAGAGAAAAACTTTCATCAATCTAGTACCCTAAAAATATAGTTTAGGTGCCATGGCAAGAGCAGCAGGATAGGCCATCCACCTTAGGAAGTGCCTAGGGTCTCCAATGGGAATATACTTGGGGCAGCTAGCTTGTCCCAATACTCACATTGTTGCAGCTGTTCTCTGTTTGTCTGTAGCTCAAATAGAGCTAGCAGAAATATGTCTTGTCAATCTGACAATCACTCCCAGCTTAAAATGTAGTCATTCCTTGAGTTCAAGTGATAGAGGCCTTGTATTATTGTGAAGGTCCAGACCCGATTGATAACTCAAGTTGGAGGTCAACATGGTTTCACCTGACAGAGTTTGTTTTTGCAGAAAGTTTTTGGGTTTTTTTAAATAAGGCTGTCATATTAAAGAAAATTTGTATGAAGAGAAAGTTAACTTTACTAAGCCACAACAATACTAACCCTGGAACTTTCCCTTGCAACAAACCCCATTGCCAACTTTGTCCACATATCTACTCTGGTGACACCATCACTGGACCTAACCATGTCAGTTATACAATCAAGGACTCATATTCCTGTTCGTCCAGCAATGTGAGTTATGCCATCATGTGCCAGCAATGTCCCTCTGCAATGTATACTGGACAGACTGCTCAGTCACTTCTCCAAAGAATCAATGCCCACAAATCAGACATCCGACATCTTCACAAAGAAAAACCCTGTTAGTCTACATTTTAATCTACCTGGGCATTCCTTTGAAGACCTGACAACATGCACCTTACTTCAAAGAGACTTTAACACCAGATTACAGAGAGAAACTTCAGAACTTTTATTTATGCTTAAATTCGACACATTACAAATGGGCCTTAATAAAGATGCTAATTACCTTACACATTACAAAGACAGCTTTCCCACCTATTTATAGTCCTAGTAACTCCAGATTAGCCACTCATTGACTTACAATAAATTATTTCCTCCTTCTTTCTCCCTCGCTCCATCTTTTGTTCTAAAATCTGATTTGTTAGTTTATGATGTGTTCACTTTCCTCATTGTATTCCTTTGTTATATATGGTCATGCCAATTCTCTTTCAGAATATGATCTGAAAAAGTGGGTCTGGCCCACGAAAGCTCATTACCTAATAAACTATCTTGTTAGTCTTTAAAGTGTTACATATTTTTTCCTTTTGTTTTACTAAGTCAAGCACTGAAAAGCTAGGAAATACCAGAATTAAGTTTGACTATTGCAACCAGAGTTCAGTCACATTGTGTGCATTTTGAGTATTTTGTGTGCACATGATCATATGCTATTTTTCCCCAGAGCCCTACCTCATTCAGTGTGCTGTATAGATAGTGCTCCACATACTGCACTCTATGTTGCTTAGTAAAAGTGGATGGGAATGTCCTGACCTGGCTTTCCTTGTGGCAAACTGTCATCACACGCATCTGTGGCAAGTTCAACACTATGAACGTCATTTACCATGTGCTGCCCATTTACCACGTGCTCCCCAAAGCAAGAGACTTTCACCTTTCTCCCCAGACGCAGGATGAGATCTTGAGCTTCTCTGACCCTTCCTTCCAGCCTTCCTATCTCTCTTTGACTCTGCTCAGCCCACAAGCTGCATCTAGTTGTTAATTGATTAACCAATTGGTGCTTAATCAATTATCTCACCAATTCAGCTGATATGGAAAGTCAGCCCTAGGGCTTGTCTACACTTAAAACTTTTTTAAAACACAATAGTGGCACAGCTGTGCCACTGTAGAGATTCAGGCTATGTCTACACTACCTCTTTTGCTGGAAGAGAGTATGCTAATGATGCGCTCATTAGCAATTTCTCGTGCTTCATTTGCATAATCTCTGCCCGAGGCATTTTGTGCAAGAGGTTTTTGCACAAAAACAAGTTTTGCATGAAAAAAGGCCTTTTGCACGAGATCTGTATACCTCCTTTTTTGAGGCATTAGGATCTTGCGCAAAAGGGTTTTTTGCACAAAATGGATCCATCTACACTGCTAGTTTTTGTGCAAAAACCTCTTGCACAAAAAGCATTGAAAGACATTATGCAAATGAAGCACAAGAAGTTGCTAATGAGCGCTTCATTTGCATTGCCTCTTCCGCAAAAAAGAGGTAGTGTTGACGTAGCTTCAGTGTAGACACAAGCCGCACCTTCAGAAGGGATACTACTGTTGGTGTAGGTAATCCTCCTCCCCAAATAGCAGTAGCTAGATTGACAGCAGAATTGTTCTATCAACCTAGCACTGTCTACATGAGGATTTAGGTTGGTTTAAATAAACTGACTAGGATTTCGATTTTTGACACCCCTGGATAAGGTAATTACACCCACCTCATTTCCTAGGGTAGACTAGGCCTTGGCTACTCACACTGTCAGAAAGGTCCCTGCCTCATCTGTTACAGAAGTTACTGCATAAGGAATGAGGCAGGGAACTGAAGGAGGGAAAATGAGAATTTCATTTTTAAGAAAGCTGAATGCCTCCCTGGAGAACTGGACACTTTGCTGCAGAAATGCCAATGTGGTGCTGAGTAAGTCCTACAAACCAGGCATTTCACAGGGGGGTCACTACTTGTGTGTTCCAATTTTTCTGGCTTCCCAGTGTGAGACATTTGGGGCTGGATTTATTGAAGTGATGAACATTCATGATTGCCACTAAAATCAACAGAAGTTAGTCTTTAAACACATAAAATAAGTACCCTGATAAATCAGGCCTTAGTTGTGCCCATTAATCTTTGGTGCCCTTTTTTACTCTAATCTTTCTGTTCCTCAGTTCCCCCATTTGTAAAATGGATATAATACCACCCTCTCACCTCAGAAGGGTTTTGTGATGATTAATTTATTATCCTTTCTGAAGCACTCAGATACTAGAGTGAAGAGTGTTATAGAAAAGTCCAACAGAAAATTAATAATTCTGTTTTCGGAGCAGGGCTTAAATATAAGACATAGAGCCACACACTAAACAAAGAGAAACCAAAATTTTAACAAGTGCATCTTCAGTAAGCATCATCAGTCCTGTGCACTGAATTAGGCAAATAGTATATGCTCACATAATTAATTGCCATCATAATACATTTGCAAAAGGGCGCCATATTTAGGTTGCATGTGCTATCTTAATTCTGGTATTTTTTAACTTGTGCATGCCTGACTTTGCAGTCTTAATAATTTTAAAGGTAGGTGGTTTTATATTAATTGACATAATATAATACCATCTTTGATTCGCCTACAGGACATCTCTCTGAGGATATGAAAGGGATATAAATCTTTTGTCTATAGAGTATAATTTCACTTCAGTTGGTGGCAGTGTCAGCAGAGGGGCCACTGATTAAGAACCCAGTCAAAAGCCCAACGAATTAATAGACTTAACTGGGCTCTGGATCAGCTGTTAAATTAGCACAGAGTCTGAACTACCCTGTTATTTTAGAGGTGATCTCTCCAGACTGTGTGGAGGCATACTGGCAGGGTGGTGCAGAGATGTTGGTTTGTTGGGCTTTTCTAGGGCAATGGTCTCCAACCACTTTTTAAGCACAAGATCACTTTTTGAATTTAAGTGCAATCCAAGATCTACCTCAAACCCAAATACCCTTGTCCCACCTCCTTTGTGCCCCTTCTCCAAGGCCCCGCCCCTGCTCACTCCATCCTGCCTCCTTCCCTCCCTCCCCCATCCTTCCTCACTTTCACCAGGCAGGGGCAGTGTGTTGGGGTGCAGGCTCTGGTCATGGATTAAGGACTTTGGAGTGTGGGAGGGGCTCTGAGCAGAGCTTGGGGCAGGCAATTGGGATGCTGGAGGGGGTTCTTGGTGCAGGCTCTGGGAGGGCATTTGCATGCAGGGGTGCTTGGGCCTAAGGCAGGGACTTGGGGTGCAGCAGTGGGTTCATGACTGAGGTACGGTTTCAGGATGCACAGTGGGTCACATGTTGAGTAGCCCTGACCTCCAGTTTCCATTGCTCAAAGTCTTGGCTCCATTATATCTTATTTCTCATCTCCATTGGCACTGCTGTTATGAGCAAGTGATGGCTTTACAGTTGCTTCACATTTGTCTGTTTGATGTGAAGATGGCCATAATTTTTAGGCTTTTTCATACTGACTCTGAAAAACAAACAATATTGAACCCTGCTGTTCGTCTATTGAGGTCGATGAGGACCACCCAGTGTCATCAGTTTAGTTGCGGGTAGGTTCGGAAATGGCTGATTAGTCCAATCCGAGCCCAAAATTTACGGTTACAGTGGGAACATGAAAGATCAGACTGCCGACCGGAGGAAGAGAAAATACCAGCCCTGGACTTGCGAAGAAGATGTTTCTCTGCAGCATAACGCAGTCTCTTTTTTTTCGTGGGCTATTGCACCATCATGTATTCGTCTGCGCCAGGCGGAACGATCATCAGGAATACTCTCCCAATTTCCAGGATCTATGTTACAGTTCTTAAGGGAGGCCTTAAGGGTGTCTTTAAATCTCTTCTTTTGACCTCCAAGAGATCGCTTGCCGTGTTGTAATTCACCATAGAGCATCTTCTTGGGCAATCGATCATCGGACATGCGCACAACATGGCCAGCCCATCTGAGTTGTGCCTTGCAAAGCATGGTGTGAATGCTTGTCATATTAGCCTGTAGTAGAACATCAGTATCTGGAACTTTATGCTGCCATCTTATCTTCAGCAGTTTCCGTAGACAGTTCAGGTGGAAGTGATTCAGCTTTTTCGCATGACGACTATATACAGTCCAGGTCTCACAAGCATAGAGGAGGGTGGGCTAGATGACCGCCGAGTAGACTTTTAGCTTGGTCTCAGTCTTAATGCCTCTTCAATTCCAAACATTAAGTTGAAGCCTTCCAAAAGCTGCACTGGCTCTGGCGATTCTAATATTCACCTCCTCGTCGATGTTGGCTGCCTTCGATAGAGTGCTGCCAAGATATGTAAACCTGTCCACATTTTCGAGCTTCTGGCCATTGACGGTGATGGATGGCTCAGTGTAGTCACAGCCAGGAGTGGGCTGATGCAGAACCTTGGTTTTTTTGGTGGAGATCGTGAGGCCGAAGCTCATGCACGCTGAGGAAAATAGATTCATGCAATGTTGCATGCCTTCTTGCGTACCTGAGTTGAGGGCACAGTCATCCGCAAACAGAAAGTCACGAATGGTCTCGACCTGGACCTTGGTTCTGTTCTGAAGTCTCCTCAAGTTAAATAGTCTTCCATCAAAACGGTAGCACAAGTCGATCCCGACATTATTTTCTCTAAAGGCATCAATCAGCACAGCAGAGAACATAAGACTGAAGAGACTGGGGGCCAGGACGCATCCCTGTTTCACACTGTTTGTGACTGTGAATGGCTCTGAATAATTGCCACGATCTTGGACTCCGGCAAGCATGCCATCATGGAACTGCTTCACCATTTCAATGAAGGTATCTGGGCATCCAAATTTGGCCATAATCTTCCAGAGGCCCTCATGACTGACAGAGTCAAATGCTTTAGTTAGATCCACAAAGACAGTGTAGAGCTGGACATTCTGTTCTTGACACTTTTCTTGTAGTTGTCTGGCAGCAAATATCATGTCAGTAGTACCTCGTCCTTTCCTGAAGCCACACTGACTTTCCGGCAAGAGACCTTGGTCAAGGTGCTGTGTGAGTCTGCTTAAAAGTATTCTGGCGAGGACCTTTCCTGCAACACAGAGCAGAGTGATTCCTCTGTAGTTGTCACAAGAGTGGCGATTTCCCTTGCGCTTGTATAGATGAATAATAGATGCATCTCTGAAGTCTTGCGGAACGCGTTTCTGTTTCCACATCTCACAGAACATTTCAGTAAGCCTCTTAATTAACTTGGGTCCACCAGATTTATAAATATCAGCTGGAATAGAATCAGCTCCAGGAACTTTACTGTTGGAGAGCAATTCAGTGGCCTTTTGAGTTTCCAGTACTGTTGGAGGATCAGCCAGGCTTTCGTTGATCTCCACCTGAGGTAGGCAGTTTGTTGCCTCCTTGTTGATAGAAGAGGGCCTGTTAAGGACATCAGCAAAGTGCTCTGCCCAGCAATTAAGGATCTTCTCCTTATCAGTGAGCAAAGTACTACCATCTGTGCTCAAGAGAGGGGCTGAACCAGATGTGACTGGGCCATACACAGCCTGGCATGTCTGAGAGTGACACTTCTTTCAAAGATCTGTGGAATGCTATTAGCAATGTGCAGCTTTTACAAATAAAATGCAATAAACCCAACTGTGATCTTAGTTTGCTTGTGCCTCCCATATTATATTAGTGAAACATTATTCTTGAACTTGACTCTATTTAGCTGGTTGGAGGTTAGACCAGTCTTGAGAGTGTTTGAAAACTGACCCATGATTGTTCTGGGAAGACAAGATGGGAATAGAAGCCACTTATCAAAGGGTACTCTCAGTTTCATGCCCTATCTGTGAGGAGTTGCAGTCTGATTTCCTCAGGACTGGATACATTTCAGGCAGTGCATCTCCTGGAGACACAATTGTTGAATTTGAGCTTTTTTAATTGTATTATTTTCTGGTCATTTCAATGGGAAAGACCGTCTGGGATTGGTGACACGTTTATGTTTTTTAGAAAATAAAGAAATGGGTTGATCTGAGCTTCCTTACTTGGAAAGTCTGTTAGCATAGCTGTTGCTGTCTGTCTCTGTGGGAGTTACCTCTGTACAGACAGCATTTGTCCTCGATCACTGGCATATTATTCACAAGCACAATTGATTGAAAATTAAACAATGTATAAGTACTTTGGTTTTTTTTTAATAGATGGCTTAAAATATTGTTACCCACACAATTTAAGAAGCAAATTCAGCACATTTGAAGAATGGAAGACACATGTATATTCTTCCACTTCACTGATATTCATGTGTAATGCTAGGACATTGATAGAATCATCAAAACATAAATGAGGACTCAGCAATGCCAGATTTTGGAAGCACAGTTTCCCAGAATGTTGTAACATCCTGGTACCACTAGCTGAGAAGTACATTGTTCAGGGAATATAACACATTATATTACATTTTTACAACACACTTCACACTCAGTGCTTCCAAAGTCCTTTAAAAGCTGGCATACAAGGAACACTTCTTTCACCCAGACCAGGGTAGGCAATCATGAAAAATCTACAGCCCAGCAAGATGCAAGGAGCAGGGGAGCCCTATTCCAGGTAAAGGTAGAAATGTAAGCATATTTAATTATCTTGCTCCAGGGTCATATTACAAGCTGATCCGTGCTGATAGAGATAAAAATTTGAGCTCCCAGTCTTGTCAAGGCAGCTGTTCCTTTCTGGAGTTGCTGGCTGTGACAATCCAATCCCACCTCCCAAGTCCTTAGCATTAAATAGGAATAGTGCTCTTCCCCTAACTGCCTGCACCTGATTCTGTTTTCATTTGGTTCCTATCAAGTCTTTAGTGCTTAAAAACAGATTAGAAATTATTTGTGTAATAAATAAGCCCACTGTAGGCTGCTGGTCTGTCCCTTTTTTGACAGGGTTAGTCCAGAGGGCTAGGTTAGAGAGAGAGAAAGGCAGAGAGAGTTGTACTGCAGATGTGAACGCTGATTAGCCTCGTTGCCTCCCCTGTGGCCTCATTGCCTCCAGTGGCCACTCTGAGATGGCATCCTACCTCTTTGTGCCTCTCCCTTTCCATGTTATGGAAAATAGTCCCATTCCCAGAACTTCCTGTTTTCCTGGCACAACCAAAGCCTGACCTTGCTTTAAGTTAGGATAAGAGGAAGCTGCATATCAAATTTGGTGTTTCTAGCTCTTACTGTTTAGGAAGAGTTCTTGAACAAACAGACTGGCAGATGGACAGTCAGATAAACAAATCTCTAAAATATATAGAGATTGTAAACTTTTTGCAGGGAGGTACCCTCAAATGTTTGTGCACCATCTGGCTCAATGGAGCTCTGATCCATGCCTGGATCCTAGGCACAACTGCAATATAAATGATTAATAATAATGATGATAATCACTCAGCAGACTTATAACAATATGAAAAAATCACTCCTGCAGCAAAAATGTATGAAAGCCTTTACAGCGATTCAATGAAAATCAAAATATCTTGCAGACTCATTGCAAATCTTAATGAACTGTCTGTGCTACCATGTGTGTGCCTCTAGGCACACACAATTATATCAGACCTACATAATAACAGCCACACTGGATCAGACCATATATTTATTTAGCTCAGTATCCTGTATTCTGAAAATGGCCAATGCCAGGTGCTTCAGAGAGGCTTTGAAAATAAACTTTAAGCCTGGCAATTGTTTAATTTAAAAACCTTAGGGCCCAATTCAGTTCCTTTTGAAGGTAAAAGTAAAAATCCCATTGATTCCAATGAGAACAGGACAGCCTTATACGGGAGAATGAGTAACCATTAAACTTTCATACAGTTATACTGAGCAAAATGAATGCTGATTCCTCTTAATCTGAGAAACTACAGATTTGCATGAACTTCTTTGTATGGTCTGAGGCCATTTGACCTTAAGTTTCTTTCCAAAAGAAAACACAAAAAAGGCAATGAACCTGTACACAGTAAACACCAATTTCTCTGCTATTATCATTAACAGTCCTGTTCAACATAGAGACTTTTTCTAGGTACCATAAATTATCAGGTTAATATTTCAGCATAATCTTCTATCTAAACTGCATCACTATCATATATCAGAAATTCTTTTATCTACGCAAAATGTAGACATACTGGGGAGACTGACACACAAATTGTCCATCTAAGAATGGCCTTATTTTTCTTAATAACATTTATACCATTATCAGGATTTTTAGTTAAGAATATAATTATCTGTATGCTGTTTTATACCTACATGAAGATACTAAGCAACCTCTTAAAATGCAAGCTTATTTCACCGAATAGTGCCTCAGGAAAAAAAATATATGAATGTAAGCGATTCTGTGATATGTAAAAGCAATGACCTTGGTTAAAGTGTGCGAGTAGATTTGCTGTGCATTTTTTCCATCAAAGTGAAAAATAAATTTATCCTAGGCAGGTCCACTTCCTTAAAAGTATATTATTGTTTCACCTCACTGCATTATATCATCTGGGATATAAAGAAAGGAAAGAGGGGCATGCTGGGAAGGATTTAGGATCAGTTCTCAAAATGCAAATTCTGGTACTCTAGTTTGCAAGAAGACAGCCAACAATCTGATCTCTGTCAAGGACTTGCTGGCTTGTCTTGTACTGCAGATAACAATCAGACCGTTGATTTTCTTGAATTCTTTTATAACACCTCTGTTCCTGGGACATCCTGTCTAGTTTTGTTGCAAAAGCTGTCAGCTAAAGTTCCTAATGGGTAAGCGATGGAAGTGTAGGTTGGGGTGACTTGCAGGCCACCAATCCTATCTCTTTCTGACCTTTGAGCTGTTAAAGAACTATATTTTTACCCACAGACCTGAAGCATGCATAAAGAATTAAGAAAATAGGTGTTGATCTCTGCTCTATGTTTGTTTTCTTGACATTTTGTGAGCTATCGACAGCACCCTGGATTAACAGAAAACAGATTTCTCCATCTTGTTCTGCCCAGAACATTCTGCTCATTCAAATGAATTTGAATCAGATTTCCTTTTCTTTAAATGATCCAGTCCTCTATTGCTTTTCTTGCAAATTTCACTTTTTGACCCGTTAAAGTACCTTTAATTTAAATGAAACGCTCTTTAAACTATATTCAACTGCATTGATGTAAATCATGAGTAACACTGATGACATCAGTAGATTTGTTCTAGATTTACATGCAGACTCAGATCAGAACCTGGAGCTTCAAACTGTATTCAGTTTCACATATATTACTTGTGAATACACTGAATTCCTAAATGTCATGGTTTTATTGTGATTGATAATCACTTTCTGTTATAGTATTGATTACAGTGGGTTAACCTATACCATTTTGTTGTGGGGGAAAGTGTGTTAAAGCTAGGAGACAATTCTTATCCCCATTTTACAGAAAGGAAAATTGAGTTAAAAGGAGGTGAAATGGCTTGATCATACAGATTAGGGCAAAGCTGGGAACATAGAAGCTAGCTCTCCTGAAACCAGACTAGTGCACTGACCATGCTTCCCTTTAGGAGATTGTCTTGCCTTAGCAGATAGGTAGAATTTATTTTTATTTTTAGAAAAGAATGTCACTGGACAGCTGTCAAAGGAAGAAGCACTGCGTACTTCAGTTTCTGAGCTGCAAATCTGAATTAAACTTAAGTGCAGCCAGGAACCACTTTGTAGAATTCTGCTGACCATATTTGTCTATCCTTTTGATGTGTTTAAATAAATAAATAATCTCTGTTTCAATCATACACCTGGACAACAATACCACAAAACAGTGCAGCTCCCAAAAATATCTTCACTTTGAGGGATAGACCAAATTACAACAAATCCAACAAAATTAAACAAGGAAAGACTATTGACTAGTTTCCACCTACAGCAAATAGCTATATACTGCCATTTATCCACAAAAACTGCAAACTAGACTGAACCTGATACTAGAAGCACGCAATGGAGAGCAGCTGGATATTCTATGCATCATTGTATATTCTATGCATCATTTTAGGATACATTTTTCAAAAGCTCTGAAGAGTTAGGAGCACAAGTCCTACAAACAGTCAATGGGATTTGTGTTCCTAACATCCTTTGGTATTTTTAAAAATTCCACCCTTAGACAAAAATGTGTTTGTTTAAACACTGCACATAAACAGACTTTTGAGACTTTCAGCTGAAAAGTTACTCTTGGTTTCTTGCAAGTATGAATAATTCACTATTTTCAGTATGATGTTATACTAATTTCTAAAAGTAAATGCCTCCAAACCCACATTTGTTGGCCCGGGATTGGCACTTGGCATATTAGATGCTTCATATTAGGACATAAGGAAGAGAAGAAGCATTAAGAAACAAACTGAAACAAAGAGTGTATTTTTCTCTTTTATTTGTCCCAAAAGTACCTTAGTTTAATAAAAATACACCAAATAATGCTCATTTATCAAAAATTTAAAGCAAAATTTTGGCTGTGTCTATCCATGGGCAGGCACAAAAGGTAAATAAACATAATACTGACTGAAGCATTCCCTGATGCATTAGCTCCTAGACTAGCTAGCATGCCCAACAGTGCTCCTTGTCCTCAAAGAGTATGTCTACACTGCCACCCTAGTTCGAACTAGGGTGGCTAATGTAGTCATTCAAACTTGCAAATGAAGCCCGGGATTTAAATATCCCGAGCTTTATTTGCATGTTCCCGAGCGCTGCCATTTTTAAATGCCCCATAGTTCGAGCAACCTGCCCGCGGCTACACACGGCATGGGCTACATAGTTCGAATTAAACCTCCTAATTCGAACTACGGTTACTCCTCCAGCAATGAGAAGTAACGGTATGTTTGAATTATGAGCTTTAATTCGAACTACCTAGCCCTTGTCACGTGTAGCCACGGGCAGGTAGCTCGAACTACGGGACATTTAAAAATGGCGGCGCCTGGGAACATGCAAATAAAGCCTGGGATATTTAAATCCCGGGCTTCATTTGCAAGTTCGAATGATTACATAGCCACCCTAATTCGAACTAGGGTAGCTAGTGTAGACATACCCAAAGATATTGTCCTCAAAGAAGCATAGCCAACCTGTGTGGAGAAATAGCCAGTTCTACCTCACACCTCCCAGAATTTAGCATTAAGCTCTTGAGAAGTGCATAGTGGTCTTTCCTACTTCCAATGTAGGGAACACTATTGGACCACTCATGAAAGTAAAGTTCCACATATGCAAATATTTGTAAGATCAGGGCCAAAGTCATTATAGTCTTGATGGCTGTTCATTGGCCTGAGGAAATCAGCTGATTATCAGACCAGTTCCTAAATAACTAAGACCAACAGAAGTGGTCCACTATGTGGCAGAGCCACAGCAGGCAAGTGAAGAAAGGAATGAGCATGTAGAGTGAAATACCCTTCCAGCTCAGAGTTAGCAGGACTCTGGTGAAACCATGGGAGGAAGTTTACATACCACTACACACACCATGCCATGTTTTGAGTAACAGAGGACATTTAAAAAGCACACAGTATTGTGTAATATATAGAAAAGAAAATGTTCTTAAATGTTTAAGAAACTAGAATACCTATCAATGTACAGTAATGTGATGTATATTCAGTGACCTAATCCAAGCCAGACACAAATCTCTTGGTGGTCACCTCTTAAAGTTCTCTAGATCTGCACTAGAGAACTTACAGCTGTACCCATGGAGCTAGGTTGCTATAAGATCTATAATGTAGTCACTCCTTGCCAATGTAACTAAACCAAGCCCAAATAAGCTGTAATAGTTATAGCACTGTGCACACTAGCACTTATGCCAGCAAACTATGCGTCACTCAAAGGGTGTGTTTTTTCACATCCCTTAGTGATATAAGCTTAGTTGATATGAGTGGCAGTGTAGAAAAGACCTTATTAAGTCAGGGCTTAAAAAGGTCTCAGGCAACACAAGATAATTACTTTCCTCCCACAACATTAATTGTAATGTGACTATTGTACTGATATTACACAACAATGGAGCCAGTCAGCAGAAGGATTACATATTTCATAAAGCAACACAGAGCAGCAAAGGCTAAGTTACTATCTCAAAGCATAGTTTGGAAATAGAAGTAACATTTTCCATTGTACTTGTCAAAAGAAATCTTTCTTATGAATATGAATGAAGAGATCTGCTTTCAAATACTGCCAGATAGATTCAGAACTAGTTTAACTCATGTCCTAAAACCAGCAAGAGCAGTTCCAATAGCAATAATTTTCTTCCTGTTTCAATAATCATTAAATCCACTCAAATGCGCTGTGATTTTGCTTGTCATGAGTATGGCATAAGCCATATGAAAATTAATAGGCAATGGAAAATGTTTCTGTTGGCTCAGATTTCATTTTTGTGGGGATAAGCTGAATTATTCTTGCCCCAGCCTTACAGGTCTCACAGTTGGCTGACCTGTTCATGGCCAACTGATATGGATGTTTACTGGAAAGCAGAGATTCTCAGCAACAAAGTAAGCACGCAGAAGGAACTTTCATCAATACTTAATCGACTCGCACACTGTAAACATCTCTTCAGCAATTTCATATTCAGTCAAACAGATAAAAAGTGCACCAATCACTGTTATCATTAGTTTGTAATATTACTGAATCTGCCTGAGCAGTGAAATGTATTTGTAATGCATCATAAGTAAGGGTATGTCTACACTACCACCCTAGTTCGAACTAGGGTGGTAATGTAGGCAACCGGAGTTGCAAATGAAGCCCGGGATTTGAATTTCCCGGGCTTCATTTGCATCTTGCCGGGCGCAGCCATTTTTAAATGTCCGCTAGTGCGGACTCCGTGCCGCGCGGCTACACGCGGCACGGACTAGGTAGTTCGGACTAGGCTTCCTAGTATCGTGGAGTAACGGTAGCGGACATTTAAAAATGGCGGCGCCCGGCAAGATGCAAATGAAGCCCGGGAAATTCAAATCCTGGGCTTCATTTGAAACTCCGGTTGCCTACATTACCACCCTAGTTCGAACTAGGGTGGTAGTGTAGACATACCCTAATTTATCTGAAGCTGATTGAATACCACTGTAAATAGCAAGTATCTGATCAGTAAAGGGTATGGGAAATCACTGTGTGAAGAGATCACTAGATGATGTGCTAAGTGCTACCTCCTCCACACACCAGATTTGGGGGATGGGGAGGGGGTAGGGCCCAGCTCTGTATGTTGGATGCATCCCCAGGAGCATGTTCAAGCAGGTGTTCATGACAGGTGTTCATCAAGAAAGCCAATGGCATCATATCATGTGAAGACACCTATGGTACAAGTTTAAAATAAATGTTTAGTATTATGAAAAGTAGGGGTACATGCTCCAGCTCAGCAGTGAGGTATGACTATCTTCCCTTAAAAAGCTTAGAAGAATAGTTTGTAGTTGGAATACAATGTTTTTTATTGTATTAGTCAGACAAAGTTTCCTTCTGAGTTCATGTCTGCTGCCACCACAATTCTTATCAACGTTCAATCTGTTTTCATGATTATAGTTTAAATGACTTTGTATGTCTGCTGTAACTTCAGTACCTTTTGTTTGATGGGTATGCAAAGTTTGCATTTTGAAGTGCTAATCTTGTTTTCCACCTATCTGTCTATGTGTAGCCAGACAGGAACCCACACCTATAACATCCATCTTTGCTTGCCTGGAGCACACAGGGCACACAGAGCAGTAAAATCAGCATAGTCTTTGAAGCCTTGACAGAAGGCCCAGATATGCTGGCTGCTGTGACCCTGGATGGCTGTAAACTGAGATACACCAATTGTTGACCTCGAGGCTGTGAGAACTGCCTTGACTGAAACCCATATTGATACGAACACACACTCATTCGGGGGGAGGAATCTCTCGCCCCGTAAAGAATGTCCAGTACTCACAATTTAGGTATCTCTCATACAAGTGTGAATTAAGTTGAAACTCCCTCGTAAGAACTGGCGTCACAAAGGCAGACCAACATAATCTGGCATTTTAGATAAGAAAAAGGATACGGGCCCCTATGGGTATAAAGATGGGTCCAGCAGCACACTTACTCTGAGTGTCAATCTACCATCTATCTCCTGGTCGGGTTAGGTGATTGGCCTCCCTAGGTTCCACGGGGACGCCCACCTCGTATTCATCTTTCCTAGGAATTGAGGGACCGGCCCTGGCCTGACACCCTGGAGTCGAGAGGCACAGAAGGGGGTAAAAATTGTATCTGGATGTGTCCTTTGTCTTAAGTGTACACATAGACTTAGAGCTCTTTAAAGATTAAGCTGTCACTTGGTACCATTATTTCTATTTTCTATCTTTATTTTCTTTGTAACCATTTTTAAGATCTATATTTGCTAGCAGTTAAGAAATAGAGCAATAGCCATTGTAACCATACGATTTATAAGCTTTTTTTTAATAAACCTGTAACTGGTTAAGCTTTAACCTGACTCCTTCAGTTGCTGTAACAGAACCAAGCACAATTTAAAAGAACTCCAGCCGGTCATAAGGGACAGATACAGGCAGAGCTGGGCATTTGGATTGTGTCACCTCCAGAGGACAGATCCATAGGGGCAACTCTCAGCCTTCCCTAGGCTGCCCACTGCGAAGAGATCATGTATCCTAGCAGTCAAAATCTGAGGTGTAATAAGCTTTCCCTGTAAACTCTGGGGCATCTGTCGGCCTGTTGGCTGCCCGCCGCGAAGGGATCCCAGACCTAGCGGTCAAAAACACGGATGTTAAACTTCTCGGGGTGCCCGTCAGTCTTCCCTAAGGCCGCCTACTGTGACGGGACCTTGTGTCCCAGCAGTTGAAGACTCGGGTGTATAACACACACACCATGGACTGCCCTGACCATCGGCTGACACTATGCAAAAGCAAGAAGTTAATTTGTGGTTTATTAGTATTTTTTCACATGCATAGTTGCTTGTATACTTCAGAGATAGTTCTGTTAATAAACACGAAAATGTATGCATCATTAAAATATTTCATTTTAGAAAAAATGTCTACTTTTGCATTATTATTTTGCTGACCTTTTTATCTGTTAGGGAAATGTAGAAACATTACTCTGCTATATACTGGACCACTTTTCATTAAGGAATTGGGTTTGTTTGCTCTTCTTTATTATTTATTTATTTCTATTTCCATAATACCCAGGAGACCTAGTCATAGACCAGGGCCCCATTGCACTAGGGCTGTGTCTAGAGTACACCTCTCTGTCAACAGAGAGATGTAGATTAGGCACGTCGAAATTGCTAATGAAGCAGGGATTTAAATATCCCATACTTCATTAGCATTGTGGCGGGCCCGGCCTGCCTAAGTCCCCCAACACCCTTGTAAGACAGTTTATAACTGGCCCTTTAAGCAGGGCTAAGGCCCTCCGGCCCAAGTCCACACAGTAGTTTATAACTGGCTCTTTAAGCAAGGCCGAGTCCACGAAGCAGTTTATCGTTGTAGCGGGGATGCACCCCAGGTAGGGGGACCCGGGCCCACCCTACTCCACCGGGTCCCAACCCAGGGCTCTGTGAGCGACCAGGTAGCGGGTCACTTCCTCGGCGGGGACATCCAGCCGAAACGCACTGAGGTTCTCGGGCCAGGAGAGGCGGCTCCCGCTCCTGCCCTGGGCCACTTCCTACCTGGATCCCCGGGCTTCCTTCCCCTGGACTCGCCCAGCTGGCTGCGATCTCCAGACCGGCGTCCCCTCGGCAGGCAGTCTCCGGGTTGCACCACCTCGCCTCCGCATCCTGTCCGGCCTCTCCTGGAGTCCCTGGCCACAGCTCAGTGGGAGCTCCCTTCTCCAGTCCTTCTCCTTCGGCTGTCTCTCCAGACTGAGTCCTGGCCCAGGCTTTTATAGCCCTACTGCAGCCCGGGCATGCTCGGTAGGGCTGTGGGGGAGGGGCCTCTGCAGCCAGGTAACCCTGGCTGGGCCCTGTAGGTTCAGTGCGGGGCTGCCTCACCCCGTCACAAGCATACACATGTCCAGTGCTTTTTTTCGAAATGGAGCTTTAAAAAAAAAAAAGCAGTCTAGACGCAGAGCTGTCAAAAATAAACCTCATTTTTTGAGGCATACAGGATCTGTCGAAAAAGAATATATTTTCGACAGCTCCGCGTCTAGACTTCCATTTTTTTTGTAAAAACTCTGTTTCAAAAAAAGCGGTGGCCATGTGTATGCTAATGAAGCGCAGGATATTTAAATCCCTGCTTCATTAGCAATTTTGAGGTGCCGATCTACACCTCTCTGTCAACAGAGAGGTGTAGTCTAGACACAGCCTAGGTGTTGTAAAATAGAACGGAAATATGGCCCATACCTCAAAAGATCTACAAAAGAACTATCAATCTATTTTTACAAAATAGTTTAAACATGAAACAAACATCCCTTCTGCTGTTTTAGAAAGAATCTTAGTGGCTCTCTGCTCCCTCCCCCACACATACCTACCTTTAACTTCAACTCTTTATATGGCACAAGAACAAATGGCTATAAACTGGCCATGAACAAAATCAAATTGGAAGTCAGAAGAAGATTTCTAACCATCTGAGCTGTGAGGTTCTGGAACAGCCTCCCAATGGGAGCTATGATGCCAAACAACTTAATTCACTTAAGGAGAGAGCTGGATACATTATGAGTGTGATTGTATGTCAGGGTTCCTTGTGATGGAGGGGGCATCACTGGTGCTCACTTTCCTATGTCCCTCCTACTCTTTGCCTGGGGCACATCATCTAAACTGCTGTGGGCTGAAACACTTTGGCTACATCTACACTGCAGGCTTCTTGCGCAAGAACTGTTTTGCACAAGAGTTCTTGCACAAAAGGTCTTGCACAAGAGCATGTCCACACTGCCATGTGCTTTTGTGCAAGAGATGTGCTTTTGTGCAAGATCATCCATGCCAGTGTGGATGCTCTCTTGAACAAGAAAGCTCTGATTGCCATTTTAGCCATAGGAGTTTCTTGCACAAGAAACCCCTGTTCCATCCACACTTCCTTCTTGTGCAAGAGCTCTTGCACAAGAGGGCTTATTCCTCATGGGGAGAGGAATAACCCTTGCACAAGAAGCCCTCTCTTCTGATGCGTCACTGTAAATTTACTTGCACAAGAACACACGTGCAGTATAGATGCTCCACAAGTTTTTGCACAAGAACGGCCATTCTTGTAGACGTAGCCTTTGGGATTATTTCAGTTGTTAGGCTGTAACACTTTGGGATTATTTCAGTTGTTGGCAGGTTTTGTGTGGAATTGGTGTCCTGTGATATGCAGGAGGTCAGACTAGGTGATCTGGTAAGCCCTTCTAGCCTTAATCTCTGTGACTCCATTGCCACTGGAGGAGAACAACCATACCTGACTAGCAATCTACTGATTTTCAGTGATGATGGTAGAATACATATTTTTTAATGTGCCGTATTCTGCTTTCCTCTTCTCTGGATGAAACACTGAACCCAGTAGGAGTTTTGCCAGGATTTCAGCATCTGTAAAGAACTGATGTTCTGACAAATTTACAAATGCAAAAAACCCAAGTGAAGGAGGATATTTCCAATCTAATTCATACCCAGAGACATAAGGACAGGATTGAGGGCTAGTCTACACTTGAGTGCTGCAGTGACTCAACCTCCCCAAGAGGCTGTAGCTGTGTTGACTAGAAAGCTTTCCCTTGACACAGTGCTGGGCACAGCAGGAGGTAGGCCACTATCACGGCATCGCTTAGGGATGTGAGTTTTCCACAGCCCTGAGGGCACAGTTAAATCGACATAAGTTTGCAGTGTAGAGCAGGGGTGAACTGATATAGGACAGAATTACGTGTAAAAGTGCTGCTTCCAGATCAGGGTTAAGGCACTTTGAGGAGGGGACTGTTAGGATGCCTGCACTTCTATTGGCCGGTCTATATTGTTTCTATGGGATTGTGAGTTGGACACCTTTCACAAAGAATAAACTCCCTGAAATAAATTAAAATAAATGAGGCACAGTAGTATGAGAATGAAATGTTAAATTAGGGCAGATTTTGAATAGTAAAATTCAGCAATGGGATTTCCCTTCCAGTATAATAAAACCTCCCTCAGCAATTATTTCTGAGGAAAGATCACCTGTCACAAGAGACTACCTACTGGGTGCATGGAACTTTTCCCCTGATTTAACTGTAAAGAAACTGAAGAGCAATCACCTGTCATCTGCGACCAGCAGCCGCATTTGCTTACTCCCTTTACAGCTGGGCATCCAGTCAGTTGCTGCCACTCTCCACTCTGCCTTCAGAGCTTAGGGGCAGGAGAGCAGCAGCTGCTTGTTGGCCCAGCTTTGAAGGTAGCACCGCTGCCAGCAGCAACATAATAAGAATGGCAATGCCATGCAGTACTTTCAATAGAGATCACCTCTTACAAGCAACTACTTTTGCCATTCCCATAAGTGGCAGGTTTTACTGTTCATTTAACTGTTTTGGAGACATGTTCCCCTCATTTCTCTTTATCTCAGCCCACACAGTGCAACACATAGCAGCAGCACAACCAACTTCTATTCTTTAATTTAGCACAGTTGTTGTAGCCTAATGTGCAGGAGCATGTTTTATGATTGTTTTAAAAATGAACTATCTCCTCTTATTGCACCATATATAACATACATTTGGTGTTCTTGGAGGTGCTGGGCAGCTTGCGAAATTGGAAGTTTAATCCAAAATCCTTCTGTCATGTATTTATGACATATGAACTAATCCACTAGAGGAGTCATCTTTTTAAAAAAATAATGCATCAAATTTGATTGTAACAGATGAATCACCTCCCAAATACAAATGTTGAAAATGCAGTCATTAATGAGTCATATGAGAGCAGCCTAAAGGTGGTCCGAAGGCAGAAAGCCTCTTTAACTCACCTTACCCAATTTTAAAATAATCAACATATTTCAAGTATGGTTAAATTAAAGGGACTCAGGGACTGAGAATCGTTGTGCCCACCCTCAGTCTAGCACATTAGGTCTGAGCTACCATATCTTGTGGCAGAGGATGGGTGACAGAGAAGCTTAATTACAAAAAGCTCTGGCAGACACTAAGGCTGTGTCCAGACTCAGGGGTTTTTTCGAAAAAAGTAGCCTTTTTTCGAAAAAACTTCACCTGCGTCTAGACTGCAGCCGCGTTCTTTCGAAATTAAATCGAAAGAATGCGGCTTTTCTTTCAACGGTGGTAAACCTAATTCCACGAGGAAGAACGCCTTCTTTTGAATGTGCTCTTTCGAAAGAAGGCGTTCTTGAAAGCAAACAGGCTTTTTAGAAAGAGAGCATCCAGACTCACTGGGTGCTTTCTTTCGAAAAAGCGGCTTGCTTTTTCGAAATTCCGCGTGCAGTCTAGACGCTCTCTTTCGAAAGAGGCTTGCAGTCTAGACATAGCCTAAATTATCTATTGTCTCATAGATTGTGACACAGTAACTCACCACATGCAACACCAAAGTTTATACTGTCTCTGGAGCTCATGGAAGTAACAAAAAGGAATTGGGGCCTGATTCAAAAGTCACTGGACCTCTTACCACTTCTCCTGTCTTATATTGACTTCAGTGGGACTATACATATGTTTAAAGTTAGGCACATATGTCTATACTTGGCTTGGTCCGAGGTGGACTGCTCAGCATTTTGAAGATTCAAGCCCTCCATTGACAGGTTGGTGATGTAAACTACCATTATTCCTGCTCTTTGCAAAAATAGTTCTTATGATATTTCATCTCTTAAGTATATTGAAGTATGGTTTTAAATTAGAGTAAAATGTATTACATGTATTTTATATGTTATTTCTTTATAATGATTAAATATTTTTAGATCGCCTGTGTGGCAGCCTACAGACTTTTTACATTTTTTCCATTTATTAAAAGAGTATAAAGTTCCCAGAGGCAGGAAGGCTCACAGGTAAAATCACTACTAATATGGACTTTTACTGCACAATGGCATTTATCTTGACCATGGTATTTATGTTAGTACCCATATTTAGAATGAGAAATGCCACACTTGCTATGGTAAATTTAACTACCACAAGTACTGAATATCTGGTTTGTAAATGGAGCCATAGTCTTGCCATATTATTTTTGAAAAATCTGAGAGTGTATTTTACACTGCAAACTACACTATTTTTGTAATGCAGTAGGACTTAGATGCCCCAATCATTGACCATAGCCCCATTAGGCTTGGTGCTTTATAAACACACACAAAAATTGTTCCTTCTCTAAAGAGTTGCAAAAAAAAAAAAAAGCCTACAAACAGAGGGAGGAAAATGGGACAAGAGCACAAAGAAACCAAAAGAATAGATTTCTGTTTGGAGAAAAGGAAGAACTTCTTCATCTAATGCACAACATGTGGAACTCCTTGACAGAGGATGTTGTGAAGGTCAGGACTTTAACAGAGTTCAAAAAAGAACTAGATAAATTCATGGAGGATAGGTCCATCAATGCTTATTAGCCAAGATGGGTAGAAATGGTGTCCCTGGTCTCTGCTCATTAGGGCCTGGGAATGTGTAATGGTTGGTGGGATCATCTGACTACCTATTCTGTTCATTCCCTCTGGGGCACCTGGCATTGGCCACTGTCAGAAGATAGGATGGTGGCCTAGATGGACTTTTGGTCTGACACTGTATGGCTGTTCTTATGTCCTGTGTAGCAATGATGTAATATTAATCAGCATGTGAAGAAGTGGTCAAAGTCCATTAAAGTCAACAAAATTGTGAATTAAAATCTGGGGACATTTTTAATTGTATATTTTCATAGAGAATTTCTTCATCAATATTTGCTATGAATTCATCTCAATTTTCAGTTAATAGTTTGAATGCCTGATAAATACCTGTTACTTGGACCTACAAAGATCAAAAAAATGCTCTCAAAACAGAGTGATTTTCACCTGAGTGAATTATTATTTTCCTGGCAACAATTTACTCATGTTATACAGTCATAAACATAAGAACTAGGGATGTTAAAAAGCAGGGGTTTTTTGTAAATGTGTAACCACTGGAACACATTTCACATGGGGGGTAAGGTGGCTCTCTTAAACTCATAGACTTTAAGGTCAGAAGGGACCATTATGATCATCTAGTCTGACCCCCTGCACAGTGCAGGAAACAGAATCTCACCCACCCCCTCCTAGAATAATCCTCTCACCTATATCTCAGATATTGAAGCCTTCAAATACTTTGAAGACCCCAAGATGCAGAGAATCCTCCAGCTGTGATCTGTACCCCATGCTACAGAGGAAGGCGAAAAACCTCCAGGGCCTCTGCCAATCTACGCTGGAGGAAAATTCCTTCCCGACCCCAAATATGGCGATCAGCTAAATCCTGAGCATGTGGGCAAGACTCACCAGCCAGATACCCAGAAAGTTCTCTATAGTAACTCCTACAATCCCTCCATTGACCTATTTCCCACTGATAATGAATGGTCAAGTAGTTAAAAGCCAGCTTAAAAGCCAGGTCCCTGTGAGCACCAGATCCTGCAGATACCCCCCATGCCTCTGATACAGAGGCAGCAGTGTAGGGAGGGGAGCAGGTAGCAGCCGGCGTTCACAGAGAGCCAACGGAGCTGCCTGCCCACCCCCCACGCTGCTGCCTCATACCAGCTCTCACCTGCACACACACACTCCTGAGCTGCTATTTAAAAGCCAGCCCCCTGAGAGCACTGGCTCCCTTCTGCCCATTCATCTCACTGCTGCCTTTGAGACAGTAGCACAGGGGGCGGGAGACTTTGCATGTAACCATGAAGGTTAACCAATGAGCTCAGGTGCACTGGTTAATGGTTTAAACGTTTAAACTATCATATCCCAAATAAAAACCTAAAAGCTCTGCTCTGAAGAGATTGCAATCAAAAAAAGGCAGACACAAAAATTATGTTCATTGGGAAATGCAGAGGTGGGTTGTTTTAAGTTACATAAATAGCCAAGCTGCATTTCTCACTAAATGATGGATAGAAGATTATGGTCGGTGATGCAATTTTGATTCAGAAATACTATACAATATGGGATTTAGTGGATGGTTGTTTATTTCAGAAGTTTAAGTCCAAGTGTGATGATAACCTATACCTCATTTAAGTTTGAACAATTCTCCAGATGATACACTTTGAATAACCTGCTTTAAGATAAATCACAGCTTAAATGCATTTTGGCTTTCTACCAACCTTTTCTCCAAGCAGAAATCTATTCTTTTGGTTTCTGGATAGGAAACTTTAAAGCACGTATTTTGTATTCATATATTCATATTTTTTAAATTTTTAATGAAGGGTATCTTGGAGTCTTATGACATGCATGTTTAAAAAACATTTTTGTCCTAAATGAAGTTGAGTTTTTACTTAAATGTTCTTAAGGACTATTGGCAGCAGTCTCAGACTTCTCATGGTTTTGGAACAACAGGAGAGTTTTCAAATATTGTTCAGTTTAACAGTGAACTGAGATTTATTATGCAACAACTTTAAATTGAGCAGTCATAAAGCAAAGTAACAGGGGAAAAAAAGATGGGAATTCATCTGCTTGATACTACAACATGCCCCAATGCATATAGTGATGTCAGCTGATTAGCTCTCAAGATATAGACAAATTGGAAAGAATTCAGAGCACTACAAAAATGACAAAAGATTTAGAAAGCATGACCTATGAGGAATAGCTTAAAAATAGGCGTGTTTAGTCTTGAGAAAAGAAGTCCGAAGGGGGACGCCAGTTGTCAAATATGTTGAGGGCTGTGAATGAGGGCAGTGATCAGTTATTCTCTCTGCAGCAAAGGGTGATTTAGGTATGATGTTTGGAAAAACTTTTTAACAATAGGGAAGCTCTGCCATAGGTTTCCAAAAGAGACTGTGGGATCCCTGTCACTGGAGGTTTTAAGAACAGTTTAGACAAACACCTATCAGGGATGACCTATCTATACTTGGTCCTTCCTGTGCATTGGGCTTTAGACTCGATGACCTTGAGAGGTTCCTCCCTGCTCTACATTTCTATGATTCTCTTATTCTAATTAAATTAATATTCTTGCAATGTCGCAAATTAATTCAAATTAATATAAACAGCGGCTAAGTGAATTAGAATTAAAAGCTTCAGAGGGGTAACTGAGTTAGTCTGTAACTGGAAAAACTTAAAAAATGATGAATAGTGTAGCAGCACCTTAAAGATTAATGAAACGTGTAGATGGTATTATGAGCTTTTGTGGGCAAATCCCACTTCTTCAGATGACTGGAGTATTAGTAGGGGCGGCCCATGAGTATAGGCCGACTCGGCCGTCGCCTAGGGCGCCACCTTCAACAGTGCGCCTGGGGCACCCAATGATGACATCATGCCATTGAGGGCCATGCAGGCGGGGGCACCGATCACGCGTTCCGCCTGGGGCGCCAGCTGCCGCAGCCCACCTTGGAAAGCCCCTGAGTATTAGATGTCCAGATCTAAGTATTAGGGAAGGCAGGGGGGGAAAGGAGGGAGGAAAAAAGGAGGGAGGAAAACCGTTGATCACTACCCAGCGGGTAGTGATCAACGGTTCGATGTCAGGATGGCGGTCGGTTTCTAGTGGAGTGCCCCAAGGTTCGGTTCTAGGACCAGTTTTGTTCAATATCTTTATTAATGACCTGGATGAGGGGATAGGTTGCACCCTCAGCAAGTTTGCAGATGACACTAAGCTAGGGGGAGAGGTAGATACGCTTAAGGGCAGAGATAGGGTCCAGAGTGACTTAGACAAATTGGAGGATTGGGCCACTAGAAATCTCATGAGATTCAACAAAGACAAGTGTAGAGTCCTGCACTTGGGACGGAAGAATCCCAAGCATAGTTACAGGCTGGGGACCAACCAGTTAAGTAGTAGTTCTGCAGAAAAGGACCTGGGGGTTACAGTGGATGAGAAGCTGGATATGAGTCAACAGTGTGCCCTTGCAGCCAAGAAGGCTAATGGCATATTAGGATGCATTAAGAGGAGCATTGCCAGCAGATCCAGAGATGTCATTATTCCCCTTTATTCGGCTTTGGTGAGGCCACATCTGGAGTATTGTGTCCAGTTCTGGGCCCCACACTACAAAAAGGATGCGGATGCATTGGAGAGGGTCCAGCGGAGGGCAAATGATTAGGGGTCTGGAGCATATGACCTACGATGAGAGGCTGAGGGACTTGGGTCTGTTTAGTCTGCAGAAGCGAAGAGTGAGGGGGGACTTGATAGCAGCCTTCAACTTCCTGAAGGGAGGTTCCAAAGAGGATGGAGAGAGGCTGTTCTCAGTAGTGACAGATGGCAGAACAAGGAGCAATGGTCTCAAGTTGTGGTGGGAGAGGTCCAGATTGGATATTAGGAAAAACTATTTTACTAGGAGGGTAGTGAAGCATTGGAATGGGTTACCTAGGGAAGTAGTGGAGTCTCCATCCCTAGAAGTGTTTAAGTCTCAGCTTGACAAAGCCCTGGCCGGGTTGATTTAGATGGGATTGGTCCTGCCTAGAGCGGGGGGCTGGACTTGACGACCTTCTGAGGTCTCTTCCAGTTCTATGATTCTATGATAAGGGGATGGTTGGATGAAATAACATGATCTTGGTAACTAATTGACCATTCATTATCAGTTGGAAATAGGTCAATGGAGGGATGATAGGAGTTGCTATAGGGAACTTTCTGGGTGTCTGGCTGGTGAGTCTTGCCCACATGCTCAGGGTTTAGCTGATCGCCATATTTGGGGTCAGGAAGGAATTTTCCTCCAGGGTAGATTGGCAGAGGCCCTGGAGGTTTTTCGCCTTCCTCTGTAGCATTGGGCACAGATCACAGCTGAAGGACTCTCTGCATGTTGGGGCCTTCAAAGTATTTGAGGGCTTCAATATCTGAGACATAGGTGAGAGGATTATTCTAAGAGGGGTGGGCGAGATTCTGTGGCCTGCACTGTGCAGGGGGTCAGACTAGATGATCATAATGGTCCCTTCTGACCTTAAAGTCTATGAGTCTATGAGTCTATGAGAAAAGAAAATAAAGAAAAAAAGAAAAAAAGTTACAAGAGGCTGATAAGAACAAGTTGCACCTCCTAACCTCAAAAAAATTCTTTCCAGTAACCAAGCAACACACTTACATCATGATCATCCAGGATCACACCACTGCAATCAGCCCCAGTGCCAACTCTGTCCACACATCTGCACAAGCAATTTCATCACTGGACCCAACCACATCAGCCACTAAATCAGGGGCTCATTTAACTGCACATCCACTAATGTGATCTATGCCATCAAATGCCAGCAATGCCCCACTGCTATGTATATTAACCAAACTGTACAGTCTCTATGGGAAAGAATTAATGGACACAAATCAGATATCCGAAAAGGCAACACACAGAAACCTGTTGGAAAATACTTTAACCTGACCAGGCAATCATAAATAGATCTCAAAGTTACCATGTTGTTTCAGGTCAATTCCACACAGGGAAGGATTGGAACTTAACTTCATTTACAAGTTTGATTCTTATCAGAGAGGAATGAATAAAGACATTGGCTGGCTCACACACTACCTTCCACATCCTAATGACTTAATCAACCAATCAAACAATGGGCACTTATAGAGGTGCAAATTGTTCTTATTAGCATTTTGTAACTTGAATAATCCAATTCACTATTTTTTTCTCTTCCCTCCCCCCCTCCTTCCCTTATTTATTCTTGGATCTGGATTTCTAATACTCCAGTCATCTGAAGAAGTGGGTTGTGCCCACAAAAGCTCATGATACCATCTACATGTTTTGTTAGTATTTAAGGTGCTGCTAGACTATTTGTTGCTTTTTGAATTAGAAGTAGTTTATGTGTGAAGTCTGTATAAAACACTATGGTTTAGGTCCACAAAGTCTTTGTTGCAAGTGTGCTTTGCAGTGATCAGAAGACATGTTTCATCTGAAAAGCAGTTCCTTCAGGTACCATCTACATACCTAGATGATCCAAATACATGCACAATAATAGTAAAATACCAGGAACACAGACGAAGCAAAACAAAACCTCCAATTCACAGAATCCATAAAATTAAAGAAGATCTGATCTTCATCCATACTTTCACCTCAGGCTTTAAACATAACTCTAGCACATTTTCTGTTCGGGCCCTATTTGCATGTCAAATTTCTGCTGGCTGGTGTTTGGAATGAGGACAGGAACAGGTTAACTTTAGAAGTATGCAGGAGAAGTCTTTAGTGTGGCTTCTTTAAATCAGTCTTTTCTAGTTAATTGTGATGAATATGCTGTAAACTGATAATGTTCAGGAATATGGCACACTAATAACTTTTGGATTCTATCCCACAAAATGTCTACTTACTATAAAGCAAGAGCAGATCCATAAAGCTTTCCATTGTTCCTCTAGAGAATAAGTTTCTTCTTCTTTACTTAGCCTTCACTTTGTTGCTGCTTCATTTGCTACAACTGCAGTAATAACATTCCAAGATGTAAATGTATTCATCGTTGTTAGATAACATGTAGCTCTCTTTCTGACTAGATGATACAAGTCTTGTATGTAACTAGTTCATATTTCTAAGATGTGGCACATTTCTAAATGATGGTTAGAACATGATTTCCCAAGTCACCTTTCCAAAAACCCAGTAACCTTTTTACATTTTGAAAAAGTGATGGGATTCCTGTTTTTAATTTTTGAGATGACTGAAACAACTGAATCAGCTTTTAGAAATCTCCACTATCAAGCTATGATAGAGGTCATAGGTAATCTGTGGTAATAAGCTTGGAAACATTGGGTAACTATATAAGGGTATGTCTACACTACCCTCCTAGTTCGAAGTAGGAGGGTAATGTATGCATACTGCACTTGCTAATGAAGCCCGGGATTTGAATTTCCCGGGCTTCATTAGCATAAGCGGGAGCCGCCATTTTTAAATCCCCGCTGCTTCGAACCCCGTGCAGCGCGGCTACACGGGGCTCGAACTAGGTAGTTCGGACTAGGGTGCCTATTCCGAACTACCGGTACACCTCGTTTCACGAGGAGTAACGGTAGTTCGGAATAGGAACCTAGTCCGAACTACCTAGTTCGAGCCCCGTGTAGCCGCGCTGCACGGGGTTCGAAGCAGCGGGGATTTAAAAATGGCGGCTCCCCGCTTATGCTAATGAAGCCCGGGAAATTCAAATTCCGGGCTTCATTAGCAAGTGCGGTATGCATACATTACCCCGCTAGTTCGAACTAGCGGGGTAGTGTAGACATACCCTAAGATAGTATCCCTTTCCATGTGTCCAAAAGCCTCCAGCCCGCTCAAGCCTGGTGTAACTCCTCCTCAAGCTACATATGTGTGCGCCTCTTTTTAAGACTAGATATGCTGGAAAACTATGTTCAAAATATTATTGCCAAATTTGCTTGTTGTATAAACAACAAAAATGGGCACTTGCAAATCCCTGACTCTGTATTTCTAGTGGGGTTACCTTTGTACCCTTACTTCCTTAGGGAAAGGAGAGGTCTCTAATACCCAACAGTTCAATTTCACTTATGCACTACATTAAGTAAGGACCAGCAGAACTTGAACCCAAGCCTGCAGGGCTATTAGCAGCCAATATCACCAGGCCAGCTCTTCTGAAGGGATCAGAGACATAGGCAACCAAACAGAGGCATTTCAGAAGACTTAAATACTTTGCAATGGAATGCCAGTGGACAGTGAGGGAGGTGATTTTGGTAGACCGCATACAGAATGATGTCATTAGGAGTAAGACCAAGGTATATGGTATATGAGAGAAGCTGCAAGAAAGGACGCTGAGATGGTATGGGCATGTACGGGGGGAGGCATTTGAGACTAGAGTTTGCAGGCAAAGAATGGGAGGAGAGCCAAGAAAAATGGTGGATAGACTGCATAGAGGAAGGAATGGATATGGAGCAAGCATTGGACTGGCAAACCTAGAAAAGACCAATCTAGAAACCAAACTCAGCTAGGTGGAAAAAGGGAAAGAATACAGGAAATCTTAACTGCTATGCTACCCAAGGTAAGCATAACTAAATAAACCTCCTGTTACATACCCTTCAACTAAGAAGTCTTTATATTTTATGGTAATTAAAATTCTTGTGGCTTGGGATACTTGATACCATACATCCAACAATCTCTTCCCCTTATTTTCCTAATTTCCTCATTCCGATTTTTTTCTTATACATGAGGTTTTTGTTGTTGTTGTCTTGATTTGTCACTAGTTGTCTTAAAGCCTTATTTTATTGGGGGCACATACCTTCATGAAAGTTTAATACAAAGCACATGCTAACTTTTGAGCCTCTTAAGACCTCTGACATCAGCTAGGAACTTCAACTGCAATCCATTCACTTCAAGGTTTGAGAAACAAAAGGATTCACATCAGTATAAAAAGTTTTATGAACGAATATTTTCCCCAGCCCATATTTTAGTATGGAAGTTCATATTGTGACATATTTCTTTCAGTCCTATATTCAGTTTATGAACATGATAATTATAAGGTGTTAGCAAAGAGATACAGAGTTCAGTAGGTCTGTCATGGTGACTGGGAATGTCTTTCCCAGTGAAGTGAAGGAATGTCTTTCATAACTGATCAATAGCAATACATTTGTTATGTTTTGGGGGCTAAAATGCTATCTGATTGAACCAAAGAAATTAAGATTTGAAAACTCTACAAAAGATTTAAAGAAAACCACTTAAGATCAGATTTCTAGAAACACTTAGTCCAAATAAACCTGCTAAAGGCAGTGGTTCTGAAAGACACTGTTTAACCAGCAGGCAATAGGGTTTCCATTTATAAAATGGTCTCTATTTATCAGAAGGAAGGGAGTGCCAACTCCAGTTAACACACTAGGGCATGCAGTTACACTGTCATTAAAACTTACTCTCAACTCAAACAGACCCATTTCAGTTTAAATGAAAAGGCAATAAATCATAGCAAAATAAAATGAAAGTGTAAAATAAAGGGACATCTTTCAAGAAAATGAAGTAGATTGGCTTCTGCAATCCCAACAGTGAAGCTGTTGACCAGGAGCCAAGCTCCCAGCTGTAATCAACACAGTCCAGTCAAAGTATGAAAAAGTCACATGCCTCTTTGTGTTACTGAAAGAGTCTCTGAAAAATCTGAGCCTCATGCTGAACTTCATGGGAAATCCCACATATCCACCCATTTCCTAAACTGAATGTAAAAACAAACAGAAGATGTGAAACATTATTGTTTATAAAAATATTGCAGCATCCTGATTTTTACATGCTTTGGGCAAAATTCTGGGCTTGAACTGCCTCACCCTGGTGTATGGAACTCCCACAGAAGTCAATGAGAGACCTATGTTGTAAGGGTTCGCACAGATGCTCTGAAGAACCATATTCCCTGAAGGGCTTTTATACCGGGAGCAACCATAATTTGCCAGCCTGTGATTCCGCGTCACAGAGAAAGATGGAGACAGTCCAAGTTCTAGCTGTAGTCACATGACTCCTACTTCATACTCCATACCAGCTACTGCTAGGACAGGCTGTAGGGCACAATGGTAGTACATGCTACACTTTTCCAAATATACTGTAGAGGGCACTGGTGAGTATAATTTTCCAAGAACCCATGGAAAGAGCCTGTCTGTATCTGTGGGTACCATGCCCCAACACAATGAGCTTTGACCCAAGTGCCCCATCTCTATCTATCAGGCCCTTCTCCACGAGAAATTCTAATCCTTTCACTTGACGCATGTACATACTAGAGAAGAGGAAGCATTAATATCCTTACTTGGAAAATCCAAACATGCCTTCAGGCTGTCCCTGCATATTATAAATAAGTTACCCAGTTTAAGCAGGGTAGCTTTTAATGTTTCTAGAACAAACAACAAATGTACATTCATTAATACATGTAATCCTGCAATCTGCCCCCAAAGCTAATTTAGGGGAAAGACAGCAAATTAAAACAACAAAAGAAGGTTGTTTTCTGAAGTTAAATCTGTGTTTACTGGTTAGCAAAACCAATCAGTGAAGTACTCCACACTACTCTGCAGCAGATCAGAGACACCAGCCCCACCTGAAGGCCAGGCTCTACACCTGCCCAAATGAGCAAAAAATTCAGATCTGACTGAAGCAAAAGCAACTCATTGAACTTAACAGAGGTTCAGCCAGTTTAAACAGATGTGAATTTAGTCCAGTACAGTGCACTAACGATGCACTTGCCATAGAGCAAAGGACATGACAGGTCGAACCTCTCTAGCCTGGCACCTTCAGGACCTGATTGGTTCCGAAACAAAACAGAGAATTTGCAGGACCACGGGAAGCCAATACTGTCGAACAGCATTACCAACACTTCCACTGCTTACTAGGCTCTTAGAAGACATTTAGGGGTAAATTTAGAGCTAAACAACAGCACAGAACACTGAGAGCCAGGACTGATGGCAGTAAACAAACTTTATGGGACTTTGGGAAACTTGGACACACACCCATAGTAAGTGGACGTCCAGCTAACTAAAACCATGCCCGACCATGGATGTTGCCAGACCAGAGAGTGCTGGACTAGTGGTCCAACCTTTAGTTTATTCCAGCATCTTTCCAGGTTTTGAAGTTAGGTTGATTGATTTATTATTCTCGGCATCCTTTTTGTTTCATTTTGTATAGCTTAGCACCATGTTTTCCCTTCTCTAGTCTTATGCGATCTCTTGTATTCTCCTTCTCCTTGTCCACATATCTTCAATATGCCTCCCTGTGACACATCAGATAATGCTCACAGATACAAGCATCCCCAATTTGCCTCACTTGTAAAGATCAAAAACTGTTTCGCTAGTCACCTAATTAGTCTGGTTTGGGTGGGTACTTTGGGCAAATTCTATTCTTAGTTACCCTGGAGCAGTGATTTTCAAACTGTGGACTGGGATCCCAAAGTGGGATCAGCCCTGAATTGTGGAGCTCAGGTTACAGGCCTCCCTCTGCCTATGGCTACAGATTTGGCCCCTCCACCCAGAGTACTGGGACTCAAAACTTTGGCCCCCTCATGTAAGAAACAGGGAATTAGGCAGGCTTAGGCTTTTGACCCCTATCCTGGGATCATGTTGTAATTTTTGTTGTCAAGAGGGGGTCACAATGAAGTCTGAGAATCCCTGCACTAGCACAGCCACATCAACATCAGTGAATGTGCACTGACATAACCAAAAGCAGGATTTGGACCCACAGCGCCAAGTCAAGGATTAGTTCGGTTTGTCCCACAATCTAGAGTCCAAATTGAGAAATCCAGGTTAGAGTTTACACCCTGTCCTAGTATTCAATTCTTTCATCTCATTTTGTTTGTTGAACCAAATCTTTGATACAGCTTTGGAGGTCAGTTATTTATTTATTTTTTCCCATATTTAAGACAACCAAGAAATCAGGGAGCTGAGATCATCTTGAAAGGGATAGACACAAAGGACGAATTCATGAACCTTAAGCAAATACATGAAATTACAGGATGACTCAACCGTAGGAATGGCAAGGGAATCCATTTCAAAGGAAACATACAAAAACCACATCAAAACTTGTGGCTAACTTTTCAAAAGTGATGGTAAGTCATGACTTTGTAATATAAACACTAGAAACTAGGGGCTACATATTGTCAACTTTTTTTACAAGACTGAGTATGTTTATTCATAGAGGATAAGCCCAGCACTAAGAAACTTCCTCTCAGTTGGGGGGTAGAACAAGAGGTTTTCAGTGCTACCTAAGCAAATAAATGACAAGTGATGGCATGTGATCATTTCTATGAGTTGTGATCAAAACATCCAGTTCTGTTTTCCATCACAGGACATATTTTATATAATTACTGTAACAGTAAGTACATTTGACTGCATTTCTACTGAGTGAGCCCCACCAACTTTTTCCCATAAGACATCAATTTGTTAGGAAGATGTTCCTGCAGCCATTAAATATTTTAATCTTCTTTTCCAAAAATCAGTCTTTTCTACAGTTTTAAACTGAACTAATAGGTGCATGTCTGACTAAAGTATCTCACAGCTGAATCTTAAAGTGACCTCTCTACAATACATTAAACCACTGTTTGTCTATTAGTTTTACATTTTGAAGAAGGAAAATCAGAACTGAACACATTGAAAATACACAAGAGAAAATTCTGTCCAATCTTACTAACAATAAAAATATCTTGGTATATTTGGGGGAAAATTAAAGATGTTAACAGTGAACTTAGAGCTTAGTTTTATTTTTCTAGATTGGCAATGATTAAACAGTGTGTTCTACTTCTATTTCTGAATGATTCATCCAGGTTTATACCAGCTGAAAGCCAGGCTACCCAGATATAGATAGGCACAAATTTTCAGAACTAGTCTCAAACTTTAAGGGAATGTCTACATTACAGAGAAGATCGAAGCTGCCGCTATCAATTTTCCAGGGTTCAAATGAGTGGATCTAGTGAAGACAGCTAATGCGAAGTGAGAGGGGCGCTCCGGTCGATGCAAGTAGCCCTGTTACTACAAGAAGCAAATGAAGTTGAAGGGAGAATGTGCTGCCCTTGACTTCCTACAGTGTGGACAGTGCCAAAATTCAAATTAAGGTACTTCAACTCCAGCTGCACAATTAACATAGCTGAAATTGTATATCATAGTTTAACCTTATCTCGTAGTGTAGACTTACCCTAACTGCATAGTTTGCACATACAAATCAACAGCTTATGCATGACATTTACCTATCCAACTTCTTCATGTAAGTGCTACTATGGAGATCTGTTCAAAAAACTTCCCTGATGCCTAAAGATACACTAAATCATACTGCTCATTTGGTCCAAGATGACAAAATATCTTGAATTAGATTGTATAGTAGAACACTAAAAACATTGACAGGAGATGTTGAAGCATCTCACATAATTATGTTACCAACACAGAATCAATTTTCCTGGAAAAGTATTCTGTGATCATGCCAAAGAACATACCACATCCAAGAAAAAAAAATCAGCCTACCATCAGTTAATGCTATCCTAAGGCAAAATATTCAGCAACTGAATATGCTAGAGATCATCTTCTTCACCAACAAACATTATTCCACTTTTTAGTTTCTTTGCAGTGTCATCACTAGTTTCCCATATGGGTCCATTGGTAATGTCCAAAAATACATGAACGGAAGAGGTATAAAACAACATGATTTTATGCTAGAGCAGGGCTACTCAACACGTGGCCATGGGCCATATGCGGCCCGTGGCCTGTTTGTTTGCGGCCCATGGTGCAGTTTGGGTTTAGGCCTGTGGGTGGGATCCTTTGAACATGGCCTCCACTGGGAAGATGCTCCATAATGGGGAGTCAATATAATGGTCTTCTGTTGACACACGTTTTAGTAGTTCAATTCCTGGACTGCCATTGCTCATTAAACGGGCTATCATATGGGTGGAAATCAGGTAAATATTGCATTTAATTAATATCAGCAAAACTGATTTAAATGAGGCCTGCATGTGTAGTCTTGCCTTAATCTTTGTATTCATGCCCATTCAGTGTGAAAGAAGCTATTTCCATATATATTTGCATATATATTTGCATGCACTTGCAACCACAGTTGTGACCCTCAGCATGTGCTGTGAGCATCATTGTGGCCCCCAGGACTTCCAAAGTTGAGTAGCCCTTTGCTAGAGAGATGTTGTGATTAACTTACTTCTCGATTCTAGAGATGAATACTAAAATATCACTATTGTTTCATGAGTTAATCTACCTACACAGTATAAGAAAAGTTTGGGACCTGAAGTTCAGCCCTTTCTACGATATACGAATACCATTAAAGAGGGATGGATGATAATGGATTTGCATGCCCAGCTCAGGGTAGTGATCTGGCACTGAGGAAACTGAAAAGCCCAAATTTTTAAGAGTGGCATCTAATTTTAGGTCACAAACTTTAGCAACATACAACTTTAATTTCAGAGATGATAAACACAGAAAATTCAATGGCAGTGGTGGGCGATCAGCTCTTCAAAAAGAAATAACAGGTACTACTAACAGATGTCTAAAATTCTCTCTTCAGGTTCTTATAGCACACCAGCCACTGTACTGCCCAAGGTCACAAGCCACTTGTGAAAATGTGGGCTTTTTACATGGCAGAAGTGCAATAGTTCCCAAAAGTTTTGATGTCAAAATCCTGCTCTAATCGAGGCCATTATAGCATAAGGTACATTTTAAAAATATATTCATATTTATTAATTGTGAAGAACTAACAGTTTGCCTGACATTGTATAAGCTACAGATCAACTTATAGACCCTGTGCTGTGGTATTTTACAAACTACCTGCAGAAATTATTTAAAAAATGCATTGGGGGATCTTGAAGAACATTCTATGTTAAAGTGAAACTAATTGTTTTTCAAACCATGGATCCATGACTGAATTTTTTGCCTTCTACTGAAAATACATATTTGCAAACTTCTTTATCATGAGCTGAAACATTATTTGCATAGCTTAGACATTTACTATTTTTCTTTGCTTGCAATTCTATTTTTTGTTTTGTTTTCAGTACTGACTTCCAATCCTCTAACAGAATATTCATGTTTATACTTTCTAAAAGTTCTCTTCTTAATATCAAGTATCCCCCTATTTAACAACATTGATCTCTGTTGCCCTTTCACCTTCTGAGGCTTAACCAGAGATGAATTTCAATTTCAGCCTCTCAAATATTTTCCTAAATATTTACTTGCTTGCAAGAGGTTTCCCATGAACTACAGAATTTAAAACAAAAACAAACACACCAAAAATTGGTTACTTTTGCACTATCTCAAAAAAATAACTTTGCAAGATGAAAAAGAAAAACCTTTTGTGTAGCTCCCTGTAGTTCTTATCCCAATGAATAGTTCACATCTAAGGATACTGAGATAATTTGGTTTCAGTTTCTTCTCTCAGCTTCTATCTTATCATTTTTTGTCCCTCTTTCAGCCTAACATTACAATAGTCTTTGACCATGCAATCTATTTAACAAACCACATCAAAAGACAAACCATCATCAATTTTAGCCTCCTTTAGGCTCTGCTCTGTTATACCACTAAATACCTATGTAATGTCATTCCCTCATGATAAATATTTTGGTCTTGTTACATGCATCTCTGTGAAAAAACATTGCTAGATTACTCTAACCACCTTGAAAGTCAATACCAGGTGTTCTCAACATTTTCATAATTTCAGCTACATGAACATTGTTATTATTGTAGGTTACGTATATCCTGGAGGTATCCCAGAAAAGCTATGCCATGTCCAAGGAACGCATCCACTTTTCTGAACAAAAAAATTAGGGAAAGCAGACGCTCTCTTTCACCATCCCTGTAAACCTTGTTGTACGAGGAAGAAGGGATGTATCAAAAGAGGAGGTTTTTCCAAAATTTGGCGCCAGGTAGATGCGCCAAATTTTGGAAAAGCCTCTTTCAAAAGAAAAACGGAAAAAGATACGCAATTGCAGTTTGCAAGTTGTGTATCTTTTTCCGACTTTTCTTTGTAGTGTAGACATAGCCTTGTAGACAACCACTCAACACTCATGTTATACATGAAGTTAGACAAGTCAGCAAGTCTGGATAGCACTCACTCAAGAGTTTTCAAAGAGCTGGCTGAGCACTCTGAATCATTAACGTTGATTTTTAATAAGTCTCGGAATATTGGTGAAGTGCCAAAAGACGGCAGGAAAGCTAATGCCATGTCAATATTTTAAAAGAATATACAGGTTGACCCAAGTAATTAAAGGGCTGTCAGCCTGACATGGATACTGGGCAAAATAATGGAACAGGTAATATGGGAATCAATTAATAAAGAATTAAAGCACAGTAATTAATGCCAATCAATAGAAGTATATGGAAAGTAGATGTAAACTAATTTGATGTATATTTTGATAAGATTACTCGTTTAGTTGATCAAAGCAATTTTGCTGATGGAATGTGCTTAGACTTCTTAAGGTATTTGACTTGATACCATATGACAATTTCATTTGGAAAGCAGAACAATGCAAAAATCAACATGGCATACATTAGGTGGAAAAAAGCATCTGACAGGTTTCAAAATGTAATTGTGAATGGGGAATCACTGGGAGGAAGTTCTAGTGGGATGGCACTGGGATTAGTTCTGGCTCAATGCTATTTAATATTTTAATCAGTGACCTGAAAAAACCAAAATCATTACTGATAAATTTGCAGATGACACAAAGACTGAGAGGAGTAGTAAATGAAGAGGGCAAATTACTAATACAGAGCAATCTGGATCTCCTGGCAAGCAAATATGCATTTCAGTGCAGCCAAATATAAGGTTATTTAGGAACATAGAACAAGGGTCTTACTTACACGATAGGAGACTCTTTCCTGGGAAATGGTGACTCTGAAAACATGTTGGAGGTCGTGGTGGATAATCAGCTGGACATAACTTTCCAGTGAAATGCTGTGGCTGAAATGACTATGAAGTCCTTGTGTAAATAAAACAGGAATATATCAAATACTAAGGTGGGATGTTACTCTGCCTCCATATTTGGCACTGGTGGGATCGTTTCTAGAATACTCTACAAATGCATTAATTTCTGGTGTCCACAACTCAAGACTGATGCTGATAAATTGGAAAAAGGAATCAAAGAAGAGCCACAAAAATTATTGAAGGATTGGAAAATATGCCTAAGAGCCAGTCTGCTTTTAAAACTTACATAATCATCGCTACATCTCCATATCCCTGAAGCTACATCTAGACTGCAGGCTTCCTTCTGAAGAAGCTTTTCCGGAAGAGATCTTCTAAAAAAACTTCTTCGGAAAGATAGCGTCCACTCAACCAAAATGCATCGAAAAAGTGATCTGCTTTTTCAAAAGATAGCGTCCACACTGAATGGATGCTATCACACATTTAAGCTGTGATTACTATGGACAGAGTGGCCACCAATGCACCTGTGCTTTTTCCTTTCCTCTTTTTCGGAAAAAAAAAAACATCTTTCCCGTCCACACACACCTTTTTTTCCTGAAAGAGCTCTTTCAGAAAAAGGCTTCTTCCTCATAGAAAAAGGTTTACTGCTGTCGGAAAGAATGCAATTTCAGTGCAGACGTAAGTGTAGTTTTTCTGGAAAAACTCTGTAGTGCAGACATAACGTGAGAGACACATCTATGCTGAGCTTACCTCCAGTGTAGAAAGCACTGGGTTCATGACAGAAGGCTTCCTTCAACCATGCTACCGCCTCTCAGAGAGCTGGATTAATTAAAGCAATGGGAGAATCCTCCCACCATTGTAGTGAGTGTCTATGCTGAAGCATTACAGCTGCAGTTATGTGGCTGTGCCGCTGTATCATTTGTACTGAAGCAGAGGTGCCACTGTAAGATCTCTCATGCAGTGCTCTATACTCCTGGAGAGAGCTCTCCCATCACCAAAATTAAAGCACCCCAATAAGCAGCCGTAGCTATGTCAGCAGGAGAAGCTCTCCCATCAGCATAGCTCTGTCCACACTATTGCTTATGTAGGCCAATCTTACATTGCTCAGACAGAGATTTTTCACACCACGGAGCAACATAAGTTTTACCTACATAAGTGTAGTGTAGACAGGCCCTGGTCTACTTAGAAGGATTAAAAGATGATTTGATCATAGTTACTAAGAACCTACACAGGCAGAGCTATCCCACCCATAGGTTAGACCGGTCAACTGCGGTGGGCCCTGTGCTTTGAGGAGCCCTATGCTTCACTAGGACATGGGGAACAGGAAGGCCTGGAGGGATAGTGATGGTCCAGGCCCTAGCAACAAATAACCCAGCTCCTGCCCACCCCGCCCCCACCAGCTCCCAGCATCACTCAGGGAGGGGGGAGGGGAGCAGAAGCCAGAAAGAGACTGGACAAGAATGGAGCAGGGGCTGAAAGATATAGGGTAGGTGTTTGGGGGATTTGTCCCAAGCCCTGCACTTCCCTAGGGATGGCCCTGTCCATAGGGAACAGAATATTCATAATAAACGTGCTCATTCAACCACAGCTGTGGGCCTTGAAAAAGTCATTAACTCAGGGAAGTTCTATTCTGGCTTCAAAATCTCAGATGCCACAGACCATTTAGGTGATTGCACAATAATTTTGCAACTATAGCATTTCCTAGTGTAGAAAAATAAGAAAAAACATGTAAAGCCATTTTAGCTGCCTTTTAATACAGACCTGAAAGAACAGAGATCTGAGAAGACAGTAGCTGCTGATTGGCATTTCCAGTAAGTGGATGACTGAGGCTATGCAGGGCCTGCAAAGAAAACCCAGTAGTTGTAGGAGGAAGTCTGGAAAGGGGCAAGGGAGGAGGCCTAGAGACAGGCTGCAAAAGCATGAGAAGGGTGCAACACTGGGCACTAAACAAAGCTTGCTCAAAGTGAGTATCAGCTTGCTTGTAGTTCCTGGGATGGGAACTTCTGTACAAGAGAGGGTGGGAGCTAGTCATAATTGTGGCCAAGAGCCTGGAGACAGAACAGTCAATCAGATGGCTGAATATTGCTTATTTTGGATCTCTCCAATCAAAGAAAAAATAATTTTGCACACCCAGATGTCATTAGGAGAGCGCTGCACGGGGCATTAGGCAGGAATGGTGCTTGGAGGAAAGCAAAGGACTGCTTCGCTTGGATTTTTGTTACTCTTGAAGGGATGGCTCTTAACAGTTTAGCCAGAGGCTCAACTAAATGACCAACAGAGACACAGAGGCTGCGTCTAGACTGGCATGATTTTGCGCAAATACTTTTAACGGAAAAATGTTTCCATTAAAAGTATTTGTACAAGAGATCGTCTATACTGGCATGTGCCTTTGCACAAAAGATTTGCTTTTGTGCAAAAGTATCCGTGCCAGTGTAGATGCTCTCTTGTGCAAGAAAGCTCCGATGGCCATTTTAGCCATCGGGCTTTCTTGCACAATAAATTAACGTGGCTGTCTACACTGGCCCTCTTGCGCAAGAATACTTGCCCAAGATGGCTTATCCCTGAGCAGGAGCGTCAGAGTATTTGCACAAGAACCACTGATTTTGTACATTACAAAGTCAGTGTTCTTCAGCAAATACTTGTGGCCAGTGTCAGAATCATGCCAGTGTAGACGCACCCAGAGAGTATCTGCAGCCAGTGTCAGAGAGGTAAACCACTTCATGACACTGAACGATGGCGATCCTCACCAACAGTTAATATTTCTTTGTTTATTAATAACTGTTTAAGTCAAATAACTAAACTGTTGAAAGAGAACATATGTTTGATAAACATACTACATTCAAGGCCTCGGGATCTGAGAATGCTCACAGTCTGCTATGAGACCTCTAGCCAATCTTGTAATAAAGCCAGAGAACACATGAGATGACATCCCTGTAAATTTTTTAGGCCTTTTGTGCATTATTATAAGGAAAGAGGGAAAATATGCTAATTGTTTTTCTTCCTTGACAGATAATCTTTAAGGTTTTATGCCCTGAGACAATAAAATACTAAAACCTATGCTTCCAGTTGCACATGTGCTTAAGTACCTTGTTGGATAAGGGCCTAAAAAGCATTCAGATAAGGTGCTCCATACTAAAAACGCTTATGTACAATTGTATCCTCATTCTACAATTAAATGCAGAAGGTCTATTAATCCCACTACTGAAAACTCTCTTGTTATTCTCTTTCCTCCAGCTCCACAAAATCAAAACCAAGATGAAAGGGGATAATCATGCCTCGAGTTTTTTTCAGTAAAAATAACAAGACTCGCAATGTGAGATCCTTTGTGGCCCACATCCTGCTCTGCCCAGAGATCCAGGTAGGCCTACAGAGTAAACAGAGTATTGATCCTAATAGTTCTCCTCTCTGTCAGATTGAGTAATAAAGCTCTTTTCTAGTGTTTTGTCTCTTGTTGCAGGGATGTGTTTAGAGCACATACAATTTTTGTTTCACTCTCACTTTATAGTTAATAGAAAGGGCTAATGCCATAACTATCACAACACATGAAAACACTTCTATTTTACTTTTTGCAAATATTTTGCCCCGATTAGTTCCATTTAATTGTAATATAAAATAATAATTATTATTATAAAAAAATAATTGTAAAACATTTAAACATTTAAAAAGTAAACATTTTTAAAGTAATAATTTCTAACTTGTTTTTTAAAAAACACTAACAAGGTAAATTTGTAGCCAATCCCCGCCTTCCACCCCCCCCCCCCCCCACACACACACACACACACATCTCCTTTTTGCTATATTTTTTTCTTTCCCAGCACAAGGAGCTCTTTATTTTACTGTATGTTGTGACAGGGAAAGAAATTTCAGTGACTTTTTGACCTCTACTAGATGAGTAGCTTTATTTGACAGAAAAACCCACATCCAAAATCTATTTCAGAGTCAGCACGAAGTTGCTTGTGTAATAAACCCCTTGAGATACAAGCATACAACATTTGTTTCTGTATAATTAGTCACGTATATCAACCAATTTGTGAGCAGTATTTGGTTACCAAGAAAAATGGAACATCTTTCAATTAATGCATCAGAATGCTGGACAGGAAAATTGCAAATGCAGAACAGCACCAAAACATTACCATGCCATAGATTTCCTGCCCACTCTTGAAATGACCACCAGGTATGTTCAGCAGAAAGCATATACTTAGCTACTTTTGGGGGGAATGTGGTCTCCTTTCTGACTAAAGAATAGACTCTAAAAGTAGCTGTTTGCTCTGCTCTTCCATATAAAAAGAACTGGAATAAGAAAATGCTACAACCATGTTGGGAGGAAAATGTCTGCTTTATTCGGTTTCCCCTGTTTACAAGTATTGCAGCATTCTCCATCTACCCAGGGCTACCTGAGCTTTCCCTGACTACAAGAAAAAATGAGATGGGGAGAGAAGATGACACTAAGCTAAGGGGAGAGGTAGATACACTGGAGGGCAGGGATAGAGTCCAGAGTGACCTAAACAGATTAGAGGATTGGGCCAAAAGAAATCTGATGAGGTTCAACAAGGACAAGTGCAGAATCCTGCACTTGGGATGGAAGAATCCCAAGCACTGTTACAGGCTGGGGACAGACTGGCTAAGCAGCAGTTCAACAGAAAAAGACCTGGAAATTACAGTGGATGAGAATCTGGATATGAGTCAACAGTGTGCCCTTGTAGCCAAGGCTAACAGCTTATTAGGGTGCGTTAGCAGGAGCATTACCAGCAGATCTAGAGAAGTAATTATTCCCCTTTAGTCGGCCCAGGTGTGGCCACATGTAGAGCATTGTGCCCAATTCTGGGGGCACCATTACAGAAAGGATGTAGATGCATTGGAGAAAGTCCAGCAGAGGGCAACAAAAGTGTTTAGGGGGCTGGAGCACATGATTTATGGGAAAAGGCTGAGGGATTAAGGCTTATTTAGTCTACAGAAGAGATGAGAGAGGGCAGATTTGATAGCAGCCTTTAACTACCTGAAGTGGGGATTCTAAGAAGGATGGAGAGAGACTGTTCTCTGTGGTGACAGATGACAGAACGAGGAGCAATGGTCTCAAGTTACAGTGGAAGAGGTTGAGGTTGAATATTAGGGAAAACTATTTCACTAGAAGGGTGGTGAAGCACTGGAATGGGTTACCTAAGGAGGTGGTGGAATCTCCATCCCTAGAGGTTTTTAAGTCTCGGCTTAACAAAGCCCTGGCTGGGTTGGTTTAATTGCGGTTGGTCCTTCTTTGGGCATGGGGTTGGACTCAATGACCTCCTGAGGACTCTTCCAATCCTAGGATTCATGGGGCCCTGGTTAAGTTGTCGTAGTGGGATATTTGTGTGTGTGTAAATACTTATGCAGACTGGGAGTGAAGAAGTGCTATTATTTGTAATTCAGTGGAGGTAGTGATTATGGGTGAATAGTGCTATGGCCTCAGAGATATTACCTGAATCTCTAAGGAATCCTTGAATAATTTCAAAACATTTTCCAAATAAGTATTTGGATGTCTTTTCCTCTGACCTAAATTCCTGCCAAGGACTCAGAAATGGAATCAATTATTTTTTGTCATGAAGGTCAGTAACACTCCCATATCACTGTCTCACAAAAAATACATATTCAGTAAGAGAGATTAACTGTAATGAGTTTTGTTCCCATTCAAGGTTTGGATTAACTATTAATCTTTGTCCAATGGAAACAAAAACAGACTTCTGTTGTTTTAGCTGATTTTCATTAACAGAATTAGTTTGCCTGGTATTTCACATCGTTGCTTAGACTCAAAAGTATTAGCAGGAGAATAAAAGAATTACCACCAACTCTAATGCAGGGCTACTGAAGTATTAACCATACAAAGACATTGTAAAGAGAATTTGATATATCTAGTTGGTAGTGAGATATTGCAAAACATCAGTTCATATATCTTCATAGTTGAATATCACTGTTACCTCACTTGCCACACAATGGTCAGCCCTGGAGTTGTAACCTCACTTACGGAGTTCTCTCTCAGCAGTTTCCTGGATACCAGAGAATGATGAACTTAATTCCAGTGGCATGCAATAAGAGGCCCCTTCAGATAAACAAAGCAGAATAAATGAGTCACACTGCAGTTTCAGCTTAATGAGTACAGAGTTGCTTGGGCCTATACTACATATTATCATCTCTCCCCTTTTTAGACATCCTTTTTTCTAGTTTCCATAGCTACAGTAAAGGCTTAGGACATGAGTATGTTATGCAACCTCCTAGAGTTGGCTCAGTGGCAAAAATCCACACCCACATCTCGTAAAAATATGGTGGCCAACTGCTAGATGATTAACTTAATCTTTCTAAAAATAAGAACAAATCAATTAGAAGCTCTCAGTACTGTAAATCAAGATTATAGTGGGATAACACCATATTTTTATTTATATATCACCTTTTATCCGGAACGGTCCTAATGTAAAGTACTTTATTTATCAGCTTCTTTTTATTTTCAGAATAGTTCCATAGACTCTCTCACACACATTAAACTCCTAGGGCATAGAATGTTCATTGATAAAAAAATCAGAATATCAAGAATGAAAGGACAACATAATCTAAAAACACCGTGTAAAGGGTCCAGGTCAGTGGGAGGCCACGATGGCTCTCTAGACGGCTCAGCAAAAGAGCAATTGCAGTACTGCAGTCACCACACAGTTTGCTCAGCACGTCTCAGCCTAGCCACAGGTCAAGCAACAGTTTATAAAGGCCACACCCTTGGTCAGGGCAAGCGCCAAATAAGCAGTTTAAATAGCCAGAGACTCATACCTCCCAGTAAGGGGGAAGCATAGCTCTGTAGTTTGAGCACTGGCCTACTAAAACCCAGGGTTATAAGCTCAATTCTTGAAGGGCCATTTAGGGATCTGGGGCAAATCTGTCAGGGACAGTACTTGGTCCTGTCATGAGGGCAGGGGACTAGACTTGATGACCTCTCAAGGTCCCTTCCAGTTCTATGAGACAGATATATCTCTGTATTTTTTTTTTAATTTTTAGGCTGACACACAGTTTATAAGACCCAGCCTGCAGCTCAGGCAGAGCCTTAGATCCACAGTTAAGGGCCTAGCCTGGAGCACAGCCTGGGCAAACAGTTTTTAAGGCCCAGCCCTGGGTCAGGATGGGGCAGACAGACAAACATGTAACACAAACAGTTCAACAACAGTTTAAAGCTCCAGCTGGATCCCAGACAGGCGGGGGTCCAGTCTCCTTGCTGGCAGAGAGCCGACAAACGCAGGGGTTTGGACCCCCACAGGAGGAAGGCTGCCACCTAAGGGGAAGGGTGGCAGGGGGGGATGCAGGCCTATCCGCTCCACTACATTCCAGCCCAGGGCCCTGAGAGTGGCAGCATGGCAGCTACTGGGTTGGCAGGGATCCTGACCACAACACACCGACCAGGTCTCTGTGTCAGTGGGGATCCAAGCCACAATACACTGCCCACCTGACCTCCATCTCCTCAGCCACTCCCCCTGTGAAGGGCCCAGCCATGTTGCGCCCAACAGGAGAACAGGTCCACCTAGGCCACTTCCCAGTTCCCCATGGGGGCCTACCTAGCTCAGGCGCTGCTCCTTGGGGTCAGCTGGGGATGGAGGTGTTGGCAGTGTGTCTGTAGATTCTGGCTCAGACCGGGGCCTAGGTGGACTGGTCCAGTCATCGGGGCCTAGCAAGGGTCCTGGAAGTCTCGGCATGTCTTCAGGACATGGCTGCAGTCTCAATGGCCCGGGCCAATCATTGGGGGCCAGTAGGGGTCCTGGTGGCCCAACCCAGTCCCCCTGTTGGGCGCAGCATGGATGGGCCCTTTGCAGCCGGAGCTGGGGCCGAGCATCAGGCCTGTTCAGCCACCAGGCTCTAACTGAGCTCTGAGCTCTTATACTCCTAGTCCCACCTTCCTGCTTCCTATAGGCAGAGCTAGGAGAGGCTGGACATGCCCACCAAGGGATCTTAGAGGGCCCTTCCTCTTCCAGAGGGAAGCCATGTTTCTGTCCTAGACTCATTACACTCTGTCGTCATAATTTATAAATATCTTCAAGATATGAACAGAAGGGAGAGAGGGAAAGATTTCAGATACAAAACATTAGCCATGGAATGAATACTCAAGAAAGAAGGCCCAGACATCATCACTAGAGATAGTTAAGAATGGGGGAATACGTTATTAGAAGGAAAAAAAACAATCTTACAAAATCAGAGGTCTGAGCAGACATGTAAACAGTATTTTCCAGTTCTATAATATATGAACTAGATCTTCAGCTAGTATAAATCAATGTAGTTTAATTAGCTAGCATGATTTACCCCAACACAGGATCTGGCCCTTAAAATGTAGAATTTTATCATGATATTAATAGCAAAAGGTAGGATGCACATGTGATGATCAAGTTACATTTTTTTTATATGTTCAGAACTGCCATTGGGAAATATAAATACCTGGCATCAACTGAAAAATTAAAACAAAAGTAATAATTGATTTTCCAGAATTAAAAAAAACCCTGAATTTTATTCTTCTGAATGGACCTTCTTCTCCTTTCTATTGTGTCTTTGACTGCCTCCATGTTCTCTAGTTTTCTTTATATGGTTTTTCATATTTTGTCTGACATTTTCAATTTATAAAATCACTGCCTTTAATTCATGGTTGTTATTCACTACTTTCAGGATGATTAAGATTTTTCTTGGACCAATGATAATTGGCTACAGTTTCTTCTCTGTTTTGACATAGTTATCTACTCTCCAGTTAATTTTTTACACCATTACATTTTTTTGAAAGTTTCTTGAAATGTTGTTCTTTGCTGGCAAATCTTTGGTTGCTTTCTTTTGTTTTTTGGAGAGCTGGAGAATATTTATCTGAAGCATTCTGTTTCTAAGAAATAGACTCCACTTCACGTGGATCCAGTTTTGGCAGAACCACTGTCATGGTATCTTAGCTTGCAGGCTCATTCGTGCACTGTCTTCTCTTCTGCCAGTAAGGGTATAAATTAAAGCTAATAGATGGTAGCTTGTCTAAATTGGCCACTTCCTATAAAGTGCACACTATTCAAATGGGACTTTCATCACCTATAAAATTTGGTGTTATTAGAATATTTGAATTTCCAAATTCAGTTATATGGGCTGCTGCAAATAACACAGGTAGGCTACGTCTACACTGGCACCCTTTTCCAGAAATGCTTAAAATGGAACAGTTTTCCGTTATAAGTATTTCCAGAAAAAGCGCGTCTACATTGGCAGGATGCTTTTCCGGAAAAGCACTTTTTCCGGAAAAGCGTCCTTGCCAATGTAGACACGCTTTTCTGCAAAAAAGCCCCGATCGCCATTTTCGCGATCGGGGCTTTCTTGCGGAAAACACTACTGTGCTGTCTACACTGGCCCTTTTCCGGAACAGTTTTCCGGAAAAAGGACTTTTGCCCGAACGGGAGCAGCATAGTATTTCCGGAAAAGCGGCTGATTTCTTACAGTAGATCGTCAGTGCTTTTCCGGAAATTCAAGGGGCTAGTGTAGACAGCTGGCAAGTTATTCCGGAAAAGCAGCTGATTTTCCGGAATAAGTGGCCAGTGTAGACACAGCCGTAATGTCCAGATTTAAATGCATACATTCTCTGACATTTAATAGCCAGCAGATGGACATTACTTTTAGGACTAGATCATGCCCTAGATATTGTTGCCTGCTTCTTGATATGCCTAGCTTGCTCCATGAGTGATGCATCAACACAAGCCATGTCCTTAATTCTTCCCAGACTTCTCTCACTTTGGGGTAATGTGTGCTTATTCTGGAAGTGCAAGCCTCTGCACTCCCCTAACACAGGCCAGTAACTGTCCCTGACCCAGTACATTCAGTAGAAAGGAAGGCTCTCTGCACCCATCTTCCACAAAGCTCCAGCTAGTTGTTCTTAACTTAGTTAGGATTCAAACTATGGCCCTAGAAAGACTCTATATCCCATTACCATAGCTTTGACAGGAGTTAGAGTCCATATTCTTTATATTTAATTTTTAAATCCCTGCCTTTTGATACGTTGAGGTTTACCATGAAACCATGAGAGCAATGCAAGGTTGACTAATAACTGAATCTACATCGCAGAGAGCCATAAAGCTAAACCCTGCTTTGTATGTGAAGAAAGTTTGAAACACCACCAGGGTGACACAAATGACCAGACCGATTCAAAACTCCATTTTCCCCAAAGGCTCAGAAACCTCTCTTCCCTTGCCAGTGAACAATGAGATTTCCTTGCATAAATTTGAGAGGAGAAGTTCTGCATTATCGCACATACAGTACTATTTACATAACACATGCACTGGTAATTGGCAATGAAAGATGATTTTAAAAAGCTTTCTTGATACACAATACTGTATGAAATTGCCGTATTTCCATTATTTGGGGGGGTTTATTCATTGTAACTTTTCCTAAAGCCTTCCATCACTGAATCATACTTATAATCACTGCCAATTCTCAGAGTCATCCAGACTCATCTAATCATAGGGTATGTCTACACTACCCCGCTAGTTCGAACTAGTGGGGGTAATGTAGTCATCCGCAGTTGCAAATGAAGCCCAGGATTTGAAGCCTCATTCCATGAGGCGTACAGCTAGTTCGGATTAGAAACCTAATCCGAACTAGCTAGTCTGTGCCGCGTGTAGCCGCGCGGCACGGGGTCCGAACTAGCCGGCATTTAAAAATGGCACCGGCCGGCTTCATGCAAATGAAGCCCGGGAAATTCAAATCCCGGGCTTCATTTGCAACTGCGGATGACTACATTACCCCTGCTAGTTCGAACTAGCGGGGTAGTGTAGACATACCCATAGTTCTAACAGACAAAAAGGTCACTTAGCCATACAGTCAGGTAAAACATCGTCACATTATTAAAATATGATAAATGTATTTATATTTTCAAAATTCAGACTTGGGAATGATTCCAATGTCTTTCTTTGTAATCTGAACTCTATAGGGAGGAGGCAGGGGATGCATTCCTCGCAGCACTCTGATCCCTTATGTGAGGAGGCACAGGATATGGGAAGGACAGACAGAGCAGGACACAAGGAGATACTAGAGGAGGGAGTCAAACAGACTAGCATTCAGAAGGGCTAGTGTTGGAGGACCTATTGGGGCAGGGCACAGGAGCTAGTATGGTGACAGCATTGAGCCAGAGGCTGAATGCGGGTGGGCGTGAAGGGCCACATGGGGATGGGGAGATGGAAGTGCAGGAGTGGCACAAAAGAACAAAGCAATGGGGGCAAATTGATTAGGAGAGACAAGAGGTGTGTCAGTTTCTGCATGGAGTACGCTTCCCAACTCCCTAACAATCTTTTCCCCTTCCCCCCCCCCCCCCCCCCAAACTATTTCATACTGTTTCCACTCACACCATGTTCACTGCCAGGATCCTTTCCAGAAATTACTTCCGTCTCTTTCAGCTCCTCTGTTACTCCATGCCCTTCCATTTGCAGTGTTTCTGAGGGGGTGCAAGAAATACATCTCTGTAACATAGTTTAAATGAATTATTTTTCAAAATTCTCCATTAATTTGTCTAGTAAAGAATTTATTTCCTGAAACATTTCCTGGCTCTTTTTTGTTGTGTATTGCTACAGATAAATTACTAAAATAATTGAAACTGATGTGATTATATTGTATAATAGTAACATTGAAATATGCAGAATTTTAAAATATTGTAATCAGAAATTTTAATCTGATGGCCCAGAATTCCCACAGAAGTAAATATATAATTGGCAATTTGTTTACCAGCAACGCTGTTTGGGTTTTGGGTATTTTGTTTGGTTGGTTGGGTTTTGGGGTTTTTTTGCAGTGGGGGAGGAGGTAATTGAGTAAATAAATTCCACGCTTTGGAGTTTGCAAACCTCAGCTGGAGATTTAGGAGGAAGAGAATCTTAACTTCTTGTGTGTCCTGTCTTTCTGTCTTACCCAGAAACAGTTAGCATAACCTCTCTCATTGTATTTTATTGTTTCTAGAGACTGGAAATTTAAATACACACAAAACTGGGTCGGGGTGGAATAAAACAGACTTTTGAATCTCAAGTTCATGATTAATTCAAATTTGTAGTAAAATTTTAAGCCAATTTTCATCTTGCCAAAATGGCTTGTTAAAACAGTTTTGAAGTTTGTTTTTTTAACAGCCATGCAATCATTAAAATACTGAAGAAGCCCCACAAACTGCTGTGGGAATCCTTTTGGTCAGTTCAGTTCTAACTGTATTTAAGTATCAGGAAAATTATCTCCTAGGTTTACTGATATAGATATGCCACAATATTGTATGTTAAAAACTGAATTGAAAAAAAAGAATAGCTTATTTGCATTCAGGAGACAGATCTTCATGCTCTTGTTATGAAATATAGTAAGTAAAAAATCACCTGTTATCTTTTTGTTCAATTTTATACCCAACTTCTCTTGGAATGAAAGAGAGGATGATCTCTTACAATACAATGAATTTAAATTGCTCAATCTAAAGTCTGAGATGAGGTGATGAAAAGGCAAACCATTTGGAATGAATGTCCAGAACCAGCTACTTTACTCAAAACACTTACCTGATTAATCCCAAATACCATTGTTGAAGCAAAAGACTTCCCTGTGTTTGGGCGGCTAACAAACAGCTTTATTGATCAATAAGGCACAAAGTGAGCCAAACGTAATCCCAGAGCCGGGCCCAGTAAGGCTGATAATACAAATCAATCCTAGTACTTTATACCCTTAACCAAACAAGTCTGACGTCAGGGCATCCAATTACAGAAATAATCAATTAAACTCAGAAGAGCTAACTGTTATCATCAAGAAGAAGAGACAGGTAAGAGGGAGTGAGAACTCCCTCTCAAACAGCTCAATTAACACATTCCAATAGCTCATCCTTCTGGCCTTTCTCACATGGGGTTCACTCTCTAGTATACGTGCAAAACGCAAGAAACTCAAATGGCTTCTGTTATACAAAATGGCTTTTAGCTAAATATGAAATGGTTTCCACACCATAAATATATTTTATAAGGTGTATTTTCACCTCAAAAAAGATATTTTGGCCTTGGAAAGGGTTCAGAAAAGGGCAACTAAAATGATTAGGGGTTTGGAACGGGTCCTATATGAGGAGAGGTTAAAAAGACTGGGACTTTTCAGTTTAGAAAAGAGGAGACTGAGGGGGGATATGATAGAGGTATATAAAATAATGAGTGGTGTGGAGAGGGCCGATAAAGAAAAGTTATTTATTAGTTCCCTAAATAGAAGAACTAGAGGACACCAAATGAAATTAATGGGTAGCAGGTTTAAAACTAATAAAAGAAAGTTCTTCTTCACACAGTGTGTAGTCAACCCGTGGAACTCCTTGCCAGAGGAGGCTGTGAAGGCTGGGACTATAATAGAGTTTAAAGAGAAGCTAGATAATTTCATGGAGGTTAGGTCCATAAAAGGCTATTAGCCAGGGGATAAAATGGTGTCCTTAGCCTTTGTTTGTCAGAGGCTGGAGAGGGATGGCAGGAGACAAATCACTTGATCAGTGTCTTCGGTCCACCCTCTCTGGGGCACCTGGTGCTGACCACTGTCTGCAGACAGGATACTGGGCTAGATGGACCTTTGGTCTGACCCAGTACGGAAGTTCTTATGTTCTTATGTTCTAAGGTAACAGGATTGTAGCTGTATAAGACGGTGTGGAAAGTCAGTTAGGTCTATCATTAAAATCAGTCCCTAATCTTCAACCAGTTTGGAATATCAGTCTGCAGTACAGGGTTATGAATACATTTTCTTGCCTTCAAGACACCCTTCTATAAGGGTATGGCTACACAGCAGGGCTAAAGTAAAATTAAACTATGCAACTTCAGCTACGTCAACTGCATAACTGAAGTCGAAATAGTTTAACTCAGCTTTTGGCACTGTCTACACAGCAGGAAGTGGAAAGAAGAACACTCTTCCTTCAACTTCCCTTATTCCCTGTGAAATGAGGGTTACCACGAGTCTGAGTAAGAAGTCCTCCAGCTCGACACTGTTTCAGAAAAAAGGCTTGTAGTGTAAACACACACTATGTTATTCCGAAATAACACTGCCGTGTAGACATACCCTACGTGTTCAAGTTTCTTTTCACTCTACTCTCTTGACCCTCAAACATAGTTATAAACCTACACAGTCTATCAGGGTTAAATCAAGCTTCTATTGAAGATAATGGCAAAACTCCTATTGAGGCTGCAGACTTGAATTAGACAAGCCAACTGGGCAATATTTTCAAGGTACTTGGTTCCCTTGTGATACTGTCTGCATCTGCACAGATGGCAGTTATTTCTAAATAATGTCAAAATACTGTCAATCTGGAGGAGTTCTTACTCTGATTCCTGTAACCCTCATTTTATGAGGCGTAAGGGCAGTTGGAGGAAGAGTGCTCTATTTCAAAATAAGTGCTTTGTAGACTGCTCCAAAACTTGAAATATGCTATGTAATTAACATAGCTCAATTTGCATACCTTATTTCAAGTTAAGCCCTGCTATGTAGACACATCCTCAGAGAGGCAGTGGATTTTAAGTGAGATCTGCAATCCATTTAGAAAAGTCAGGGGAAAAAAATCCACATTTTATTCTAGGTTTTTCTGTGTCTCTAGCAATCACTGATTTGCAGTATCACCTTTTGTTATTCTTCCTCTTTTACTGTAAACTGTCCTAATGGCAGCAGAAACAAAGTGATTACATCCTAACCTCAAAGGAGAAATTCATTGAGGTCAGAATTCTGTAACTGCATCAAAACTGAAAGCCTACTGAAAGTATTAGTGTTTATTGGCTATTTGAGAGAATAAAGACTCATAAAATGAAAGACAGCACATAACATAAGCTATTACAGAAGGCCCCGTGAGACTGACAACAAATTTAAAAGTTACTGGGTCACTATGTGACAAAACCTCCTGTCTCCTCTTGCTCACAAGCACTGCAGGACAGTTAGACTACTCGGAGGAAACTCTTCCCAAAACACTTCTGCTCTCTGTGTTACATTCCACCCCTGGTCATCCCTTATATTTGAAGATGTCTGCCTATGCTTAGGATGTCTGCATTTAATATTAGTACATAAGCAGCGAGATAATATGTCCATCTTCTGATAAACAATTGGCCTGGTGGCCCTCTCTCATGGGAAAATCCCCAAAAGAGGGGGAAGCAGAAATATCTGCTTGATTCTCTTGCAGAGTTCCTCCCAAATTGTTGCAGTGAAGTAAGGGTTTGATTTCCTTGGCCATCCCTTTGTGAGTCATTTGCACTGTGGTGGAAAAAGCAACAATCCCACAGAAAAGCCACTACTACCTCACATACGGTGTTTAGAAGTATCCATTTTACTCTAACAGGAGTTTCTAATAAACCATTTTGGATTTGTGGGGGTGTTTTGGGGGAAAGGGCTCTAGTCCCTAGCACATGACACTGCAGAAGCCATGCTGCCTAGACCAGAGAAAGTTGCAGGAAATGCAGAGGCACAGGAAACCCATGTAGAGAGGAGAGCAGACAACATACAAGAGCTGAGGAAAAAAAAGGACCTGTCCCTCCCCTTCATCAAGAAAGAAGAAGGAAATGCCACACTTGCAAAGTCACATTTTCCAGTCCTTTCCAGGGGAATAAACGACATGAGGACAGTGGAATCCTATTTTTATTTTTTTAATTAAGTTTTATTTTATGTACTAAAGTGCACTTTGTAAGTAAAGGTTCAACATATATTTGAGCAAGCAGGATTAAAAGAATACACTGTAGCTATCACAAGTTAGCAATCTTCAGCCATTTAAAAACAATGTAATATCAGCATGGGATAGTACAACTTTCAAATCATTAAGGAGACCAAAATCTGGACAGAGGAAATTGTAGCAAGATTGCATTATTTATAGAGTTAAACTATTCACTGGAATGAATCCAAAGTAGCAGCTATTTAGCAGTGAAACCTTGACTGCTATGAACAAGCCATTGTGTTCCATCTCATATCAATATTGCAACAGCTGGTTTTAGTGAAAACGTTAATAATGAATTTTGGAACTCTAATTATGTACTTGTTGGACTTTAATTATGTAATAACTGCCCTTTAATAAAAAATTTACATATGTAAACAGAACACCTAACAGAAAAATCTCAGCCACTACAGATGAGATTTTGATTAAAGCAATTAGAAAAATCAAAGGGTATTTAGAACATTTTAATTTCTATCCATTTCTTCTGCTGTACTAATGTATGTGTTGAAGATGAGACTGGGTAGGTGATTGATAGGATAATGGAGCTTTTCTCCTCATTTGCAATGCCATCCCAAGCACCACCTTCACTTAAGAATTACAAAATCAAAGCTATTCAATAAAAGGATCCCATATAAGCAAAACAGTGTAAAGATAATTTCGACTTCCTGCTATGTAGACAATGCCTAAAGCCTAGTTAAGCTATTTCAATTTAAGCTAAGCTCAAGTTGCGTAGCTTATTCCAACTTTAGCCCTGCTGTGTAGACATACCCTAATAGTGCTCTCCTCTGCAGCAATTTCAGGCTGGCTCTGCCTGAATTTCAGAGGGCATCTCTGGTGCCTGAGTCTCTACCTTGAGGTTTGGGTTGCCAAAGGCATCTTGGATGCTAAAGGAATCTCCTTCCTGACACAGGCAAATTAACGTTCTGTGGCGATCTGGGCCAGAGTAAGTGAGGGACCCTCCCACCGAGAAAGTGCCTGTACACCAACCCTGTTCCCCAGCAAGAGTATCAGGTGAGCAAAGCAGCTTGGGGTTCCCATTTTTCCAGAGTTTCCCATTTGGCGGGGCCCCAGGACACAGGCCCCTTTGGCCCAATGATTCCTCTACCACTGCTTCTGAACAGTGACTAGGGTCATTTGGGCTTTTTCACCACTGCATCTGCAAGTGTGTCCTCCAGCCTGGGCTGGCAAACTCACAGTTCCTTCTCTCCAACTAGCATGATAAAAATAGCAGTGTGGGTGTTGCCACACTGATGGCAGCTCAGGCTAAGCACACAAGTTTAAACCCAGGTAGTGGATTACCAGAGGTCCTGCTGCTGTCCTTTGCAATGCTGTCACCCTGCCAAGTTCTTTCACTCGGTGTCCTGGCAATATCCATTTTCCTTCAACTGCTCTAACCATCACTCAAATCTTGGCATTCCAGCAACTGCTTCTGAGATGAACATTGACATGCACCTCCAGCCAGAGAATAAGGAACTCCAGAATCGCCTGATGGGACCCTGTAGAAACACAGACCATGGCTGCTAAAGTACTTATGCGGCTCTAGATGTGTGAATTTGAACTCCTTTGCAATTCCAGCTTAAGTCATCTAGCCACACACCAGACAAGATAGATGTGGAGAAATACATGACACATGGCTGATCCAAGTGAGAAGCCATCTGTTTATCTATGTGGTGTGGGATAATAGTGGGAGGATTGCCAGAAGAGGAATAGTTAATTCAAAATACAGATGCTCTATTCAGCTATGCAAATGTTATCCTCATATTCCAAAATATGTTCACGTCCATAATGCATTAATGAATGCAGAATAAACCAACAGATAATTTTAAAAATCTTCTGTGTGGCAGCAAGGCAGTTTAACTCCCCTTCCTGCCACCCGAAAAAAACAACAACCATGAAGTTATGATGAAAGAAGTTTCCTGTGTAGACAAGCCTTTAACCTAAGAAGCAGCCAGGTTGGTAAGTGGTTGCCATTTAAAAAACATTTAACTATTTTAATAAAACAGTAAAACCAAGATTAGAGGGGGAAAGTGGTCAGAAGTGCTAGCCAGAGAAAGAATAAAAGGTATACATCATACAAAACAAATGGGAGTTCACGGCATCTTCATAAGAGGAAAATTTAGTAGATTTCTGCCTTTGTTGTTCAGCCCCTATCTTCATCAGAAGAGATTCAAAGCAGCCACTCAGATGTTCAAATTCTTGTCACATGATTGATTGTCAAAGCATGTCCCAATGTTTTGTTAAGCATTTGAGGAGACTTTGAATAAGATTTAGATACTATTTCTGGGCTTCAGGATTTTCTGGCATATTATTTTCGAACATTTTATTTAGTTTTCATTTGAAAGTGAAACTGCCCAACGAAGTAAAAACTCCACAAAAAAAGACTTTTGATGTTGGTGTCCTCCATCACCAAAATGAGAAGATGTTTTTACTGAGTCCTATTTTCCTCATCACCTCTTCAGCACACATGTACTTAGACAATCCCTTATCTTACTAAAATTAAAAGCAATCTTTACTTAATCCACATTAGATAAGTATAGCTAGTCTCAGCAGAAAATATGGGCACTGAGAGAATATGGAAATAGTTTATAGCCCTTTTTATAGGTATTCTCTTCCAAATAGGGATAATACATCCACTATAAGGACACACTACAAATGTTTTCTGTACAGAAAGCATTTATGGAGGACAAGCTAGAAGATACAAATGTGAACATGTTTCAGGAATTACATATTGGAAACAATACACCAAGAGGATATCATCTCTAGAAGATGCTGCAAAAGTGAGAGACACAAAGACTGACTTCCATATGTAAAGGCAACTCCTTCCAGGAAAGCAGGACAGATTATTGGTGAAAATAGGAAAAAGCCGTTCACCTCTGAGCAGACTGACATGGGAAAGAGATAGCTAAAAAAACAAGAGGAACTTCCCCTATCAACCTATAACCTGTAAGTCGATTACTTAGTCCACGTTTTCCTTGATAAACTACAAAAGCCTCTTGTTGTTCCTCTCAGTGAGCATAAATAATGTATCCCCATGTCCTGATCACTATCCCAGAAATCTTTTCAACAGCAGATTAGCTATTTATTCCCATGACAATTCAGATGAAATGCTATAGCCCTCACATAGAAAAGCAGTCGATTGATGTGCCAGTGTTATTTTTCAACCCAGTGTATTAGGGCACGACTGTTTTCTACACTAACCTTGTAGGCCTGATCCAACTTTTAATATCTAACTGAAATCTTTCCATTAATTTCAGAGGAAGTTGGATTGAGTTCTAAGCATTATCTAATCTGTTCTTGAGCACCTCTAGCTGAAGATGCATCAGCCACATCTCTGATCGAACAGAACCCTAATCTAGCTTACTGCATGTCAGATGAGTGATAATTTCTATGCAATTAATATTTCCTTTATTTCAGGCTGTTTTTGTTATGCCACTTTTTGTCATATTGATCATTTTCCCCTTCCTTCTGCTATCACCTCAAGTATGTAAGAGCACCTAATACACTGTGCCTTTAATATATCTACATGAATAAAGTTGTGGGTCATACTCTCGACTACCTACAGGCCCCTCCCCCCAACATCTTCTGTGCTCTTCTCCAAACAAGGTGGGGGGCTGGTTCTGTGCTCCCAAAAAGGATGGGGCCTCAGGCAGAAAGGGGAGGGCAGCCATCTCTCAGGGCTGCCCAAATCCCAATGCTGCTTTCCTCCTGCCAACCCTCAGCACTGCACAGAGCAGCACTCCAGCAGAGATTTTAAGGGCCACCACATGAGGCCCTGGAGGTTTTTCGCCTTCCTCTGAAGCATGGGGTATAGATCACAGCTAGGGGATTCTCTGCATCTTGGGGTCTTCAAAGTATTTGAAGGCTTCAATATCTGAGATATAGGTGAGAGGATTATTCTAGGAGGGGTGGGTGAGATTTTGTGGCTTGCACTGTGCAAGGGGTCAGACTAGATGATCATAATGGTCCCTTCTGACCTTAAAGTCTATGAGTCTATGAGTCTATAACAGCAGATGTGGCAGGGAGCCCTGGGTCTTTTTGAATCACTAGGCCCTGGAACAATTTTCCCCTTTGCTCTCCCATTCCTCCCCTCTCTGTTGGCAGGCCAGACTACTGGCAGCATTCTTGTTGCTTGCTTTGGATTCCTTCGAGTTTGCTGACGTCCATTTTACAATGAAACACTCAAGACCAGGTCTGATTGAACCTTGAAGCTTTTGGATTATCAAAGATTAGAAGAGTGGATCATGCTCGGGAGGAGGGATTTGCTCCCAGCTATGCCTATGGAATTAGACCACTTCTGACAAATCTCTGTGAGCCTGAGTTTTGGTTTGAAAATCCTAACAAATCTTGAATCTACAGTTCAGTTAAAGTGGATTCAGCATTCAGAGTCTAACCCTGAAAGCCCTCCCATGCGCAGAAGTCTCACAGAGTATAATCTGTAATTTAGCTAGGTCAAGTAGCCAGCCATTTAAAAAAGCCTCACTCTGTTCTTGATTACATTCCTTCTTTCCAAGTTTAATAGATGCATATGTGGAATAATGCTGAAAAAATTAAAAAGCCAAATATATTCAATAAACTACATTTTCTTTATGTACAAAACTTTTTGAGTATTTTTCTCCACTCAGGGAAGTGTTTGGCCTTGTTTGGAAATATCAATAGGAAAGACTGAAATTCAAAATGGAGTCAAAAGAAGAGTCTAAGGCAGATTCAGAACAATAAGACACAAGTACAGTAAAACTCCATTGGTCCGGGATCCAATGGTCCGGCACTCCTGATGGCCCGGCACTATCAGAAATTCAGAAGTGCTCTGGCTGCCAGACAATTGGAGCTGCTCTGCACCCGGCTTCCCCAATTCAGCCACTGCTGAAACTGATCAGCAGCTGAATCGGGGAAGCCGGGAGCAGAGCAGCTGGGGTGCTGCTGGGTTGGTCCCATAGTGCTGCCCCTCGGGGCTGCAGGACCAACCCGGCAGCACCCCAGCTGCTCTGTCCCAGGCGTCCCCAAGGGAAGTGTGTGTTGACTCTTGAGGGAAGTGTGTGTTGTTATTGGGGCTTTCTTACTGTGGGCTGAGCTTGTGTTTGTGAGTGAGGGCTGGTGTGTGGTGGTGGGTTTTTTTTTTTCTTTTTCCCTTCTCTGTGTTTTTGAGTGAGGCTTTAGAGAAGGAGTTCTCCAGGTAGAGGAGAGGCAGATACAGGACTCTTGAGGGAAGTGTGTATTGTATTTGGGGCTTTCTTGATGTGTGCTGAGCTTGTGTTTCTGAGTGAGGGTTGGTGTGTGTTCTTTTTTTGTTTTTGTTTGTTTTTTCCCCTGTGTTTGTGAGTGAGGCTTTTTTTTTCTTCCCACTTCCCCTTTGCCCTCCCCCTCCCCTTGATGGAGTGTGTGCTGTGATTGGCAGGTGCTATGATTGGCTATGATTGGCAGGTGGAAACTGTTGGCTTCTAATTAAAGTTTGAATTCTAGAAGCCTCTGCTGATTGGCTGAGCCTTGGTAGGGGGAGGGACTTTCAGGCACTCCAGGGCTTTATAAGGCAGTGGGCAAGCAACCAAGGAGCTCACGAACAGGTGAGTGCTAACAGGGAATTTAGAGAGGGAGTTTAGACGGGGAAGGGAAGGGCGTGAGGTTCTCTTGCCTTTCTTTTTAAATCCCTTCTCCAGGACAGCAGTGATGGATGGTGATAGGTCTGCTGTTGTTACCTGCACGGAGTGTGTCATGTTTGTCTTCCTCCCGGAAGAAAGAACAGATTTCACCTGCACTAAGTGCAAGCTGGTTGACATTTTGGAAGAAAAAATTAGAGGACTGGAAGCCCAAGTGTTGACCCTACACTCGATTAGAGAGGATGAAGACTTCCTCGATAGAAAGCAGCATTTAATCCTTCAAGCATGGCAGGCAGAGGAGCCAGAAAGGGCAGTACGTGAAAGGGCTCTGCTGAATGCTTTGGAAGGGACCTCACAAGGAAGAAACCGGAAGGAAACGCCATCTACTAGAAGGCATGGGATGCGTAGTCCTAGGGATGAGGGTTCCACGGCCACCACCCCCAAAAGAAAACGACAGGTGGTGGTGGTTGGGGACTCCCTCTTAAGAGGGACTGAGCCATCCCTCTGCCGTCCGGACCTGGAATCTCAAGAGGTATGCTGCTTACCGGGAGCTCACATTCAGGATGTGACTGAGAGGTTACCTGAGGTACACTAATGCGAGAAGTCTGGGTAACAAACAGGAAGAACTGGAGGCCCTGTCCCAGTCCAAGAAATATGATTTAATTGGGATAACAGAGACTTGGTGGGATGACTCGCATGACTGGAGCGCTGTCATGGAAGGGTAAAGACTGTTCAGGAAGAACAGGCAGGGGAGAAAAGGAGGAGGAGTTGCACTATATGTAAGAGAGCACTACGATTGCTCTGAACTCCAGTATAAAGAGGGAGAAAAACCTGTTGAGAGTCTATGGGTTAAGTTTAAGGAACAAACAACAGCAGTGATGTTGTAGTTGGTGTCTGCTACAGGCCACCGAATCAGGAGGATGAGGTAGATGAGGCTTTCTTCAGACAACTGAGCCAAGCTTCCAGATCGCAGGCCCTGGTTCTCGTGGGGGACTTTAATCACCCTGACATCTGTTGGGAAACCAATATGGCAGTACACAGGCAATCCAGGAAGTTTTTGGAGAATGTTGGGGATAACTTCTTGACACAAGTGCTGAAGGATTCAACCAGGGGCCGTTCGCAGCTTGACCTTCTGCTCACAAACAAGGAGGAACTAATAGGGGAAGTGGAGGTGGATGACAACCTGGGAAGCAGTGATCATGAGATGGTAGATTTCAGGATCCTGACCAAAGTAGTAAAATACACACCTTGGACTTCAAAAAAGCAGATTTTGACTCCCTCAGGGTATGTCTACACTAAAGCACTAATTCGAACTAACTTAATTCGAATTAGTTAATTCAAACTAAGATAATTCGAACTAGTGCATCTAGACCTAAAAACTAGTTTGAATTAGCATTTTGCTAATTCAAACTAGCATGTCCACATTGAGTGGACCCTGAACCGAGGTTAAGGATGGCCGGAAGCAGTGCCGGCAGGGCATCAGATTAGGACTTAGAGCGTGGAGCTGCTGTCTCAGGCTAGCCAAGGGCTGTGCTTAAAGGGACCCAACCCCTACCCCGGACAGACAGTTCTCAGGATTCCCCGCTTGCTTGTCTAACTCGATGAGGGACAGCAAAGCAGTCCTGGCTTGAAGTACCCTGAATGCCCACACTCGGCAGATCACAGCACTTGGCCATCAGCCCGACGCACTTGCCGCAGGCTGCCATCCGGGGGAGGGTCAATCGGGGGGCTGCAGGAGAGCTTCCACCCCGAGGAGCCCACAGAGCCACCCCAGTCCTCCCCATCGGGGGCTCGTACCCCATTCCTCCCTCACCTCCTTCCACTTACCCCTCCTTAGCCCCCCCTTACAAAATAAAGGACACGTGTTCAAAAATAGAAACTCTCTTTATTGAACAAAACTCAGGGAGACTGGGAAAAGGAGGCGGGAGAGGGGAAGAGAGAGGGTGGGAGAGGGGAGGGCAACTAAAATGATCAGGGGTTTGGAACAGGTCCCATATGAAGAGAGGCTAAAGAGGCTGGGACTTCTCAGCTTAGAAAAGAGGAGACTGAGGGGGGATATGACTGAGGTCTATAAAAGCATGAGTGGTGTGGAGAGGGTGCATAAAAAAAGGTCTTCATTAGTTCCCATAATAGAAGGACCAAATGAAATGAATGGGTAGCAGGCTTCAAACTAATAACATAAAGTTCTTCTTCACAAAGCAAATAGTCAACCTGTGGAACTCCTTGCTGCAGGAGGCTGTGAAGGCTAGAACTAGAACAGAGTTTAAAGAGAAGTTAGATAAATTCATGGAGACTGGGTCCATGGAGTGGTATTAGACAGGAGATAGAAATGGCGTCCCTGGCCTCTGTTTTGGAAGGCTGGAGATGGATGGCATGAGACAAATGGCTTGGTCATTGTCTTCAGTCCATCCCCTCCGGGGTAGCTGGTGTTGGCCGCTGTCGGCAGACAGGCTACTGGGCTAGATGGACCTTTGGTCTGACCCAGTACGGCTGTTCTAAGCTCAGTGCTCAGGGTCGGGGGTCTCATTGGACCACCTTGATTTTCATGCAAACCTGCTCCTGGGTGGCCAGGCTGACAGCTATCCTGCCCTAGTCGGCCACTTTCCTGTGCCTAGTGCGGAGGTCATGGATGAGGTCCACAATGTCTGCACTAGACCAGGCGGGCGCCCGCCTCTTGCAGCCCCAGGCAGTCTCCTGGGAGCCGCCAGCCTGGTCCCGGGAAGAGGCGGAGGGCTGGGTGGCAGCGGGTGGCTGGTTCGTGCCGTGCCAGGTGCAGGGTCTGCTGGCTGGCTGCTGGCAGGCCTGCACCTGGCACGGGCACCGTAGCCAGACCATGCCCCTTTAAGGGCTCTGGGGCCGGGAGGGGGGCAGAAGAGTTTCCCTGGTGTTGGCCAGAGTGGCCACCAGGGCAAGCTAAGAGGGCTAGCCTCACACTAGTTCGAATTAAGTGGCTACACAGCCGTTAATTCGAACTAGGCGTTAGTCCTCGTGGAAGGAGGTTTACCTAGTTCGAATTAAGTGCTCCGCTAGTTCGAATTAAGTTCGAACTAGCGGTTTATATGTGTAGTACCTATCAAAGTTAATTCGAACTAACGTCTGTTAGTTCGAATTAACTTTGTAGTGTAGACATACCCTCAGATCTGATGGGCAGAATCCCCTGGGATGCTAACATGAAGAAGAAAGGAATCCTGGTCAGCTGGCAGTATTTTAAAGAAGCCTTATTGAAGGCACAGAAAGAAACCATCCCGACGCGTACCAGGAGAGGCAAACATGGTAGGAGACTGGATTGGCTTACAGGGGAAATCCTTGGTGAACTTAAGCACAAAAAGAAAGCTTACAAAAAGTGGAAACTTGGACAAATGACCAGGGAGGGGTTTAAATGTATAGCTTGAGAAGGCCAGGGGGTTATCAGGAAGGCGAAAGCGCAAATGGAATTGCGACTGGCTAAGGATGTGAAGGATAACAAGAAAGGTTTCTACAGGCATGTTAACAAGAAGAAGGTGATCAGAGAGGGTGTGCGGCCCCTACTGGATGAAGGAGGTAACCTAGTGACAGATGATGTGGGGAAAGCTGAAGTACTCAATGCCTTCTTTGCCTCTGTATTCATGGACAAGGTTGCTCCCAGACTAATGAGCTAAGTGACACAAGATGGGATGAAGATGGACAGCCCTTGGTGGGTAAAGAACAGGTTAGGAATTATTTAGAAAAGCTAATCGTACACAAATCCATAAGTCTGGACTTAATGCATCCGAGGGTACTGAGGGACTTTGCAAATACCATTGAGGAGCCTTTGGCCATTATCTTTGAAAAGTCGTGGAGATTGGGAGAAATCCCGGATGATTGGAAAAAGGCAAATGTAGTGCCCATCTTCAAAAAAGGGAAGGACGATCCAGGGAACTACAGGCCGGTCAGTCTTACTTGGGTTCCTGGAAAAATCATGGAAGGGATCCTTAAGGAATCCATTTTGAGGCACTTGGAAGAGAAGAAAGTGATTAGGAATAGTCAGCATGGATTCACAAAGGGAAAGTCGTTTCTTACCAATCTGATTAGCTTCTATGATGAGATAACTGGCTCTGTGGACGTGGGAAAGTCAGTGGATATGATATACCTTGACTTTAGCAAGGCTTTTGATACGGTCTCCCACAATATTCTTGCCAGCAAGTTAAGGGAATGTGGATTGGATAAATGGACAGTAAGATGGATAGAAAGATGGCTAGAAGGCTGGGACCAGCGGGTAGTGATCAACGGCTCGATGTCAGGATGGCGGTCGGTTTCTAGCGGAGTGCCCCAAGGTTCGGTTCTAGAACCGGTTTTGTTCAATATCTTTTTTAATGACCTAGATGAGGGGATGGATTGCACCCTCAGCAAGTTTACGGATGACACTAAGCTAGGGGGAGAGGTAGATATGCTTGAGGGCAGAGATAGGGTCCAGAGTGACTTAGACAAATTGGAGGATTGGGCCACAAGAAGTCTGATGAGGTTCAACAAGGACAAGTGCAAAGTCCTGCACTTGGGACGGAAGAATCCCAAGCATAGTTACAAGCTGGGGACCAACCAGTTAAGTAGTAGTTCTGCAGAAAAGGACCTAGGGGTTACAGTGGATGAGAAGCTGGATATGAGTCAACAGTGTGCCCTTGTAGCCAAGAAGGCTAATGGCATATTAGGTTGCATTAAGAGGAGCATTGCCAGCAGATCCAGAGATGTCATTATTCCCCTTTATTCGGCTTTGGTGAGGCCACATCTGGAGTAGTGTGTCCAGTTCTGGGCCCCCTACTACAAAAAGGATGTGGACGCACTGGAGAGGGTCAGCAGCGGGCAACCAAAATGATTAGGGGGCTGGAGCATATGACTTATGAGGAGAGGCTGAGGGAGTTGGGTCTGTTTAGTCTGCAGAAGCGAAGAGTGAGGGGGGATCTGATAGCAGCCTTCAACTTCCTAAAGGGAGGTTCCAAAGAGGATGGAGAGGGGCTGTTCTCAGTAGTGACAGATGGCAGAACAAGGAGCAATGGTCTCAAGTTGTGGTGGGAGAGATCCAGGTTGGATATTAGGAAAAACTATTTTACTAGGAGGGTAGTGAAGCACTGGAATGGGTTACCTAGGGAAATAGTGGAGTCTCCATCCCTAGAGGTGTTTAAGTCTCGGCTCGACAAAGCCCTGGCCGGGCTGATTTCGTTGGGATTGGCCCTGCCTAGAGCAGGGGGCTGGACTTGATGATTTTCTGAGGTCTCTTCCAGCTCTATGATTCTAAGGGCTGCGCTACCGGACCAACCCGGCAGCACCCCAGCTGCTCTGCCCCAAGTGTCCCCGATTCAGCCACTGCTGAAACTGACCAGCAGAGGCTGAATTGGCAATACCTGGGGCAGAGCCGGACTAGCGGAAGGGGGCAATGAGGGGTCTGGGGTGGCATCCCCCCACCCCACCCCACCCCAGATCCCTCATCGCCCCCCCCTTTCGGATAGTCTGGCATATTTGATAATCCGGCACCCCCTGGGTCCTAAAGGTGCCGGATTATTGGAAGTTTACTGTAGAACATAAAAAATGAGATATTATTCAGTTATTTACACTTTAGGCAGTGATATATGTGATACACAAGCTAAAATATGCCCCTTGGTGGATATACAAATCTAATCAATGTTTAATTTAATTTAATAAAAAAGGAAGTTATTTTGGTCAAAATAAGTGGATGGTGTCATACTTATAAAAATTGTAGAGGATCTTGACAAGCTGGAAAGTGGATTTTCAAAGCCAGCACTGAAAAAAACAGTCTAGATTTGTTGCCAGCATTTTTCTCAGTGAGACTGGGCACCTGACAGCAGCCCAAGTGATGTTAATGCATGCAGCCTGGTTCTGATTACTACTTTACAAAACCTCAGGATAATGAAAAATACCATCATCAGGCTAAGAACTTCATTAGTAGAAAGTCAGCAGAAAGTGACCCTGCTTATTGCATCTACTCTACCTGCAGCAACCATTACCATACCCTGAAATTTACTCACCCTACTAATGTAAAAAAAAAAAAGATGTGTTATTCAGCACAATAATGTGCTTCCTATTGGCTTTTGAGTTTAAGCGGTCCAGTTTTCAAATAAACAGCACAGAGAGGGATGGGGGGAGGATAAGAGGAGGAAAAAGAAGAAAAAAAGGAGACAGAAATTGTCAATTAGAGTGTCCATGCTAAATGAAGCTGATAAGATACTTAGTACCCACTCTTAAGTACCCTTTGTTTAGTATTTTATGCCATTAGGATGTGGAATGTAGTGGGCCATCCAACTAATGTGTTTGTTTAGACTTCTGTTGTTCGAATCAAACTTGTAAATAAAATTAAGTTCTATAGCTTCCCTGTTGAGCTGGCTTTTGAAATTGGTTTGAAATAATATGGTGACTTTGAGATCCATTAATGAGTGTTTGGGTGCTGCAAGACTATTTGTTTTAAGTTTTTCTGCTAACAGACTAACACGGCTATCCCTCTGAAAATTATGGTAAGCAGTGATTCACAGCCCACCAGATTACTAGTCACTGGCAAGTTTTTTGTAGGCATACCTGGGGTGCTAAATCAAGTGCTGACTCGACATCCTGTCACTCAAATCTCCTCCATTATAAGCTAAGTGGAACCTAATTGGAGAATCGATTAACAAGTGGTCCCACAACTGAAGGTCTAATGGGGGGGAGGGACAGCTAGGAGCAGGTAAATGGAGAGGAAGAAGCCTAGAAGGAAAGAGCCCAGAGCCTGATAAAGGTAGAGTTGGCTCTCTTCCCCCAGAAGCAGTTAGATAAGATGGTTGAGATTTGTAAACAGCATTACAAGAGATGATCTGCTAGACCACTATTATAAAGCACAATAGTGATGGAGACCTGAAGAGAAGGCAAGAAAGGATCACCCAGGACAACACCACAGTAGAAAAGAAGTTTAATGAGGCCAATGAGGTGTTCTTATATTCACAGGGTACTCCTCTCAATCATCAGAGGTACCATGAAAAAAAAAGCATGAAGGCACTTGTTGGAAAATTATACAAAAAGACAATCAAAACTGGCATCATTTGCAGAATTAAGATTGAGGTTGATGTCTCAATAGTTTATTAGCAAGGATAGGTAGAATGGGGAGAGGCTGTGAAGGGCTTTCACAGTAAAGCCAAGTAGTTAGTGAATCATCTAATTAAATACAGTGGTTTTCTATTAATAGAAAAAAATGTTAAATATATACGTAGCTCATTAATAGACTTACTAATTTTATCTTTATATGCATTTCTGTGAAATACTAAGTATGTATTTTTTCTAACATCTAGTGTCAATTAAGACCTCCTTTTCATTACCTCAGAGTGACAATTAAGGAGACTACATTAGAAGATAAATTGGACCAGACACACCTAGTGATGAGGTTTTCCATTCTTTTCTGAATGTCAGATTATGACATCTATGGTCTTTAAAAAGCCTCACTTCCTATATGCCATTTCATTAAGCCCCCTTTTATTACATTAACAGATCAAATTGGTGCTGTTAATATAATAGCACTTTCACTTCTTTGAATACATTCCTATTTAAGGCCTGCTGCCATTAAAGCCAATGGAAATTTTACCAGAGATTAATCTGCTCTTGTATTACATGTCATAAATAAGAAAAGAACAGGTTAAAGATTCTATAGATAGATTAAATATATACAAATTGGCAGGGTCTGAAAAGAGAGTCATCCTAGGGTACTCAATGAACTAGCTGAAGCAATCACAGAGCTATTAGTATTTATTCAGGGAGGACAAAGAGGACCAAGGGAATTACAGACCAGTAAGCCTGACTTTGATACCCGGAAAGAAACAAATTAAACAGTTTTAAGCACCAAGAGACTAAACAAGCTGATACTAGCCAACCCTTTTGTCAAGAACAAATCATGCCAAGCCTACCAAATTTCCCATCTCATCCGAAGAAGTGAGTTTTGCCACGAAAGCGCATGTCTCTATATATGTGCTTGTTAGTCTAAGGCAGTGGTCTCCAGCCTTTTTAACCACAAGATCACTTTTTCAATTTAAGTGCAATGTAAGATCTACCTCAAACTGAAATACCATATATGTGCTTGTTAGTCTAAGGCAGTGGTCTCCAGCCTTTTTAACCACAAGATCACTTTTTCAATTTAAGTGCAATGTAAGATCTACCTCAAACTGAAATACCCTTGCCCCACTTCCTTCCCATCCTTCTTTGAGGCCCTGCCCCAGTTCCACCCTTTCTCTGAGGCCTCACCCTGCTCACTCCATCACCCTTCCTCCCCCATCTCACTGGGATGGAGGTTGGGTGCAGGCTCTGGTCTTGGACCAAGGTGTTTGGAGTGTGGGAGGGGCTCCAGGTTTGGCCCAGGGTGGGGGATTGGGGTCCAGGAGGGATGTCAGGGTGCAAGCTCTGGGAAAGAGTTTGGGCGCAAGGGGTCTCATGTTTGGGGCAGGAGGTTGGGTGCAGGAGGGAATTCAGGACTGGGTCAGGGGTTCAGGAACCAGGCTCTGGCTGGGCATTGTTTAACAGAGACAGCGTCCAGGTGGTAGAGCAGTGGAAAGAAGGCAGGCTTACTCCTGCCCTGGCCCTACACCTCAAAGCAGCTGGCATGTACAGCAATGGCTCCATGCCACCATGTGCTGCCCTTCATCTTCAGGCCCTGAGCCCACAGTTTCTACTGGCCATGGTTCCCTAATACTGACCAATGGGAGCTGTTGGAGTGGTGTCTGCACACAAGGACACCAAGTGGAGACCCTCTGCTCTTCCTTTCTCAGGGGCGGCAGGCAAATACCAGCCACTTCCAGGAGCAGCAATTACCACAGGGATAATTATTCCAACCATGACATGTTAGGCATTTGAGAACTCACTATTCAAAGAATAAAATTTAAGCATGAGAGAGAAAAGAAAATTATGAAATGCACAGACTAGTCAAAAACCAAAACTAACACACTTTGCAAGCAGTAAAAGCAGTAAAAACAACCTCTCACATATGTGTTGGGTTGGGAGATGAAAGTGAAGGACAGTGTGTGTGTGTGTGTGTGTGTGAGAATGACATAGACACACACAGGCTATGTCTACACTGGCATGATTTTCCGGAAATGCTTTTAACGGAAAAGTTTTCCGTTAAAAGCATTTTCGGAAAAGCGCGTCTAGATTGGCAGGACGCTTTTCCACAAAAGCGCTTTTTGCGGAAAAGCGTCCGTGCCAATCTAGACGCGCTTTTCTGCAAAAAAGCCCCGATCGCCATTTTCGCGATCGGGGCTTTTTTGCGGAAAACAAATCTGAACTGTCTACACTGGCCCTTTTGTGCAAAAGTTTTTCGGAAAAAGACTTTTGCCCAAATGGGAGCAGCATAGTATTTCCGCAAAAGCACTGACAATCTTACATGAGATTGTCAGTGTTTTTGCGGAAATTCAAGAAGCCAGTGTAAACAGCTGGCAAGTTTTTCCACAAAAGCAGATTATTTTGCGGAAAAACTTGCTAGTCTAGACACAGCCACAGGGTATGAGAGTGACAGAGATTTGCATTGCCAAGCTCCCTCCATTTCCTTCTCACTGTGTGGAGATCATGTACAGAAGTGGCGGGGGAGGGGACACCTTGACATCAGCACCCACCTCTTCTCCCTCCCACTCCTGCACAGCAAGCAGAAGCCTCCTGAGGGGCAACTCCAAGACAGAGGGAAGGAGCAGCATGATAGTGGGTGGAGGGGCAAGTGAAGTGCCAGTGCTTAATAGCTTCCTGGTCAAACCAGTCTGGATCACCTGTCAAAGGCTCCAAGATCTACCAGTAGATCCTGAACTACTGGTTGGTGACCACTGGTCTAAGGTGTCACTGTACTACTTGTTCTTTTTTCACAAGGTAATTGGCCTAATGGATTGGGGGGAGGAATAGTAAATATGATCGTCATGGGGAGCTCTCACCTTTAGTGGCACCTCCTCATGACTGTGCTGGGAATATCTCTGTTAGGCATTATCCTCCACCCCTCTTCTGGTGGTATCCGCATCCATCCAGTATTGCCCTGTGGCCCCTTTTGCTCCAGGAACTACAAATTCCTATTTATGATGTTATCCCTTTCATGGCTTACCCAAAGTTCTTCCATACAAAAAATATCAGTAGTCTTCTCTGGCACTGCCCTGATGGTGGCATTTCCCCAGTAGTCAGTAGAGGAGCTTGGGCCCACCTACTAGCCCATGTTCCTGTCCAGGGACCTTCAAACCAACATCTCTGGGCTTTACTCTCCCAGTCCTTCCTGTTCCTTTCCTGAACTGCTCCCTACTCTTCTGGTCCCACCCTCTTCTCTAGGTGTACCACCTCTAAACCCTCCTCAGCCTTTCCCAGCAGCCCAGACTGTAGCCTGCTAGCTGGCTTTAGCAGGGCTGTATGTTCCTACATTGCTGAGCCTCTCTCTAATTAGCAGCCTCCAGCCTATGTCTAGATCCAGGTTTTTAATCAGTTCAGAACCACAGACAATGGTTTTTTGGGGAAAATTCACTGATGCTCCACATTTCAGTATTTTAACCTAGGAAAAACCTCTGCTGGGATTTTATGTTGGCCTGTCTAGCTTGCACAAGTTTTCCACACAGAGACCATTTTTAAGTGGCTTGCAGTTAAAAATGGACCAATACAGAAGAAATTTATCTGAGTCCTATTCCAACCCCAATCCCAGGTTCAACTAAAAGGGCTTGACTGAAGTGGAAACCATCCAAGTTTTTGTTTGAAATAGAAAAATCCAACTGATGAGATGTTAAAAAAGGGATCATTTAAATGTTGGGATATCTATTTACAAGCATTACAGGGTAAATGCACAATTAACCCCCAACTCAATGATCTTCTCAAGTGTGTGCCTTAGGTCTCACTTCTCTTTGGCAGACCCACATGTTCCACTCCCTTATCACCAGGAATTTTAGGCTATAGACCTTTTGCTCTTCACTGTGATTATTCCAGAAAGAGGTGACAAATATCCAGTCCCCTGCTCTTTAGTTTCTGTCCAAGAGCAATGACAGTGGTTTGTCTGAACAGCACTCTTTTTTAATCACACTCCTCCCCAGTGTTTTTGGCCCTGAAGGAACTGTGGTAACCCTCCCCTATGTAGAAGAACAGAATCTCCTACAGATATTGCATGTGGTGCAATATCTGTCACACAAAATGAGAATGAAAGTCTCCATATAAATGAGGGAAGGGTTAGAGTTTGTTTGTTTGTTTGTTTGTATGTATGTACAAGTTTCATATTGGGAGTCAAGAGACCAGGATTCTATTCCCAGCTCTACCACAGTGTAACTTTGGGCAAGTCATTTTCTCAGCTGTAAGATATGGATAGAATATTTTCCTACTTGACTGGAGCTACATTAATGTTTGTAGGGTGCTCTGAGATCCTCAACAGAAAGGCACCAATAAAAGTACAAAGTATTACAATTAAACTGGATATAAAGTTTTGATGGGAAAGTGAAAACCAGAGAGATGCCTCTTTTCCTTGTTTCATATTTGGAAACTTCCCTGCTTTTTACTGTTGAAGAACAATATCATCAATCCAGATGGCATTCTGGGGAGGTATTATATGAAAGGAGGAAATGTGTAGCTATGATAACAGCAGATTTTATGGCTGAACAAAGATGATGTGGGGGATTACAGTATGCTGCATAAAACAGTTCTGCAGACAAATCAGGTGTGTAAATTGTTCCTAATCTCATGGTTTTATCAAGTCATACTTACAGAGGATGGGTAAGACTCCATCTCACACACATTGTACAGATATATTATTTGTAACCTTCTGTATAGCCATTAACCTTCTTCACTGAGGAAAGCTTCGTTTCATCTTCAGCTCCAACAGTCTCTCTCAATCCCAGTCCCTGTGAATGTCAGTGACATTTTCTGCAATGTATGCAAAAAAAGTTAAAGGCCACTCACAATTTGGAATGTACTGTGGCAGTGGCAACACCTTTAATCCCTGGCATCTCACTTCCAGGGACATGCTCCAGTCCTGCCCACTGCACTAAACTTAAACTATATTCCTGAAGATAATTTCTGCAACTTTAATTCAAATTTGTGTGGAAGATTTGTGCCAGATTATCTGGGAGAGAGTAGGAGAAAACAGACTTATGCTGTTAATCATGTGAAGAACCAAATATCCCAGCTAACACTGAATTGTGTTTTAGCAATGCCAGATTGACACTTTCCTATCATTCCTGCCATAAATCAAAGTTCACCATAATCCCCATCTTAACCTCTCTCAATACCTCTACTCAGTTAAGAACTATGAATGTTTAAGTACTGCAATCAGCACCATGGTAAACATCCCATTTGCTTTCTATCACATAAGTCATAGGAAGCAAGCCATGCTGTATTTTAGACAAGAGATGCCATTTTGTACTGTCTTTTTATGGAGGCTTTCAAAGCTTCTGTATATTATTTATTAATGACAATGTGCTAGGTATTTTTAGAACACAACACTGCTAATAGAGACAAGGAGGCTGTTGCATTCAACTGTGGCATGAATTTGCAATTATGATGTTTTGCCAGAATTTGTTTGGAATATTCTGGTGCCCAAAAACTGAAGACCTTCTGTTGTGATTCTTTCATGGGACCAAGACACAAGCTACAGTTTAATCATCACCCTGATTAAACATTTCATCCAACACTGCAAATTGTTCCAGAACACATAATCTAGACCACCTGCTTTCCTAATGCATCCGTAAGTCCCAGATACAAAATGTTGTTTATTGCTTTGAATGAATATTCTGGTAAAATGGTTTACAAGAAAAACATAATGCATGTGGTAAAAATTTCCCTTATATATTTCAGTTTGCTGTAGACATCTCAGGAATTTTTGTTTAGGAATACTGATTATTCCAAAGTAAAGAGGCCTTTGGTATATTAAAAAAAGGGGGGGTGGGAGCATAAACAATCACTTTTCCAAGAAGGGTTTGTGTTTCATGATTTAAGTTAAGGACTCAGCAAAACATCAAGAAGGAAAAGTTGTTCTTTTGATTGACTGAATCATTTAAAAAATGAAAGCTAGATTAGAGATGCCTCACTAAAGCAGCAACTAATGCCATTTTTTGCTGTCTGTTTTTCATCCAGAATTGTAATACTCTGTATAGTTACAGTAATTAGATATTGTGGCTGCTTTGCTGTTGGAAGACAGCATTAACTATGAAAATTCATTTAACAGTTCAGTTTAGCATTAAAAAATCCCAAACGTCATTAGCGTTTTTAAAGAAGGGACCTGAGCTAGGTTAAAAAATTCTCATAGGTAAATATGGTAAATTCCACTAATTCTCACTTCGGTTAAATGTAACTTAGTAATGATCACAAAAGTGCACTAGTCTTGTTCCACTTCTCAGCAAATGTTTCATAGCAGAGGCTATCCTCAGAACTATTACTAACACTTAATTACTTTTACTCGGCATGTTAATAGTCTGTGTAGTAAGTATCAGTATTACAATTAAGAGCTAATGTATAGAGCTGCACATTGGAAACCATTTGCAATGCTAAGTGATATTACACTGTCAAAACCCAGGAACTGTGTACCAGTTCTCTAGTGCCATCTACTGGCACCTTACTTACACATAGGCAGATATAAAGCACTCTTGTAACAATTACAATTAGAACTACATCTTTCAGAATAAAAGAAACAAAGTGTGCTTGTGGCGAGGCAGTACCCTTGACCTTTTATCATCTGTGTTTAATTACTACTATTTTAAAATCTTTTGATTACTAACAGTTCACCAGGCCACAGTGTAAGTTACAGAATGTTGATACATTGTTCCACTCCTTCCCCGCTTCCAGGAAGTCTCTAGCAAAGAAGTATTAACTAGACGCACAATGCTGGATCCATGTTGCCTCCAGACCAAGAGAGGCAAGAGTTAGCAGCACCATAGCTAACGTGACAATGATTAGAAAAAGTGTGCTTGAACAGGTTTGATAATTTTTAGGTACCTTTTATTTCTATAGTCTAATAAGAACTGGTTTCAGTTAATTTCTTCTTCTTCTTCTTCTTCTTATTATTATTATTATTAAACCCTTGTACTCTGAGTGGGCATAGGTCATCTACAAGTCTCCTCCATTTCACTCTGTCTTGAGACAAAACTTCTAGTTGACTACAGGAGTACCCCAGTTGTTGTCCTTCAAACTCAGTAGATCTTTTCCACGTTGTCCGAGGTCTTCCTTTTTTTCGTTTTCCTTACAGGTTCCATGTGAGAGTTTGATGGACTATGCTGGATGATGGTTTTCTGAAAGTGTTTCAGTTAAATTATTAAGGTCTAAATTGTGACATTCAAGCATTGTTGCAAGCAGGCAGTGTGTCACGCCAGGAGAGGCAAGAGTGGAAGAGTGCACCTTGAGAAGTTGCAAAGGGCTCACTTTTGCATATGCAGCCAGTACATGGATTTCAGCAATTTTACTGGGGAGGAGGCTAAAAATACAAATACAAATATAAATAAAAAAGGCGGAATCTTAGCCCATTGTATTTAATGTGGGCACCACAAAAATGGGTATAAACTGCTCATCAAGACATTTAGGCTTGAAATTAGACAAAGGTTTCTAAGTATCAGAGGAGTGAAGTCCTGGAACAGCTCTCAGAGGAGCAATGGGGGTAAAAAATGGCTGGTGATGGGCAAGTGTGTGAGCCTGTCATGGAGGGCATGGAAGTCCTGGATTCCATGACTTTCCAGGATCTTTGTGACTTCTGCAGCAGCCAGTTAAAGTGACCCCAGGATCAGCTATACCAACTGCTGCTCATGCAGTGTCCGATAACCCCATGCTTCCCCAAGCACCAGCAGTAGTTCCAGGCCATGCACCACCACTCCCAGCACCAGCTATGGTCCTGGGCCACATACTGAGCCCTTCAGAACCAACAGTCACCCCAGCCTACATGCTACCAGCATCCCCATCACCAGTCTCCAGCTCCTTCCTCAGAAACAGCAGTGGTCCCAGACCACTTCCTGACCTGGTGTATCTGTATAATTGTTCTGGGAACTATACATCCAGTTTACCTCACTTCTGTCCATTTGAATTCTTAACTAACATTCCCGTTACAAGTTTGAATTAATTCTTTTGTAATTAAAAAAGTAAAATGAAAAAATCCAGAACTGTGATAAACAGCCAACTAAAATCTTGTACTCGTGTATATTTGAATGTTCAATCCAAGACTTATTCTCGTATGTATATAAATCTCTGTCTCATGCATTCAAATACATGCCATTGTATTTATTTCAGTGTGCAGTGTTCCAGATGTACACATGCTCACAGACGTGTCTGGAGTTCTGAACCTATTACATTGCAATTTTCCATTACATTTTTCTAACACTTGGTGTTACAGAGCCCTCTGGAATAAGCCCCAGTACATTCAAATTCACCTAGACAATGCAATCTGAAACTCTGCTGGCCACCCAAATTTGAACCACTGTGATACAGCTCTATAGCTTCTCTTGGAATGACAGAAGGATTTCACTGAATGCAGGGGTCTCTGCTACGTACAAACCGTTGGCTAATATAATTATATTAGCAGTATTACACTGATGTGAAATCTGGGTTTCAATAACAGCCACACACTAGCACTAAGTGGGACCAAATCCCATTAGAAACCTGCAATTCTTCAGGAAAGAACTATGCATGTGTCAAGAACTAGGGTAATTCCAGGTACTATTCACATGACAAAACAGAAAAAAGCCAGCTTCTGGCACCATCTCAGTCAAAGCAATATACTCTCTCCCATCAAAGAGCACTGGGGCCCCCCTAAAGTTAAAGACAAGAAAAATTAAAAAGATGGAAAATAAATTAGAAAGATAAATATGGGGGAGACCTACACTCCACTCAGAGATAGCATAATTTTCAAATTTCACCAGCATTAATATACCCACAATGCAATCAGTCATTAATAAGAATACTGCATACTGCCTGCCACAAAGAGTGAAAACATCAAGTAGATTTCAATACAGGTTGTACCTCCCTTAACTAGGAATCTCTTGTCCAGCAACATCAATGGTCTAGCAGAACACAGATGTTCCTGGACCACAGAAGCTAGGTATAGGGAAGTCAGGCTGCAGGGCAGGAGCAGCAGGGGGAGGGTGCAGAGACTCAGCCAGGAGCCAGGGGGCAGGGCTCAGAGGGGTGGGAGGCTTAACAGGGAGCTCTGGCCCTGTGGCCAAGCAGTAGTGGGGGCCCAGCAACAGCAGCCACGGAACTCTGGCCCCAGCCACGGAGCTGAGGGACTTCAGCAGCAATGGCAGAGCTCCAGCCCTGGCCATAGAGCTCCAGTGGCAGCCAGGGAGCTCTATCCCCAGCTGCAGAGCTCCGACCCCAGTGGCACCCACGGCCTGACAGGTAGCAGCGGGACTAGGCTGGAGCCATAGCCAGAGGCAGCAGGACAGTATGGGCCATGGGAAGGACTTCCCTTGTTCCGGCAAATCCCCTCGTTCGGGGATTGGTGAGGTGCCAAGGGTGCTGAACAGGGGAGTCCAACCTGTACTATAAATTTCACAGATGCCTCAGATCAGTGCATTACTTTACTACAGTGAGACATGCAAAACACAAGCAGGCTTACCAAATACAGTAAGGCCATGTCTACACTAGGAAACTATTTCAAAATAACTAAATTTTACTTAATAACTCCCAATATTACAAAATCAAAATAGCCTGTCCACACTATGGGGAACTATTGAATTTAGTCCGAGGCAGGCTCAGTTAATGTGGATGCGTTACTTTGATTTAGAGCCCCAGAAAGCACTAGGGAGTAATTAGTTTGAATTACTCTGGGGAGTAATTATTTTGAAATAGCAGCACTGGAGCATCCACATTAACACTATTTCAAAATAACTATTTTGAAATTAGCATTATTCCCCGAGAAAAGCAGGAGTACAGATTTCAAAATAGCCAGCCCATTATATTGCAATAACAGGCTTGGTAGTGTGGATGCTCTGATTATAAATTCAACTGAAGGGGGGTTATTTTGAAATAAAGCCCTACTGTAGACCAGGGCTAAAGGAGCACAAGTTGGAAAAAGAAAATCAGCAGACCTAAGGTTCACTGGAAACTCAAGCATGGATTTGTAAACGAGAGAGACACAGACCAATTTCCTATTTCTTTGAACCACATAACCTGAACATTTCTTGTATTCCTGCATATCAGAAATAGAAGATAATTCCCTTTAAAATACAAGGCAAAAGAAACCCTATCATGGGGAGGTAGAAGGAATAAGAGAAAGTTACCGAAAGTGAAAACTGAAGACCCATTCAGAAGTTTGCTTCCTGCAAGCCTCCTTTTGAGGAATTATTAAAACTATAATGGTCCTTGAGGTATACAAGTGTACTTCTGTCAGCAGTTTGTGAGACTCATGCAGTCCCCTCCCCAAATAAGTTTTCAACCTGAGAATAAAAGCTAATTTATTTTTTTTTTTTATTTTTCACTGTGGATATAAATAAAAAGAGCAACTATTAGGGCTTATCTGCCAGCCACAGCAGAGCATGCTAGGGGAGTGTGAACTCTATAATGCACTAACATGTTAAGCTCTTACAGCCCCATGTAGATCCTGCTGGTGTTCTAAGAGGTTCCTAACATCGCCCTGTTTGAAACCTGCCTGAGAAATGGGCCACATGCTACGTTGAACTATACTGGTGTGGCATGTCACCAGATACTTGTCTTCCTTAATAAATAAAAGGCAAAGGCAAACTGGAAATCTTCACACTGTTACTTTTAGTTAACTAAGCCCAAAAAAGAAAATGTAACATATTAAAAACGACTCCAGTCAAGCTTTAATAACTAAAGAGTTCTAAAGAGATTGTATCAAGAATTTTCCACAACAATTCACCTTTGGCCTGAGAATTTCAATATAAGGAATTTTAGAGCAAGGCATATTTTTTTGCTGAAAGTTACAGGCATGTGAAGGTAGATTCTCGATGTATAAATCTGTATTGCTACCATGAGGCTTTGCTTATAGTTAAGCATTTAAACATGAAGTGCAGAAGGAGAGAGTCCAGCATTGAATCTTTTCCGGTGTGTACACTAAAGCACTGTACTGTATATGTATCCAGTAGAACTCTCATTCAGCTTGTAAAGTCTGATTCCATACCAAGCATTCTTCATAGAAAGTTTAAAAATAAAGTCTCCCACTGAATAGCAGGTGGTAATAGCCTACAAAACATTTTTTGGCCAGGTAGAAAGACCAGCTGAAATATTTTACAAATATGTATAGAAAGACATATTACTTAGGGAACTTGTCAGTCTGGCTAATGTGTGGGCAGAATCCATTAGCTTTCATTTTTGAAGGAATTTGCATCACTGTAACAAGACATGAAAAGAGAAGGGGATACTAGCAATTGCCATTAATATGAAAGATCAGAAAAACCCCTTCATTTTCTTGATGCCCAAGTGTGTGACTTTTTTTGGAGGAGGCAGCACTGCCATCAGCAGTTCCACAAAAGTAAGAGTAACATGGTGTAGCACTGCAGAACTGGGCAGCCAGAGAGCAGCATCTGCTGGTCAGGAGGTTCCAGGGCTATGAACAGCCACGCTGAAAGGTGTGTGGGGAGCACTGTCTGGCTTTAAAACTGTCTCCTTTTCATACAAAATGTGCTTGTGGATTGGTGTTTTCTATGAGTTAATGAACAAGGCCCTTGCACATGTAGTGTTGGCAAATTTCTACTCTACTCACACAAAACCAAACACCCTTGCTCTACCCCATGCCTCACCTCTTCTCTGAGGCCTCATCCCTCACTCACTCCATCTCTTTTCCCTCTGTCACTTGCCTTCCCCTCCCTCCCTCATTCATTTTCATCTGGCTGTCTCAGGGCCTTGGGGTGCAGGATGGGGCACTGGGCTGGGACTGAGCAGCTGAAGTGCTCATCTGCTACCCTAAGACTGAGCTGAGTTGCCCCCTACTGAACATGCCTCCAATGTGAGCATTCCCAGCAAGTGTGGTTGGGTGAGGCCTTCTGAGCCCAGGGCTGTTCTTTAACCTCGCCCCCAGTGTGAGGCTCATATACCTCATCAAACCATAAATTGAACTACTTGGGTAGATAAGAACACAGGAATGGTCCCCCCAGTGGTCCATCTAATTCAATATCAGAACTTGGACATCCCACCCTTTCTTTACATTTCAAAAATTAAACCATGTACTATGCTAAAAATGTACATAGTATATTTATATGAATAAAGTTGTGTAATTTCTATCAAACTGTGACTCAAGTTTGCTTTCACAGAGAGTGATGTTCACTCTTAGGCAAAGTTAAGATAAAGTAGGAGGGGAGAATTAATCAATTTCCCCCAATCTCTCATCCATCCTCTGATATATACATTATTACCCCTCTAATATATACATTTTTCCCCTTTGGTTTGTAAAAGTTGCAGGAGCCCATTGTTAAAGTACTATCATTGCTCACCTAGGTCTCATCTTCTCTCAGATTAATTATACAATATTCTACAGTAAGATGTTACATTCTGTATTAGATAATACAATATTTTATTCTAGTACAATAGAATACTGAAGTATATTTTTAAAACATTTCTTGACACATAGAGATTGACACATAATTTTAGTTGGGAGTAAAAAAGTGAAATGTGTACATGTCCTTTCATTAAAGTGACCAGAGCACTCAGTATGTGGAATTGGTAATAGTTAAAATGGAAATGGTTCTAGATGAATTACCCTTAAAATCTTCTCAGCTACTTCCCTGAGAAATATGAAGAGCTTTGATGGTAGAATGCAACATTTTTTTAAAGAGGAAAGTGAATAAATGTCTTTAAAATACTGTTTATATAACATGAGAAAATATGACTTTTGCCAGAATAACTTTACATTTAAATTAGCTCATACAAAAAATGCCCATGTGCCAGGTCTCAAATAACAGGACCTGGCTGCCTGCCTGTGCACAGCGGTTCCCAGTAGGCAATCTCCCAAAGCACTGAAAGTCCCTTAGACAGAGCCTCAGTGTTTCATTTCCACAGCAAAAGACCAATAGCTTTGTTAAGATGTAAGCAACCTTGTAGAATCAATTGGCTGTGAGACATGTGTGACATGTTGGAGCCTGGAACATATGTGGAGAGATGATAGGGATAGCAAAGGTGGCAGGGAAAAGGGGAGTGACCCCTGGCCTGGGGAACTCAAGAAGAGTGGGCAGAAACTTAAGATAACCAGAAGAGTACAGAGGTGAAATAGAATATGAAGAGTATTTGAGGAATTTAAATGTATGCAAAGTGAGGGACAGGGACTATTCGGATATGTCTACACTGCATTCCTCTTTCGAGAAAGGAATGCAAATGCAGACAAACGAAATTGCAAATGAAGCACGGATTTGAATTTCCTGCGCTTCATTTGCATAATCACGTCTGGGCGCTATTTCGAAATACGCTATTTTCAAAAAAAGAAACACTGTCTAGACATGGTTATTTTGAAAGAAAACCCTTCTTTAGAAATTAGCCTTAAACCTCATTTTATAAGGAGTAAGGGTAATTTCGAGAGAAGGGTTTTCTTTCAAAATAACCACACCTAGACAGCGTTTCTTTTTTTGAAATAGGGTATTTTGAAATAGCACCCGGACACGATTATGCAAATGAAGCATGGGAAATTCAAATCCATGCTTCATTTGCAATTTCATTCGTCTGTATTTGCATTCCTCTCTCGAAAGAGTAATGCAATGTAGACATACCCGAAGTTCCAGGGTGCTCAGTGTTAGATTAGAAGAGTAGAAAAGTGTTGTCAAGGCCTAGTGAGTTATATGTCATAAAGAAGATAGCTTAATCAGTACTGCTAGTGAGTCAAAGGCCTTACCAATGAACAGAGGATACCAGGGAAACAAGTCAACACAAACGATGAACTAAACTCAAACATTTAAAACATGGATGCATAAACCTGAGCATCTAGAGCTATATTTACATATCTCAAAGAGGCCTGATTTTCATAAGTACAGACAATTTGAGCTTCAGGTGAAACCAACTATTTAAATAACTAAATATGGTTTAGCTGCCTAACTCTAAACACCTTGAATATGAAAATTTTAGCCTTACAGCAAAATAAGAGCGAGAAGCAAATTATACATTTTGCCACCTGATTGCAAATAAATGCAAAAGACTCCCATGTCTTTGTCCGGGGACCTAACAAAATGGGATTCTGGTTCTTCACCTAAGCTTCTAGGCACTAATAGTAGCAATAATATCTGAGGGTTTCTCAGTTCTGTTTTCTGGCATGTAAAATACCAGTGCTTTTCAGCCTTTAATTCTTCAACTTTTACAAAAAAAAAAATCTTCAGTATTCTGCACTGTTGCATGAAGATAAATATTCTTAAATTTTATGTATTCTCACCTCTTGCTCCATCATGCCAAACTGGAACCAACTCTGCTCCCAGCACCCAAGCTTCCTTGATGAGATCTTACTGAATCCATATGTAGCAGCAATGGCCTGTAGTGCATAGGACGGAGTTGGAAACCTTTTCAAATCAAAGAGCCAAACCACATCAAAGTTCAGAATGAGTGGTCAACAAAAAGCCATGTAAGAATGCTTATTTGCATGACTGAAAATATACAACTTAATATTATTGATAATTGACATGATGATTAATAATAGCATAAATGAAACGTACTCACAGACTTTATTTATTGGGACTTCTGCTGCTGTACCTTTTTGTACATTTCTTTGAAGTTTACATCATAACTGGTCAAATTCAGGTTCATGCCTGCATTCAAGCAACATAAGTAATTACACATTTTTAATATTTTGAATTAATTTTTCATTTTAATTTAAAAAGTTGCATGTATTTTGGGATTGACAAAAGAGCCATATTTAGTTCCATATTGAGCCCATATTTGGCTTGAGACCCATAGGCTGCCGACCCCTGCCCTAGGAGCTAAGAACCATGACAAACCTTACCACCTTCCACTCTGAGGCTACGTCTACACTGGCCCCTTTTCCGGAAGGGGCATGTTAATTTCAGAAGCCGTAATAGGGAAATCCGCGGGGGATTTAAATATCCCCCGCGGCATTTAAATAAAAATGTCCGCCGCTTTTTTCCGGCTTTTAAAAAAGCCGGAAAAGAGCGTCTACACTGGCCCCGATCCTCTGGAAAAAAAGCCCTTTTCCGGAGGATCTTATTCCTACTTCAAAGGAATAAGATCCTCCGGAAAAGGGCTTTTTTTCCGGAGGATCGGGGCCAGTGTAGACGCTCTTTTCCAGCTTTTTTAAAAGCCGGAAAAAAGCGGCGGACATTTTTATTTAAATGCCGCGGGGGATATTTAAATCCCCCGCGGATTTCCCTATTACGGCTTCTGAAATTAACATGCCCCTTCCGGAAAAGGGGCCAGTGTAGACGTAGACCTAGTGCAAGACACATTTCTTCAATCTTGTCTACTTTAACCAATAGTAGAATGTACATTTTTTAAAAGAACAAAAAACATACCAAAACAGAACACTACAACACAAAGATCTTTTTTCCAGAGGTAGAATAGCAAGATAAACAAAGAACCACATGTAACAGAAGTTAGTCACATCACTTAATACACTACTGGAAAGTGCTCAGATACTATGATGATAAGCAGGGCTCGATAAATAATGCAATCTACTCGCTCATGGCGAGTAGATTGCAACCCGGAAGAGCCGGGTTCGGGGGATCTATGCATGCGCAGAACGATCTGCACATGCGCAGATCACCGGACAACATGGCTGGTGAGCAGGGCTCACCACGGTTCGGTGAGCCCTGGTGATAAGAGCAATATAAGAACCTAGGCAGAACTATAGCTGGTCAGCAGGCTGTGATTGCTCTCAGATGTGATCTCACAACAGTTATTCACCCTTTTGTTAGTTTCAAATTATATTATAGCTTGTCATGATCATGGGGGTTAGCCAACATCCTGGGGACTAAGGGGTTAACTGTGTCCCTTATCTAAATCAGGTAGCAGGCAGCCAATTGAAATGTAGGTAGGAATTTCAAACTGGGACAAAGGAATTTTTGTTTTTTTTCCCTCTCCTTTGTCCTGGGCAGTTCCTCTCCAACTACTGAGAGAGACAGACATGTGTCTCTCTCTCCAAGAAACCATTCTTCACTTTCTGTAAGTAGGGTAAAGTTTAGATAAATCCATTAGGTTTTATTGTTTTATGGTTTGGGAAATGTCTGTGCATTTAAAAATGGGTTTTGCTCTCCTTTGTAACTAAGTTCCTGGCCCACGATAAATTTCTCCTCCATAAGTATATTATTTTGTTATTTTTCCATCTATTCATTATGCTTGCAACAGGAATATTGTGGTAATAATAAAAGTTCTTTCTCTTTCCTTTTTATTAGCCTGGTTAATGGTTGTGTCCTGGTTTGTACTTTAGAGGTGAGATTTCCCAAGTAATCTTTCCCCTGATTTTTGTAACAATACTTGGGTGGTGGCAGCAGAGATTTTATGCCCAAAATCTAGGTTGTTAAGATTTTGGGGGGAAGTTTTATACCAAAGCCTGGTAGATAAAGTTTTGGGGTACTTTTGCTGGCCCCCACTTCTGCATTTATTGTGCCAGAGTGGGGAAGGAGCCATGACACAGCTATAATACATCACATACAAATGGAGGTACCTAGATAAAGATAACTTTAAAAAATCAAACTGACTTTCTGCTAGGTGAGAATTTACTACCCTACACAGACAGACTTTGGTTCTAGTCCTGAAAACAGTGGAAGTTTTGCTTTTGATCTCAGTGGAAGCAAGACTGGAACTTTCTGATGAAACATGTCACCCTTCACGCTTTTTCAATGCCTAATTCTCAGAAGAATTAAGTCAGTAACAGAACCAGCAACAAAATACTAACTCTTATGTTAGGAGACCTCAGCTATGATGATAAATGAGATCTTCAATTACTCTTAGAACACACTTATTAAGAAGGATATTAATTATCTTATCTTCTAACTGCCATACACTTATTTTCACTAAATCCAGGACAAAACAAGTTATTTTAATGTTGTTCCAATCTGTTACCTAGATACCTGCCACATACGAATGAAATTACTCCCCTGAGGATATTTTCCTAATACTAATTTATTAACTGATATTTATAGGCGTTACTGGACATCTGTCTGTAATTTGCTCTATCAGTTGCCCAGACCACCAAAAACATACATTTTATTAAAATGATTTATTTCAGATGAAAAAGAAATTTTCTAAAATAGTTAGTTGAAATGTGATCCCTAGGTCAAAACAGTTGCAACAAATCCAAGTACAATAATATAACCAGCCATAAAACAAGGCCTGAATTGTGGATTTAGTAGCTACATTGCCCCAACCATGAGCCATCTGGCCCCTAAGTTAATAGTTCACTGGCACAGGGCCACTGACTCTCAAAGAATAAACTCTCATGCTATTTTGATAGTTCCACAACTGGACCAGGCCAAATTTGGAGAGCCAAATCCTGGTTTTACACAACTCAGTGGGAGTTTTGTCATGACTTCAATAGTAATAGAATTTGGCCTAGGCTGATGGGGGGGGGGCAAAAACAGCATATTATTTGGATGATTCTTTCTGACCTGCTACATTTTGCAGGACTACTCCATAAATCCTTTCCTCTAATGAGTTGTCTAACATGTCCTTGACAAACTGCTCTAATAATGCCTTCAGCCACCTAATTTGGTAACCTGTTTCATTGCTACATTTGCTCAAGTAAGAACTTTATATTCTTGTTGAGCTAAACTTTTCCTGCTTTTGTCCTAACATCATAGTCTAAAACCATATTCTTATTTTAAAAAGACAAATGAACCAAAACATAAACAAAACTAAGCATTTTCATAGAATCACATAAATGTAGGGCTGGCAGGGACCTTGACAGACCATCTAGTCCAGCTCCCCACATTGAGACTGAACCAAGTATATCTTTACCATCCCTGACACGTATTTATCCAACCTATTCTTAAAAGCCACCAGTACTAAGGATTCCACAGTCTCCCTTTGCAATCTATTCTAGTAGTTATCTAACCTTATAGTTCGAAAGTTATTCCTAGCATAACCCTTCTGCTAGGTAGCCCATCAGCAGCCAGAGCTGGGTACAATATCTAGGGGTTCCTCTTCATCCATCCAACACAGAACTGGCTTGAGCCCCCACCCAGTAACCTGGAGAATTCACACAACACCCCTGGGGGCCTGTAAGAGGCAATGCTTTCCCACTCATAAGCACAGAGTCTATAGAAAAAGAAACTTTTAATAAAAGGGGAGGGAAGTAATATGGCATTAATGCCACAAACAGAGTTTATAACCAAAACCATGAGTAACAGTCTCACCCCAACTAGGTTGAACAATATCCTTTTCCTTTCAGGTTCTTAAGTCCAGTAATGTAAATGTCTCCTTCACATGCCAATCCCTCTCTGCTCCCCACTCTCAGCTGCTGCTCTTGGTCAGGACAGAGCCAGAGTTCAGAGGTACATCCACAGAGTCCACCTCCCATCCTGAGTGGGGGAGGTAAAAAGGCATCTTAGTCACTCTGCTGATCACTCACCAGCCACACCTGCTCATTGCTCTCTAGCGCCGCCCTGCTGGCCACTCATTGCATCTCTGCACCGCCGCCCTGCTGGCTATTCATCTCACCTCTCCATAGCTGACCTCCTGGCTGCTCATTTCACGTCTCCATTGCTGCTCTGCTGGCTGCTCATCATGCTGCCAGCACTCTGCTGGCCACTTGCCACATCTCTCCACCACTGCTGTTTCTGCCGGCTCTTGGTGGATTTGGCTCTGGGCCAAACCTAGTGATTTCACCTCTTGATGCAAAGCACAGTCTAGCCACAAGAGATTCCAGCATCCACTGCAATACATTTAAATAATAAAAGAGACGCCTTATGAAGCCTATCTTTAGATCTATCATTGAGACAGAGGGGAAAAACAGGTTGAACCAGTCTTACAGCTCATACCTGAAGGGCAAGTAGCCTGGTGACTCAGAGTCCTACGCTCCCCAGCTTAAGCTTCCAGGGCTCTGGAAGTGGAGCTTCTGTCCATCCAAGTTTATTTACACTGGCAGTGTCTCTCTCCGTTGTGCCAAGTTAAGCACAAACTTTCTTCTTTCATATTCCCACAATAATTACAGATATTGCAATTAGTGTTAACACAATTTGTGACCCATCATCAGCCAAACTGATTACAATAAGCAAAACACTATTTCATCAGCTGGCTATCTCTAACACATCCAAGCAAAGCAGAGGCAAACTGTATTTACATAGACACACCCAGGTTTCATCTCCCATTTCAGCTAGCTGTAATGATGGAAGCATTGGTTCAGACCCTGCTTACATCTTCCTCCCAGCTGAGAATTTATCATTCTGGCAAATCACATTCCTGATTATACAACTACATGAGTTCTCCTAAAAGGGTCTGAGGAAGCCCATTATGTCTTCCACAAGCCTGTGAGCTAAGTGTATCACATCACCACTAACCACTCCTGGTGCATTGTAAGTTAGCCTGTTTACTGGCCTTATAATCCTATTGCGTTTATTGAGAGTGGGCACAGCAGGAGCTGTGGGAATTTCTTCTGGGGATAGGAATGATGAGGATTCTCATAAAGGTACCCTCTTTACTTGCTGAAGTATTGGGATTCCAAGGCACCAGGGACACCTCCCACTTGAACATCCCCTCTGTCCACCAATCATGGTGTTTCTACACAGGTCTGTTTTTCTTCCAGGAGGTCTGGGAATGTGGGTGGGACAAGTTCATCATCCCATGTTGGTCTTAGAGGAGTAGCCATGTTAGTCTGTAACTGAAAAACTTAAAAAACAATTAATAGTTCTGCGACACCTTAGAGACTAACAAAAAATGTAGATGGTATCATGAGCTTTCGTGGGCACAACCCACTTTGTGAGCTGAATGGAGTAAGGGGATCTTATGGATGGTGGGTTGCCAGCCACAGACCTAAATACTTCTACCATAGGATTCTGTGCCAAAGAAGTGGAGCTCTCCCCATGTTAAGTTGGTGGAGTCCAGAATTCGGTCTCCATCCTAAGATACTCCACGGGACCATCTTCCTCTTCAGCTTCACTTTCAGATAAGGGTGGATTAGCCACATGAGGCCAACTGAGCGTACTGGGTGATAGAGTTGGCCCAGCACCTCTTTTTCTTCCAGGCCTCATATCATGATCCATTTCAAGAGGGGCACCTACAAGTTCTCCAAAAGGCAGTGGGAGATTCCTATGCAATGTCTTTATTTGCCCCGACCCTGTCTCAGGTTTGTAGATTGGCAGATCTCTACGTTTTTCCACACCTAAGTTAGGTATTGCCTTTCATCTGCCACCAATCTTGTGTTTGCCAACAACACCCAAATTCTGCAGAAGAACTATGTCCCCTGGCTGGAGCTCCTACGGATGCACTCTTGTATTATACCGGTGCTTATTACAATCTGAGTTCTTGCTGGAAGCAGCTGTAGCCAATCGATAGGCATCCTGCAGCTTTTCTCTTAGTTGGGAAATATACAGTAGATGTGCCTCACTGCTTTTTCCATTCCCTGATACCCCAAATCATAGGTCTATGGGTAATCTTCGCTCTCGTCCAAACATCAAGAAATATGGGGCAATACCTGTAGCATCGTTCTTTGTGGCATTGTAGATATGCACCAAAAATGCCACATGCTGGCTCCAGGATGCTTTCTGCTCTGGGTGTAAAGTCCCCAGCATATCTAATAGAGTCCAATTTAATCATTCTGGCTGAGGATCACCTTGTGGGTGGTAAGATGTTATTATGTACTCACTAGCATGTAACTTAAATCTCCCTTGCTGCAAATTAAGTAGATTATTTCCTGTCCTACCTTCAGAGGAAATGGAGAAAAATAGATCACTATGCTCTTTATGACAGCCCTTAACATATTTGAAGACTTAGCCTAGGGGTAGTGAACTTTTTTTGGGTTGTAGGCTGCTGAGCCATAGAAAAGAAAAAAAAACAACCCTCACTGACATAGCCCACGACTGAGCAGGAAAAAAACACGAATACATTCCCCACATTCCTCTCACATGCCAGAGCCTAGGGAAGCCCCAGCCTACTAGATTTTGTGTGTTCAAGCCCCATAGTGAAGCAGCAGGGGGGCTGGAGCGCTAGCATGGGCTCCTGAATGCTGGGGGGTGGGGAGCTGAGCCTTGGGGCTCATATCTGGTCCCTAGGCCTGAGGTTCCCCACCCCTGACTTAGCCAGTCTTTCCCTGGTTTTCTTTTCTGAAGACTAGATCTCCTAGTTATTTTAGCCTTTTCTAATAGATCAGGCTTTCCAATTTCACCATTATTGTTCCTCTTATCTAGACTCTCCCCGATTTGTCCATTCTTCCTAGAGCATAGTGCCCAGAGCTGGACACAACTTTCCAACTGAAGCCTCCTCAGAGCCAAGTAAAATGGAATAATTACCTTGTATTAACCAGAGTGTTTTATGTGTCTTGCATACACCCCATAATGATATTTGCCTTTTTTACAGTTGCATCACATGGTTGACTCAATTTGTGATCCACTATATTCCAGAAAGTCTTTTCCTGGCCAGTTATTCCCCTTTTTGAGGCTGTGCCTTTGATGTTTCCTTCCTATGTGAAGTAGAGGAAGTTACTCACCTTGGTGCAGTAACAACGGTTCTTCAAGATGTGTGCCCCCATGGGTGCTCCACTTTAGGTGTCAGGCTTGTCCCAGCGCTTCAGATCGGATATTCATCAGCAGTAGTCTGCTGGACTGTGCATGTATGTTAGGCATCTTGTACCATTGATGCCGTTTCTTAGAGTTTGCAGTCCAGCTCCCGTCATTTCCTCCTAATCGCCAAGTATCTGAGAAACAAAGGAGAAACTCCAAAGCAGGGAGGAGAACGGGTAGTGGAGCACCCATGGGGACACGCATCTCAAAGAACTGTCGTTACTGCACCAAGGAGAGTAACTTCCTCATCTTCTTCGAGTGGTGTCCCCGTGGGTGCTCCACTGTAGGTGACTTCAAGCAGTGGCCTGGAAATAAGGAAGTTGGGATTTGGACTTAAGGTTTCGCCGCTGTGGACAGCACTGCAGAGGCAACTGCTGAGTCACTAATGAAATTGTTGGGGATAGCGTAATACTTTGCGAAGTTGTAGTTAGAGGACCATGTGGCAGCTCGACGGATGTCACATGGGGAACTCCCTTGAGAAAGGCTATAGAAGCTGCTACTACCCTGGTAGAATGGGCTCTTATGGTATGTCTAGACTACATGCCTCTGGCGACAGAGGCATGTAGATTAGGCTACCCGACATAGTAAAATGAAGCGGTGATTTAAATAATCGCCGCTTCATTTAAATTTACATGGCTGCCGCGCTGAGCCGACAAACAGCTGTTTCAGCTGATCAGCTGTTTGTCGGCTCAGCGCGATAGTCTGGACGCGTGGGTGTCGACATCAAAGGTATTTGTCGACCACCCAGGTATGCCTCCTGGGATGAGGTTTACCTGGGTGGTCGACAAATACCTTTGATGTCGACACCCACGCGTCCAGACTATCGCACTGATCCGACAAACAGCTGATCAGTTGTTTGTCGGCTCAGCGCAGCAGCCATGTAAATTTAAACGAAGCGGCGATTATTTAAATCGCCGCTTCATTTTACTATGTCGGGTAGCCTAATCTACATGCCTCTGTCGCCAGAGGCATGTAGTCTAGACGTACCCTTAGTGTCTCTGGTAGAGGCTTGTTCTGCAATGAATAGCAATGCACTATACATGAAATGATGAGTTTGGAGCTGTGCAGAGAAAGACTCACCTTTCGAACGATAAGCCTTCGAAATCAGCAGTCATTGAGATTTCCAGAAAGGTTGTATTCTATTGATGTAGAAGGCCAGTGCCCTATGTACATCTAATGTGTGGAGCCTTGCATCTCAGTGGGAGTAGTGTGGCTTGGGATAGAAGGTTGGGAGGATGATAGGCACGTTGATGTGAAAATCCGAGTTTATTTTTGGTAGGAAGGTCGGTTGAAGGTGGAGTATAACCCCCTGACTTGTAAACACTGTATAGGAAAGTATAGCAGAGAAAGCAGCAAGCTCCCCTACCCTGCATGCAGATGTTATTGCTAACAAGAAGACAACCTTGGTAGTTAATAGCAGTAGAGAGCAGGTCGCCAAGGGTTTGAAGGACATCCAGGACCAGTTGAAGCTGCTCTCTATGTGGTGGGTAGAGATTTGCCACCCCTTTCATGAACCTCTTAGTGATCGGGTGAGCAAACACCGCAGAGTCCTCCACTGGCTGTCGGAAGGCAGTAATTGCAGCAAGGTGAACCTTGAGAGAAGACAGCACTAGGCCAGAATGTTTTAAGTGCAGGATATAGTTGAGAATGCGATGGACTTTGCACTTCTCTTTATACAGTTTCATCCTGTCGATTTCAGACCAATTCTCTAATTTGTGAAGGTCCTTTTGAATTCTAATCCTGTCCTCCAAAGTGCTTTGCTTAGCATCATCTGCAAATTTTATAAGCATATTCCCCATTCCATTATCCAAGTCATTAATGAAAATATTGACTTGTACCAGACCTACTAAATACATCCTTCCAGTTTCACAGTGAAGCATTGATAACTACTCTTTGGGTATGGTCTTTCAGTGAGTGGTTTGAAAAGATCACCACTTATAAATAACAAGAAATCTGGCTACATCCTTACCTTTAGTTAAGAGAAACACATATTTAAACCCCTGCTGCTGTAAACAACTAAAGGCATTTTAGGAAGAGTGAGAAATCTACCACTCTTTTCCTCTCCTAAAACAGACAAGAAGGAAAATTAAAGGACTACTGCCACAAAGGGCAAGACAGACTTTACAAAGTATAGCACTGTAGTTAAGACATCATTTTCATGTGTTTTTTGAGAGGGAAATGGAATTTTTGGAATTGACACATCTAACAAGAAGCTGGAACTAAAATGCCTACTCCAAACACCTACTTCCTCAATTATGAAGAAGTTGGAATCCAAATGCAGACTTTGTAGCTCAGGACCATCTCCAAGTACAACTAGAGTTGCAACAAATGTTGTTATTGTTTGGATTGGACCCATTGTGTACTAGTAAATCTTACAAGTAAACTGAAGGCTCTACAGGACAAGAATTTTTTCAGTCAAAATAGAAAGTGTGAAGAAGAGGAGGGACGGAAAACAATGTATGCAAAAAAGCTAAGCATGGATCATGTACTTCCATAATTTGGAATTTTTCTTCAAATGCACTTGTGGTCCAAAGCCAACTTGAATCAAAGGGCGCCTTTGCACTGACTTCAATGGGCTTTTGGATCAGGCTCTTATTCAGCAAATAAAATTAGCTAGCACCTCAGCTAGGAGATGGGGGAGAGTGAATAGACTGGGGTTTACTGGCCTCCTTGAAGAAATGTGTTTTAAAGGAAGGAATTGAAGGAGAGGAACCATAACATTAGTATGGTTACCTCATTGTTTATCCTGGAGACTGTTCTAATGATGCAGATGGATTTAGGAAACCCCACAGAGTACAATATTCTGAAAACAGAGATGGTGTCACAGGATGGTCTGTTTAAGAAACGTTTTTTCCCCATCTTTTTAATCTGGGGTCTAGGAAGGAAGGCTTTCAGGGAACTGCACAGCAGGGTTTGGGGTTACTTTGCTTCCTTCTATCGTACTCGCATGCTTTTTTGAAAGCAGACATTCTTGAGAGAAAAGCCACTGAAGGGGAGGATGAAATTGCCATCCTTTTTCCTTTACAAGGCCTGGGGATATGTCCTTTTAAATTCTATCTTTGTACTGAGATTTTGCTTCTCTTATAGTCTGTGTAAGGGTAAAGACAATTAATGAGTTGTGGATGGTGTATGAAATATCTAACCTTCACCTTTTTCCTTCTAAACTACTATTGTTTATTCCAATCCTTCTAAGAGCAGAAAAGAAACACATTTTCCTAGCTTCAGAGGGGTAACCGAGTTAATCTGTAGAAGTCAGTTGTATCCACAAAAGCTCATGATACCATCTACATGTTTTGTTAGAGTCTCAAAGGGTATGTCTACACTACCCCGCTAGTTCGAACTAGCGGGGTAATGTAGGCATACCGCACTTGCAAATGAAGCCCGGGATTTGAATTTCCCGGGCTTCATTTGCATAAGCAGGGAGCCGCCATTTTTAAATCCCCGCTGGTTCGAACCCCGTGTAGCGCGGCTACACAGGGCTCGAACTAGGTAGTTCGGACTAGGATTCCTATTCCGAACTACCGGTACACCTCGTTCCATGTAGACTGTCTACATTTAAAACATTTTCCAGAATAATACTTGCTGTGGCAATGGGAGGAGTTTGCTATAATAAATCCACCTCCCTGAAATAATTTTTCCATTGACCTTGCACTTTCTACATGGGAATTTAGCTAAGCTTAACTATGTCGAATCAAGGGTGTGGATTTTTCAAAGCCCCAAAAGCACCTGAGATGGGTTGATCTAATTTTCTACTGTAGACCAGTCCTGAGTTTAGTATGATCTTTACTGAGCTGTAGAAGGATCAACAGACTTACGTAAACTGATCAGATGAAAATAAGAGGGATCTTGAATCTGTCAGCTACTTCCTGATAGTAGATTACCATTGGAACTGACTAACTATGGCTAATTAAGCCACAGCTGTGTTAACAAGTCAGGTAGAGCTGAGGGAATAGGGAATAATTCTGGTGCAGAAAAGTCTGGAAACAGATGCTTGTCTTGTACATCAGATGGGAATTCCAAAGACCTAAAACAGTAGAAATAAGTTTTCAGTTAAAAACCAAATCTAAGGGGTTGATGCTAGAGGATTTTTATACATCTTACTTCCAGCTGCTTCAAGTCATCATTTTGCTCACATAAGTTAGGCCCCTGTTCAGCAATATTTGATAAAATGATATTTAGAATGTACTGACATGGAACTACTAGAAACTCATTAGTACTCTATCAGATACCAGAGTCAAACCATTTGTTCACAGACTCATATCTGGAGTACCAAGAATGTTTTTTTGTACATCTCTTGTTCTGAAGAGAGTAATTAAGCTTTGATAAGAAAGAAACCCAATCAAGGATACTGCACAGGAGTTTGAAACTTAATTGTAAAGGAAAGCTTTGGTTTAGAAAGGATGATCCATCTAGAGAAATAATGGCTAATCTCAATTATACAGTCACTGCAATTGCCAATGTTTACAAAGTTCAGTCTTTCTAGTTAGATCAAGATGTAAAGATCATTCCTTGTATCTGACATTTTAAATTGCATTAGAGGCATCTACAATCATTATGCTAGCAGACTTTCGATTTCATGGCCTACTGAGAAAAACTTTAAAGCATTCAATATCATCTCAGTATTTAAGTACATAATGGAAATGTAGAAGAAATGAATGTTTATTTTATCAATACATTATCAAGCGTGGCCCATGAATCATGCAAAATCAAAACATAAATCATGAACTATATAACTTGTCAACATGAGAGAACACTATGCAAGGTTCCTTAATGTATTTATTCTAAATTTGGACACATTGACATTCCTGGGGTCTAGATTGTTTTTAATTTCTTACCTAAACAGGCATATTAGTAACTTGATTATTTACTGTTATCAGTACTACACTAATGTCTAAATGGCACAGCCAGGATTAGAGGTCCCATTTTGCCAGGCATTATACATATACATAATAAGAGAAAGTCTCTGCCAAAAATAATTTATTTTTTAAAGAGACATGAGAGAGGGGGAAACAGATACAGAAAGATGAAGCAACTTGTCCAGAAGTCAGTGGTGGAGCTGGGACTCCTAACTCGCAGGCCAATGATCTAACAACCAGGTGGAGGGGAGTTAAATGAAAATTCATCCTATTAAACATGTTGTTCAAAGAATGGAGATGTCACACTTAGCTGTACAACTCAAAAATCCCTTAGGTAACTGTTACTTCCCTTTTACAAATGAACTACGTAATAAATATGAAGGATAAGGGCTTAGGTCCTTAAAGTTATTTGGGTGCCTAACTCCTACTTATTTCAATGGGAGTTAAGTGCCTACAAACCTCTGAGGATCTGGGCCTAAGTGGCTTACATAGGTTCATAGAGTAAAGCAGTGGTAGATCCAGCTATAAATCCAGGCCTCCTGATGCCCAGCCAAGAGGTCATGTAGTAAACTCCTGCTGTCCTAGTTGTCCCAAAAATGCTTCAATTTGAATGCTGCCAGCAGTCTGCTGGTATACTCAGAGGTCTGATTAAATCACTATGGGTATGTTTACACTATAGCATTATTTAGAAATATCTAATTTTGAAATAACGCTTCTACACACAAAATGCATTTCGAAATAGCATTTTGCTATTTCTAAATAGCTTGTCCACACTGATTGGACACTGAATCACATTTAAGGCTGGCTGGAACTGGTTCTGGCAGGGAATCAGGTCAGGAGGTAGCCTCGGGCAGCAGCCACACAAGTTATCTGAGGCTTGTGCTTAAAGAAACCCCCCTGGACAGCTGGTTCTCAGGTTTCCCTGCTTCCTTGCCTACCCCGCTGAGGGACAACAAAACATTTTTTTCTTTGCGAGCTCTGGTTGCCCTCACTCAGGACACCACAGCACTCTACAACATGAAGCCAGAGCTGCCCCAGGGCACTCTCGTGCTTCTCATGGAAGTGTTGCTGCAAGCCTGGCAGCACTTTCTGCAGGCTGCCTTGTAGTATCTGCTGCAGCCCAACCCCCATGCCATCATCCAAACCCTCTTAGGGTATGTGGAGGAGCAGCTGCAGCTCCTGGATGCCAGCATGCCCCGCTGCATCTGGCGTCTGGTCACCAGCACTGACTGGTGTGACCACATCATCCTGGAGTGCTGGGACGACCAACAGTGGACCCAGAACTCCAGGATGAAGAAGGACACCCTCCTGGAGCTCTGTGAGTGGCTCGCCCCTGCTCTACAGTGACAGGACATGCACATGAGGCCCGCCATTCCCCTCCAGAAGTGTGTGGCCATCGCCCTATGGAAGCTCTCCACACCGGATAGCTACTGATCCGTGGCGAACCAGTTCGGCGTGGGGAGATCCACCGTCAGAGCGGTTCTCATGCAGGTATGGCAATCTCTGGCCACTGTGCCAGGAGGGAGGGTGCAAAGAGGGAATGGGCTATCCTAGGGAAAAGGGGGTGAGAGGGTGAAAGTCCCCTCCCGGGAGGGGGGTTGTTCTGTCCCACCAGCACTAAGGACTGGCCGTGATGGCCAGGATTGCAGGGGGGGGTTGCTCCTGGAGAGTGGGGGCACGGGGCAGTGGCGGGGAGGGAGCACTCTCAGCCACCCTGGTACCCCTGTGTCTCTCACTTTTGTGTGTCCCTGTGCAGGTGGTCAAGGCCATCAACAGAGTGGGAATAAGATCCTCCGGAAAAGGGCGCTTTTTCCGGAGGATCGGGGCCAGTGTAGACGCTCTTTTCCGGCTTTTCTAAAAGCCGGAAAAAAGCGGCGGACATTTTTATTTAAATGTCGCGGGGGATATTTAAATCCCCCGCGGATTTCCCTATTGCGATCGCTGAAATTAACATGCCCCTTCCGGAAAAGGGGCCAGTGTAGACGTAGCCTAGATGTTTTGCTAGTCTTTAAGGTGCTACTAGACTATTCATTGTTTAAGTTTTTCTAGTTATCTGCCAATTAGCTATGTAAATTCTTAGTAGATTCCAAGCTTCACATAGGCAGGGATCCTGCCTGATGTGTTCATGCAGCACTATACAAAACTATAGAATCATATTTATATAATACCTTACAACACAGTTATTTTAACCAACATTGCAGCACATTTTTAAGAGGAGAAGCAAAAACCTCCTCCAAGTATTGTACAGGGAACATTCAGGGAGGCAGAATTCAATTACGGCATCTGGAATTTTTCTAGGGCTAACATAATTACTCTTGCCAAAAATGCCATTGGCTCATTGATGATATTAAATGGTCAGGATTTAGGGTTGGATTTTGTCTTATCCAAATAATGGATCATCTGAGAGCTCAGGACAGAGCTCTTCAACAAAGGAGGAGTTTACCCCAGTTACAATTTACACTTACTCAGCAACTGGGAAAATCTAATAATCCCATTGGGCTCCTTGAAACTACAGTGCAGAGGCAGGGAAGGTAGAGTGTTTAAGAGAAATTACTAAAGGAAATGCTTTTGAATGATTTTTGCCTTCTAGCACATTTGCGAAAGGGAAACTCCTGAGTTTCACTTCAACCACTGACATTAAAAAAAACAAACCTTTAAAAATGTCCTATTTGTAATTCATTATTTAAGGCTCATCAGCATAATCCATCATAAGAGTCACATCGGTTTTACACATCTGAGTACTACTAAATAATGGATTGCAAGCAAGGACAAAGGGAAATTTTTTTGAGATGAGGGCACAAGGGTGTGGCTTGTTTGTACAGAAGTTTGAGAGGATTATGGGAGTTATTTTCCTCTGCCTTTTAATGCCTTCAAAAGCAGGGCCAGTAAAGAACGCTCCACAGCTGTATGACTGCCAATGTCAGGCCACACAGCAGAAAATAATAGGCTTCCCTTTACAAGGTGCTGGCTCTGGGCATGAATGTTTGAAGTTTTTCTTAGAAGATGTGCAATTGCCCTGAAGGCTTCACAATACTTTTAATCATATGCTTTAAAAACAAAACCAATACTGAAAAGCACTGTTCCTTTTAAAACATCTTTCAAAGGATTATGAATGGAAGAGCTTCTTGTTTTGTTTCCATGAGCAACAGCAGGATTTTTCAATTAACTGAATATGCTTTTATACTAGACAAAACCAGGGTGAGCACACAGATAACAGGGAATGAGTGATGGGATGTGCTTTATGCTCTTTCATCTACTTTCCTCACATTCTTTGGCACGGCTAGGCATGTTTCAGCTGCTATGGGACAAACTGAAGAATGAGCATTGCTAAAAGATAAGGAATGCTAAGAACTCATTCACACCACACAATACCTTCCTCTCCAACCCAGTAACACTTGTACTCCATTTTATTTAAAAGGTAATGGAGTTGGAGTGGGCTTTGACTGGAATACTGAAAGATAACAGATCAACCTAGAGTGAACAAAGTGACTTGAAGAATTAATAAAGCTTCAGTAAGCATTTGTTTTGGCACATCTACACAGTACTGCTAATGCCAAAATAAGCTACACAACTTGAGCTACGTCAACTGTGTAGCTTAAGTCGAAATAACTTATTTTGGTTTTTGGCGCTGTCTACACAGCAGGAAGTCCAAGAAAGAACACTCTTCCTCCAACTTTCCTTACCTCTTGTAAAATGAGGGTTACAGGAGTCAGAGTAAGAAGTCCTCCAGCTCAACATTATTTTGACATTATGTTGAAGTAATGGCTTGCTATGTAGACGTGGACTAGGTGTGTGGCTTACACTAGCACAGAGCAAGGAGCCAGGAATTTGAGTTCAAATACAAACTCTGTGGTCTTCAGAAATTACCTAAAAACACTGTCTCACTATCCTCCATATATAAACTGAAATCATTCTTACCTGCCTCTCAGGGATGGTGCAAAATTTAGCTAATTTAGGTTTGCACAGTGCTTTGAAGGTAAAAAAGTGCTAAGTATTAGTGAAGGCTTCCAGGAATGTGATGAGTACTCCAAACCCAATTTCTCTTGCCCTAGGATACAGAAGCTACACTTTGACTAAAATGCCCTCGACTAAAAGAAAAAACTGCAGCTGTTACTTCAAATGTTAACATCCTAGTCTACTACCCCCTTAATGTAGTTTATTATTTTAAAGGCTTGCCTTTCAGTCTTTTTGACAGTTCTTGTAGAGAACTGGGAGACGTTCCAAATTAGAGCTGAAATGAGACTCTAAGTCAAAGAGCAAAATCTCCATGCACTTATTACCTACACCCATATCCTCTTCCTCACCCTGTTCCCATAACCCCAGAAGACTCAGGAAAAGCAGGGGCTAGATTTTCTATGTTTTGTTATATTTACTGTCCTCTTTCCAAAGAATGGCTGCTTTCCAACAAATAAACTGGCGATTCAGCACAGGACACTAGTTACCAAAAGTAGTTCTGCATCCAGTTGTCAAAGTAGATTACCTGTGTGAAGATGCAGTTTTGCACCAGCATGTTGTATCTATTTTTCTTTAATTTATTTCCTTTTGTTGAGAACAGACTTTCCATTTATTAGCACCATTTACAATCATTTTGCCTCCAGTTTACACTGCTATAATCATAGGAAGGAGTTTTGCAATTTGATTCAGTATCCTTGTGCCTTGAGAGAGTTCTAGACTGGACTATATCCAACCACCATTATCACTGCTTGAAGATGGACAAGTACTGAACTTGATGACAAGAGCAGATCCATGGACACCTAGAAGTATTCCATGGACTATAGCTTGAGGACATTCTCTCAGAATAAATACACTTTTCTAGTCCCTGTCAGTAAGAGCCGTACTGAATCTTTTGAGTAATGAGGGGACGCTGCACCTCCTTCTCACTTGGAGTCCCTCCAGGATCAATTCTCTCTGGGCCATCTCAACCCCCACCTATATGACCACTTCACCCAGTGGATGTAACATGGATGCAAGTAACAGCAAACTGCAGCTGACACACAGATCTACCTATCCTTCACCACATACAATCACTAAACCTGAGCAAGCCAGAGGGCACTATAGAATTTAAAAATTTGAATTTGAAATTCTCTCAAATTTGGTATTCATGTTTGTGTTTCAGGTTAATCTGCTTCTATTATTATGGCCTGTACTTGGAGGAAGTATTGCATTTCCTCCACCCTTTGCACTGCTGTAGTTTGCTGGGCATATTACTATTTTGTAGAGATGCTTTTTTAGGTTCCCAGAAGCCCAGACATGGAAAAATTAAGATGTTGTTAGTTTAGCTTTTCCTTGCATGTCAATTCAACAAGCAACTTCTTTTGACCTGTGTCAGGGTGCACACACCCCACCGTGCCTCAGTGCCCCCTGACTGTCCTCATCTAGCCCCTCTCAGGGCAAGTTACAGTCTGTACAGGTTGCTCATCATTGGCATTGGGGTTATCCCTACTGCCCCGCTTACCTAGGCTGCATTGTAATCTGTCTCTGAACCCTGGGCCTTGCCTCTGGCCCCTAGCCAGGAAGAGTCTTGGCTGGCCCTCTCTCAGCCCTAGCTGGCTATCCCCAGCTGTTCTACCTCCTGGGAGCCCCAGCTTCCTCTACAGTCAACCCTTCACTGGCTCTCCTTCTCTAAGCAAACTGTGCTTCTCTATATAGCTGCTGGCTGGGCCCTCATTCACCCTAACGGCTTCATCTGGCCTCTTCAAGCCAACTGTGCTTCACTAGATACCTGCCAGCTGGGCTCTCACTAGCCCTAACGGCCTCAGCTGACCTCTCTGTTTTCAGCCCCGGCTCAGGGCCTGAGTCTTGGCCCTAAAGGGCCAGTACAGGGCAGGCGCCCTGTCACAATTTGATACTAAAAGATAGATGTGCTATAGGATCTCTTTGGGATATTTGGTTTGAGAAGACAGAACAAAAATACAATTTTCTGGAAAAGTTTCATATTGAAAAGATGGCCTAGACATTGAGAGTACAACTGAAACAGATGAAACACATGCTTAAGTGCTTTGATGAACAGAGATGGAGTTGACATGTGCTAAGTGATTGCTGAATTAGGGCCCTAGTGAAGAAAGCATTTCCATATTGAACATTGTTTATGAATGGTTATTTTATTGCTGTTCTGTGTAGTTTTGAGTTGTGAAGATTAGGGAAGACCTGAAAGTGTGATATGCACTTTAACTGGGATTGGTACTTCAGATAAAATATGGGACAAATTTTTAAATGGTAATGAAAACTCTATTGTAGCAAATATTTTAGATTTGTCACATTTATAAGATCTAGCATTTTTAAACGTAAAAAGATTGATTTGATTCCTCTTTCTCAGAATAGATAAATTATCCCCTAGTTCATATATCTAAAAAACTAACTGTACAGAAAGATTGCCTGGATAAATTAACATAAAATAGAATCAGAATTCAGTGGTCCAAAGAGGCTTGTTTTCTGCAGCATTCCAATTCAGCATGCTGAATTAAAAAAAACTACATCAACGCGATACTAATACTGCAAATTTAAGCATAACATGTTCACAAATTGAGAGTTAAGGTTGTCAAGACAAGCCCAGTAATAAAGCATGACATTGTTAGAGTCATTAGAACTTTATTTAAAAAGTATTGTAGCAGAATAGAACTACATTTTCCATGCGATTTTTGTGATATTTCCAACTACATAATCCGTGTTTTGCCCTGGCTTAGTTCCTAATCAGGCTTTTTCATACATCTGATTGTTTCATTCAGACACTGGAAATGTTGGGTAATTGTATATGTTAGGATGTCTGGTCCCTTCCCCACCACTGCAGAACCCTAAATTTCAAAGCTCTATCCAAATCCTTCCTTGCTGAAAAACCCCAAAAGAAATTGTAATGATTTGGGGGTTCATTAGATAACAAACCAGTGAATGAGAAAGGAGTAAAACTTTAATAAAACAAACTGGAGAGCATCTCTGGTGAACTGCCACACACAGCCACATAATGTTCCCTACCCCCAACTGCAGGGCATATCTCCAAATTTCCACAATCACAACACAGTCCCTTATGAGATGATGTCTCAAAATCACAATCTTTCATAAACATTTCTACATCTTCCCTCTTAAAAAAAACAAATTAACTCATACAAACACATATCTAATAATACATAGTAAATCTCAACCCGTTTAGTACACTTCCACAATCCCAATTTGTCATCTACCTAAAGACATGCAGGTAAACCCTCCTTTCTATGGAGCGAGTGAGTTTTTATCACTCACTTTTCTCAAATACCACTTTGTCAGACAGGTTAGCAAGTCTCCAGGATTCTTTCAGGCTGTTTAATCTCCCACTCTGGTCTCACTATCTGCCTTTCATTAGAATTTGAATTGTTCACTTGTCCCTTGATAGTTTCTCCTTCGCATGTTGATGATAAAGGATCAGTCAGATGGGAAAGCCAGAGTTCACCTCAGCTTTCAAGGTGTTGAAACCTTTGGGGATTACTCCGTGATCCCTTTGACTACATCAAAACATGTCCTCCTGGTCTGCTTAGACTCATAAGACCTTTGCTGCAGCTGTTCTGCAATGATACCTCTTTGGACTCAAGAATTAGAGGTATGATTCCTCAGGCATACTATCACCCAAGTTAAGAGATGGGAGATCATAGGCCTTTTTGTCAAAATATTAATTTCTGCTTCTATTTCTGCTTCTCATGTATTTTCTGTATGACTTCATTGTTATGAGATTTCAGCAAGTTCTTGTTAAATTAGATCTGATCTTTCTTCCCATTAACATCTGAGCTGGAGAAAAACAAAGTATACCTCTGGAGAATGGTGAAACCAATAAAACTTTAGACAAACCACCCCCACTGTCAAAAAGTCTTTCAGAAGGTATTTTTAGTTTCCATATAGACATTTCCACTAGTTCATTTGATTGTGGGTAATTTGAATTTGATGTTTGTGATGAGAATCTCAATCTATGGTGATTGCCTAAAGCAGAGGTGGGCAATCATTTTTTATGGGCGTGGCACTCCAAGAATTTGAAAAGTGGTCAAGGGCCTCACTCTCCCATGATATTAATGGAGGTGTGGGGTCTGAGATAGAGGCTGGGTGCAGAAGGGAGCTTGTAGTAAGGGACTGGGGTATAGGAGAGGGTGTGGAGTTTGGGTTGTGACCTGGGGTGCAGCAGGGGCTTGGGTTATGACCTTGTGCTGGAGGGGGTTGTGAGCTGGGGCAGGGGACTGGGGTACAGGGTTTGGGAGAGGATATGAGTACAGGAGGTGGGGCAGAAGGTTTATGTGGGGTGGGGGGTGAATAGGTTGGGGTACCAGAGGCAGGCTTTGACTGCGAGATTTACCTGCTTGAATCCCGGCAGCAGCCTTCTCAGGCAGACTCCCTGCCTGTTCCATCCCCGCACTGGCTACAGGCGCCATATGGTCTTTGAATAGCTACGGACCTAAGGGGAGGGTGCTTCACAAGCTGCTTGTTGACAACCAACCAATGGGATTGTGCAGGGGGCAGGGGCAGCATGTGAAGCGTCTCCCCTCCCCAGCTGTTCAAACATGCCACTTTTCTCAACAGCATATGGGGGCTCCCCACTGTGTCCAGGGCCAGATCCAACAGTTTGGAAAGCCAGATGTGGCCATTGGGCCATATTTTGCCCAGGCCTGACCTAAAATATACATGGGAAAATTGTGACCATGAAGACTTCATCTGGAATTCAATATCGTCTAGAGAAAATTCCCTTCATGCTGGCTACCACTGTCTTACTATTAATACTGTACAGTGAGCAAATTTCTGGATACAGAGAATAATAATCTATGACTATTAAATAATCCTTTGATTGACAAGTAAATAAATGCCTATTTTCTCACAAGGCCTTTGTGAACTGGATGAGGTCTCTCTCAGTGGCTCTGCCTGTTGGCATTGCTTCTCAACCAGGAAAAGTAGTTTCCTACCACATTAGTAATGTGGTGATTGATCTGCAGCCAAAACAGTGTCTTGTGCTTGTTATTTGCATTTTCAATTCCTGAATTACTCTGGTACATTTTCCATAGCATTTCTTGTCAGAGGCTCATTAGAATTACAACTTTACAGCCCTTGAAAATCACACTATCTGTAACAGTAAATATATGTCTACAGTTCCAACGGTCTCTTATACTTAGACAGCAACTGCTTATTTCTTTAATTATCACTTCTTTAAGGATTCCTAATTATTTTTTTCTCTCTTGCTTCTCTTATGTGTTGCAGTTTCCTATTAGTTATATAAATTGACTTTACAGTCAGATATATATAGGCTTACATTTCTGTTTCTAAAATCTCTGGATTCATGGGAGCCACTGCTCTGGAAAGTGCATCTACATTGAACATGAATTTACTGGACATGTAGGTCACAACCAAATCATACTTTTACAGCTTTAACATCATTCTTTGATTCCTTAAGGTACAGTCATTTAGCGGTTTGCTAAATAACGCTATAAGGAGCTTGTGGTCCATTTCTGTTTCCGCTGTCTGTCCATAAATATACTGATTGGGTCTCTCATAGGCAAACAGCATTCTTAAAAGCTCCTTTTTGACCTGTGTGTATCTGGTTTCTGCCTCAGTCAATGATTGAATGCAGATGCAAGTAGTTGTCTGCAATCCTCATGCTTCTATAAAATCTCTGCACCTAACCCAGAAGATGCTTCATAATCTAAGATTTTAATAAGTCTTCCTGGAGCATAAAACTTCAACACTGGTTCTTGTATTAGCTATTTTAAATCTTCCCATGATTCCTCCTGTTCTGCACCCCACTATCATTCATTTTTATTCTCTAGGGGTATGTCTACACTATGGGACAACGTCAAATTAAGATATGCAATTTCAGCAACATTAACTGTGTAGCTGAAGTCGAAGTAGCTTAGCTCGAATTTTGGCACTGTCCACACTGCAGGAAGTCGAAGGGAGAACACTCTCCCTTCGACTTCCCTTACTCCTTGTGCAAGCAGACTACCAGCATCCATCAGAGCACCCCTCTCAGTTCAAATTAGCATGTCTTCACTAGATCCTGGAAGATTGATAGTGGCAGCTGTGATCTTCTCTGTAGCATAGACATACCCTAGGAGTTTTCTGAAAGCTGCTACTTTGATAGATAGGTATGAATCTTCCAGGATAATTAATCATGCCTTGTAACCAAGGGACTTCTTTCTTTGACTGGGAACATAACATCATTTCAATAGCTGAAATCTTCCTCTTCTAACATTTTATACTTTTGTTGGAAATAATGTCCCCAAAAGTCAGCTCTGTAACACCTAAAACACATTTCTCCCTATTTAGTTTGAGGTTCGGTGCTCTAGTTGCATGCAGGGTTTCCTGAAGTCTACGATGATGCTCCTCTATCATTGAGCCCCTGATTATGTCATCCACTGATATGTTAACACAGTTAATATGTTCATAGATTACGTGTGTGGTTTTGTGGTACATTTCTGATGCTGAAGCTATGCTAAAGGGCAAGCAAAAGAATCTGCATCTTCCACATAGGATATTGAACATACAGAGTTTTGAGTTTTTTCCACTTGATTTTATCTGCCAAAAGCCTGAGAATGCATCCAATTTACTGAAATATTGAGTATTTGCAAACTGACCCATAAGCTCTTCTCTGGTTGGTAGTTTAAAATGTTTCTATAGCCTTGTTACAAAACATCCATTTTTGGCTCTCCCATCCATCCCCAACCCCTTGTTCAGCTAGTCAAGCTATTTGTTGAGGTCTCTGGCCATTACTTTTCTCCAGAGTGACTAGGGAACTCACTCATTCCCGAGTTACTTTCATTGCTTCCATCCTTGTAAGCTCAGCCTTGAGTTATCATGGAGTGCAAATGGCATTGCTCATTTATCCAAATTATATGTTCACCCTGCATGGAATCCAGCCCTTGAAACATATCATGATATTCCCAAAGAAAGCCTATTAGCCAGGTTCAGTGTGATCTTGTAGTGAGAGCACCCATTTTACCAGACTGAATTCCTTGCATGCAACCAGACAAAACTGGTGTCACCTCTTTTAGTACTACAATGAGGTAGCCAATAAACTATGTTTTTAGGGCTGATATTAACAATGTGCATTCCCTTCACTGGTATATTTCTTCCAGAATAACCAATTACTTTGATTTGTATTGGTCATAGCAAGTAGTCCCACTCTTTGATTTTTATCTATTCTGGCTATATTCTTTTATATTTAATACATGAATCACTTCTAGTGTATTTCGTTTTTTGGCCTGTGCTTTCACAAGTTTCTGCTAGCCTGCATATTTGAAGAGCTTTTTCTAAAGTTAAGTCTCCTTCATGGAATAGTATCTCTCTCAATATGCTGTCTTTAATGCCACAAATGCTTCTATCTCTGACCAGAGACTCTATCAGCTTGTAGCCTGAATATATACAATTGAAAGTTTAAGAAACATGTATATATATTAATGTAACCCCCTTTTTCGTCCCCAGGTTACTCGGGAGCAGGTCACACTCACAGGTGTGCTTGGGCGCCTGATGGTCTTGACAGAAAAGGAGATCCTGATTCCCCCACTGGTGATGTTGTTTGGTTGGGGAAAACCTATTCACCCCCTTGCTGCAGTCCCTTGCTCATAAAGAACGTACAATGGCAGTGCCTCCACCTGGCTGGCCCTGTACACACTTACCGGTGTGCCTTGGGAGCCTCCAGGAATAAACTTATTCCAGCAATAAACTGGATCTAACTCTAGAACAACAATTACAAATCATAAATAATATACATCTAATAGATTGCATTAGAATGAACAACCTTTACTTAACTTAAAGAAACAGGATTTAACAAATTAACAGTGAATAACATCCATTAACGAAGTACACAGAAGTAAAAGAAACTTATCTAGCTGCCATTTGCACTGCCAATATTTATCTCACCCCAGAGTGTGCACACCCCTGGACTCAGACTCCCTGACTCTTGCTTGCATGGGCACGTTTGAAGAACTGTAGCTGTAATGGAGATTCTCTGTAGGTAGTGTGTATGTGGGTCCAAGCTATGCAGCAGCTCTGGTTCACTGGGTTGGCCTCTCTGCCTCTCTTTGAACCCAGAGTTAGTCTAAATCTCTGAGGTCTGTCCCAGGCAGCATTTTCCCAAAGATGCCCAGTTATTCACAGTGTCCTGCTGGATACAGAGTAGCTTGTAGCCACAACATGTGTTCATTTTTTTAAAATTGTATCCTTTGGTATATATGGTTGTGACTATTTTCTTCCACTATTTGATCTGAGGAAGTGGGTCTGGCCCACGAAAGCTCATCATCTAATAAACCATCTTGTTAGTCTTTAAAGTGCTACATAGTCCTGTATTTTGTTTCAGCTACACCAGACTAACACGGCTACATTTCTATCACTATTGTAGCCACAAGTACAGCCAAAGAGCCCCTCCTCTAGGGAAATCAAAAGCAGCCTGCTAGATCCCAGTTCCAAAGGCTCTGTGTCCCAGTCTGTAACTGCAACATAACAGGTCCTGAACTAGATAAAAACTCCTCCACAGCAGCCTGGCTCCCTTTTGTTCCAAAAACAAAGAGAAGAGTCCATAGGCTGCTGAGTCTTCCTCCACACCCATGAAGAGACTCAGATCTCAAAAACAAAAGTCAGTTCCTTCCTGTTTTCCTCCAGAGCTCATGGGAATTGCAGTCTGTGGGGCTAGATTGCAGCACACAGGGTCTTCCCAGAAAATAAGCAGAGGCACCTTTAGTAAAGGGACTACATTAAGTTTAGTTCAATGATAGTGCAGTTAGACTTTGTGATTTACTCTGAACAGCAGGAAGGCCATTGGAAAATACACCGATAAGCTATCAGTGCTTACCCTGATGCTGAGGCTTAGGTTGAGTTAGGTTGAGTATTTCAGGCTGAATACAAGATTACTCCTTGTACTTTGAAATAATTGCTTGCTTTGTATAAAGAAGAGATGTTTTTGCTCTAGCATTAGTTTACTGATCTGTATGCACGAGTAAGGAATGTATGCATAACAAGCAGGGCCGGTCCTAACCAATTGGTCAACCGCCTGGCTCATCCATAGGGTTACCAGATGATTTAAAAAAAAATACCGGACAAACATTTGTCAAACAAAGAATAAAATAAAATAAAATGCCGGGGAAAAGTTGTCAAGCAAAAAACGGGGGGGGGGGGGCAGTGAGTATCCAGAGAAACCTGGGGGGAGAATTTGGGAGGTCGGGCCCACCCCTAAGACTGCTCTGTCGGCGGCCCCTTGAAAATGGCAGCCCGGGCAACCGCCCCTAAGACCGGCTCTGATAACAAGGCATGCAGAACACCTGGCCCAGATGGTCAAGAAGGGAGTGGAAGACTCAGAGATACTGAATTGGATTATCACAAAACATCCGTGTTGGGAGAAGCGAAGATTGATGACCCTAAAATATAGGCATAGACTCCAAGGAAAAGATAACTAGCCCAACCAAAACCAGAAGGTGGTGACTTCCAGTGATGCCTATCAATGTGATGATAAAAGATCATGGTGGGAACTACTTTGGAATAACCACTCGTTAAGGATTAACAACTCCAACCTGACATTGCAAATCCATAGACATGAATGGGAACTTACAACTATAAAAGTAAGGTGTATTGCCAACATTTCTTTGGGTTCATCCTGCAAGACTTCGGAGCATCAAATTCTGACCAATGGAACCCAGCATTCCACTCGTGCTCAATCTAACTGGCCATTAGATTGATTCAAGCAATGCTGGTACCTGAGACCATTTTTAGGGTGTGTGTGTGTGTGTGTGTGTGTGTGTGTGTGTGTGTGTGTGTGTGTGTGAACGCACATAGGGTGTGTCTAGACTACAGGGTTTTTTCGAAAAAATTTCACCTCCATCTAGACTGCAGCCACATCCTTTCAAAAGTAAAATCGAAAGAACGCGGCAGTTTTTTCAATCATGGTAAACCTCATTTTATGAGGAATAACCCCTTTTTTTCGAAAGTACTCTTTTGAAAAAAGGTGGTATTGAATGCAAACTGTGCTTTTTCAAAGAGAGCGTCTAGACTCTCTTTCGAAAAAGCGACTCGTTTTTTCGAAAAATCTGCTTGTAGTCTAGACGCTCTCTTTTGAAAGAGGCTTGTAGTCTAGAAGTAGCAATACTGATTTTCAATAAATTTGACATATTGCCTTTTCCCCTGCAAAAGATCCTGTATGCTTCTTATAAGCCTAACAAGCTCACCAGTCACAGCTTTACTGAGATTCTTAATACCATGGCATATTGTTCTATGTGGTCAGTGCTTTGCATGCATATAAAAAAACTGTATGTCTGAAAGTTTTCATTTTTTGATATTACCCAAATTTAGTCAGTATTTTATTTAACTTCATGTTTTCACCTTCTTTAGCTGTTATTCAATGCATCTTTCCCAGAAACATACAAAAAGATTGTTGATTTTACTTTATCATTTATCTCCTTTGCCCTTTGTAGGACTCTTTTTTAGTTTTAGATCATTCAAGATCTCTTAGTTAGATTTTTAAATCTTTCAAGATCTCCTAGTTAAGCAAGAGTGGTCTCTTGCCATACTTCCTATCTTTCCTACACAGTGGAAGAGTTTGGTCTTGTGCCCTTAGTAATGTCTTTTTGCATTATTGCAATGCCCACTGCCTTCAGTTGTTTTTTCTCTTAGACTTGCTTCCTATGGGATCTTAGCTACCAACACCCTGAGTTTGTACTGACTGCTTGAAATCCATTGTCTTTATTGTACTGTTATCATTCCTTGGGATCCTGAACTTTATGATTTCATGGTCATTCACCCAAGCTGCCTTCCACTTTCAAATTCTCAATCAGTTCCTCCCTATTTGTCAAAATCAAACCAAGAAGGAGCTCTTCCTCTTCCCCCACTAGCTTTCCCCACCTTCTGCAATAAAAAAATTATCTCCAATATATTCCAAGAACTTGTTGGGTAATCTGTGCCCTGCTGTGTTATTCTTCTAACAGATGTCTGAGTAGTCAATGCCAAGCCCTGTGCTTTGGATAATTTTGTTAGTTTTTTTTTAAGCCTCATGCACTTCTTCTTGGTTTGGTGGTCCATAGTAGACCCCTAGCATGACATCACCCTCGTGTAATGGGGTGCAATGGACAAAAAGAGAGTTAACTCTGTGTTGAAGGATGAGGAAACCACACCCCTTCCACTTTACTGAGTATGCTCCAAGTGCACGGCTATAAAAGAGCACTTTAACTGAGTAGGTCACTGGGGTCAGCCCAGCTAGTCTGGGCTTGTTCTAGTGAGTTCTGTGCTATGCAATAAAATGGACACTTGCACCTACTCAAGCTCTCTGCCTTTCCACTGATTTCTTCCTATACTGTGAAACTCCCCACAACATAACAAGTGGTGCAAGTGTCCATCTTATTGCATAGCACAGAACTCACTAGAACAAGCCCAGACTAGCTGGGCTGACCCCAGTGACCTACTCAGTTACTATAACAACAAGATCTATATCTACAACCCAATATACAACAGAAACCATCATCCCTTTTATGGGTTAAAGGTATGTTCCTTCCACAAAAATAGCTTCCTCTGCACTGCCTCAGTGTGCTGCTGCAAATCAGGGTCTTCTGACTGAGGCACCTCCAGATATCTGGAGTCACTCTCTGTAAAGAGTCCTCTGTTATAGACAGCAGCATCATGGTTGCTGCATATGTATCTTGGATGGCATGCCCCAGTTGTCCCAATTTTGGCCCCCCAATTTCTGCTAGAGTGTTCACCACTGTCATCCTGATATGTGCCTTAATTTCCCCCTAATTTCTATTGCCATTGTGGAGGTGTTCACCATGCCGCTCTGCCAATGACCTCATCCAAAGCTCTTTCTGATTTGAATCAAAGGTGTTTGAGCTATAATATTCTGCTTGCTGGGGAGAACTGCACACTCCTGGTTGCTGCCAATGCCCCAGTTCCTCTCCCCTGTGTAGCATGCAGAGTGCCTATTGTGACAGATCTAACATTTTCTGCATGGACAATATATCCATTGTCTATAGTTAAAAAGGACAGCACTGTCTCCTTGATGGATCCTGATCTGATTTTGGACAGGCTGCTTTTGGCCAGTTATTCAGTAACCTTGCCTAAGAGTGGATCACATAGCTCAGTAGTGCACCAGCTGATTATTAGCCTTTAACAGTGTTCCTCCCCACAACAAGCCATTCTGTGAATCTGATAAGGAAGGTTACCATTTCAATTATAACATAGGATCCACCCAAGCTTCACATGTCTCACAACAAGCAGTTGTGACCCTCAGGGTATGGCTAGACTACAAGAGTTTAAAACTCTTCCATATCCAGGGACGCATTTGCTCTTCCTTTTTTTTTTTACGGAATACCAAACGTGCTCTTTTGGAAGCCCCTGTATTCCTTGTTCTACAAGGAATAAGAGGGCTTCCGAAAGAGGGTTTTTTCCCCAACATTTGGCCCAGTCTAGACAAATCTAGACTCTTCCGACAAAAGGATCGAGAAAAGCAGCAGTGTAGCCATACCCTTAGTCTGACCTTCAGTCAGAAGCATGCCATCAAAACATCCTATATCAAGTTGTGATATGCATTGTAACAATTTGGTCTGTAAATATTTATAGGTTTCTTTTACTGATCATTTTTATTACCAATATAGGATTTTAAATGTTTTTTTTCAAAAAAAATATAACAAATAGAAGTTTTTAGCTGCAATACCTTATTTCAGACCACACTTGGTTGTATGTTACAAAATAGTTAATCTTTAATTGTTTGCTTGTTCTGCCCCAGTTTGGTGTAATGTGCTTTCAAAATGAAAAACTAATGTAGCGTACATCTTATTACTGTATTAGACTATATTAAAGCTGTGCCAACAAGAAGTTATTGGATATTACTATTGCTCCTAAGCAGGAGTGATTTACAAGTGGGCATTTCTGGGAAAAGTTATTTGTGAATATCATTGAAGTGCTTGCTGGAAAAATCTTGTTTTGTTTTTGCTTTTCATTTTGATTGACTGCCTTCTTTTTTGCTTGTGCATGATGCAAGCAAGTCCTTATTTTAAAAAACAAAAGGGCTGTTAGGCCAGAACTCTTGTTTATAATAAGTCTATTATTGTGTTTTTACAACATGAATATGGTAGTATTATTTTATAAGGTCTTATCCACACATGGAGTTATTCAGAAATAGCAATTCTGGAGAAACTTTTCTTGAGTAATTCTGTGTGTTAACACTCTTGGGCCTGGTCTACACTAGACTAGGCAGGTCATTCTTAAGGTACGTTATCCAGCAACACAAAATGTGTAGCTGGATTTGGCTTGTCTTAAGCCAAGCCACCACAGCATCTACACTGCGGGATGTCAACAGGAGCTCATGCTCCCATCAGCTCCCTTTATGCCTCACAGAATGCATACACAATGCTGACAGGGACTGCTCTCAGCATTTGATTTGGGAGACTACACTAGACCTACTAAATCGAAAAGGGTCGATCTTCTCCATAGTGTAGATGTGCCCTTGCTCTGGAATGAGAGTGCATTGTCCCAGTTTAACTACATTCAACTGGAACAGGTCATTCTAATTCAGGAATAAGAGGGTACGTCTAGACTACAAAGTTTCTGTCGACAAAGAGTGTCTAGACTACATCCAGTTCTGTTGACAAAGCAAGCCGCTTTGTCAACATGACAGTGTAGACGCAAAGGACAGTGTAGATGCAATAATGCCTTCTGTCGACAGAACTCTGTCGACAAAAGGTGATATTCCTCACAGAATGAGGTTTACAGCCATTGACAAAACTGCCAAGTTCTGTCACCGTTATGTAGACAGAACTCAGCGGCAGTATAGACGCAGGTATAGTTTTGTCAACAAAAGTCCAATTTTGTCGACAAAACCCTGTAGTCTAGACACACCCAGAGTGTCTATACATGGAGTTATTTCTAAGGTGACCAGATAGTAAGTGTGAAAAATCAGAATGAGGATGGGAATAATAGGTGCCTATATAATAAAAAGTTCAAACTATTAGGATTAGCCCTATAAAAGGGCCATCTGGTCACTCAAAATTATTTTGAAATAACTAGTGTGCTTTAAATTCACACCCTACCTGAATCTGAATTAACTTGTGAGTATAGATAAATTCTAGAGTATGGCAGATACAGGTATATTCAATCAGAATACTATTTATAATCTCACGGTGATCCTTAATCCTATACCATTTAAGATGCTACATAATTCCCCAGCATACCACAATAGTGAAGTTTTTCTCAAATTTTAACCCAGTTTAGTGATTGGGACATACTCTATCAAAGAAGGTGGTAAAGATCACTGATCTGGTTTGGTTTCTTCTGTCCTAATTCACCCATCTTAGATTCTGGAGATTTTTGTTTAAACAAAAGGAGGATGAGAACTCTTCGTAGTGAATTGTGGTTCCAAAATATTGCCTTGGTCTCTTCCCACCACCAAAACATAAATTAGACAAATCTGAAAATATTTAAAATGCCAGCCGCCTCTTTACAGAAGAAATACAAGTGAGGTTGCAAGAGAGGGAAAATTAAGTTAAAAATGCAGAAGATAAGAACAGAAATTGCCACTTAGTTACCTAGGCATAAATCCAGAGTTGCTGTACTGAAGACTAATGAAAATTGTTCTGGATTTACACCCATTTCACAGGGTAAAACTAAACTGTACAAGACTAAAACAAGCTAAAGCTTAAGAACAACATTCATACCATGGTGCTGGAGTGAGAAATAATATTTAAAAATCTGAACTGAAACAAAAACAGAATATGAAAATTCTGTTCTGTTTTGCTTGCTCTGGTAATCCATCCTACTGGGTGTTCCCACAACATAAACTTTAGACATCTAGGCGCTAGGAGATAGATATATTTCATATGCTAACACCACAACTTTCAAGACTATGATTTCCTAATGGAATCTCAGCTGTCAGGTACAGAAAATGAAATCTTATGCAAGGCACAACAATCTGTTTCATTTAGAAACAATAGCATTAAGACACCGATCCTGCAAAGATTTATATACATACCTAACTACCCCATTAAAATCAGTTGGGCTACTCACAGTATGGGTTGTGTCTTTACTACAGAGTTATCTACGCTCTAGCTAATTCCTTGTGAGTTGGGAATAGATAAACCCTAGAGTATGGCAGATAGTAATTCAAACGAGAGCAGTCACACTTTAAAATAACACTTGAGCTACATAATGAGGTTGTGTTAGCAGTAGATGAGTTGCAATAAGTTATTGCCTATACCCCGACACAGGCCAGAAAATTTGCATTAAATGCACCACAGCTGTTCAGTTAAGGGTTTTTGTATGTAGACAGGACTCCAGTTCAGGTCAGCACTGAAGTTATAATTTGCATTATTACAGCAGTGATATCAGGTCCTTTGGATGGTAAGTTCATGCAAAAGAATGCTTTTCACAGAATGCTTAAAAGTTTCTGCATTAAAGTTGGGTCTGAATAGCTGTTCCAGAACAGTTCCCTGTTTGGACACTCTTAGACTATGTCTACACTGCACCTCTCTTACGCAAAAGCCTATGCAAATGAAGTGCAGATTAGCATATTGCTGTGCTTCATTTGCATAATTAATTAGGGGCCATTTTTGTGCAAGAGGCTTTTGCGCAAAAAAGAGCTGTGTAGGCAACTCCTTTTTGTACAAAAATCCCGCTTGCGCAAGAGCCATGCTTCCTGAAAAAATGAGGAAGAACAGCTCTTGCACAAAAGCCTCTTGCACAAAATCGCCCCCTAATTAATTATGCAAATGAAGCATGGCAATATGACAATCTGTGCTTCATTTGCATAGGCTTTTGTGCAAGAGTGGTGCAGTGTAGACATAGCCCTATTTTGGAATAAGAGTGCTTTTTTCAGTCAAACTTGTGCACATGGCAGGTATTCTACAATAGCTGTTCCGTTCAATTTCTCTATGTAGACAAGTCCTAAATCTTCACATATCAGGAATTTGATCAATAGAACAGTAAATGGGAAAAGGAAAAATAACAGAAATATATCTCAATCAGAAGTGATTCTAAAATAATCCATTGTTTTCAAACATAGAGCCTTAGACATTTATAATTTAAGATGTACCTTATTAAAATGATATAATTTGTACATGCTTCTGGTACTATCATGACAAAGCTGTGGGAAGGAAAATGAAACCTAGAATATTTTCCCTCTGGAACAAACAAATTATGTGCAGGCTTTTGTTTTATTTCTTTCCTGTTTTACTCTACATGCCAACATGTGCCAGAGATTACTGTGAATGTTGCAAATAAACAGAGAATATTTTATATAAAATTAAAGACAACAACTAAGGGTGATTTCTTTTGTAGTCTGAATCACATGTAGGATACCAGCTACCCCACACGTCCTGAACCAGAAACCACTTTCTGAAGATGTGCCCTTTTAAAGGTTTACTGGCATTGTAGGGGGGGGGTATGAGGTGTTTTGATTTTGTTTGTTTGTTTTGTTTTGTTTTTAAAACTTCTGGTAATTGCTTTAGAAGAACAAAGCTCTCTCTGTTTAAGGGGAGTTCAGGGAGATCATAATTGCCATAAGGTACAAGACCGTTTCCAAGTATTTCTGAATTGCTTCTACATTAAATATTTAATGTTGGCCCAAACTGTAGAAACTCTCTGCAGGAAGCAAATTACGACTTGTCAGTTCAATTTTTTTATATAATTCTCTTTATAAAACCACAACTACTACAAAAAGTGGTTGGCTTAGGTAAAAAAAATACACAAATGTAATTTCAGTGAAAAACTCTCATTAGCAATTAATTCTAAAAATTTGAGCAGATTTAAAGTCGGGAACTAAACTATTAAAACTATGGTTCTTCCCATAAATGTCAATTTAATTTTTGGAAGAATATTCACTACTTTGACTTGACTTGCTGTTGCCAAATGATTGCTAGTATTTTTTTCTGCTTGCGCATTCACACCCAATTCCTCATGGCTTTTAACTGAAGACCTTCTTACTCCTAACTCTGACTTACCTGGACTGCTGCCAACAGTGATATTATCTGGTGATATCCAGGACTTCAGGACTGTAACCTAGCAGTCCAGGAGAGAAATGTCTCAAGGCTACTATTGACTAGTAAAATCCTACTGCATCAGCTAAATGGCACCTGTTCCTCTCAGATTCTCTCCCTCCAGATGGTCCATTTTTGCATATGTGATCAGACTGTCCTCCAAGATCTGACTACTTTTATCTCAGTGTATTGAAACAGGTTTGCCTGGTGGGAATAAACCCTTTCAAGAATTAATTAAACACACACACCTAACCAAGGATGAGCTAACATGTGGGTGCAATAGATCAAAGCACAACCGCTGAGTATTTTGAAAACTGCCTATTGTGAACTGCAAAACTGCTATATAATTTGTCATGGACCCTGCCCTCAATCACTCTGTCACTATACATTGCTATCATTTTGACACACATTCAAGGTCATCAAGTTATATTTACACAGAGTACGTGTGTTTATTTGAAAAACCATATTAACTAGAGGTTGATAATATTTCTACAGGTAGCATCTAAAAAGTTGTCAAACAGCATTTGCTCAATAAAAGCCAATTCAAGACACCTTACAACACCCCGTAACAGGCTGAGCAGGAAGGTGGTTGCAGGAAGAAAAAAGAGGGCGATCACTAATGCACAGTAATAAAGTTGCACTGTGAGCATATTCACAGGCCAAGGTTTAATAGAGAAGTTAACTCAGCCTTGTTTTACATTATACAGCATTTTCTTCTGGTTTTCTAGTTAAATAAATGTGTTGCTTCATACAACTTTATGGGGAGGAGGGGAAATGTTGAAAGCTTGTGATAAAGCCTTTGAGGAAAATCACTGAACTTTTCAACAAAGTATGGAACCAGGAAAAGCCTGCAGAGCCTCAGAAAAATAGCATTATAATAAACAAAAAAAGGTGACCTGAGAAGCTGTGATAATTAGCAAGTTGTTGCATTCCTTTCAACGATAAAATGTTTTTATAATATCATCTTAAGCAATATAAAATAAGTGGTTGAGGCAAATATAAGAAACAAGAACACTGGTCTTTGACGCCGAAGATCATATGTCAACAAGACTTTCACCACAAGAATAGCCATTGAGGACAGCATCAAATGGCAAAGTTCATCATAAACACCCCAGATTCTAAGAATGCATTTGACTGCTTCTCCATGGTGATTCACACAAGTATCTTGTAGCGTTATGGCATGCCGAGACAAATCATTAACATCTTCAAAGTTGTTTATTGGGAAATATCCCTGATTTGACTCACTCCAATCTAGAATAGTTTACTTTTCCCAGTGCTAAGACTAGGAATGACGGGAATCATAAGCCTAAAAAGTTCTGGCCTCAGGAAGCAAGAGAGACTTATCAGAAGAAGCTGACACTCAGGATGACAGAGACAGTGAGAGCATGCTACGAGCAGGACACCTCTGCCAATTTAGAGAAGGGAATAAGCTATACTTTCCTAAGCTGTGGATAGGGAAGTTAGACTTAAGGAAAGAAGAATGTGTCCAGACCTTTCATTATGTTAACTCAATTTCCTAAATGCTTTTTACCTTTTGAGGAATGAATAAAGAATATTTTGTTTCAAAGACACTGTATGAGTAACACTGCAATATCCTGCCTTGGGCTCCCAAAGGGCAATACTTGCTGCTATAGGGTTGCCAGATGGTTTAACCAAAAATACCAAACACCCCCCCCCCCCACACACACACACACACAAATACCATAAATAAAATAAAAATAAAATTAAAAAAAATCAGCATGGCCCCTTTAAGAAGAGGCTTTTTGCCATCGGCCATCTTGTTTTTCTGTTCCAGCCACAAGACAAGCCCCTGCAGAACCAGGTAAGTGGTGGGGGAGGGGAGCATCTGGTGCTGGGAGGCCCAGCAGGTGGACCAGGGGGCCCAGCGGGAGGGCCAGGGGCTGGGCCCAGTTGATAAGTGTGTCCTATGGTTGTCAAGTGTCCAGTATTTTCACCTCCTGGCAGAGGAAAAAACAGAAAATACCGGACATTTTAGGTATCCGGTATTTTCTGAATTTTTTTACTGGACAGGCGGCGAAAATACCGGACTGTCCGGGTCAGTACCGAGCACCTGGCAACCCTATGCTAGTACCAAAGCTCCGGTGGTCCTATATTGTTAACACATTTCAGAACTGGGTTGCTGCAGCCTAGAGGTCCAGTTTAAAAATGGTTGGACTGCATGGTTCCATGCAGAGAGGCACAAGAAGCCAAGCTTGTCACCTGAGGAGTGCATTTGAGAAGGACTAAAAGGGTTCAAGGCTTAGTTTACCCTGAAGCCATGACATCCAGCAACTCCTAACTCAAACATTCCATTAGAGGGCAAAGGAATACAAGATGTAAGCCAATTCACATACCTTGGCATAAGAATGGCCATACTGGGTCAGACCAAAGGTCCATCTAGCCCAGTAGCCTGTCTGCCGACAGTGGCCAGCACCAGGTGCCCCAGAGCAGGTGGACCGAAGACAATGATCAAGCGATTTATCTCGTGCCACCCATCTCCAGCCTCTGATAAAGGCCAGGGACACCATTTCTATCCCCTGGCTAATAGCCTTTTATGGACCTAACCTCCATGAAATTATCTAGCTTCTCTTTAAACTCTGTTATAGTCCTAGCCTTCACAGCCTCCTCTGGCAAGGAGTTCCACAGGTTGACTACGCGCTGTGTGAAGAAGAACTTTCTTTTATTGGTTTTAAACCTGCTACCCATTAATTTCATTTGGTGTCCTCTAGTTCTTCTATTATGGGAACTAATAAATACCTTTTCTTTATTCACCCTCTCCACACCACTCATGATTTTATATATCTGTATAATATCCCCCCTCAGTCTCCTCTTTTCCAAACTGAAAAGTCCCAGTCGCTTTAGCCTCTCTTCAGATGGGACCCGTTCCAAACCCCTACTCATTTTAGTTGCCCTTTTCTGAATCCTTTCTAAGGCCAAAATATCTTTTTTTAGGTGAGGAGACCACATCTGTACACAGTATTCAATGTGAACAGTCACATGCAAGTCCATGGGGACGTCCAGAAGAAATTAATGACAGAAATCAGCAAGACAGCAGTTACATTAAATAAGCAGCTTAAACAAGGTCTGATCCTTTAAAATGTACAACTTAAAAACCAAACTATGAATCCTCAACTCAAATGTTATCTCCAGCTAAACATATGTTTGTGAATAAGAGAAATCTACTAAAGGCATAGAAAGATGTCTAAATGCCTTCAGAAGAAAATGCTTCAGGTACCTTTAGCCCAGTGTTCTGGCTGGAGTCGATAATCACCATATTCAGGCTCAAGCCCTCTGACCAGGCAGGCACCAAGCATGGACCAGCCCAAGCCCGCTTTGGAAAAGTGGTCTCTAACCTAGATCCCTGGCTGAACAGACAACAAAGGCAAGTCTTCTGGTCTAAATTGGGTAGGCTTCCATCCCAGGGATAGAGTTGGCAGCAGGGGGTAGAGAAATGCAGGCCTGCCCTACTCTACCAGGTCCCAGCCCAGCACTCCAACAGTGGTGGGGAATCCTACCCCTGAGGGTATGGCTAGACTACATCTGTTTTTTGGAAAAAGCTATGCAAAATGCACTCCGCATTCTGCGAAGCTTTTTCCAGTACTTTTCTTGGAAGAGGCTTTTCCAACATTTGGCCCATCTGGAATACAGGGGCTTCCGAAAGAGCACATTTGCTCTTCTGCAAAAAAAAAAAAAAAAAAAAAAGGCAGAAGAGCACAAGCATTCCCTGGTCACGGCAGAGCTTTTTCGGGATACCTCTGGCTGTACTCTGAGTCAGTGAGGAACCAGCCAAAATACTCAGACTGTGGTTTCAGCAATGCAAGTGGACTAATGTCTGGGTATCCTGGGCTACTTCATACCCCTAGCTGGCCGTAGGGCTTCATTGCTCATGGGCCCTCAGGTTCCTGGGCGTACTCGGCTGCCAGAAGTTCCAGCAGCTCCTCCAGGTATTCCTCCAGAAGAAAGGGTTGATACAGCACAGTCCCTGGTTCAGGGGCAAGCAGCAAGGCAGCAACAGCCAGTTCTCTCCCTGTCCCTCAATCAAACGAGCTGGAAGATCTTCCTCTTATACTTCCTATTCTTCCTCCATCTGCTTCAGGCACAAGGGGTGGCCCAGCCTAACTCTGCCCATCAGAGGGCAGGGACTTGTTCCTTCCTGTTAGTGTCAGAGGGAGTGTCAGAGGGAGTACACTCTGGTGCACTATAATCACTTTTCATAAAACAGTATTTACCAAACAATAACTTGGTTATTCAGTATTCATCTTCCTCTGCATTCTTGCATTTCAAAAACATTTATCATGTAAATCATCCCAGATTGTTTTATATTTTATACATGCAATGACAAAAAAATATTGCATGAAAAGGTACTATAAATGAATTCCTTAAATATTTTATTTTGGGCAGGGAAAGAAGATAGGAAGATATTCTCCTTAGAGGACCCACTGTCAGGGACTATCTGTTCAAGCCAGAGCAAATGGGAGATTAGAGGTAGAGCCTAAAAGTAAATTCTAGGGAACCAGTAACCTTGATTCTCTCTGAAAACAGATTTCCTCACACTTCAGCATGCTGTATACAGCTGCCAAGCCACAGGCTAGACCCAAAACAAATATTTTAAAGATGGAGAATAAAATAAGTAGTTTCTAAGTTTAGATTTAAGAGTCCCCAATGTCAGTGCATTCCTTTCTTCAACTGGCAATGAAGTTTAGAAGCACGTTACTCCTCCATATCTTAAGTCAATGTGTATACTTGAAAGGAAAGAAAATTCACAGGGCTGAGAAGCAAAGTTGTTTTATTCAGTTGTAGATCAAAAGATAAGGTTTAACAATTGTTAGGGTGACTAACAAGAAGCAAATATACGATTTGCGGAGATGACCTAGTACTATATATGTAAATATCTGCAAGCCACTATACTAATAAAATAAAACCATAACATGGGAGTCAGATTTTACTATAATGGTGTGATACAGAATTTTCAATAGGTTTGTTTAGTCATAATGATTTTAAGAAAATTCTGCGATTTCACGGACTTGATGACAATCACGTCTAACAAAAATTCTTAGTATGTAAACTATGGGGCCCAAGTATCTCTGAAAGTGAAGCACAAGGGGTTTCAAATTGGTCAACTAAAAATTACAGTACAGATGACTAGCAAACATTTCTGGAAACTTGGCCTCAGTGCTGAAAATGGCATTTAGTCATACATGTCTATTTAACAAGCTGAAATATCAGCAACTGAGATATAAAAATTATAACAAACACCACCTAAATAAAAGTTAGAAAAGAACTTAATTTAAAAAACAATTTAATATATAATCATAAATACTAATGTAAAACTCTTAGAAGCTAAAAGCTAAAAGCTAAGCCAGTGAGTGTGCTACAGCAGATATCTAACTACTATCTTGCAGCATACAGTGCCACACACTTTTTTCCTCTTAGAACACCAGAATTTTGAACTGCTCTTCTCCAGTTTGGTACCCAGATATACAGAATTAATATTTTACCGTGTTGCTTAAGCAGAGACAACCACCAACATAGCCCAAGAAAGATGAAGAATAAAAATTCAAAACCAAACCAGAATGATTTTCTACAAGGATATTATACATGCCACAAGTGCTATGCTAATTTTTAAAGACCAAAACCAGTCTTCATTAGTTACATATGCCCCACCTTATGGGCCAACAAACTAGTTTTGGACTGTTGCCCAAATTCTTCATACTGTGCTGTTCCCTTTATAAAAGGTTTGCCAGCAGCAACGGAACAGTAGACTCCCTGTAAACTGAAAACATTATAGCTAAAACTCCGCATAAATCACTTGTGTCACACACCATCTAGGAGCAGAGAGAGTGTGTGTTGCATTGAGATATGTATCTATTTCTTGGTTAAGAATTACTGATGGATCAATGGAATCATGCAATCTGAAATAAACTTTACTAATTTTAAATTGTCTAACCACCAGGATTTCTTTTTAAAGGAGCGTTGTGGGAAGTTGGACAACTTATTTTATAGAAGTATGGCTCAGTTTATTTTTCTGACTGATCCTATGCTTGTAAAAGTATAAATAATAAGTTTGATGTTGCTTCTGAGATTTAATTTTTTAACACACAAAGTACAAAGCTTTGGACAACTTTCATACTTAAGAATTTACTGGAAAGCAAACCCTTTGTCTAATATATCAGCTTTTTTTTTTACTTTGAACCAAAACAATTAATAAACTGTTCCTTCCCCTTCCTTTCACCTTAGACTACTACCACAACTACAGTTCTGATTTATTCATTACTTCGCTTTATTAGAAACATGCCAAATCTGCCATCCTCTCCACCTGGAAGAATGCCTACAATTTACGGCCACTGTAAGTCTACCAAGCTATAACCCACAATGATGTGTGTTTCACACATCCAAACTGAAGATTTTTTTTTATTTTGAGTCAAAAGGAAAGTTTTCAGGCAGTGAAGTCTTTATTTTCAAGAAGTGATCAGGCTCACAGTCTCTCCAGCCTCTCCACAAGGAGGTGGCTGCTGCCTAGTATCCATCTTCCTTCCCCACCATTGCTCCAGGCACATTGTATAGCCTTAGCTCCCTCCAGCGCACTGCTTCCCCTGATATTCCATATTCTGCCTCCTCACTCAGTATGTTACTGTCTTCCTCACATGTACACCTTACAAAATATTTTCCTCTTCTGTACTGCAATGAACATGAGCCTTTTTTTTTCTTCAAAAACAACTGTGAGAAATAAGCACAGGGACTTGAAGACACAGTTTCATGAGGCATATCAGAGCGGTCAACAAAGGCTTCCCTTGTTGACCACGCCACGTCTAGACTGCCACGCCGTGCCAGATCAATTGATCATTGGCACAGCGTGGCAGCCATTTTTATTTTAATGAAGCAGGGATTATTTAAATCCCCGCTTCTTTGACTATACCGGGTAAACTATTTTACATGGCTCCGTCGACGGAGCCATGTAGTCTAGACGTACCCTAACAGTCTAATGCGTTGCCACTGAAAGTGTGGCCATGACATGAGTGCTAGGAGAGCTCTCCCAACGTCTACACAGCAGTGTTATTTTGGAATAACTGATATTATAACTTAGTCCACATATACACTGCAAGCAATTATTTTGACATAATGTCAAAATAATGTCAAGCTGGAAGAACTCATACTCTGACTCCTGTAACCCTCATTTCACAAGGAGTAAGGGCAGTCAAAGGAAGAGTGCCCTTCCTCAGACTACCTGCTGTGTAGACTGTGCCAAAAGCTGAAATAAGCTATTTTGACCTAAGCTACGCAAGTGACATAGCTACTCCCCTCATAGAGATTGTTTACATAGCATGCTGGGAGCACATCTACACAGCAGGACTAAGCCGAAATAAGCTACACAACTTGATCTATCTCAGCTCCGAGAGCTATAGCCTGGTTCACACTGGCTCTTTGCAGCACTGTAACGTGCTGCGCTGGAGGTGGGGAGTTTCTGCCCCAGGCCTCAGTGAGCACTGTTATAGCCCAGGGGTGGGCAAATTCTGGCCCACGGTCCAGTTCCGGTCCATAGGGTTAGTCCGGGAGGGTCCCCACCTTCGTGACCAATGTGAGCAGTGGGAAGCTTCAGGGACTGGGATGCCGTTTCCTGCCACTCACATTGGTTGTGAACGACGGTTTGTGGCCAATGCGAGTGGCAGGAAATGGCATCCCAGTCCCTGACACTTCCTACTGTTCGCATTGGTCACGAACGGCGATTCGCAGCCAACCAGAGCTGCGATCCTCCACTACCTGCAAAGGTGCTAGTAAACACAGCTGCGGTAGGCCAGGGACTAACCCTGCAGGCTGCCTTTTTTTATTCCCCCCTCCCCCCCCCCCACACACACACACACTTATAGCCAGCAGTTAGAGCACTTCCCTGGAGTATGGGAGAGACAAGTTCAACTCTCTGTTTCAGTTATTTATAAAAATATGGAAAAAGCTCCAGTCCTGAAAAGGTAGCCATCAGGTGGTCAGAGCACTCACCTGGGAGAGGTGGGCTCAGCTGCCTACTCCAAATCAGGCAAATGAGGAATTCACATATGGATGTGTTACATCCGAGCTAACTACTCTAACCGTAAGGCTATTCTATTCTGAGATGGGATTGCCTCTTTTTTTCCTCTCTCCACCCCACCCCCCAAGAAATTCCATCCAAGATCAGAGGAACCTTCACAACAAAGTTTAATCAAATTGGAACCTTCCCCGAAAAAAAATATTCAAAGTGTCATTGTTCAATGAGAAACCATTTTGTCAAAGAATTCCCAACCAGCTCTAGGTTGGGATTCACAAAATATTAGACCAATAAACTGAGTGCCAGTCATCTGAATCAGTTGTTCCTGAGGTGAAATCATGACAGTAGACCAATATATAAACACTGTGCAAACGATCTTCAGCTGGTGTAATTTAATAATTTTCCATTAATATTATCTCCATGTAAAGTTAATTAGCATGACTATTTATATCAGCTGCCCCTAAATATCAGGGGATGTCATAGGTTCTCCATTTACTATCGCATCAAAGCTAAGTTTTTGTGTCAGAACTTTCAAGTGCTAACTCTCCCCCAGACCAGCCACCATCTTCAAGAAACAAAAAACAAAACACTAGCACATATAAAATGTGCCTACATTTGTATAAAAATAAATTATCAGTATGATTACCAATGGTGTTGCTGGCCCACCTATCAGGGTCCATACAGCCCAATGGCTGGAGTCCAAATCTCAGCTCCCCTTACCAGGGTTTCTATGGCCTGGCCACCAGAGCTCCAAATAATAGTCCCCTCTATAGAGGTTAATAAGGCTCAGCAGCCAGAGTCTAGCTGACAGTCCTCTCTGTGGGGTTTAATACAGCTCAGTAGCCTGAGTCCCAATTAACAGTCCCCTCTACGGGGTTAATACGGCTCCGAGGCCTAGTCCTTAACAGCAGCCCCCTGTACTGGGGTAAATGAGGCCTAGTCCACCAGCCCAAGGGAAACTATCTCCACCCAGGAGTGCTGCAGAAGGGTGTTGGGCTCTTCCACTCCTCCGGGTCCCAGCCCAGGACCCTATTGGCCCTAGTGGCTCAGTCCACTGCTTGCTCAGCAGGGAATCCCACCGCAACACGCTGAGCACTCAATTCCCTGCCCTGGGCTACTTCTTACTGCCCCACGCATCTCCCCGTGCCTGTACCTTCAGTCTGCTCCGTTGGCTGTAGCTGTTGCTGCAGTGGTTACTGTGGTGGGTCGGGCTACATCTGCTCCTCTGGCTCTCTCAACAGGTCCTTTCCATTCTGTGGTCCGCCCTGAGTGAGCCGCCTCAGGGTTTTTATACTCAAGCTCACTTGTGAGCATGCCTGGCAAGGCCATGGGGGAGGGGCACTTTCAGCCAGCTGGGCCCAGCCCACAGTCTGGACTACAGTGCGGGGCTGGGATGACCCGTCACACATCTCAATAATCCTTTTCATAAAATGATCACTATCTCTGACCTATCAGTCCACAACCTCAAAGGAAACGTATACAACTCTTTCAAAAGAGGAGGATGGGAACTGAAATCCATTACTCTTCCAAACAGTATAAATCATGGATGCCTCTTGTGGTCCTGGGCCTGTAGAATTGTTACTGGGACACACTACCTTGAATGATCCTTTGTACTAACTACAGGTTGCACCTCCCTGGTCCAGCACTCTTGGGACCTCACCGGTCCTTGATGAGGGATTTTGCCAGACCAGGGAAGGTCATTTCTGGACCTGAGTCACTACCCCCCCTCAGCCTGGTCCGCTGGCCTTCCAGCCAGCTCCCCACTTCCTTCTGGTCCTGCTGCCTTACCGGCCCCACTGGGCAGTCATCACTGCCATGGCTCCAGGACCTACTGTTTAGCTTTGCGTGCTGTGCTAGGGCTCCAGGACCCACTGTGCAGCCGTGCATGCCATGGTGGAGCTCCGGGACCCGCAGTGCAGCTGCATGCCCCACCAGGTAGCCACATGCCAGGTGTCCCAACCCCACTGGGCAGCTCTGCTTCCAGGTGCTGCTGAGTAGCCCCACTATCAGCTCACTGCAGGCAGCCCCTGCAGGGATCCTTTCTGCTGGCCCTCCACCGGGACTCTCTGGACCTGCAACATCCATGCCAACCAATGGATGCTGTCGGACCAGAATCCCAGTTAAGAGAGTTTCAACCTGTACTTACGCTAAACAATCTGTTTCACCTTGCATTTGTTGAGACATGAGGAGTGCCTCTCTCATACCTGAAGAAGAGTTGGTCCAATAAAAGGTATTACCTCACCAACCTTATCTCTAACATTTACTTACAAATTCTTGCCATAATATTTTCTTACATGCACAGTTTAGAAACAATAATAGTTTTGTTATAATGATTTCTAATTAAGTAATCTCCATTAATTCATTTCAGGAATACTATAATGAAATTGTCACTAATATTGTTACAGTACTTCTGATTCACAGCATGTACACTCAGATCTCAAGCCACTGTTATAACTTAGGTTAGAAGATAACTAAGAGCCAATAATAACTTCATTATTCTTAGTACTTCTGTCATTTTAATGCAATGTTAATAGTTTTATTAACATAATTGCAGCTACAACTTACAGGAATATAAAAAGACTACAAGCAAATACACAAAATTCAAGATAAGCCAGTAAACTTATTAAATGATCATGTGCAAAAACAATGCCTTCTTCCTTCCTTTCAAGTATTAGATGGGGGGACAAGGGGTAATAATATTACAGTAGCACCTGAGTAGCTCAGTACTGGACCAGGACCACACTGTGCAAGGTGATATAGAAACACAGAATAAAAATATAGATGATAAGCTTTGGGGAGAAAGAACTTTCTATCAGATACAAGAGCCAAATCTTGATTCCATTGAAATCAATAGGAATTTTGCTGTCAGGACAAGGACTACATTTCCATTTCATTTGTACAGGTACTAACCCAAATCTTTATTGGGATCTTTGGACACTGCTATCATACAAAATAACTTCAAATCCAATGTGGGTGTGGCCTTAAAATGGTTCAAGTGGAAACTGGAAAAGTTATTTGCAAAAACCTGAACTTCATAAACATACAGTGCCAATATCTTCAGTATGTGAATACAGTGCTACAAATATCACTAGGTAAAATTCTGAAGTAATCTTTATTTTAAAATAACAGGATTAGAAAATTTCAGTAAAAGGGTAGAAAGGCAGGCAGATGTGACAGCAGGAATATTTATACTCAGTCTGAATCTGCTTGTCTTATTCACATAGCGGCTCTGAGGTGCTGATTAGCTTCCACTTTGATTCTACAGTAACTACCCTTAGCTGAAAGGTGCTCTCTCTGTGTCACTTCAGTCAGATTTTAAGTAAGAGTACCTTCAGGGCTGATCTATCTTATACCATGGGTCAAATTGAGTATTTGGGAATGCCTAAAGATTAAAGCCATATTTGACTCATCTTCCACTCCATTCCTCCACCAAGCACAGGAAGGGTACATCTACACTACACACATAAGTCAAAATAAGATATGCAATTTGAGCTACGTAAATTGCATATCTTATTTCGATCTAATTTTGAAATAGCTTATTTTGAAATCTGGCACTGTCTACAGAGCACCAAATTTCTAAATAAAGCGCTATTCTGAAACGTCCCTTAATCCTCGTGGAACAAGGGTTACAGGGACACCAGTATGTTTTGAAAAATAATGAGCACATTTAAAGACACAGAATAATTATTTTGGGATACTTCTGGTATCCTCAAATAGCACCGCTGTCTAGACGTAGGTGAATTGAGTATGGGGTCTCTTATGTATGAAAGAGAATGTGTCTGGTTTTTTGTGATAATTATGCTAATGCATTTCTTAAATCGATTGAACTCGTTTTTCCTGTATTAGTTGAATTCATTATATTTCACTAATTAGCCACAAAGTTTAAATAAAAATAATTCTACTATTGCATATCAATTTTCTTTATTTCACAGCAATGCCACATCTCAGATAAGACTGGGTCTCCTTTATTTGTTTTGTAAGCACAGAAGTCAGTTAGCCAGTAATCTTGAATAAAGAAAATTACTGATAAAGATATTAAGAAGCTGAAGTGCATCAATTCTTTTACTAGTGAAGCAAACATAAGTCTGACTGTTTCCACTAGTCACAATGTAAATAGTTCTCTAATTATGTAATCCGATCTCCACTATATACATTGGTGGGTTTTTGCCTGAAGACCCTACTTCACTATGGGGTTAAATGCCATAAATGTCCTCCACTGAGGAGATAGGCAAACAATCTACCTGCTTATATCCATCCCTAGATCCTGGCTACATGTACTCAGACCTAGGCCACAGGGAAGAGCAGGATGATGGCAGAGATTGGGTTTGCTGTATTACAAACCTTTAATGCCCATCAATTAACATTAACTGAACACAGTTTTCTCCAGCATGCACATACAGTTTCTACGAAAATGTATATCCACAAGCTTAGAGAAGTGTCACTAAGGCTATGTCTACATAGCACACTTATTTTAAAATAACTCATGATATTTCAAAATAACAGAGTGAGCGTCTACACAGTAAGCCCGTTATTTCAAAATTATTTTGAAATTATTTCGAAATAATAGGCTTCTTACTCTGACTTCTGTAACCCTCATTTCACAAGGAGTAAGGAAAATTGAAGGAAAAGTGTTCTTCCTTCAACTTTGTGCTGTTTAGACAGCGCCAAAAACCAAGTTAAGGTACTTGGACTTCAGCTACGCAATTAATGTAGCTGACTTTGCGTATCTTAACTCGACTTTAGCCCATATTGTAGATGTACCTTCAGGGTCCTTGGATAGTCCCAGTACCTCGTTGTGATTAAATCCAGCCCATCTCAACAGTCTCTAGAAGTTAGAGCCCTGAATGTCCCTGAAGGCTGGGAACTGGAAATGGGAGCCGGAATAGGAGATTAGGCTATTGGCCTTGACAATATGAAAATACAAGCTCTTGGATTCTATAATGAGGTGCATTATAAGAAAGAAACTTTTTCAGCAATATTGTCCAAGATATATTTCATGTTGGCAACCGTCAATTCAAAATGAAAAAGTTATAAGATAAAACCCGTATAATTAATTAATGCTTATAATAAAAATTTCACAGCATGCTCTACTGGGAATATTATTAAAAGGCATCATTGTGAAAGCTTGAGGTTTTTAAGTTTTATTAATATTAAAGTAGAGAAGCCAGAAGAAAAATTATGAAAGCAGTACCCTGTACAAAATTTCAAAAAAGAGCCAATATGTTAAAAGCTAACATTCAGCTGCTTCATTTAAAACATACACAAAAATTCAAGCTAGACCCCTGTAGTAAATGGTGAGAATTTTATAAAAAATATCCCCTTGAATGTACACAAAAGAAAATAACTCTTACTTTAACTGCATTTTTTAAATTAATCTTAACTAAGGAGTGATAAAGCTCTTTAGTAGTATACCATATACAGTCTGATTCATAAATCTTACTCACAGGAGCAGTCCCATAAAAATAGGAGTTACAAGTTTATAGTTCTTTTAATCACTCCAGAATCCTAATCATGTTATTCTTTCAATTTCCTCACATTTGTTTACATTTTTCTGGTATAAAATATGTACAAAGTAACTTTGGTTAAAAAAACATATCCTAGATTCCCCTTTGCACACTTTTTTCTAATGGTCAGTTTGCATTTAAATAATTTCCTTCTTCAGGTTAGCTAAAAAGCAGAGTATTGGTTTTGTGAGAACCTTAAGATTCAAGGTCTGCAACACCTATAGTGCCAGCTGCTGACATGGCTGTTAACATTCAGTTTACACAGTTATACATGGGATGGGGCCCAGCTTTTTTAGTTACTGTTTTATTGTACAACATATTCTTGGTTTCAACATTGCTGGCCACTACCACCAAAAATAATTCAACAGTTCTTGTTCCAGTAGCACAGCTGTATTTTTATTTGTAAAAGAGCACTGTGAAGGAACGTGGGCCTTTTAAATCTTGTGCTGTTCTTTTTTACTAATTCTTTGAGATTTTTAAATTTGTTGTCATTAATTTGTTTTCTACATTCAAACTGCTTTGTTTTCATTGTAGGGTTGCTCATGAGTCCTGAGTTATCAGCATTTTTTTTGTAAGAAGAAAAGGAATTTTGAAATGTTTGAAGTAAGTGCAGAAAGACTTCTAGAAGAGAAAGGGAAAAGTCAGTCATATTTTGGGCCTTACAATCTTCATTGAAACATGGTGCTTTAAATTAGACATGTTTGCTACTGTTTGGTTTATCTTCAAAATGAGGCATCCTTCTCTGCCATTTTTTACTGACTGAGAATTGCAGTAATTTACATGACTAACACTCAGCGCCCGGCCTCCACCCCCCCGGCTCCCAACACCCCCAGCCCCCGACCCCAGCCTCCATGCTTACTCGGTTCCCCAAGGCTGCCGGCACAAAATGGCTGCAGGCCAAAAGACCTAGGGAAGCAATGCTTTCCCCTGGGTATTAGTGCTCAACTGCTCCCCTGTTCTTATCCCTGCACTAACTCTTAAGGTGTGTCTAGACTACAGGGTTTTGTCGACAAAATTGGAGTTTTGTCGACAAAACTAAACCTGCGTCTACACTACCGCTGAGTTCTGTCGACATAACGTCGACAGAACTCAGCAGTTTTGTCGACACTGGTAAACCTCATTTTACAAGGAATAACGCCTTTTGTCAACAGAGTTCTGTCGACAGAAGGCGTTATTGAATCTAAACTGTCCTTTGCGTCTACACTGCCATGTCGACAAAGCAGTTTGCTTTGTCGACAGAACTGAATGTAGTCTAGATGCTCTTTGTCAACAGAAGCTTTGTCGACAGTATCTGTCGACAAAACTTCTGTCTACAAAAGCCTGTAGTCTAGACGTACCCTTAAAGGAGACATGCTGTTTTCATGCTGTTTTATTTTAATTTTTTTTTCGGCTTACTTGGAGTCCTTTTTTTTCCCATCAACTACTTTGGTCTCCCCCCCCCTCCTTTTTTTCCCTTCAACAGAATTTTTTCCCATTTTTGGGGGGGGGTCGGTATTTTTGTTTCAACCATCTGGCAACTCTACTTTCAGAACATCCTGAAGGTGGTGAGAGGGGGCCTTTTTTTCTCTCAGAGTGGGCTAGTGTGAAGTTTACACATTGACTCTATTAGCTACAGCATACCAGATGATTGTAGCTGGTGTGGCAGAACCACAGCAATATGGTCTTGGACTTAGAAGAGAGGTGTTGAGCGGGGAAATCTTTTCCCAAAGTTGTGAGGCAATCTAAATAAATTTGTGGCTGCAGAAAAACTAAATATATGCTGTGCATTTTTCACTGATAAGCTAAGTTTTACTGCTGATGCATAGCTCTTATAATTGCCTACTACACACAAGTACAGCTCCAGGGTCATGGCATCTTTGTAATTTAATATCTGCTGGCCCTTTAAAAAAATATATTTATAGTAAGTCTCTCTCTGAAAACAAAGGAAAAAAAGAGAGAGAATGCCAGAAATACTTCAAAACATAGGGCCCTGGAACGTCTAAAATGATTTACCTTTAATCTTGGATTTACTAGACTGTATTCTAATTTAAAGCCAAAGGTCTGGTCTTATAACCCATTCTCCCCCTTTCTAGGACCATAAAAGGTACCGAAAACTAGCTTAAAACAGCCAGAAAGGGATAAGGCCAAACTACAATGCATTCTGGCAATCCTGACTCAGCTGGTTAAATGGTCCCTTAGGGGGGCATTTCTGCTTGTTTAACACAGGTATCCAGAGACTCTGTAAATCACACCAACTGCATGTCTGTGCTCACAGCTTGATGAAAAAAATATCCAAATCTTTGTGATCCCTTGCGTACAGAATGGAGGCAAGCCTTCTCATCTCCACAGGTGGCAGTAGATCCTGTCAGTTGGTGTCAAGGAGGGATACGAGGACAAAAAAGTGGATGGTATGGAGCACAGCCATGTACAAGTGTTCACAGAATACTAGATGGCATCCATCTGTTACACTGTTTGGAGTTACAGAGTTTAGAAAGAAATCACTTGAAACACAGAGAGCTTGAAGCAGTTATAAGCTTCCATTTATTCCATAACAAGAATTAACTAGAACCTGCCCAAACTGGCTGTGCTGAACCCTAATGACCTAACAAAAACAAGATCTATATCTACAACAAAACAATAGACAACCTGAATAGGATGCTGTTGTATAACTGGTAGCAGGGCTTGTGAGGCAGGGGAGCAAGGATGAGCTCTAGAGGACCAGAGGTGAGGGGAACAGCCTTCTGCAGGACCTGCTTGAGAAAAAGCATGGGGCAAGGCTGTCCTCACCTCCTGGAGCACACAAAAGGAAATGTGCAGGGCACTGAAGTCAATGCACTTGCCAGCCACCATGGTGTATGGCTATAGTCTAGGAGGTCTCCAATTTTGGTACACCAGTCAGGACCAGCTTCCCCTAAAAAAAAAAAAATCTATAGTGTGCACAAACCTGAGACACTCTATTATGCAGGCTACCACAAATCAGCTGAATCAACCCAGAGAATGTCAAATCAAATTAACTCTTCCTGTGTTTCTTTTAGCCTGACAGGTGTGAGTAATCTTCAAAAACAGATTCAGTTTTGAGTGCAAGACATGGATTTACCACTAGTTTTCAGTAGTTTTGCAAGATATCAATATTCCATCAATTTTCTCATTAATGGGTGTTATCGATCCAAGAAATCTGCTGAAGATATATATTCAAAATGCACCTATCACTGTAACCTCTAACCCAGGGGTCAGCAACCTTTCGGAAGTCATATGCCAAGATTTAACTTATTCCTTTCTATTTACAATCTGTGTGCCACTGGTACTTTTTTAAAGTCAACAACAGTTCTACTTACATTTTAGCAGCTTCATTAATCTCTCTTGGTAGCCTCAAGTGTACACCGCATCCTCTTCACTCCCCTCCTGCCCTCACATCCCTGTGCATGCACCGGTAAGGCAGCAGTGCTGGGATTCGCAGCTCCCCAGGAGAAGTGCTGGGGCGACAAGGCTTGGGGGGGGTGGGGAGACAGCTGAGCCTGGCTGGACATAGCTTTGGCCCAACCCAACCCCCCAGAGGCCGGAGGAGAGGGCTGTGCCTGCCTGTGCATGGCTTCCGGAGCAGGAGGCAGGCACATGCCACTCAAAATCATCTTGTGTGCCACTTATAGCTTATGTGCCAGACATTGCCGACCCCTGCTCTAAGCATTGTTTTTAATTATCTATATTTATTAGACCCTTAAATAAATGCAACAGGGTATATTTTACTATATAAATTTGCAAGAAATTTCAATTTTTCCCCTTCAAGCTTTTAATATTTGTTGTAGTTTTATCCAAAGTCTGTGAAATTTCTAAGCCTTTTCTTTTTGTTTTCTATTCTACTTGGCAAAACTTTTCAGTTGTAATGCCAGACATAAGGTGGCCATTCACAAATATTTATTAGCATATTAAAATAATTCTTCTTTGCTGCTGCTTGAACATACATTTCCCAGCATCAATTTTTAAGGAAAAAAGTAATTCATGGTTTGATTATACATTTTGAATCTCTAATCATTTATTAAATAATATAAATATCCACCACATCCAAACGGTATTGAAAAAGATAGCTAATTGGAATATCACTGCGAGTGCCTCCACTAGCAGCTGATAATATATCATTTTAGAGCTAAAGATAAAAAGCTGTAAAATGCATTCCAGTTTGTAACTAAAACTACCTATGTTTTCTTTGCCATCAGATCTGAGAAAGATCATCAATATTTTAATAAGTAAAAACTGAGTTACGGTTGAGGCTTGAAAAGTCAAAATGTGGTAGTTTCATGTAAAAGGGATGCATTAGGGAAGTGGAAAAATCTTTTCTATGAATTATCAAAACTAACCCTGACCTTTCCTATACTAATATAAATCCACACACATTAAGGATCAGACTGATCAAAATATAGCTATCGTCATAGTGGAAACTATTAATTTCCTTAATCAACTGCACCTGGCTCAGTGTCAATTAGATCACTGGATTCATGCAAGAAGGCATATATGTGGGACTAATCACATGTAGGAGTTGAAAGCAAGAGTTATGTTTTCACCTCTGAGTTGTGCACTTTTAGATTTTAAATGCCTGTCTTTCAGGACAATAGATGTGGTGAACTAAAAAGGTGACAGTAGCTACCCTGATCAACATTCATTGTAAAAAGTTCATGGGCTTGGGTTTCTGTTTTGTTTTGAATAGAAAAGCCAAGAGATTCAGAAAACTTTACCAGAATGATACTGTGGCAAAGGCCCCACTTTTCTTGGCCAGTAGCCTTCCCCTCTTGGCCAGGGATTGGGGTTGAAGCTGGTTTCTGAAATAGGGAGCCCCGCCATGCCTTCTGGGAAAAGGGTTGCCAGATGGCTGAAACAAAAATATCGAACACCCCCCCCCACTCTCTCCTCCCCCTCCAAAAAAAACAACACCGGGAAAAAATTATGTTGAAGGGGGGAAAAAAGGGAGCAGGGGAGACCAAAGTTGTTGAGGGGGAAGGGGGGGGGGGGAAGGACTCCAAGGACTTAAGCCAAAAAAAAAAGTAAAATAAAACAGCATTAAAACAGCATGTCCCCTTTAAAAGTGAGTGCAGGGATAGGAACAGGGGAGCCATTGAGCACTAAGACCCAGGGAAAAGCATTGCTTCCCCTAGGTCTTTTGGCCTGCAGCCATTTTGTGCTGGCAGCCTTGGGGAATCCTGTAAGCATGGGGGCTGAGGTCGAGGGGCTGGAGGTGTTGGGGCTTGGGAGAGGGTGGGAGCAGAGGCTATGTCTAGACCGGCATGATTTTCCGCAAATGCTTTTAACGGAAAAGTTTTCCGTTAAAAGCATTTGCGGAAAAGAGCGTCTAAATTGGCATGGATGCTTTTGTACAAAAGCACTTTTGCGCAAAAGCATCAGTGGCCAATCCAGACGCACTTTTGCGCAAAACAAATCTGAGCTGTTTACACTGGCCCTTTTGCGCAAAAGCTTTTGCGTGAAAGGACTTTTGCCTGAACGAGAGCAGCATAGTATTTCCACAAGAAGCACTGATTTCTTATATGAGATTGTCAGTGTTCTTGCGGAAATTCAAGCAGCCAGTGTAGACAGCTGGCAAGTTTTTCCGCAAAAGTAGGTGCTTTTGTGGAAAAACTTGCCAGTCTAGACACAGCCAGGCTGTGTCTAGACTGGTCAGTTTTTCCAGAAAATCAGCCGCTTTTCCAGAAAAACTAGCCAGCTGTCTACACTGGCCACTTGAATTTCCACAAAAGCACTGACTTCCTACTGTAAGAAATCAGTGCTTCTTGCAGAAATACTATGCTGCTCCCGTTCGGGCAAAAGTCCCTTTTGCGCAAAACTTTTGCACAAAAGGGCCAGTGTAGGCAGCTGAGATTTGTTTTCCACAAAAAAGCCTCAATCGCAAAAATGGCGATCGGGGCTTTTTTGCGGAAAAGCGCGTCTAGATTGGCACGGACGCTTTTCTGCAAAAAGTGCCTTTGTGGAAAAGCATCCATGCCAATCTAGATGCTCTTTTCCACAAATGCTTTTAACAGAAAACCTTTCCGTTAAAAGCATTTGCGGAAAACCATGCCAGTCTAGGCGTAGCCCCAGAGTATTTGTAGGGTTGCCAGGTACCCAGCTTTTTTGCATCCTGGCTGGGGAAAAATTCAGAGAATACCAGCCATCTCAGGTGTCTGGTATTCCCTGAATTTTTTTTTTTAACCAGATAGGAGCCAAAAATACTGGACTATCCTGGTGAATACCGGACACCTGGCAACCCTATAACTGCTTCCCCTACTGTGTCTAGCTCTAATAGACTTGGTACTTCCTAGGTCTGTAACTCCTGCTCTCTCCCCCAGGCTCTAACAAAAGAAGCTTTTAAAGGCCTCCAGCAGGCCAGAAGTGAAGTCAGCTGGCCCCAATCTGCGTAGGCCAGCTCCCTCCTGCAGCCCTCCACTTCTAATTAGCAGCCCTCCACTTCTAATTTTCTCATCCCAGGAGGCATACCTGGGTGGTTGACAAATACCTTTGATGTCGACACCTGCGCGTCCAGACTATCGCGCTGAGCCGACAAACAGCTGATCAGCTGTTTGTCGGCTCAGCATGGCAGCCATGTAAATTTAAATGAAGCGGTGATTATTTAAATCGCTGCTTCATTTTACTATGTCTGGTAGCCTAATCTACATGCCTCTGGCGACAGAGGCATGTAGTCTAGACGTACCCTTACTCTCATTTAAAGTCAAAGAGAAAACTTTCATCAAATTCAGTCAGTGCAGGAGCATGTCCAAAGGATTCAATAGGAAATGCAGACAACAGAACTTCAGAAAATTTGGCCTAAGTATTGTCACATGTGGTGCTTTAAGAACTGTGGTCATTGTGTCTAATCAATGCCCTCCTAGGGTTTGGAAAATTCTAGAATGGAGAGTTCAAGACGTTGCAGCTAGAATTAAGAGGTAACAAGTTATAGCAGGATTTTAACATGGAGACTAACTCTTAAGTGGGTTGGTTACATCTCATAAATAGGGAGCCACTGGCTGTACTAACTTTATTTTGTCTAGGGAAGAATGTCATTGTTATCCCATTAGTTGTAGTTAATTTGAAGTGGCACAATGGCTTATTTGGATCTGGGAACAAAACAAGTTGTTGTTCTAGATATTGCCAGGACAATCACTAGAGCACTCTTCAAACTGTGTATAAAATAGTTGAGAGCTGTTTCTAACTTGGCTGTGGCTCTCATTAATTTAGGGATTTTACAATCTAACTGGGAGCAGTTTAATATTCAGATTCTTGGCTCCTTAATAAGCAGGTTAAGAGCACAATTGACTGTAACAGCTCTGAAGGAGGCTCTCTGAGTGTTATATAAAGAAGTAGTTAGGGGCTCTTAAAAACTATGATTTATATGATATTTACTGGAATATCCATGTGATTAGAGAGCTATTTAGCAATAACACAATAGCTTGTAGCTGTTTGGAAGGAGCTATTACAGTTTATGGTGTAAGGCAAATGAACTGTTTAACCTCTCAGAATAGTCTGCAATTTAGCTTATTCTCACTAAGTTAAATGGACATAGGAATTTAGAGATAAGAGTTGCAAATGGTCTGTTTGGTCAAATAGTTCATTCCTTTGACAGTGCAGCAGATTTCACTACAAATATTATTGAATAGTTTGCCTAATTGTGGTGTGATTAATGAAGCAATGAGGCTTATATCATCACCTTCCCTTTGGAGACAACTGTGCAGGCTAACAATCCTTTATGTTAGCAAACTTTTCCTAGGGTCTAATCTAAAAGTTCCATAGTTAATGTCATGCAGTTAGCATGTCATTTACCCCTCTCTTCTGAATAAAAATATAACATAAGGTGATTTCTTGTACATTTTTCAGCTGAGTATCATCAGTAATGAAGCATGAGTGGTTGCTGCGAGAAAACTGATGCTCAAGCAGTAAGAAAAATTCACTTTTGGAAAACTTGTCCATTGAGTTCTAACCAATTCCTACATTAGTTGCTGAGTACTTTTGTCAGACACAGGATCTGTAAAGAAATTCTACAGGAAGAATGGTCTTTAACACTCAAGTAAACTCTCTGGTGAAGAAAGTTAGAACTCTTTTTGCAAAAATAAATAATAGAGGCAGTCATTCCTGGGAAAGCTGAAATGATAGTGCCATGAGAGTCTAACCAAGCAAACTGTGAGATGTGACTAGAGGGTTCCCTCTTAGGCAGTCATTTGAGTGGAAAGAATATCAATCATCTGGAATAACTATTACCCTCGGCAATGCTGTATTGTTGTATTTTTCCTAGCATAATAGAGAAGATGGGTGTGGTAAAATCTTGAATTGGATCAGATTCTGCTAGCAAGTGAGAAAAGCTTTTGAGCTACACACGGCTCTTCCTCAGGTCAGAGGCCATAGAAGTCACTTTGCATCCTTTTTCTGTCATGTTGTGGGTATACTCTTCAGATGTTAAAATTCAATATCTTTCATTGTTATATAAATTAGAGAAACAAGGTAGGTATTTTTTTTATTTTTTATTTATTTATTTTTTTACTGGAGTAACTTTTTTCTGTGAGAGAGGCAAGCTTTCCAGCCATACACAAGTCTTTGTCAGGTCTGGCTCAGTTCCCATAGTGGCTATCTGTATCCAGTTGTGTTTCCCCAGCAATCAGTAGCCAATTTCCTTCCCATTGATTTAATAAGAGCAGATTTAGCCCCTGCATTTAGTGGAGGAGCTGGGTCAGAATGCTGATGTTGCTATGATCTAAATACTTGCTATTGTCATGCCAGAGATAAGTGCTTCTCAGTGGTGGAAGTAGCTTTTATAGCACTGTGGTAACCTCTGAGAGATTGCTACTATATAAATATAATTACTGGTAACAAGTGAAAAAGAAAATTGAAGGGGAAATTTTTAAAATATTTCTTATGCTAAGTCCTGCCATGCAAACCCGTAACTAAAGCTGAACTTCTTTCAGCATCTCTCTTTCTAAACTGCAAGTAATACATGAGGACCAACTCTATATTCTGGAATAACCAAGTGGGCACCTGTCATCTAAAGGATACTTTGGATGGAAAAGTGCTAGAATATTTGGGCTATTCTGAGCTGGATTCCCTGGCCTGCCAAAATCCCTTCCTACTGTATAGCAGTCCACAGTGGACCTGAAATCAGACAACTGCCCTGAAGAATTTCCTCTACCTGTAAGAGGAATCTGCTGGCAGATAAGACTCCACTACTTCTCAAGCTGGAAGCCCTCCTCCCCCAGAAGGAGATAGTTCTACTATGACCAATTCCTCACTGGCACAAGATACCTGAGACTGATTACATCAATAGTATTATGTTTCAACTGCCCCCTTACAGCTGAAACTTGCACTGTGATCAGTCAGCTGAGAATAAGCCATGACTAAGTCCCCCACTCCACTGCACCCAGTTAAAGCTCACATGCAATGGACAATCAAGTTCTCTGTTTGAAGTAGACTTATGTTTTCATAATGAATATTGTCAAAATCAATATACTAGTGTTTGGTTTATTTTCTTTTATTACAAATAGCAATGTACTAAATTTGCTGCTAAATTATATTACATTAGCCCAGGAGTTCTCAAACTTTGTGATACCATGACCCCTCTTTAAGTTGCTCGTGACCCTCCTCTAAGTAGCTCGCGACCCCCCTGGGGGTCTGGACCCACAGTTTGAGAAACACGGCATTAACCATTAAATGGGTCAGATAGTCATGTGGCTTTCCTCTCACCTCAGTGTTTGTAAGTTGCAATTTTGTGACGTGTTACAGATAAACAGATTGGTGTGATGATAAACTGATGGGAGATAAAAATGAGGCAAGGAGTGATTTTTGTAAGCAAAGCATTTCTGGATTCAAAGTTCCCAAACAGCATGAAGCGGGAGAGGAGAGGAGTATTTGATAAATCAAAAACTATTGCTTGATCGGTAACTGGCCTCCAAAGCATAGTAAAATAAGTCAATAAGCTGCTGGAATGGTAGAATTAACCTCTTAGTCCATGAAAGGTACTTTCTCCTGTAGATTTGTGAACATCGCCTGTATGGGCAATTTTTCTTAAATCTTATCATATTGATCTGTGATATACTTTGCAGAGGTCAATACATACCTAGTCTTGCTGCCTGCAGCACATGGGGAAGTAAAACGAAAATGGGCCTGGGACTTAATGACATGTAACAATCTGAATTAATAATGTATATAATATGGTCAATCCCCAATACCCAAAAGACCATCAGTCCAACTATAATGTTTGAGATAAATCTAAAACACATATAGATGGTTATCACTTGAGTCCTAATGCACTTGCCAAGCACATAAATATTTAAACATCTAAAAATACAATATCAGCAGAAAATTAGGCAGATTTATAGTTCGGAAGATTTCTTTGGTTAGCCTGGGAAAATGAGACTTCAGTACAGTGGGTAATATTTTTGCTTGATTCTATAAGATTGAAGATGTTTAGCTTGCTGCCTATAACCAGAGCACATTTGCTGTAGCCAACTTGAATAGTATTGTTATAGTGTAATATCATCTATGATCTACCCACTGAAATGTGGCACTAGTATATGAAGAACTTCCCTGAGTACTTAACAGAAGTGTATTTGAGTACAAAGAATAGATGAGGAGTTTAATCATGCAAGAACTACCAAGGGGAATGTTTTATTAGCAAATGTTGCCATCTAAAGAATCAAGATTTTTTTCCTTGAAGGATAAGGAAACATATGTGTGTTCCCAAACATAACACAAACATTCAGCTTGAATTTTTGTATCTTTATTTGTTGGAGAAAAGAGTAGCTTGCATGAATGTAATGCTAGTGAGTGGTTCTGGATTAATATGCCTGGGAAGTGAATTATTCTGCCATCCTTAGAATAGATACAAAATGAGCAGTACTGGAGAAAGTTTGCCTGCACTGACCATCAAGTGTTCCCTTTGCTTATTTTGGAAAGATCACCTCTAGTGCTTAAAGCGTGTTTCAAATTCCAAGTACATTCAAACTTTGGCCTCTCCACTGAGACTTCCAATAGTGATGCTGGTTTCTTGTAGTATAATACTATTGACCGTTTTGAAATGGTGTTCAGCACCAGTGTTGTATAAAACAAACCAATTTCCACCCCAAGTTGTTTAATGACTTATCCACAGTACATCCCAGAAAGTTAATACAAATTAACAAAATGTGAAGCTCATTGGATTGATAGGAGATATATCAGTGGAGCAGAAACTGATGAAAGGGAAAACATTGCTCTCTCTACATCATTCATATATCTCAGAGGGATGTGCAGTTTATTGCAATATGTAGGCAGGATAGCAGGTATCTATCAAGAATATTTTTGTGTTTTGAGCTATATCCCCAAAACATAAGTGTTTGATGGAAAAGAAATATGATTTATTATGCCATAAAGTATGTGATGTTTCTATTCTTTTGGTTTCCTGCTGTACTAAATACAGCTAATAAATAATATCCTTTCTGACTACTGATTGGACTTCATGCATCAGGGACAGAAAAAAAAAGAACACTGAGCAAGAACAAACAATTCTAGATATACCCACACACTTCCTTCACTAGTAGCTCTCTCTGATCAATTCTTGGAAAGTTTAACAGATGAGTTTTTTCTCATGAGCTCAATAAAAAAATCAGTTAAACACTTCAGCAATGGCAAACTAATATGCCCAGTTTTTTCCCCAGGGTGCTCTGAAAAGAATCAGTAGAAAGAAATCACACAGCAAATGTTATTTAGCAGCAGCTTGGACACCATGGCTTCAAGCAACTCACTAAGCCCCTTATAATTTCTCAACAATCATTACTATGTGTGTTTATCTAAATGACATCTGTGAAACTGTGCAGAGATAAAAAGCTATCCAAATGACTGTAAAAAACACTCTTGTTTGCAGTGCTGCATGTTTTGTCACTTTTCTTTCTTCAGAAAGAAAGTCGTCCTTTACAAAATATTCCCAAAATACTAGGCTAGACCCCCCAGGAGATATAAATTACCATCAGTTTCATTGACTTTTATAGGACTAAGTGTAATTATATCAGTAGAGGACATGACCCATATCCCCTTTTAGGAGTACTAATTAAGAATCGATCTATTGGCATATCCTTTGTAAACCCCAGTTTTCATGAGGATACCAAACTCCCTTGTTTTTCAAGTAGTGTGGTCAGTGGAAATTGAACTGAAATTGGTGCTGCTCAGTATTGGCTGCTGTCTTTAGGGCCAGATACTGCAAGATGCTGTAGTGCCACCTTTGAAACTATTCAATGTCAGCATAAGATACCCATAAAATTTGAAGTTTGGTTATCTATTTTAGAATTTCTCCGACTCCAAGAGCCAAGTTGCACAGGAGTTTAACTATAAAGTTTAATGGTTCTATCCATTATCCTCCTTTTCCTTCCTGCCCGTCATCATGTTCACCTTTTCCTACTTCTGGCTGTTTCCCTTTTTTTCCAGTCTCCCAATTTAAATTCTTCTATTTTTCATTAGTCACCGATTCCTTGCATCTCCTGAGCTCCCACTCCTTCCTCCCAACTATGGAGTGCCATCACAAGAGGGAACTCATTGAAATGTTTTATCACTTGTATCTTGCGAGGCCTTTCTTCTTTCCCAAGACAAGACAGTACCCCTAGCAGGTCTCTGCTTCTTCCACAGTTGATAATGTGGGATCAGCGTTTCCTTTAAAGAAGCGCTGGAGAGGGCACTGATTGTCTTGCCAAATGAGTATATCCATTGAACATGATTTTGTGACAACTTTATAGCAGATACCTTGCCCTTTTATATAGACTTTTATAATAATCTATATTCAGACATTTAATAAGCCCAGTTTATATTTAAACTTGTTCATAAGAAAAATGGAGACAGAAGCTCAGCAGCAGAGTGGGGGCTATCCTGTTTATTGTGTCGAGTGTAACATGTATGATTACCTGCCCTGTGGCTGGGTGGCGTATGTGTGCACCTGTTGCAAGGAGCTCCTGACCCTCAGAGACCGAGTTCGGGTTTTGGAGGCCAGGGTGGCTGAACTGGAGGAGCTAAGGGAGGTAGAGAGATATGTTGATGAGACTTTTTGGGACACTGTAGTACTGTTCCACCTCCAGTCTGAGCACCCCAGTGCTCTTAAAGAGGATGAAAGTCTCAAGGGAACAGAGCATTAAATGGGAACAGAGGGAAACCATCCCGTAGTTGGGACCCTCCTTCCAGAGGATATTGTGGTAGCCTCTCGCACTGAGGATGCCTCTGAGGGATAGGGAACGCCAGTTGTTAGGAAGAGGCAGGTGTTAGTAGTGGATTATTCGATTGTTAGAAACATAGATAGCTGGGTTTGTGATGACTGGGAGAACCATATGGTCACTTGCATGCGTGGTGCAAAGGTTGCAGATCTCTTGAGGCATCTAGATAGACTTATGTGTAGTGCTGGGGAGGAGCCGGTGGTCGTTGTACATGTAGGTACCAATGACGTAGGGAAGGTAGGAGAGATGTCCTGGAGGCCAAATTTAGGTTGCTAGAAAAGAGACTGAAATCCAGGACCTCTATGGTGGCATTCTTGGAAATACTTCCAGTTCCACACGCAGGGCCAGGTAGGCAGGCAGAGCTTCAGAGTCTCAATGCGTGGATGAGACGATGGTGTAGGGAAGAGGGGTCTGGATTTATTAGGAACTGGGGACACTTCTGGGAGAGGGAGAGCCTATACAGGAAGGATGGGCTCCACCTAAACCAGGGTGGCACCAGACTGCTGGCACTAAACTTCAAAAAGGCCGTAGAGCAGTTTTTAAACTAAGAGATGGGGGAAAGCCAATTGGTGCGGAGATGCACGTAAATCGGATGGAGACTTCTCTTAGAGGAGAATCCATTGATAAAGATTCTCTAAGCTGTAGTCAGAAAGAGAGGAGGGGAGAGGACAGGAGGGGAGAGGACAAACCATGGGCCAGAGCAGACAAACAACCGCATATAAAGGAATCCAATGCATCAGGGAAGGGAAGACAAATAAGCAATGGCAAATTTTTAAAGTGCTTCTACACAAATGCTAGGAGTCTGACTAATAAGATGGGTGAACCAGAGTACCTCGTATTAAAGGAGGACATTGACATAATAGGCATCACTGAAACCTGGTGGAATGAGGAAAATCTGTGGGACATAATCATACCGGGATATAAAATATATCGAAAGGATAGAGCAGACCGGGTGAGTGGCGGAGTGGCACTGTATATGAAAGATAATGTAGAATTAAATGAAATAAAAATATTAAATGAATCAATATGTTCAATAGAATCTCAATTAGTAATTCCATGCTCCAATAACAAGAAATTAGCAGTAGGGATATATTACCGACCACCTGACCAGGACAGCGATACTGACATTGAAATGCTGAGGGAGATTAGAGAGGCTACCAAAATAAAGAACTCTATAATAATGGGGGATTTTAATTATCCCTATATTGACCAGATACATGTCACCTCCGGAAGAGAAGCAGAGATAAAATTTCTCAATGGCTTAAATAACTGCTTCTTGGAGCAGCTGGTACAGGAACCCACAAGGGGAGAGGCAATTCTTGATTTAGTCCTGAGTGGAGAGCAGGATCAGGTCCAGGAGATAACCGTTATAGGACCGCTTGGGAATAGTGACCATAATATAATATTTAACATTCCTATGGTGGGAAGAACACCTCAGCAGTCCAGCACTCTGACATTTAATTTCAAAAGGGGAATTACACAAAAATGAGGAGGTTAGTTAAACAGAAATTAAAAGGCACAGTGACTAGAGCCAAATCCCTGCAAGCTGCATGGAAACTTTTAAAGACACTATAATAGAGGCCCAACTTAAATGTACTGTATACCCCAAATTAAAAAACATAGCAAGAGACCTAAAAAAGAGTCACCGTGGCTTAACAACCATGTAAAAGAAGCAGTGAGGGACAAAAAGGCATCTTTTAAGAAGTGGAAGTCCAATCCTACTGAGATAAATAGAAAGGAACATAAACACTGTCAAATCAAGTGTAAAAATCTAATAAGAAAAACAAAAAAAGATTTTGAGGAACAGCTAGCCAAAAACTCAAAAAGAAATAACAAAATGTTTTTTAAGTACATTAGAAGCAGGAAGCCTGCTAAAAAACCTGGGGGCCCCTAGATGATTGAGATATAAAAGGAGCAATCAAGGATGATAAAGCCATTGCGGAGAAATTAAATGATTTCTTTGCTTCAGTCTTCATGGCTGAGGACGTTAGGAAGATTCTCAAATCTGCACCGTCCTTTGTGGGTGATGAATCTGAGGAACTGTCCCAGATTGAAGTGTCATTAGAGGAGGTTTTGGAACAAATAGAAAAACTTAATGTTAACAAATCTCTGGGACCAGATGACACCATCCAAGAACAGAAAGATAAAAATAAATTCAAAGAGCCCTCTCTCTTAAATGAAGAATAACTTTCAAGCATAATTCCTCAAAGGTTTCAATTGGGGAAAAATAATAAAAGAATTGTTGTAAGAAAATAATATTGCTCTGATGATCTACCAAATGCAGTCTGTTTCTAAACTGAGGGTATGTCTACACTACCCCGCTAGTTCGAACTAGCGGGGTAATGTAGGCATACCGCAATTGCAAATGAAGCCCGGGATTTGAATTTCCCGGGCTTCATTTGCATAAGCGGGGCGCCGCCATTTTTAAATCCCCGCTCGTTCGAACCCCGTGGAATGAGGAGTAACGGTAGTTCGAACTAGGGGGGATTTAAATATGGCAGCACCCCGCTTATGCAAATGAAGCCCGGGAAATTCAAATCCCGGGCTTCATTTGCAATTGCGGTATGCCTACATTACCCCGCTAGTTCGAACTAGCGGGGTAGTGTAGACATACCCTGAGAGAAGGTGCTAACTCCTCCGTGCTCCCACTATTTCTGTAATGGTGATATCAACTGCAGGGCTCTTGCAAGATGTAAGGAGCAGGATATAAAAGCCCTTAAGTAAAATGTACAACAACAATGCCTTAGAAGAGTAAGTTGTAAGAAAATTGAGTTAAGATAATACAAACAGTAAAGTAATAAGATTAATTATGTTGCTCAAAACAAATATATAAACTAATACTTCATTCTCAATCTCCTGGGACCCCTGCTGAAAATCTTCTAAGCACTCTACTAAATTCACTTTTCCGCACAAATCCTTGCCAGTAAGGCGAGATTGGCAATGAAAAAAGAAACGGTAAAATTAAGTTTTACAAACCAAGTTAGTAACCGAGTGAATCTAGGAGCAACGGAGAATCAGGTCCCAAAGAGCTAATTGTTCAACGATTGTTAATTCTGTAGCTGGTATCTGGATACTGGAAACGTCTAAATAGAAAAGCAAAACATGTCAAAACATGCCCCCAAAAATTCTCCTTTGTAAGCATTAAATTAAAATTATTTGAAAAGCAGAAATAGTACCCGATCATGGAACAAACATTCCAGGGATTGTTTTTATTTTTTTTTGAATCCCCATTGAAAGATACAGCACCTTATTAATTAGAGATGATACTTTACACCCTTCTACTCAGGCTATGTCTACACTGCAGCCTTTTGCCTGCAGAGAGTATGCTAATGAAGCGCTCATTAACATTTGTCATGCTGTCATTTGCATATTCTCTGCTGATGCTTTTTGCACAAGAGGTTTTTTGCGCAAAAAGTAGCAGTGAGACAGGTCCATTTTGCACAGAACCCCCCTTTTGCACAAGATCCTTATGCCTTAAAAAAGGAGGTATAAAGATCTTGCGCAAAAGGTTTTTTTTGCACAAAATGGACCAATCTGCACTGCTTGTTTTTGCGCAAAAACCATCAGCAGAGACGATGCAAATGACAGCACAAGAAAGGCTAATGAGCACTTCATTAGCATATTCTGCCAGCAAAAGCCTGCAGCGTAGACATACCTCAGTGTGCAGAACTGTAATACAGTCTCCATATTGCCAAACACCTACATAAATTCAGCATCTCACTAATAAAGAGCAAAAGCATCCCTGGTGCCTGCTAAGACTGATTTGTCATGCTGTGGTAGCTTTAAATCCTGTTTAAGTGACTACCTGGAGACTCAACTTTTGGTAGCTGTTAGAAACCTGACTGGAGCACCACTGTGCTCAGTCATCAACAGTTTACCAGAATGATGGTTTGGGAACTTTTAGCCTAAGGCTGCTGTAAGTTGTGCTGTAGGTTGACTCTAGTTCTCAAACAATCCTAGGATTATGAGGGCATAAATATATCTGATTGCTCCCATTTTGAGCTGGGCATAAGCTCAAAGTTAATCAGGATTTGGCCTTAAATTCCTATGGAATACTTGCAACTTGATATATTTTAAATAAAACAAACAATTCCACATTATAATTTTTGTCATGTATGTACTGACTGAGACTTTTACATTAAACGCTTATTGGTATGGCTAATGGACTTTCAGGCAATTTCCTGTCTTAAAAAGTCATTAGTAACTGATGGCAAACAGCCCTTAAAAATACAGCTCTCTGAAACCACTTACACTAAACTGATATACCGTTTAATTATTCAGACAACAGTCTAATTCTGGTTATGAATTAATGATAGCACAGCAACCCTGCTCTGGTCAGCTTCAGCACCACAGATACAGGGAATTAAAGGCTCTGGTGTAACTATGTATCAATTCAGTGTTAATAGTTAATTGAACAGTTGACTAATCTGTTAGTTAATGAACATGCTTTAGGTTAATTGTCTGGAAAAGAATTTGTTTAACACACAAATAAATGCAAATGACTGATTTGCTCACATAATCCCTGTTTGATATGTATGAGGTAATTTTTACACCCTGCAAAGAATTAATGAGAGTCTCTCAAAGGTGGTAGATTTCCTTTCTTTTCAACACCACCACCCCCCCCCTTTTTTTTTAAACAAATCACTAGTCACTTCCCTCCTTCAGATCAGGAGAGTAGCTATTGTAGATGTTTTTATACACAGTCCTGAGGCTGCCAGTTTTAATCTAGGAACAACTGAACTGTAAAGACTGGTTACATTATTACACTCACACTCTCTGTTTCATAATGCTACAATTACCATCATTTTAATCACCCCACCAAAGTGGCATATCAGGTTAATTGTGAGGAAACATTTATAAAAATACTACAGTTCTGCAGTAATTACTCCAAAACATTACAATTTAAAATAATATTAATACTGGTTTGTGCAGCCCTATTAGTATAAACTACCGAAGTATGTTTTCTTTATGGTGGCTAACATTTTAAGAAGTATTTAAAAGTATTTTTAAATACTTGGATTGGGACTCTGGGAAATCAAAGATACTTCCCCTAAATTCACATCAAAGGAATTTATTAAAATTGCTATGAAAAGTAATAACTGTAATGTCCTCTTAGATGCCTGACCAGAACTACCAAAGAGCCAAAGAAGAGATTCCTTCCAGATAATCCTTCCCATGTTTTATACTGAGCCTCATGGTAACTGTTATATGATCTAGGGAAAGCTAACTGACATTAAGAAGATGCCTACAATGTGCAAATGTGATCAGTAAAATTTATAATATGGACATCATTACTGAGTCATCATGCTCTGTTATAAGGAGATTTCAGTAATCTAGGACTTAACATTAAGAAGCTAATTTTATGTTTAAATAGCTATTTTAAACACCACTTTTTCAAAATATCACTTGACCTTAGTCAACATTAACTTCTGCAATAAATAGCCATTTGAATTTAAAACATGTCATAGATGTGTAAATCTATGACATGTCATAAAATCCAACATGGACCAAAACTGTAAAATTTGGATCTGGATCAATTGCTGAACTCTGAAAAAAAACACATAGGGTATGTCTAGACTACATGGCTCTGCCTCCAGAGCCATGTAGATTAGTTTACTAGACATACGCAAATGAAGCGGCGATTTAAATAATTGCCACTTCATTTAAATTAAAATGGCTGCCGCTCTGAGCCGATCAGCTGTTTGTCAGCTCAGCCTGCTAGTCTGGATGCTCTGCAGTCGACATCAAAGGCATTTGTTGACCGCCCCATTATGCCTCGTGGGATGAGGTTTACCAGGGCGGTAGACAAATGCCTTTGATGTCGACCGTGGAGCGTCCAGACTGGCACGCTGAGCTGACAAACAGCTGATCGGCTCAGCGCGGCAGTCATTTTAATTTAAATGAAGCGGTGATTATCTAAATCGCCGTTTCATTTGGGTATGTATAGTAAACTAATCTACATGGCTCTGGCGACAGAGCCATGTAGTCTAGACATACCCATACATACATAGGTGCATTTTAGGTGGTGTTTAGCTATGGTGTTCTAGTTTGGCTACAGGTCCATTTGTAGTTAAAATATGCATATTTGTAATTTTATAATAAAAAACTATAACAGATTTTAAATAATTTATTTAATAATTTTCAAATAAAGGGCTATTAGTGTAAATTAGAATTTCTTTATTATTAATAATAATAATAAATAATATACACCATATATGTCTAAAACCAGTTTACAAAAGAGTATCTTATTAGAATTTTCTCTCTCTACATCAGAGCTGGGCAAAAAAAATATGATCTTCAGGCCAGATTTAGCCTGACAAGCTGCAGGATCTGGCCAATGAGAGCCTCAGCTGGCTCCCTGCTCAGCACACAGCAAAGCCAGCTGCTGCGGGGCCACATGCTTCTGTATCTGCAGGGAGCAGTACAGTGGCATGAAAGGCAGGGACACTGGTTAAGGTGTTAGCCAGAAAACTAATGATCTTAAACTAACCTGGCTTTCAGGCCCGTCCCCAAACCCATATTTATCATTGGGAGCTATTAGGTCTTCCCCAAAGGCAACAAGGATTTATTGAACAGTAAACAAGGTAAGTATAAATAGGAATGAAAATAGGACCCCACTATTGGACACAGAACAAACAGGCGTGACTGCGACTTAAGGTAAGTACAAGGACCCAGGTAACCAGAGGAATGTCACAGGGACAGTACCATGTCTTGCAGCTTTGGGACCTGGATTCTGGACTTGATCTTAGATGTCTGGAACAGCAGGATCTGAACAGCTGGATCCTCCTTCGGCTGGATCTGTTTGGCCTAACAAACCCTTCCCCTGCGCCGTCGTGGGTGCAAGTGTGTCCTGACCAGAGAGGAGTGACAGATGGATGTTCACTCCTTGCATGCAAGTGTACCTCCTACAACTCTAAACCTATTATGTGTGGACCTGGCGTACCCATCTGAATGACTCCTGCACTCTGCCACTCAGATGGGCAGCCCTGGGCAAAGCCAGAGGCAGCCCTTAAGTTACCTGCTGTTGCTGGGCAGATTATGATCGCATGTCTGCTGGATTTCCCACCAAAACACAAAAAGTGCAGGAAAAGGAGAGAGAAGAAGGGTGGCCAAAATGGAGTTCCTTTTTGTTGTTGGCACTCACAAAATGGTGGTTGTGCCCAAAATGGCGTTTCAGAGCATTTTAACCCTATAAAGGAACCTGCCAGGCTGCTGGCTGGGAGCCACCCAGGTAAGGTCTCCCAGCCAGAGTCTGCCTCTGGCACTCCTCCCTCTTCCTTCTCCAACCCTCTTCCCCTCCTGCACCCTTACCCCATGTAACCCAAACCTTCTTCACCCCTGCTCCAGCCCCCATACACCTTTCTAGACACTACATCCTCTCTTACACCCCTTCTCAAGTCACAACCCCCTCCCAGATCCTGCACCCTAATCCATTATTCATGGTCATAGCCCAAATGCCTGCACCCTCCCACCCCCCGCATTCCTGCCCCAGGTTACTACCCCCTCCCAGACCCTGCACTCCAGGGGTGGGCAGGACAGCCTCCACGGGCCGGATCCACTCTGCCACTCTCCCACCCCCAAGCCAATTGAGACCTGGGGATGGGGGAGAGCATGAAGTCTTCTCCCCCTGCCAGGGGTGCATAGCACCTGAGGGAACTGCTAGATGTTCAAAACAGCTGGCACTTCTCTTTAGGCACTGCATGCCCCTGGCAGGCAAAGGGCAAAGGCTTCCTGCATTCCCCTGTCCCTAGGCCTTAATTGGCCTGGGGGTGGAGGGATCACATGAAATCTCCTCCCACTGCCAGGGGCACACAGTGCCTAGAGGGAACCACCAGCTATTTTGAACATCTGGTAGTTCTCTATAGGCAACACATGCCCTTGACAGGGTGGGAACAGCAGGCAAAGACTTCACACACTCCCCCTGCCGCCAGGCCAATCAGGGTCTGTGGGCGGGGGGATCATGCAAAGTCTCCTGACCCCACCCTTTCTGCCCAACACCCTGCCCCTTCCGGGATGGCCCGTGACCACTTCTGAAACTGATGAAGTGGCTCCCTTCAAAAATTATTACCTACCCCTGATCTAGATGACCAGGAGAAATTTCCCATCCCTAAAAATCTGACAAGCAACATCACCCACTTCCACATCTGTGATTCCCATTCACATAAATTCTTTCATAGTTACATTCAGTTCTTTTGTTTTATCATTAATTTTAGAAGTAAGATGTTCAGATAAAGTAATTTCAGTTATGTCTAGCCAATCCATCTCTCAAAGGTGTAACCTAACTGGTTTTTCTAAGGATCACTCTCATCATTACCCTAAGGTAAGTACAATCGTGTTTTGGTTTTTTTTAAGGAGACTTTGTGGTCCAATGTACTGAAGGAAAATCATGCAGCAAATATAGCGATGACTCAGTTGGTAACTTACAAAGCCCTAATATTTTACTACATTTCACAGAATTCACATGGGAAAATTGGGAAAGTCTTCTGACCTGCTCAAAAAAATGCTCAATGTAACACAGAGGGCTCCTGGAGTCAGTGCAGCAGCATGGCTGGCCTTACCATGAGGCAAACTGAGGCAGCTACCTCATGTGCCAGACTGTGTAGGACCCAGAGTGTAGAAAATTGTGTCTGCTGCTGTTAGTTCTCCTTTACTGGGGTAGATAGCAGAGCAGTACCATGAGAGGAATAGAACAGGAAGAAGGCAGAATTGAGACCTTTCGAAGTTTTGGCCCAAGCGAGGGGGCATGGAGGTGTCATTTGAGCTCCCTACCTCAGGTGCCAAAATGTTGTGGGCAGGCCCTGTGCAGCAGGATGAAATAAAATGATTTCAACTATCTGCCTTTTATGCAATATTAATTGGTGAGGAAGATGCATATAAATAAGGAGACATGAGCGCATATTAATACAGAGAAATAATAATGTGAATACTAAATACTGCAAACAAATTAAACACATCTTGGGAGCAGCCACAAGTCTATTATGAAGTCAATATAAGTCATTGGTTCTCAGTATCTCTGAAAATTAGGTATTATTTGTACTTGTTTTGATACAGTCTTTGTTGTGATCCAGGCAAAACTTAATGACTTTTTCATTTTTATTTGAGAAATGAGTGTCTTTGATGTGTGAAATGTCACTGATCAGTTGTTTTTAAAAAGTTATATTGTGCTACATAAGCATTTTGAAGAAGCATTTGTTCTATCACTACAGTCCAGAAAAAGCTTCTAAATTTCTTCAGACAGTACCTTCTGTTAGAATATAAAAAAGCCATACTGGGTCAGACCAAAGGTCCACATAGAGAAGTATCTTGTTTCTGAGAGTGGCTAATGGCAGGTGCTTCAGAGAGAATGGACAAACAGGTAATCATTAAGTAATCTCTTCCCTATTGCCCATTTCCAGCTTCTGGTACACAGAGGCTACAAACACCGTCCTTGCCCATCCTGGCTAACAGTCATCGATTAAAATGTGATCTTTTCAGACACTCCATCTGAGACAAATAAGCAAACCACTGTTTACAATGTCTTTCTATTAAGTCAATAGGATTTTGTCTGGTGCCATTTGCCCAATAATTAGCGACTGTCTATCTGTACAATGAGATCTGCAATGTCAAAAACAAGAGCATATGCAGTAATCAACTGTAATACTTGGCTGTATCAACAATGCTATTTTGAATTAAACTTTCAAATGTATTGTTAAACACTCAGTCGTGTTTCTTGAATTTAGTAATAGGGTCATGAATCTGTTTCATGCAAGAAACACAGGCTTGTGGTTAAGGCACAAAAACTAGGAGGCAAAAGATCTGGGTTTTATCAGTGTATAGGTTTCCTGTATGACACTGGGCAAGAAATTTAACTTACCTGTATACCCATTTTCTAATCTTTAAAATTAGAACTCATCAGGGCATTGAAAGGCTGAAATCACTAGCATTTGCAGCGTTTATTGAGATACTTGTCTGAAAGATGCTACATCAGTTACATTATTGTCAATTTATTGTAGTGAAGAGAGTTCCAATACTGGAGCTAGGTGGCTTCTGAAGGGTACCAGCTCAGAACTCTATGTGATGAAAGTGCTTGAGCTATTGCTCTCCACTTACAAGTTTACTGAAAACAGTTATAAATCTTCACATGGTTGAGAAAGGGAACAGAGTGACAAAGAATTAGGGGTGTCAGAGAGGTGTCAGTCTGTTTTAGCAAAAACAGGGAGTCCAGTGGCACTTTAAAGACTAACAAATACAACTCACTTCCTCAGGCCAGGTCTACACTAGCAGAAAAAATTGATGCAAGATACATAATACCAGCTACGTGAATTTTGTAGCTCGAGCCAAAGTACCTTGCACTGATTTTCTGGGATGGACCCACAGTGGGAGGCTGATGGGAGAAATGATCCCATCAACTTCCCTTAATTCTTGCAACAAAGAGTATCGACGCTGACAGGAATGCCCTCAGCATTCGATTTAGCATGTCCTTACTTGTCCGACTAAATCGAACCTAAGAGGATAGATTACCAGAGCATCTATCCTCCAGCAAGTTTTGAAATGGCCTCAGATGCTGAAGAAAAGGACAGTCAGAAAGAGGGGAAGGGGGGGAAAACATACAGAAATGGGAGCGTGACAAGAGAGTTAATTAAATCAGAATGGATTTGCCTAATCTCCAACTGTGGTGAGAAGGGGACTGTACCTGAATGGGAAATTACCTATTGTCATGTAAGAACCACTCCTGGCTATGTCTACACTCGCGGCTTCTCGTGTGAGAAATATGCAAATGAAGCTAAGCGTGGAATATCGCCGAGCCTCATTTGCATACCTAATGAGCCACCATTTTTGCAGAAGAGGCTCTTGCGCCAGAAGGAGCAGTCTACACTGCCCCTTCTTGTGCAACAAAAACCCTCTTGTGCAATGCCGTTATTCCTGAAAATAATCAGCATAGTGGCATTGCACAAGAGGGTGTTTGTTGCACAAGAAGGGGCAGTGTAGACAGCTCCTTCTGGTGCAAAAGCCTGTTCTGCAAAAATGGTGGCTCATTAGGTATGCAAATGAGGCTCGGCGATATTCCACACTTAGCCTCATTTGCATATTTCTCGCTCAAGAAGCCGCAAGTGTAGACATAGCCCATGTGTTTATTTAGACCAGTGGTTCCCAACCTTTTTTATGCCATTCACAAACTTCGGGTGGACCAGTAACATTGTATTTGCATATTCGTGATAATGAATATGCAAATGTACAAATAAAATTTTTTTACCGTCCACCTAGCCTAAGCCAGCCCCTTGCTCCCCAGCACTTAACACCTTTTGACCCCCACCCCTATAGCCAAAACCCTCGTGAACCATGACCACTCCATATCCTCATCCAACACCCCTCTGCCCCCACCCCAATCCCAAACTCCCCAGAGTGATGCTGTTCCCTCTAGGGGGCATGGCTGTTACTGCCACACGGCGGGAGGAGTGGCCGTCCGCCTCCATGCCTTCTTCCCTTTCTCCCCAAGCATGTCTTATGTCCCCATGGGTTGGGAAGGGAGCACACCGCCCGACTGGCTGCCATTACTGAGGGGGGAGGGAAGCAACTCCTGCTCTGCCTCCTCCTGCCGCCACCTCATCCCCAGCGCCATCGCTGGCAAAAGTGGCCACATGGGTGAGGAGAAAGCATGGAGCCCTGGGGAGGTACCTCCTGCTTCTGCTGCTGCTGCCTCAGTATCGCTGGTGGCAAAAGCAGCCACGCAGGTAGGGGGAGCAGCCATTGGTGGTGCACATGCTCCTTTGCGCCTCCTCTCTCCCCAAGCACAGAGGGGGGAGGCACCTCCTGCTCCACCTCCTCCTGCCACTGTTTCAGCCATCATGGCTGCCTACGCTGAGATGCTGTGAACAGCCAGCTTGAGCTCCGACAGCCACTGAGGCCTGGCAGCCAGTGGTTCACGGACTAGCAGTTGGGAACCATTGATTTAGACCTTGGTTCAGGGTGTCAAATTTGCCTATGAATTCCAGCGCATCAGATTCTCTCTACAGTCAGTTTTTGAAGTTTTTATGTCTGAGAATAGCAGCTTGCAAGTCTGAAAATGTGTGCCAGGTAGGCTAAAGTGCTCCTCCACTGGCTTTTGGTTGTTGCCATTCTTAATGTCTGATTTGTGTCCATTAATTCTTTTGCATAGAGACAGTCTGGTTTGTTCAATATACATGGCAAGAAGGCATTGTTGGCACATTATGGGATATATTACACTAATAGATTTGCATGTGAATGAGTCTTTGATGGTATAGCTGATGCAGTTAGGTCCTATGATGGTGACACTAGAGTAGATGCAGTGCTTTTTTTGTTAAAAAAAAAATTTGCAGGTACTGATTTCTTGAGGAAAGTAAATTTGAAAAATGCCTCTCCCACCCTTCTTCCTATATCATGTCAACATATGCATGTGCATAAGCAAAAAGCAAATTTTTCATCTTGCTGTTCCCACAGAAGGAGTCAGTCAGGCTGGGGGCTGTGCTGGGGGAAAGCGGTGCGGCGCAGTGCAAGTGCTCCCAAGGCCAGCAGGGGGGCTGTGCCAGGGCAAAGCGAGTGCTCCCAAAAAAAGGTGGTGGTACACCGTACCAGTGTGTACCATCACAAAAAAAGCACTGGGTAGATGTACGGACAGAGTTGGCAATGAGGTTTGTTGCAGGGAGAGGTTCCTGTTATGAGGTTTGAAGTTGGTGGCAAGTATTTGGCTTGGCTTGGAGAGTTGTCTGTAAGCGAAGACTAGAGACTGTAAGAGCAAGAGATCATCATCTATAATAGGCTGTAGATCCTAGATGATGTGTAAGAGAGGTTTTAGCTGGGGACTTTAGGTAATGGCTAGCAGTGTTTATTACTTTTTTTGTTGGATCTATCCTGTAGTAGATGACTTCTGGGCATTCTTCTGGCTTTATCAATCTGTTTCTTCACTTCTCCAGGTGGGTATTGTAGTTTTAAGAATGCTTGATAGAGGCTGTGTCCAGACTCAGGGGTTTTTTCGAAAAAAGTAGCCTTTTTTCGAAAAAACTTCCTCTGAGTCCAGACTCAACCCGCGTTCTTTCGAAATTAATTCAAAAGAACGCGGCTTTTCTTTCGATGGCGGTAAACCTCAATTTACGAGGAAGAACGCCTTCTTTCGAAAGTTCCTCTTTCGAAAGAAGGCGTTCTTCAATGTAAATAGGGCTTCTTCGAAAGAGAGCATCCAGACTCACTGGATGCTTTCTTTCGAAAAAGCAAGCCGCTTTTTCGAAATTTCTCCATGCAGTCTAGACGCTCCCTTTCGAAAGAGGCTCTTTCGAAAGAGGCTTGCAGTCTAGACATAACCAGCGATCCTGTAGGTGTTTGTCTCTATCTGAAGGATTGAAGCAAATGCAGTTGTATCTTAGGGCTTGGCTATAGACAACCAATTGTGTGATGTGTTTTGGGTAAAAGCTGGAGGCGTGTAAATACGTATAATGGCCAGTAGGTTTCCAGTATAGAGTGATATTTATGTAACCATCACTTATTTGTATTGTAGTGTCCAAGAAGTGGATCTCCTGTGTGGACTGGACCAGGTTGGGATTGATGGTGGAGTGGAAATAGTTGAAATCCTGATGGAATACTTCAAGGGGCTCTTTTCCATGGGTCCAGATGAAGAAGATAGTAATCAATGTAGTGTACGTAGAGGAGGGAAAGTTGGGATGGGAGCTGAAGAAGTGTTGTTCTAAGTCAGACATAAAAATCTTAGTGTACTGTGGGGCCATGCAACTACCCATGGCAGTGCCTCTGACTTGAAGGTGTAAATTGGCCTCAGGGCTGGATTTAGACCTTTAGAGGCCCTAAGCACTGAAAAGATTATGGTGCCCCCCTATATGTAATTCAAAATAAAAACAATACTATACCCTAAAATCTCTCTCCTTTTTTTTTTTTTTGTGCCCCTGCTTTGCTGGTGCCCTAAGCACATGCTTAGTCTGCCTATTGGGTAATCCAGCCCTGACTGGCTCTAAATCTGAAATGGTTGTGGGTAAGAAAAAAAGCACAAAGTTCAATAACCAGTTGTGTCATTGTAACATCTGGGATACAGGTTCTGAAGGTTTGTAATCCATCATTGTGTAGAATGTTGATATAGAGAGCTTCTACATCCATAGTGGCTATATTTTTTTTTTTCAGGAAAATCACCAATGGATTGTAGTTTTCTCAGGAAGTTGGTGGTGTCTTGAAATTAGCTGGGAGCAATGATAGCATAAGGTCTGAGGAGAGAGTCACTATAGCCAGATATAGAGATTATATTTTTACCACTACATCTCTTTATTTGTTGTTCATTTGAATAAGTTTTATTCTGTGTGCACCGTCTTTCAAAACAATTTGAAAGTATATTTCATTGTTTCTTATTTCATGAATTGATTGTGTTATAACATGGTTACATTGCTCTTATGTCAGCAATTAATAGGGAAAAGAGTGCTATTGCATTCTTTTCTTAGTTCCTTCTCTGATTTGTTGACTATTAGTGATGGTAATATACAGACGGGCTACATCTAAATTACACCCCTCTGTCAGCAGAGGGATGTAAATTAGAGGTATGGAAAGTACAAATGAAGTGAGGATTTAAATATCCTGCGATTCATTTGCATAATGGTGGCCACTGCTTTTTTTCGAAACGGGGCTTTTCTAAAAAAAAAAACGCAGTTTGGGTACATCTAGACTACAAGCCTCTTTTGAAAGTGAGCATCTAGACTACAGCCAGTACTTTCGAAAAAGTGAGCTGCTTTTTCAAAAGAGAGCACCCAAGCAGTCTGGATGCGCTCTTTCGAAAAAGCAGAGTTTGCATTACATAGCGCATTTTTTCGAAAGAGCACATTCGAAAAAAGGCGTTATTCCTCATAAAATGAGGTTTTCCACGGTCAAAAAAACTGCTGTGTTCTTTCGATTGACCTTTGAAAGAACGCAGCAGCAGTATAGACACAGGGAAAGTTTTTTTGAAAAAAGGCCACTTTTAAAAAAAAAAAACTGTGGTCTAGACACACTCCACATTTTTTGAGGAGTACAGGATCTTTCGAAATGGGGCATTTCTGTCAAAAATGCCTGTCTAAGCTGCCGTTTTTCGAAAAGCCCTGTTTCGAAAGAAAGCGGTGGCTGCCATTATGCAAACGAAGCGTGCAATATTTAAATCTCCACTTCATTTGCACTTTCAATACATCTAATTTACATCCCTCTGCCGACAGAAGGGTATAGTTTAGACATGGCCAGAGAGGCCTAACAGTAGCTAGTGAATCACTTTAAGGGCTTTTTCTTTTCCTTCACCAAAGAAAGGTATAATAATGTACATCATTTTATTTAAATTGTTTCTAAATCTGTTTGTCTATGTAACAATTTTGTATTAGGGGACTTGTATAGCAATTTTATTCATTTTAAAAAAAGTATCAGTAACTGTAATTCAATAGAGCTGGCCCAAGACAGTCTAATTTTGTAATAAAAATATAAAAATAAGTCCTGAGTCCAGTTTAAAAGTATTCCTCCAATATGCTGGAGAATGAAAGTGAAAAAATCAAACTCCATCTAAAATTTGCTGTAGAAACAGTTTAGTAGCTGAGACTGTGAAGGGGAACCATGCTATTGAGAAAGATTGTTCAATATGCATTAAATCTGATCGTTCTGCCACAAAATCTCTGGGTAGTAGCTTGGCATGCTTCTAAATGTGAGACTACTAACCAATATTTAACACTCTCACATTACTTAACATTATACAAGGGCTACGTCTACACTGGCCCCTTTTCCGGAAGGGGCATGTAAATTTCACTAGTCGTCGTAGGGAAATCCGCAGGGGATTTAAATATCCCCCGCGGCATTTAAATAAAAATGTCCGCCGCTTTTTTCCGGCTTTTAAAAAAGCCGGAAAAGAGCGTCTACACTGGCCCCGATCCTCCGGAAAAAGTGCCCTTTGAAATAGGAATAAGACCCTCCGGAAAAGGGCACTTTTTCCGGAGGATCGGGGCCAGTGTAGACGCTCTTTTCCGGCTTTTTTAAAAGCCGGAAAAAAGCGGCGGACATTTTTATTTAAATGCCGCGGGGGATATTTAAATCCCCCGCGGATTTCCCTACGACGACTAGTGAAATTTACATGCCCCTTCCGGAAAAGGGGCCAGTGTAGACGTAGCCAAGGTGCTTTTACCAGTACTGAATCAGGAATATATAGTATTAGGCAATGATACATCCTCAGAGAACAATTTTAATTTAAAAGACTGCACTGGAGCAATCATACTCCATGTTGTGAAAAAAAATCCAGTATTTTCTTAGTATGAGCTTGTCATACAGATTTTTTTCTAAGAAATGACTATATATAATTGGAACAAGAACACATTCTTACTAAATAGCTCCATTTGGTTCCTCTGGAGGAGATTAACTGCTGGGAATAGATTAATTAAGCTTGTAGAGGTGGTACTTCGGCAGTTCCCTGAGAGAAGCATGCAGAGGGAATGAGGCTGTAGGTTTACACAGTAGTAAAGGGGCAAGCAAGTCTTTTTAGGGGATGTACAATGTGAATATGTGAGTTTGGGTGTCAAGCCCAGTTCTTTATTCCCCCCAATGAATATGGCACATTGCAGTGTGTGAGCTGAAGGAGAAACTGACAGCATGTTCCTCTTCTGAACCAATCCACCGATGTCGGGTAGAGCACATGCCCATCTAAGCACTGACATTAGCCTTGCACTGTTCTCAAGTGACTTCTGTGGCGCTTAAGGTGACATTGATGGATTCTGGAGAGAGAAGCATCCAGGAGACCACTATCTGAGGAAGGCATCTCAAAAGAGCTCTCAAATAATCCTCATTTTGTGGACTGCTTTTTATTTGAGTGAGAAAACTGCAAATGCACTTCTGCTTCTCTCCTTTTATGTTCTGCTTTTGCCACTTAGTCATTTCTATGGAAGCCAGTTGCTACCCCATGGCATTATAAAAAGCAGCAGCGAAAGAGAGAAAATAGCTTTCAAGATGTTTCCTTTAGTCTGTGATGGGAAGAGGATTTGGCGGGAACTCTACAATGAAACAGAGCAAGCCAAAGTAGCTTAATAAAGAACACGGATTCCTTTCATACCATAAAATATCTTCTTTGATGTTAGAAGATAGCTATTTTCAGTGATTCTTTATCATTGTAACATAACGTGGAGGACCAGGAGGTTGTGAAAATTCTGTGTAAAGAGACAGTTAACATTTTTGTATTAGTATTTTTATGAAACAAAAAATAACTAAATAAGGACAATTTATCAGTTGTATACAAGTACTGTATATGCTTGAATTTTGTAATGACTCTGAGAACTGGAATAGGAATGTTTCTTTCTTGCTTGCTTGCTTTGACTCTCCCTCAGTATCCTGAGCCAACTCTCAAGGAAACTAAAAAGAACAACCAGCTATGAGTGAATAAATTCTTCCTAGTCTTTTTTTCCCTATATCAGCATATCTCCTCTGGCTGCTAAAAAGGTTAACATATGAACATTTAGCATATTAAGATAACACTGTACTTGAAAAAATAATGTATCACTTCTTTTGATATGATACAAAGAGTGCACTATGACAAGTGACAGAGGCTCTGTTTGTACAGAGATAACAAACAGCTTTTTCTGTTGCTTTTTCAGACATGCTGTCCTTGTAACTAGGACTAGAGAGTATTGCAAATGTTTTAGTAATGAAACCTAAATACAGTTCTTTCACTATCAAAAACTCTCATGTAAACTGATTTTGGTTATCAGAGCTGAGAATAAATCTATCCCAATCTGCTCAATAGATATTATACAGCTTTGGGGAGTATCACTTTCTCAACACTTCAGTGGGAAACAATATTGTTTTAAATTGACACAAAATCCTTAACTTTGTAGCTCTTGTTTCCAGGGATAGTCTTCATGGCTAAACTTTCTATATGGAAAATTCATTTGACACTGAAGGGTTTTTTTTTGGAAATTTGATGCTCCCTGTATGTGGAGACTCAAAAAGCACATTTGGAAATGTTAGAATAAAAACGTGAAGGTACAAGAATCAAAGTTGCATGTTTAAAATTTCCTTTTCAGACAACTTAAGACAACCTCAGAAGGATGGAAGAGTTCTGCAAATAATGTAATCAATTCCCAGAAACTAGGAAGTTTGACAAGGTTCCCAAAGCAATATAATGGCTCTGCAGATACTGGTTTTAAACAAGCAGACAAAGCTCTGGAGTTGGAAACGCCATTTTGTCATCCTTGTATAAATCTCTGGTGAATTTCTACTAATACTGTACATTTCAGTGCTGCCAAGTCACAGTTCTTCTGTGGCAACACTAGAAAGGGGATCAGACATAGTAGAATGTATTTTTAACCCAACAACATCAAATTATCTCAAACTGATGTATCTTGTGCCACTGAAACATAAGAGTTAAATGTACAATCACGATAACTGAATTAATAAGTGTTCTGTGAAGTGGTCAGCCCAGTGATTGACAAGGAGCAGATTAATTTTAAAATATGGTTGGGGAAGCCCAATTTTTGTAAGTGTATTTGAACCTCAGAGCTTTGTAAAGCTCTTGAGACTTTTAAAAATCTTGTCTTGTTACTGTTGACATATCTTTGCCTGATATTTTTCAGACGTGTAAAACAAGTTCCTTGTCCCAAATACTTCAGTTAAGGATTTTAAAACTGCTTCTATGATATGGTGTGGTATAATACATCTGTCTAGACATATTAAATAGAGCATCAAAACAGACAAAATAAAGGATGCAGCATGAAAGGAAAGAAAATGAGCATATTGGTTTGCTACATTTCTTTTAGTACTCATGGGAGCCTTTTTTGATTCTTTCTAAATGTAGTGGATTTTTTAGTATTTGTTTCAAATAACTGTGAGTGATATTACAGGGTTGTAATGTGAGACACAAGAGCAGTGCTAGTAGAAGAAAGGTAGATGGAAGAAATCAGTGCTTACAAGGAATCTAAAGAAGAAGAGCTTTCTTCTTTGCCACACGTTGTGAGTGGATATGTGATTGAAGCCCGGGTTAAAGCCATGAAAATCCTAATGGTATTATATGGATTCCAAAGACCCAGTCGAAATAAGACTTGAGTGCAAAACCAGCCATTGTTTGTCAGGAATTTAATTATACAGTTTGTTTAAAATGATTTTTAAACAACTAACAAACAAGTCTAGCTCAGGCAACAACAACAACAAAAACCAGTCCCTTATAGTCTTATGCAGTAACTTACCTGTCCTCAATCACCTTTCTGCCTAGGGATCAGTCAATTTCAAAGAATCTCACTTACGTTGCTGTTATAACCATCAACTTAGCAGACACCTGGGACTGAAGTAAATCCTAAAGAGCTAAAAATAAGGGTTTCTACAGCTTGAGTTAGACAGTCAGGCTCTGTAGGCAGGAGCTGTAATGGACCCATATCCCCAGTAGAACAGCCACAGAAAGAAATTCACAACACACTGACAATCGGGTTATATAATAGCATAATGTACATCCTTAGTCCCTCTTTATCCTTATTACTTCTACCCATTACTATTTCTCATGTAACCGTAGACCAAACAAAATAAACAAAAATGGAGTGGGACATAAATGTGTTATGGGTGATATATCTTTCAGAAAAAAGAAAATAAGATATTTATTTTCCCGAGAGTGCCCAGACATCATCTCCCAGCTGCCCTCCTGGACTGCACCAACTCACCTACCTATTCCATTACCTCCAGACATCCTAGAGTATGCCACACCTAGAAGGTGCATGGATTGCATCAGCACTATTCAATTCCAACAGCCTCCCAACCACAGGACCCATTCCCAATCTCAGACACCGTCTCTACACAGCACCCATCACCCCAGTTACTACAGACTCCTGAGCATTGCCAGTCATCCGCCACATATCCCAGCAATCTAAAAGACCACTAGTACACACACTCTGTTCCAGCATCCTAGGGTACATCTACACTGTGGATTAAAGTCGAATTAAGATATGCAATTTCAGCTATGTTAATTGCATAGCTGAAGCTGAAATAGCTTAACTTGGCCTTTGGTGCTGTCTGCATAGCAGGAAGTCAAAGGAAAAACACCCTTCCTTCAACTTCTATAACCCTCATTTCATGAGGAATAAGAGAAGTGATTATATGGGCTAATTTGCAGATACATTATTATATATTAATATTGTACTACAATAATAATAATAATAATAATAATAATGTAAGCAACTAATTATTTCAAAATTATTTCAAAATAATAGGCTTGCTGTGTAGACGTGCACTATGTTATTTCAAAATAACAATGAGTTATTTTGAAATAAGCATGCAGTGTAAACATAGCCCAAGATGTCAAGATTCATGCAGCAATATGTCCTTCAACTACTACTGCCTGGGGCAGGGTACATTGGCTAAAATCTAAAGTTTATAATAATGTACAATATTAATAATATATAATAACATATCTGCAAATTAGCCCATATAATCATTTGCATGAAATACCACATGAGGCAACACAAAACTTGGCAGGTAGGTGGGAATTAGGCGCCTACCTGGCATTTTTACCTTTGAAAATCTTTCCCCAAAATCCATAGTTAAATACATAAGGTCATGTCTACACTAAGAAATTATTCTGAAATAACTTATTTTGAAACAATAACTCCCAAAACTTTAAAGGATAAAAAAAATTTATCCTTATTCCCCAAGAAAAGCAGGAGTCATTACTTCTAAATAAATAGCCGCTTATTTTGAAATAAAAGGCTTTATGGGGTATGTCTAAACTATATCCCTCTTTCGAAAGGGGGATGTAAATTAGACACATCAAAATTGAAAATGAAGCCAGGATTTGAATTTCCTGTGCTTCATTTGCATAATCGCGTCATGGTATTCTTTCAAAATAACAGTTTGAAAGAGGAGCGTAGTCTAGATATACCTGTAGTTAGACGCTCTGCTTGTTATTTTAAAATAAGGGGAGTTATTTTGAAATAACTCAGTGTAGATCAGGGCTAAGTGGCCTAATTGTCTAACACACTGAACATCCAGCGGCATTCACTAGAGTTCAGTGCTTTAAAAAAATCAGACTACTTATGTAAGGCTAAACTTTAGGCACGCACATTTAAAATTTTTTGCCTTCCATTTCTTTGTAACTTAATACATTCCTCTAATTTCTCCATTACTCCATAGTTGTGTCCCAATTGGACCAGATTAAGATTGGTACAGACTGTTTCATACAGCCTTAATAAGAATGAGAGATCCTGCACATATTTTTTAAAGTCAGTTTTGCTGTTTCCCTAATTTCTTTCTATTTGAAAAGCTAGTCCTTTTAGACAGGAGGATTTACTTGTCACCAAGAAGAAAACAGAAGGACATTAATGGGGATACGTATGCAGGTGTAGACCATAAAGGATCAAATATTTTTAAAAGAGAAAAATGAGGACTTTTTACAAATGGTTTTTGCTTAGACTTTTGCAGACATACTCAGTTTTTAAAAGTTCAAATTAAAGTGACTAAGGAAGTGGTCTAGTCATATTTTTGGGAAGATTACAAAAACGACTGAGACTAAATTCCCAGAAGTTGTAACATGCAGAAAGCTAGAACAAATAGACAATGCCCTGTGAGCTTTCAGAAACTTTTTGTTACTTGTTTGAAGGACAAGCCACTGTTGCATCAGCAAGCAAATACTGTATTATTAATGGTTAATAGAATAAAGTCAGGAAAAGAAAATGAAATTAAACATAAACACCCCTTCCTAAACCTTCCCAAGAAGCTGTCATCATGCAGTTAGAATATGTTGAGTATGGGTTAAATTCCAACCTCATTGAAGTCAATAGTAAGGCTCCCACTGACTTTCATGGGGTGAGGATTTCAACCATACAAGGTTTTTAGGTTGTTTTGTTTTGTTTCCTCCATTCAGAAAGGATACTATTGTACAAGTCTTTATAAATCTACTAACATCCGACATTCTTATGTTGTTCAGTGTTTTCTCCACATCTTGCATTCTGGTATAATGACATTTGACTCAGTGGAAGAAGATTTTGAGATATAATACTAGTCTTATTAAATAAAATAACAAACCGTCTTAGCTCCAAGAGTCTAGGCCCGTCTTTTGCCTGGAAAAAGCCAGGCACAATTACAATGCTGAAGAGATAATAAATAAAACAAGCCAAATCCTGACACCTTTGCTTTGGAACTTTTATTTGTTTTTGTATACCTGACATATTTTAAGTCTTCCTTAGTGCAATGTGTTTTGTCATTTTTAACAAGGTTAATGACAATATACTCTTGCATTTCATTTCATATCCCACATCACATATTCTGTTATTCACAGCTGAAAACAAGATGTTCATATACTATATGAACCATCAGCAAGTGGTCATGACCCATAGTTTAGGAACCTGAGAAATACCACATTATCTTGGAGAATCCCAAGTGTTTTGCAGATGATGGTTAAATTGTGTTTTTAGTTACACCTTTGCAACTTGACCAAAGACAATGGGATTTTAATAGCATAAATGAGAATAGAAATTGGCCATTTACCCCACCTCACCACTGAAAAGCAAATACATGTAGATTTGAATATAGAGCAATCATTTTTATTTGGCAAAGATGTCTTCAGATGAAGCTATCTGGGATGTATTTGTCCCCCATATGAAGTTAATAGCTCTTCCCGGCAAAACCAACCAGTAATTCTTCAGTTACCAATTAAGAGGTCATGATATTTGGTTTTATGTACCTTTCAAAAAATGGCACCTCCCCCAGCAGAATGCTGCCTAATACCTTCTGGTATTGACTCAGAGAAAAGAGAGACACTACATGAATCACCATTTCCCAAGTTGGAAACCACAGTGGACAAACACTTGAGTATTTTTCCTCAAGGAACAGGGACTGAATGGGACACCAGGCACACAAACTCAGTGAGGCTAGTGGTGCGTGGTGGTTTATTTGAGCTTTTTTAATATTACTATTATAAATTGGAGACCTCTACATAAATAGTTTTCAGGACCTTGTTAAAATTCTCCCCTCCTTCTAAGACTAAAAACCTGCAGATATTTCATTCACTGCTCCACTTATTGTATTGTGTGATTGTCTCAGTACTATGAGGTCTTATTAATAACTACATTGGAAGAACATATAAGAACATCCAAAACCCTCTGTGACCAATGTATGATACATGCGATTAAAATGGGAAAAACCAAATGTGCAGAGCTGGTTTAGAGAAATATTCCATAATTCAGATGCCTATCTGAACCTATGCAAAATCTCAACAAGTCTCACAACCTTCCTATAGACCATAATCCTTTCCTATCCTCAGGACCTACCTCTCTGCCTGTTACCTTCCTTGGGGGTGGGGGTAAGGGTCACAGCCAGATACCCCCTCAGATGTGGTTGGTGGATGGCCACGAGGCTTGCTCAACACTTATAATTATTTCAGGAGTGCACCTGACATAACATGTTTCACTTCTAGACTCCCTTTATCACTCTTCCTCCACCCTCACTCCCTAGGATTCTTCCTTTCCTGGCTTGTCCGTTCCTCTCTGCCTCTGCTAGTTATGTTGTTTCCCCATTTGCTTACTTCTCTCCTCCTGTAACGTAGTATCTTACCCTTCTTCTCCTCCCACACTAGGTAGGTCTTATCCTTGGTCTGTTTCCCTTGGACTCCCCTCGCAACCTCTCTTCTATATCCTCTTCTTAGAAGGATCTCTCTGACGCATCTTCCTCTCTGAGGGTCAGAGGCAGCAGGTCTGGTGAAAGCAAGACTATGTCCTCCTTCTCCACCTTCTCTTCCTCTCCCTGTCAAAGGTAGAGAAACCAAGCAGGGAACGGATGATCCAATGCGGGAAGCAGTGATGTTTTCAATTTATTGAACAACTGAAAATGCTGAATGAATTAAACTTTCCTAACCATAAAAATTTATTTTAAGATAACACTGAATCTCTGAATTTCAATGGTCTCTAATAAGACTCCAGTTTTCCTGGTTCTAATCTATCTCATGAGGCAGGCAAGGTGACAATTCCCATGTGTTAGTATTAATGTATCTTATATTTCAGTCACTTTAAAATATGTCAATTTACTCTTCTTTGCAAGTAGGTATAGAAATTACAATATTTTCTCTCTCTCTCTCTCTCTCTCTCTATATATATATATATATATATATATAAAAACCTTTTCCTGTGGGATGACAGAGTGATGCCCCTTCCTCCATCCTCAGCCGCATGGCCTCCCCGCTCCTTCATGTTCTGGGTTGCTGCGAACCATGCAGTCTTCCCTGTGCTCAGGGAGCAGGAGCTGTGCAGCCTCAAACCAGGCCTGATGCACCACAGCTTTGGCCCAGCTCAACCCCCCAGCAGCTGGGGGGAAGAGACCCAGGCCTGGCAAGGCCAGGGGAGGGGAAGCGGGTAGGGCTGGGCTGGCCTGGCTTTGGCCTACGTCCCTGCCCCCCAGCCGCTGTGCCTGGCGTAGCCTGGCAAGGCCTCAGCCCAGCCCAATCCCTCAGCAGTTGCAAGGGAGAGCCAGAGCTGCCAAGGCAGGGGGAAAAGGGGTAGGGCTGGGGCTGTCCTGTCCTCGGCCTCCCTTCCCCCCATGATAGCCAGAGGGAGAGAGCCGGGGCTGCTGAAGCCGAGGAGGCATGGGGGAAGAGCCAGAGCTGGCATGGCTTCAGCCTGGCCCAACCCACAGTGCTCTGGGGAAAGAGAGCTGGGCCTGGCAAGGCCAGGGAGGGGGGAAGGATGTAGGACCGGGGCTGGCTTGGACTTCTGCTCCAGCCTCTCCACCCATCTGGCGGCCAGGAAGGAAGAGCCAGGCCCGGCGAGGCCTTGGCCTGGCCACCCCCTTTCCTCTGGTGGCTGGGAGGAGAAAGCGTGGGGTGCGGAGGCCAGGGGGGAAGGAGAGAGAGCTGGGGCTGGCCAGGACTGCCACACCTTGGGCTGGCCCTCCCCAGCAGCGGTGGGAGAGCCGGGGCTGCCTATCCCCAGAGAAAGGAAGGGTTGCCAGCATAGCAAGCAGAGGTTGTAATCCCCTAGTATTCTTTTAACAAAAAGAAATGTATCAACCCTGTCACTTCACCTTAGTAGTGTTGAATGTCCAACACTGGAAATCTCAGTGAGCTGAGGTGCATGAGTCTTCTTCATGAAGCATCTTTCACTTAAAAAAAAAAAAAAAGTAGAATTAATCCAAAGAAGCCCCACACCATAACATACCTTATAGGGATGGAACCCCAAAAGCCAGGACTCAGGGAAATACTCAATGAGAATTTAAGCCCTGGGGTAACAACCTCTAAGAATTGTAGTGTGTGTTGGGCAAAAGAACAACTTTTAGTATTATGCTTAAAAATTCTGTTTACCCACTAAATTGTGCCTTGAGCCAAGGGCTTGAAACAGACTCTGATATGACATTAATCCTTCCTAAGCTGTTGAGTTACCCTACCAGTGTGTATTTGCACTAAAAATGAAGTTTTGTCTTTACACAGTTTGCAATAGATATATATGTGTAATACTATAAACGTATCTGTCATATAAAAATAAAATTACTAACATTTTTCTTTTTGGCTTGCTTGCTCTATGGTGGTTTTCACTGGCCTACTCAAAAATGATCTTATAATATCTTATAATCATCTTATTACATAAGTGAATGCCCACCATAACTAAGAGAGACCAAACTCTCTCACTATATTCAGTGTCCTTCCAAAATCTTGCAATAACAATCTTTATATAAAATGCATTCTTTAAAATCATCTCTCTTGAATTTATCTAATTACATTGCTGTTTAGATGTTTGAAAGACAGCTGAAATAATATTTTCTACTTATCAATCAATGATACTACTTTTAGTACAGCTCTGCCTGATTTGTTGTATCCTGATTAGTACAGCAGTCTAAACAATACAGGTACAGTTAGCTGATACAGTGTTGATTTTGCATCACTTAATGGCTCACTGAAAGATTACAAAGTTGTTTCAGCAGTATCCTACCATGTTCCAAATACATTTAAAAATATAGTATATTGTGAAACACCTATAGGAAAAAAAACATGGTTTAAGTGAAATGATCCAAATTGTTAATGTACCTGTCTGGCAATGTCAAAGGGAGGAAATGGAAGAGCTTTGTTTCTCAAAGGAAATGAAAACCAGGCACAAACTCAAAAGTTATTATAATGCACTGAATGCAGAAATCAAATGGTCCCTTGGATACATAAAACATTAAATCAGTGTCCCAATAAACTACCTATGAAGTACACAAGTCCATCCTCAGATATTCACAAGTGAAATTTGATCATGAATTTAATAAAAACTCATGACACACAGAATATAGGAACTTCCTAGGAGTGAGAATTGGTAACAATAATTCAGAACATACTTTCCAAATAACCTCTGATCTTTGGTTACTCAAGAAAACTGAAAAAGCCCGCATGTAGAAAATAAGGATATAATTACTGAGATAGCAGTTCTTTCTTTTTCCTAGTAATTCATTGTCTACTAGACTAATAAGTGGAGGGAGGGCAGTTATCTGCATTAATTTTGTTCTCTTTCAAAGACAAACTGCTCCCCCTTCTGCTATAAAATGACCAAGACACCTAACTTGTCTTTCAAGACTAAGAGTAACCATAATATTATTTTAGCTTCAGATATTTATCTTCAGTTAAGTGAACTGTTTCCATTTTTGTCTTAAAGAGATGCTGCTAAATATTTCTTCCAATTGTTAATTGAATTGTTCACTCCCTGTCTTTTACACTATCCTCTGGGACACTTGAAAATAGCATTTATTTTACAGCTTCAGGAGGTAGCCTGAGTTAGTCTGTACAGGATAAACTTAAGAAACAAAAACTGGTCTGGTAGCACTTTATAGACTAACAAAACATGTAGATGGTATCATGAGCTTTCGTGGGCACAGTCCACTTCTTCAGATGACCGGAGTTTTCACCCACTCCACTAGTCACTCACTATCGACCTGCTCACTGCTCTCTGGCACCACTCTGCTGGCCATTTGTTGCCCCTCACTACCACTGTTCTACTAGCCACTCCTTACACCTCTCCATCACCACCCTACTTACTGCTCATCACATCGTCCACTGGCTTGTGGTGGATTTGGCTCTGAAGCAAACCTAGTGATTTCAGCTCTCAGTCATTTCAGCTCTTAGCCCAAAGCACAGTCCAGCCACAATAGATTCCAGCATCCCCTGGAGTAAATTTACATACAAAAGAGACTCCTTACGGAGACTTTCTTTAACTCTATCATTGAAACAGTGGGGAGAAACAGATTGAACCAGTCTTACAGCTCATGCCTAGAGAACATGCAGCCTGCTGATTCAGAGTCCTCCGTCCCCACCCAACTTAACCTATAGGGCTCTGGAGACGAGCCTCTGTCCATCCAAGTGTATTTATACTGGCAGAGTCTCTCCTTTTAACTGAGTTAAACATAGTCTGAGTTTTCTGCATTCCCACAATAACTGCAAGCAATGGTGATCATATCTCACAATTCCTGCATTAAGTGCTAACACAATTTGTGACCCCACAACAGCCAAATTGGTTACAATAGTCAAAAGATCGTTGTAACAGTTGAATATCTAGCAGGCCTAAGCAAACTGAGTAAACTGTATTTACATGCACATGCCCAGCATCTTATTCTTTAAAATGAGAGTTTGTGTCAGGTTAAGCACAGGCTTTCTTCTTTTGTATTATTCCCCCAATAATTACAGATATTGCAATTTGTGACCCAACACCAGCCAAGTTGATTGCAATGAGCAAAACACCATTGTAACAGCTGAATACCTAGCACATCTAAGCAAAACAGGGGCAAACTGTATTTACATAAACATACCCAGGATTTCTTTCCCATTCTAGCTTGCAGTAATATAAGCATTGATTCAGACCCTGCTTACAGGTAATATATAGGTTAATGGTGTTAACATAGCCTAGTCACTGTACAACATTAAACTGTCTTAAACAAGGTCTGAGGTTTGGAACTCAGAAACCTAACCCTGCTTAGTACCATAGCAAACATACCATTAAAAAGTATTTTAACCTTTCATTAAAGATAAAGATAAAGAAAAGAAGGGAAAGCCACTGAACCATTTGAAATGTAAAGTATTAAACAAGGCTGTGTCTACACTGGCATGAATTTCCGGAAATGCTTAAAACGGAATACTATTCCGTTTTCAGTTTTTCCGGAAAAGGAGCATCTACATTGGCAGGCTGCTTTTCTGGAAAAGCCCTTTTTCCGGAAAAGCGTCTGTGGCCAATGTAGACGCACTTTTCCGGAAAAGAGCCCCGATCGCCATTTTCGCGATCGGGGCTTTTTTCTGGAAAAGACTACTGGGCTGTCTACACTGGCCCTTTTCCGGAACAGTGTTCCGGAATAAGGACTTATGCCCGAGCGGGAGCAGAATAGTTTTTCTGAAATAGCGGCTGATTTTGTACAGTAGAACGTCGTTGCTTTTCAAGGGCCAGTGTAGACAGCTCACAGCTTATTCCGGAAAAGCAGCTGATTTTCCGGAATAAGTGGCCCAGTGTAGACACAGCCCAAGTGTTTTATTTTAACAACATCCCTTATTCCTTCCCTTTAGCTGGAGAGAGTTTTTAGAAGAAAAAAAACCCCTCTGTTTGACAGTCTCTTAGATGGTTATTAAAGATGGTAATAATCTTCTTCCTCTGGGGGAAACAGAAGAAATGAGTTGAGATGGTCTGAAGCTGTTGCTGCTAGAGACCAATCCTGTTCATCCTACCTGGTTTTTGAGATTGAGATGGAGCTAAATGAACAGCAGTGTCATCTGGATTTCTCGCTCTGTCCCTGTCACATCTGAACATCTTTCAGAATCAAGATGACCAAAGGCTGGAGTCTGAGGATATGGTTGGTGATTATTATGACAGTGATTATCCAAAGCCAGTTTTTCTCCCCAAAATCTCTTCTTTCAAGTTCAAAAAAGAAGTGGCAGATGAAAATCCCAATCCCTCATTATTCTGTGCACAAATTAGGCCCAGGTTCCAAACACCAAGCTTGACTCACTGATTTCTGATTCCAAATGTTTTTTTTTTGTTGTTTTTTGTTTACCAAGATCTTAATCTTAATGCAGTCCTTGAGTTATATCAGTAGGCCTTTTTTATTAAGATTAATTCAATCTGTCTCCCTTTCATCTTTTTCCTTCAACATTTGTTATTTTAAGTGATTGTGACATCTTATGACCTTTCACGTTCTTCAGCTGAACTCTCATTTAGGGTAAATAAGTAGGCCCAGGGTACATAAGTAGGCCCAGAATTATCACAGAAGTGATAATTAGAGTTCTCAACTCTAATTGCTTCCACTAACTTTCCAGAATGAGTTTCTGTCTCTTCTAAGGTATTTCTGGAATCCTCATCACCACACTACCTAACTGTTAAACAGACTTATGGTATGAACAGTAAGTTCCATATATACCACCTCACAGCAGCTACTTTGATCTCTAATCACTTTGAGAGAGCATGAAAGTGTAATTTGAATGAAAAATTACTATTTTTGAAGCTGTTTATTTTATTTCACTGTAGTAACAGAAAAGATTAGCTCTTTTAGTGAGGAAGATTTTTATTATGGATCACTGAAAATTAAGGGTGTCTTAATTTCCATTGTAAGCCTAATATTAGTCCTCTCATTTCCGCCTCCTTGCCCTCCCCATCCCCAGCTAGCCACACACAACCGTTTAGTAAGTGACATAAAAAGTAATATCAGCCTCAAAACTGGTAAATTCAACCTGAAATCGGGTAAACATTTTCACCAAAACTTAAAAAGAATCAGACAGGGGTTCTGAGTGACACAGCCCTAAAACCCAAGCTGTTAAAAACACTTCATTCTAATGGTGTTTCAAGGTCTAACTTTTTTTTTTCTAATTCCTACCGAAAAAGCAAAAGGAAGGAAGATGAAACCCATACTTCAGGACTCTCCTATCTGAAATTCATCATAAGAGAATGTCAGTTCCAGGGACATTAGCAACCCCTCTATCTCTGTAGTGTCAACCCATTTGCAAAATTTTGAGAGCCTATCTCCTCCAAACTTTAGGAAAGTCACTGGAATGAACAAGAAGCTTATGAAAAGAAAGCATTGGATCATTCCCCATTGCTATAAGATTAATGAGGCCTACAGGGAGAGACGTGAGCTTTTGGACTTGTCTACACTACCTCTCCACCACTGTCGATCTAACCTATGTAATTTCAGCTAAAGTAAATGGTGTAGCAGAAGTTGACATATTTACTGCAGTGTCTTCCGTATGGTAAGATCAGCCAGGGGCTGCTCTACTGTCAACTCCAGCTACTCTTCTCTTCCTGGTTGAGTACTTGAGTCAATGGGAGAGTGCTCAGAGATTGAGTTATCATGTCTAAGCAGTAGATCGATTGTTGCAGTGTCGATCCACTGCATAATGAAGACAAGCCCTTAGCCCTGGTCTACACTAACGAGTTATTTTGAAATAACTCCACTTATTTTGAAATCAAAAGCAGAGCATTCACACTACCAAGCTCATTATTTTGAAATAAGGGGCTGGTTATTTCAAAATAATAACTCCTGCTGTCCACGAGGCATAACCCTTATTTCAACATAGTTATTTCGAAATAGCAGCAGTGGAGCATCTATGCTACTGCTATTTCAAAATAACTGCTCCCCAGAGTCATTCTAAGCAATTACTCCCCATTGCTTCCTGGGGCTCTAAGTCAAAGTAGCATGTCCATGTTCAGGGAGACTACCTCAAACTAATTTTGAAGCTTCCCTGTAGTGTGGACATGCTATTTCAAAATTGTTATTTTCGGAGTTATTTTTTCAAAATAACTTATTTCAAAATAATTTCCTAGTATAGCCGTGCCCCTCAAAGGCTTTCATGCCCACTTCTGATTCCTGAAGAGTTGCTGTGAGCCAGCTCCATGTTGAGAGTGCTGTGGTGTCCGCAAGGGCCACCAGAGCACACAGTGAGAAGAGTTTGCTGTCCCTTGAGGAGGTAGGCAAAGGTGAAGAGTCTGAGACATGTCTGTAAAGGAGAGCCCCTTTAAGCATGAGCTTTAGAATCATAGAATCATAGAATAATAGGACTGGAAGGGACCTCGAGAGGTCATCGAGTCCAGCCCCCCGCCCTCAAGGCAGGATCAAGCTCCGTCTACACCATCCCTGACAGATGTCTATCTAACCTGTTCTTAAATATCTCCAGAGAGGGAGATTCCACCACCTCCCTTGGCAATTTATTCCAATATTTGACCACCCTGACAGTTAGGACTTTGACTTCCCTTACTCCTCATGGAGTAAGAAGTCCTCCAGCTTGACATTATTTCAAAATAATGGCTTGCTGTGTAGATGCGTATTTTATTTCAAAATGTCAGTTTTTCCAAAATAACACTGTTGTGTAGGCATACTCTATGAGTGCATAGTAAATTAGATGCTGTATGTTATCTTCTGTACAATGCCATCTAGTGAGAAGAAAACCAACAATAGAACACCGTTTGTCATCACCTACAGCCCTCAACTTAAACCTGTCCAACACATTATCAGTAAACTACAGCCTATACTGGAACAGGATACTAAACTCCAGGAGTCTCTGGGAGACAGACCCGTAGTCTCCTATAGACAACCACCTAACCTCAAGATGATTCTTACCAACAACCACAGGACATACCACACTAATACCAACTCTGGTACCTTCACTTGCAACAAACCTCGTTGCCAGCTTTGTCCACATATTCATTCTGCTGATACCATTATTGGACCTAACCAAGTGAGTTATAAGATCAAGAACACATATTCCTGCTCATCCAGAAATATAATTTATGCTATCATGTGCCGAAAGTGTCCGTCTGCTATGTACATTGGACAAACATCTCAGACACTTCGCCAAAGGATCAATGCCCACAAAACAGATATTAGACAGGATCACAAAGAAAAAACAGTTTCTTGCCATTTCAACCAGAAAGGACATTGTCTCAACGACTTGATTACCTGCATCCTGCTTCAAAGACCTTTTAAGACTTCACTTGAAAGAGAATCCTCTGAACTGTCATTCATGCTTAAATTCAACACTTTACACGTAAGCTTAAACAAAGACATTAATTATCTTACTGTGACGGGGCTAACCTGCCCCGCACTGAGCAGGAGGGAGAGGAGCCCGTTTATTGGGTAGAGCACACCCCTCCCCCAGAGCCCTACTGGGCATGCTGGAAGTGCAGCCTCACTATAAAAGACTGCCAGGCTGCTCAGTTGGGACAGACCGCCGGGGAGGAAGGAACTCCGGCCCAAGCTGCAGGCCCGCCGCCGGACCTGCCGCCAGATTTAGAGCCAGAGGGACTGCTGCTATTGCTATTACCAGCCCCGGGGCGAGCACGCCCCCAACGCCGATGCCGGGGGGCCGCCCGCCCTGCTGCAGGAGACACCCCCTGCGCTGCTGCCCCAGAGACGGGACCAGCTGACGTGGCTGCCGCCGCCAACCCAGCATCACCAGGTGGGACCTCTGTTGGCCATAAGGCTGGGGTAGGAAGCAACCCAGGGCAAGGGGCAGGGAAACCCCCGGTGGGCTCAGCACGTTTCGGGGAGGACCCCCCGCTGAGCCAGTGGTGGGAACCACCCACCAACATTAGGGCCCTGGGTTGGGGTCCGGTGGAGAGGGAGGGCCCGGACCCCCCTACCCCAACCCCTCAGGGTGTGAACTAGGCCACAGGGCCTGCTGTGACTGTGGACTACGCCTCAGGGCCTGTTGCGGAGGCTGGACTAGGCCTCAGGGCCTGCTGGGCCTGTAGACTAGGCCTCCGGGCTGGTGGCTAACGCTTTAATCTCGGGAAGAAGGGAAAGGAGCGGGGAGGACCCCGCCACACTTACCCATTACAAAGATAGCTTTCCCAATTATCACCTCTAATATCATTAACTCACAGCAATTTATCTTCCCACCCCTCATCCCCGTTCTGTTCTGAAATTTGATTTGTCCTTTTCATATGAGTTCTTTTTTTTTTTAATTGTATCCTTTGGTATATATGGTTGTAACAATTTTCTTCCACTATTTGATCTGAGGAAGTGGGTCTGGCCCACGAAAGCTTATCACCTAATAAACCATCTTGTTAGTCTTTAAAGTGCTACATAGTCCTGTTTTTTGTTTCAGCTAGTGAGCTGTGAGCTAACTGCACTCTACCTTGTAAATGAGCTTATCACTTTGCAAAGAGAAGTTCAGTTTCACTTTCACTGTTAACAATCTGTATGGGTTAAAAGGTATAAAATAAAAATATGGCTCATCGATTAGTTGTGTTGTCCAGTTATAGATTGGCTTGTTAATATTTTAAGTGGGGAAAAATCTTTGTGCTTGGATTTCATTTTAAATTTACAACAATACAGTCCTTCCAATGGTAATGAGGATGTGTAACAGGGACAATAGCGCTGTGTGTGGAATTTGCAATAATGCCCATGTGATTTAGAAGTAGAAATCCCATTAACATTTTAATACCTTTCTCTGCTGTCTTTAAAAATACAATGGTAGTCTGGGAGCAGAGGGAAGATGCAAGAAATAGAAAGAGGCGGAATCGGGAAAAACTGGACTGGGAGTTGCTGATACTGAAGAATGAAAATAATGAGAACCGATTGTTCAGATGTACTGTTTGTGGCTAGTGATGTAGCCTGGGTCAATAGAATTTAAACTGTGATTTTGAACAGAAGAGAGTGAGTTTGCATTAACTCATTTATCAGTTTAATCTGAATAGACATTAATAATATTTTTGTGACCTGCCAAACCAAAAACCAAGTATGGAAGGGAAAAAAAGAACTAAAGTGTGGCAATAAGACCTTTGCAGAAATAAACCTATACTATTATTTGAGTTGATACAAGAAATTTTGTACAACTTACTCTAAACAAATTATTGAGGTGTTTTTCATTGTGAAGGAAACACCTTACTTATGCATTGGCTCTGATCATCTATAAATATAATTTTAGAAATGTGCTCTCATCTGTGCTAATTTTCAACCAGCAGTTAGTGTTCAAAAGACTGGAAAACTTGCAGCACTGGCACCCCACCTCACCATGCCTCCTCTGAGGTGTCCAATACCTTTAGCCATCTTTAGTTACCTTCTTACACTCAGGGAATACAGTTAGTGGCATTAAAATTGTCCCATGCACAGGAAAGATGGAGCATTTCCTGTGCCCTCTCTTCTGTGCACCAGTGCAGGAGCAACCAGAACCTAACAATTCTGGCTTCTGAAATAAATTTAGTAAAAAAATACAGAGAGAGTACTTCAGTCACCCTGCTAATGTCTAAACTGTGCTTGCAAATTTGGTGGAATTTGACAGAGCAAGACAGCAGAGGGCACTATATGCCTACTGACACACTTTTGCAGCGCTTCAAGCACCAGACTGTAGGCCCATCATTATCTTCGCAGCTTTCACAGCTGCCACACACAGATTCTTGCAGCACAAACACACATTATACGCAAAATGAAATCAATTCTTAATAGGTTCCCCATTCTCCATCTTTTCTAAAATGATTCTTACATTTTATCTGGAATGCCTTGCATGAATTATTGGCTGCAAGTTGCAGCCTGCAATTGATTTTCCTCTGTATCTGATCAGAAACAGGCCACAGAATGTTTCCTATGTCTTGTCTGATATTATGAATCCCCAAGAACAATCCTACTTATGTTACTGCCATGCTGCAAATAAGAGCCTTCTAATGAGTCACATGGTAACAGCAGATTCTCATTTATGTACAGGAGCACATTTACCTGTGGATCTTTCTCATCACAATAAAAAAAGAGTTCAGTTTCAAAACAGTGATTAAAAGCAACAGGGCAGGTTTACTGAAATCTGAGCAGGGAGATACAAATTATGTTTCCCATTGCCAGCATGGACCCCTTCACCATAGACCCATTTAATACCAAAAAGGTCAGAAGTTAGAACTGTCAGAAGAGTTCTTCCCTTGGGAAGGTTAATTTCTATTAAATGTTCTAACTGCTTCAGCCACACACACTCTCCCCCACGATATGTAGATGATTTTTTTTTAAAAGGGCTCCCACAAAATGTTTCTCCTTAGTGATAAACTCATTATTATAGAAACATCCTTTATGATCTTTATCATGAGATATAGCTCGTGTAGCAGTGATGCAGTGTCCACAAATGAGAAGTGTGAGGAACTGAGGAATCCATTCAATAGGTTTTTTTCTTTTAAATAGGAATGCTTTCTCTTTAATATAACCAACAAGGGAATTATTAATACTGAATGCACATAAATATGTCTGGAAAAGGCACTGACTGAACTGGTAGTATGCAGTGTTGTTTTCAAGTCGTCATTGTCAAGTCCAAGTCGAGTCTCAAGTCACTACAGTTTGTCTCAAGTCGAGTCTCGAGCCCCTAAAGTCACTTTTGAGTCAAGTCCCAAGTCGAGTCTCAAGTCTTAATTTTAAAAATGTCAAGTCACTTTTGTACAATCCATCAATATCGGCATTTTCGGACAATTTTTGCACCAAGTCGATTTAACAAAATTAGCAAGTCTCAAGTCGAGTCTCAAGTCACAAACAGTGAACCTGAGTTGTCTCAAGTCGAGTCACCTAGGCGACTTAAGTTGGACTCGAGTTCAAGTCGTGGGACTCGAGTCAACAACTCTGGTAGTATGGTATAGTATTACATGTTGGAGAACTATTCTGTGTATATTCAGGGTACAGTTGTGGAGAAGAAGAAGTTAGGTTGTGATGAGATCTTCTGTAAATGTTTTTGAAAATATCTGACACCTGGTGAGTTGGGGTGTTCAAAGCAAATTTCTGCGCATCTCGGGATAAAGTCATCTAGGTCAGGAATGATGCAGAAATATCCGAGGAAATACTGCACTACTTCAGAGCTGGGATAAATCTCTACCTTTCTTCAAACTAATGACAGAATTTTAACAAGGGGTTCAGAACCCAGGAAGCACAGAAGTGGAGCTCAGCTATCTTGAGCCTTCCCCTGATATGTGTAATTAATTGCACACGTTTACCAGGATATCCCTAACGGCTAAGCATCAGAACATTTTTTGTTTCCCAAAGAACAAATAAAACAACTACATTTTGATTTCTGTAGATCTATTAAAATAACTTTCAAAATATCCTTTTAAATCAAAACAAACAATACAGAAATCAAACAAGTCAGAGACACAGAATATATTGCCCTTGAATTATATGTGCAACTTTCATGAGTGTCACTGGGAGTTATTAAACTCATCCTCAGAGGAAAACAGATCCCTTAATGATGAGCCTTAGAGAGTTTGCCACTTTATAGTATGTGTTAGTATTTCTTCTAAAATAATCTGTATAAGACAGTGATTCTTCCTCTCCCCCCCCCCCCCCCCCATAGGTAAAAGTATCAGAAACCTCTCCAAAACATGGATTTTGTCACTAGTGCTAATTTCGCAATAATAGCAATTGATTGCTGTAGAAAGACAGGAATGATCAGAAGGAAATAGTACATTTAAAAGAAACTTGCCTAAATTCTAAATTTACACCTGCATAACCGTACTATTTTCCTTACAGCAGATATAATTTGGCACAATATACTTACATGGGATACACACTCAGGGCACGTCTACACTATACGCTGATTTCTAAATAAACAATTTCGCAATAAAAACTCCAAAATAGATTATTTCGAAATAGCACATCTCCACTACAAATGCCCATCGAAATAGCAGTGAGCTATTTCGAAATAGAGCATCCACACTGATTGGGGCATGAACTGCATTTCAAGCCCTATAGAAGCACTTTGGGCAAGGCATCAGAACATCAGTCACTTCCTGGAGCTACTGACTGAAGTAATCTGAGGCTCATGCTTAAAGGGACACCGCTGTACAGTCGTGACTCAGGAGCTTCACCTCCTATTATACTTAGTCTATTTTTCAATTTCTAAAACTTTTAATTCAACTACTTTCAAATTTGAAGATTTGTTTGTGGAAATTTGGCCAAAAATGTACTTTAAAAAATGTAGAAAGAAAAATCTCTATGGGAAAATCAGTTGTTGAAATTATATTAATAGTCTTTATTTATGTAGAACCCTTTTATCCCAAAACATCCAAAGCAATTTATAGTTATAAACTATACTACACTGAAAGACTGCAGACAGACTGTGAAATGGACTCTGCATGAGAGGCAAACATTTTGTAAGGTCACAGGGTTAGTCCTTTGTTCTTACAAAAACGGTCATGGAATCTTTAATGTTCAGCCAGATAAGATATGGTAGGATCTCCTTTTTTTTTTTTTTTTTTTAAGATCCCATCTGAAAGACACACACACAAACATACTAAAATGCACGGAACTCAAATAATTTACCTCGGAATTAACCTGTCATTCTGCAGATTGTAGATAATTCAGACTTGGTGCTTTGATTTCAGAACAACTAGACGGGATCAGACCAATGGTAAATTTAGTTCAGTATCATATTTTCCCAACAATGGACAGTGAACAAAAGGTGTTTCAGAGAAAATTAACAGGTAAACTATGGAGTGATCCATCCTCTGTGACCCAATCTCAGCTTCTGGTAGTCAGAGGTTTAGGGACATATGGAGTATGTGGTGGCATCCCTGACCATCTTCTGTACTATTCAAAAAATTTTAAAAAGATTCTGAATATCCCAAAATCCCACTGACTGCATGGAATGCTTGAGTTCTAGCAGCTCAGATTCATTTTGTGGTAGTAATACAGGCTTTTACCAAAAAAAGCAATATAACAGGGACAGACAGAATAATGGCAATTAACGGTGAACCATTTCGGGTAGTCAATAAATATTTTAAAAGAAATTATTTAATAACATTTAATGTTCCTAGTAATGACTAAGATGCAATTCTATAGATCAAATTTAACAGGAAACTTGGAAATGGCAGAGATGCTCAATGACTTCTTTGTTTCGGTCTTCACCGAGAAGTCTGAAGGAATGCCTAACACAGTGAATGCTAGTGGGAAGGTGATAGTTTTAGAAGATAAAATAAAAAAAGAACAAGTTAAAATCACCTAGAAAAGTTAGATGCCTGCAAGTCACCAGGGCCTGATGAAATGCATCCTAGAATACTCAAGGAGCTGATAGAGAAGGTATCTGAGCCTTTAGCTATCATCTTTGGAAAATCATGGGAGACAGGAGAGATTCCAGAGGACTGGAAAGGGGCAAATATAGTGCCCATCTATAAAAAGGGAAATAAGAACAACCCAGGAAACTACAGACCAGTTAGTTTAACTTCTGTGCCAGGGAAGATAATGGAACAAGTAATTAAGGAAATCATCTGTAAACACTTTGAAAGTGGAAGGTGATAGGGAACAGCCAGCATTGATTTGTAAAGAACAAATCATGTCAAACCAATCTGATAGCTTTCTTTAATAGGATAATGAATCTTGTGGATAAGGGAGAAGCGGTGGATGTGGTATACCTAGACTTTAGTAAGTCGTTTGATATGGTCTCGCATGATATTCTTATCAATAAACTAGGTAAATACAACTTAGATGGGGCTACTGTAAGGTGGGTGCATAACTGGCTGGATAACCGTACTCAGAAAGTAGTTATTAATGGTTCACAATCCTGCTGGAAAGGCATAACAAGTGAGGTTCCGCAGGGGTCTGTTTTGGGACTGGCTCTGTTCAATATCATCATCAACGATTTAGATATTGGTATAGAAAGTACGCTTATTAAGTTTGCAGATGATACCAAGCTGGGAGGGGCTGCAACTAATCTGGAGGATAGGGTAATAATTCAAAATGACCTGGACAAATTGGAGAAATGGTCTGAGGTAAATAGGATGAAGCTTAATAAAGACAAATGCAAAGTGCTCCACTTAGGAAGGAACAATCAGTTTCATACATACAGAATGGGAAGCGACTGTCTGGGAAGGAGTACGGCAGAAAGGGATCTAGGGGTTATAGTGGACCACAAGTTGAATATGAATCAGCAGTGTGATGCTGTTGCAAAGAAAGCAAACATGATTCTGGGATGCATTAACAGGTGTGTTGTGAGCAAGTCATGAAAAGTCATTCTTCTGCTCTACTCTGCGCTGGTTAGGCCTCAATTGGAGTATTGTGTTCAGTTCTGGGCATCGCATTTCAAGAAAGATGTGGAGAAATTGGAGAGGGTCCAAAGAAGAGCAACGAGAATAATAAAAGGTCTAGAGAATATGACCTATGGGGGAAGGCTGAAGGAATTAGGTTTTTTTAGTTTAGAAAAGAGAAGACTGAGGGGGGACATGATAGCAGTTTTCAGATATCTAAAAGGGCGTCATAAGGAGGAGGGAGAGAACTTGTTCCTCTTGGCTTCTGGGGATAGAACAAGAAGCAATGGGCTTAAACTGCAGCAAGGGAGGTTTAAGTTGGACATTAGGAAAAACTTCCTAACTGTCAGGTAGTCAAACACTGGAATAAATTGCCCCGGGAGATTGTGGAATCTCCATCTCTGGAGATATTTAAGAGTAGGTTAGATAAATGTCTATCAGGGATGGTCTAGACAGTATTTGGTCCTGCCATGAGGGTAGGGAACTGGACTTGATGACCCCCTCGAGGTCCCTTCCAGACCTAGTATTCTATGATTCTTACCTATTTTATGTACCATTACTTCTCATAATCTTTGTTTTATCTGAACTCCATTGCAATGCATGTTCTAAGACAAAATGGAAAATGGCAGCAAAAAATACCAATGGGCTGGAGGGACTGACATATGAAAAAAAAAAGATTAAAAGAACAAATATATATAGTGAATATATTATTATGGTTCTATAAGCCTATCGACAATTAGCTGAAAGATAGAAATGGTTCAATTGTTTACCATGTTTTAAGCTAAATGGATTCAGATTACATGATAACATGTATAGCTAGTGATAAAAGGATGAAACTGAACATAGATAATCACTGACAATCACATCTGTTTGACCTTAATTATGGAGATATGTTGTCTCTCTCCAAAAGCAGATTGAAAAGTAGCCTCTGAGAAGACATGGTAGAAGCCTTAATATTAGATTCATTTAAAATATGGCTAAACAAAATATTGATGTATTTTTTGTACTGGAGAGGATTTAATAAATGACCCAGAGATATTTTTCAAGTTTTAATATCAGAGGTTAGGTTTACACTACAAAGAAAAGTTGGAAAAAGATAAGCAAACTGCAAATCGCAATTTGCTTATCTTTTTCCGCTTTTCTTTTGAAAGAGGCTTTTCCGAAATTTGGCCCATCTACACAGGGCCAAATGTTGGAAAAACGTCCTCTTTCAACACATCCCTTCTTTCTCATACAATGAGGACTACAGGGATGGCAAAAGAACGCGTCCGCTTTTTCGGAAGTTGCTCCGAAAATGCAGACACGTTCCTGGGATGCGGCATAGCTTTTCCAGGATACCTCAAATATCCAAAAAAATCTCTGCAGTTTAGACATAGCCTAAGAATCCATACTAAAAGTTAAAGAAATAGCATAGCTTATTACTATCCTTTCTCTTGAAGGGCTGCTTGTGCCAGTTGTCAGTAACTTTTCATATAAAAAAATCTTTGTATGTCTGAAAGTTGTATAATATTTTTATTCAAGGTAATGAGGAAAGGCAGAAAAGGAATGCAAAGGAAGTAGATGATCCTATTTACTCATTTTTCTAAGGAAACTTAGACCATTTTACCACAAATTTTGGGGGTATTTACACATAGACCTGGGAGTAGATTGAAGGGTGAAGCCTGATGCCAGGGCCTTGTACAAGATCATGAGAGAAAGATGGTGCTACTGCCCCTTTCAACTTCCCAATGTAGATATAGCCGCAATTATCCAGGATTGGGGATCTTATTAAGCAACGTCACTTGTACTAAAGGAACTCATCTACCTTAGGGTTGCAAACAGTCCCATATTACACAGGACATACTTATTTAAATAGAAAATAGCCTGTCCATACTATGTCACTACAGGATGCCTTTTATCTCATATTTCAACATATTAAAATATAATTATGCAAAGCCTGTTTTATTGCCTTACCTTTCAATGATACAAAATTTGTAAAGTTAGATAATGTTGTAACACAGAAACGGTTCCATGATTTACTGAATCTATGTACTGATAATGCAGAGGCTCCCAAACTATGGGAGGCAGGCACCTAGATGGGGGGCAGTAAGGTTATTGGGGGAACAAAGACCTAATGGGATCACACTAAAAGGCTGCAGTCAGGAGGGACTCAGTCTGGCAGGAGAAGTCTCCAGCACTCTGTGTAAGTCATCTTGGCTGCCAGGACTTGGTTCCGCCTCACTTTCCTACTGCTGCTACTGCAGCAATCACCAAACAGAGAGGGATGGCAGAGAGTCTGTCAGCAGGAAATGGAAGGCTACACCCCAAAAATGCTGACTCCCTACCAGACAGAGCCCATTCTTCACCCTGGTCCTTCAGCACAGCTCAATAGCACAAAGACCCATGCAGGGAAAGCAGACAGGGCCACACTCAAGGGCTGGTGTCATCAGGGACCCCTGTCTATCAGGGAGTCAGTTGCATTTTTCAACTCCCCTCCTGACCTGGCCCTTCAGTGCTGCCCTATTTGGTTCCAGACGTGGGTCCAGCAGCCAAGACTACCTAACCATTGCAGGGAGTGGAAGCAGGGCTTAAATTCAGCTCTGGTAAATATTTTCAAACCTGCGGGATCCCCAGCACTTTCCACGGGGCTGAAGCCCTGAGCCCTGATGTCCCTCCTCCCCATGGAGCTAGACGGGGGCAGATGACCTTTTTGCGGGGCCCAGGGCAGCATAATCTTGCGGGGCCCCCCTTTGCCACGGCGCATGCGCGGGGCTTTTTGAAGCGCGGGACCCGGGGCGGCCACCCCGCTCGCCCTGCCGTATATCCGCCCCTGGAGCTAGAACTCTGAGCTCCAGTGTCCCCAACCCCCTTTGGGTCTGAAACCCTGAGCTCCAGCACGCACACACCCCTGTAAGTCTAATGTTCCAAGCCCTGGTACCCCCTCCCCTATCCCACAGGCCTAAAGCCCTGAGACCCCTTTCCCATAGCTGAAACTCGGAGCCCCAAATGGGAGAGGGCAGTGAGGAGCTTCAGGAAATAATCTCTGAGAATTTAAGCCCTGAGTGGAAGGTCTTAACTGCCACAAGATTAGTATCCTTTCTCCCCCTCTGGTGCTTGGCACCCCAACCTTGCACCTCCTAGGTACCGGGAACTCCTCCACCGTAAGACTGCTAAGAAAACTATCCTGAATTTTTTAAATATTATGTTGACAGATTTAGTCTGCCCACACATTTTAGCTAATCTTCTGATCAGGCTTTGTCTTATTTATTAATGCCTTGAGTGGTGGCTTCTATTGTTTCTGCTTCTATTGTGTCCTGACACACACATTGTGCCTCTAATTTAGTCTGAAAGAAGATTGGTTGCCCATAGTCTTTAAGTATGTCTGTAACTGTGTATAGATCAAAGACCTGTTTTATGTCAGCAATTTATACCTTCTAATATAACAATGCACTTCTTGACAGTCTACCAGGTTTCCATTTAAACTGCACGGGATAGGAGCTAGAAGGAAGTTTGTGAGTTTTAAGTCACTTAAAAATACTAATAGTTGATTTTGTAACTTTTTTTTCTGCACCATAATTTGTAAATTTATGTTTAGAATCCCAATAAGCTGATAACTTTGTATTTTAATAAAGTTTGTCAAAAACAGTCAACCTCTGGGGCTCCTTGCCAGAGGATGTGGTAAAGGCTAGGACTTTAACAGGGTTCAAAAAAAGAGCTAGAAAAATTCATGGAGGTTAGGTCCATCAATGGCAGTTAGCCAGGATCAGTAGGAATGGTGTCTATAGCCTCTCTTTGTCTGGAAATGGGTGACAGGGGCGGGATCATGTGAGGATTATCTGTTGTGTTCCCATCCTCTGGGGCATCTGGTATTGGCCACTGTCAGCAGACAGGATACTAGCCTAGCTGGACCGTTGGTCTGACCCAGCATGGCCATTCTTAATTTCTTTAAAAAACTGAGAATTTTTCATTTTCTAAAAATCCAATATTTTATTTTTCATTTTTATTTAAAATATGTATTTTGACTTAAACTAAAATGTTTACAGAACATTTTCTTTTAGGAAAAAAGCATTCTTATGGGAAAAAATAATGAAAAAGTTTCATATGATTTTAAATAAATGGGTCAGAAATGATCTAGCCATAAACAGTTAAAAGTTCATATCAATTTTTTCTTCATAAAGATTATTTAAAAGTATTTATTAGACAGACTAATCAGTTACTAGATTGCATTTAATCACATTAGTAACATTTTACTGACATTTGTAGCTCTGCTGAAATCAATGGGATGGCTCATACCAGTAACATTTGCAAGACTGAGCATTAGTTTTGTAAGCAGACAGAAGACAAACAAGGAGAATACATAGGAGAACATGGAAAGAGAATACTGACTCCTTTTTCCTCTGATCCCAAAGAGTTCTCTCCTATAGTACATAAAGAGTATGGGCTTTGGGGGTCTGGAGGTGACCCAAAGGTAGTGAGGTTACACAGGGCTTTCATTCTCAGAGATTATGTCCCAGAGCCCAACATAATCCCTCCATTCAGGGCTCCAGGCTTCAGCTACAGGGCAGGGTATTTCAGGGTACATCTACATAGCAGGGCTAAAGTCAAATTAAGCTACGCAACTTCAGCTATGTCAATTGTGTAGCTTAAGTCAAAATAACTTCTCGGCTTTTAGGCACTGTCTGCACAGCAGGAAGTCGAAGAAAGAACACTCTTCCTTCAATTTCCCTTATTCCTTGTAAAATGAGGATTACAGTAAGAAGTCCTCCAGCTCAACATTATTTCAAAATAAAGGCTTGAAAGGCTTGTAACTTTCAAAATAAAGTTACAAAATCAACTATTAGTATTTTTAAGTGACTTAAAACTCACAAACTTCCTTCTAGCTCCTATCCCGTGCAGTTTAAATGGAAACCTGGTAGACTGTCAAGAAGTGCATTGTTATATTAGAAGGTATAAATTGCTGACATAAAACAGGTCTTTGATCTATACATAGTTACAGACATACTTAAAGACTATGGGCAACCAATCTTCTTTCAGACTTGCTCTTTGTTATTCCGAAATAATACTGCTGTGTAGACGTACCCTCAGGGTTTACTCTATGGGACAAGGGGGCACCAGGATACAGGGATTCAGTCCCGTGAAACACAACAGCTCAAGGCTTCTGCACCAAGGAGACAAGGGTATTTGAAAATATTTACCAGAGTTCCTTTTTGGATGGCTCCAGACTAATTTAAACCCTGGGCTTACACAAATTGTCTTCCTCTCCATAGGCTTTTCAATTGTTAATGATTGGAATTCATGAATATTTGTCTAATATTTTGCTAAATCCTCTTAATCCTTTAACATCTTTACAAAAAAGATAATAAGCATTTAACATATTTTTCTTAAGCACAGTATTCTGTGTGCAATATTGATATCAATTTCTAGTCATAATAATTGACTAATGGTTTCCTGTGCTTTCATTGATTTCCCTAAATATATCTGTTTCCACATTTTTGTTCCTGTAAGTGGTTAGTGTGTGAATGGCTGATCCTTGTTTAGTCTAATTTCATTGTCAGAGAGAGCATCCTGATTTTAGCAATTCCCATAGTCTTCAGTGAATGATCCATTAGTGGCAGTGGGGGGAGGAGGGAGTAGAAGGAACCTTCTTTAACTGGGAGTATGTCTACACTGAAGAGTTTTTTTCGGAAAAAGCCATTTTTCTGAAAAAAATTCCCTTTCGTCCACACTGCAATCGCATTCTTTCAAAAAAAGTCGAAAGAACAGAGGGGTTTTCCCCGACATTGGTAAACCTCTTTCTATGAGGAAGAAGCCTTTTTCCAAAAGAGCTCTTTCGGAAAAAGGCGTGTGTGGATGGGGAAGAGGAATTTCTTTCGAAAGAAGAGGAAAGAGGAAAAAAGCATAGGTGCCCTGGTGGCCACTCCATCCATAGTAATCACAGCTTACGTGTGAGATAGCATCCATTCAGTGTGGATGCTCTCTTTTGAAAAAGCAGATCACTGTTTTGATGCGCTTTTGCTGCATAAATGCCCTCTTTCGGAAGAAGTTTTTTTCGGAAGATCTCTTCCAGAAAAGCTTCTTCCGAAAGAAGACTGCAGTCAAGACATAGCGTGGGTAATTTTTGATTGTCTATTCCCACAGATATTGTGTTCTCCTGGCTGATTCTTGTTATTTTACTGCCCTTGAAATCTATATACAGGCAGTCCCCGGGATACGTACAAGATAGGGACTGTAGGTTTGTTCTTAAGTTGAATCTGTATGTAAGTCGGAACTGGCATCAGCCGCTGCTGAAACTGATCAGTTTCAACCGCGGCTGAATCTGGATGCCAGTTCTGACTTACATACAGATTCAACTTAAGAAACCCAGGCGTCCCCAAGTCAGCTGCTGCTGAAACTGATCAGGGGCTGATTCCAGGAAGCCTGGGGCAGAGCAACTCTGCCTCGGGCTTCCTGTAGTCAGCGCTGGTCAGTTTCAGCAGCGACTGACTTGGGGACGCCTGGGGCAGAGCAGCTGGGGTGCTGCTGGGTTGGTCCGGAGCGGCGCTGCGGGACCAACCCGGCAGCCCCCAGCTGCTCTACCCCAGGGGTAGGCAAGAAAAGCCTGGTCTGCTGGGGGAGGGGGCACTAGCTGTACCCCCCCCCAGCAGACCAGGGAGACGGGGGTGGCGGGACCGCCCAAGTCCTCCACAGCTTTGCTCCGTCTCCCTGGTCTGCTGACCTGGGAGACGCGGAGCAAAGCCGCAGAGCATGCGGGCAGCGGGACAGTCCAGGCGCGCCGCGGCTGTCCCACTGTTGGCGTGCTCCAAGGCTTTGCTCCCCATCTCCCTGGTCTGCTGGTTGGACCAGGGAGACGGGGAGCAAAGCCGCGGAGCACGCCCGCAGCGGGACAGCCCAAGCGCGCCTGGGCTGTCCCGCTGCGGGCGTGCTCCACGGCTTTGCTCCCCGTCTCCCTGCAGACCAGGGAGGCGGAGAGCAAAGCCTTGGAGCACGCCCGCAGCGGGACAGCCCGGGCGTGCTTGGGCTGTCCCGCTGCGGGTGTGCTCCAAGGCTTTGCTCCCCGTCTCCCTGCAGACTGGCGGCGGCTTTGCTCGGGTGTCCCTGGTCTGCTGGGGGGGTCCAGCGGCTTTGATGGACCCCCCCAACAGACCAGGGAGACCGGGAGAAGCTTTTCTCGCCTCGGAGGACACGGGTGGCGACCAACCGCCCGTGAGCTCTGGGGCGAGAAAAGCCCCGTTCGTAAGTTCGGATCCGACATAAGTCGGATCCGCGTAAGTCAGGGACTGCCTGTATTCTATTGATTGAACAGCCATTATTTCATTTGGAATGGAAAGTTTATTTGATATAGAAAAAAATAGAATCAAACTTTGTAACATTAATTTCTCCCCACTTATTTTTCAGTTCATTTCAGTTTTATTTTACATTGTTTTTTCTCTTACATTTTTACAAATGTAAGAGCACCGATACAGAATTTTTAAAAAATCCAAAATTACTTAGGATCTTCCAAGTTGTTTCTGAAGTGTCACAGGACTGGATGGCCGGTTAAGAATTTAGACTGAGGCACTTACTGAGGGCTCTTCATGTTTGCACTAGGAACAGTTGAGCAAAGTAAAAATAACTAGGTTTGAAGAAGTTGTGTTATATATATTTTATCAACAAAGGATTTAATTATGAGCTCATGGCACTAAGGGGGGGCGGTAATATTTTCCAGACTCAGATTAGCTCCAGATAATCTGATGGTAAAGAATTCCATCTAGATAAAGGCTGAGGTGCTGTAACAGCAACAGCTGCATGTCTGGATGCTAACAATGCTTTTTGAGATAAAAACAGCAGTCAGAAAAGCAAACCAGATGAAAATACTTAGTAACATAAAGTGTATGTGAAGTAACAGAGGCAAGAACATCTTTAGAAAAGCTGTTCCTTTTGACCTGATTTTGCTCTTCTAACAATTGAAGTATACAGTTGCACACAGACACAAAGAACTAAATTAAAATAACATTAAGGCTGCAAGAATTCAGAAGTTTGGAAATACCAAAGTGCATTAATTTGGCCCCCTTGTAAGTACAGGCAGTCCCCGGGTTATGTACAAGATAGGGACTGTAGGTTTGTTCTTAAGTTGAATTTGTATGTAAGTCGGAACTGGTACGTATTGTAGGGGAAACTCTAGCCAAACATTTCTCCAGAGCTCAGTTTTATTCTCCCACACCTCACTTCCCTCAGTCCGGGTATGTCTACACTAACACCCTAGTTCGAACTAGGGTGGTAATGTAGGCAACCGGAGTTGCAAATGAAGCCCGGGTTTTAAATTTCCCGGGCTTCATTTGCATAAAGCCGGGCGCCGCCATTTTAAAATGTCCGCTAGTGCGGTCTCCATGCCGCGCGGCTACACACGGCACGGACTAGGTAGTTCGGACTAGGCTTCCTAGTCCGAACTACTGTTACTCCTCGTTTCACGGGAAGCCTAGTCCGGACTACCTAGTCCGTGCCTCGTGTAGCCGCGTGGCACGGAGTCCGCACTAGCGGACATTTAAAAATGGCGGCGCCCGGCTTTATGCAAATGAAGCCCGGGAAATTCAAATCCTGGGCTTCATTTGCAACTCCGGTTGCCTACATTACCACCCTAGTTCGAACTAGGGTGGTAGTGTAGACATACCCTCCTTTATTCTCAAGCTGAGGTGACTGCTGAGAAAAGCCGCACCGCGTCTCCCTGGTCTGCTGGGGGGGGGGGGGTGCTAGCTTCGCGTCTCCCTGGTCTGCTGGGGGGAAGCAGCTAGTGTGGGGTTGCCTCACCCCGTTTGTAAGTAGGGATCCGATGTAAGTCAGATCCATGTAACCCGGGGACTGCCTGTATATTTTTATGATACAGTTTTTAATTACAATTTCACATGCTGTTCCCCCCCCCCCATAAAACCACAGAATAGACAGTGCCTGTTGAACAGGTATTCAATATTTTGCTTTTCTATTATGCTCACCACTATAATAATGTGAGTCTTCCACAAACATTAATGTAGCTAACTCAAAACTTCTCTGAATTGAGGAGATAGTGTTATCCTCTTTTTGCAGATGATAAACTGTATTACTGAGAGAAAAACATAAAAAATGTCGACTCATTTTGGGTGCCCAGTCTCAGATGCCTATGTTACTTCTCTTCTCTAGCCCAGTGGAAGATTATTCAGCATAGGGGAAGCTTTTGACTTCTTACACCACTGTGGGAAGCTAGGCCTGAGGTTGCTTGGTGTGCTCTGCGATAGAGAAAGAGAGTGTGTGTGGCGCCTCAGACCCACTCAGACAAACCACGAGAAACAGGCTTTATTCTGTAAAAAACCATAGAACAGGATGACAGTTCAGCAGCCCCTCCTTTCAGCATGCAGCCTGTGTGCTGCTTCTAGCACAGTCCCTGCTAAGACCCCTGCTGGGGGCAGAGCTTACAGCACACAACACAGCCCCCTTATAACAAGTTCCAACTCCCACAGTAACTAAACCCCAAAATAACCAAGTCCCGATTCTCCCTTTGTGTTACTTAAACTCCTCTCAGGGTGCTCTACAGCCCTTTCTGATCCTACCTATAAAAAAAAACATAGAACAGGATCACAGGTCTGTAGCCCATCCTCCCAGCATGCAGCCTGTGTGCTGCTTCTAGCACAGTCCCTGCTGAGACCCTGCTAGGAGCAGAGGGCACATCCTGGCAGGAACCAGGAAATTCACCCAACATGCTGCAGTTTGTAGTCCACAACTTGTAGTTCCCAGGGTTGCTGCTGAAACACACTGGACCTTCAGCTACACCTAGAATCTTATATACAGGCAGTCCCCGGGTTACATACAAGATAGGGACTGTAGGTTTGTTCTTAAGTTGAATCTGTATGTAAGTCGGAACTGGCATCCAGATTCAGTCGCTGCTGAAACTGATCAGCAGCTGACTACAGGAAGCCCGAGGCAGAGTTGCTCCTCGGCGCTACTGGATCAATCCACCAGCACCCCAGCTGCTCTGTCCCAGGCGTCCTGATTCAGCCGCTGCTGAAACTGACCAGCAACAGCTGAATCAGGACGCCTGGGGCAGAGCAGCTGGGGTGCTGTCGGGTTGGTCCAGTAGCGCTCAGAGCGGCGCTGCGGGACCAACCGGCAGCGCCCCAGCTGCTCTACCACAGGCATCTGGAGAAAACCCTGGACTGCTGGGGGGGGGCGAACTACCTGCGCCAGCAGACCAGGGAGACGTGGGCGGGGGACCGAGATGCACCGCGGTCCCGCCGCCCGGGTCCTCCGCGGCTTTGCTCCGTGTCTCCCTGGTCTGCTGGAGACCAGCAGACCAGGGAGACGGGGAGCAAAGCGGAGCAAAGCCACGGAGCACGCCGGCAGCGGGACGGCCGCGGCACGTCTGGGCTGTCCGCTGCCCGCGTGCTCCGCGGCTTTGCTCCGCTTTGCTCCCCATCTCCCTGGTCTGTTGGTCTCCAGCAGACCAGGGAGACGGGGAGCAAAGCCGCGGAACACGTCGGCAGCGGGACAGCCGCGGTACGTCTGGGCTGTCCGCTGCCCGCGTGCTCCCCGGCTTTGCTCCCCGTCTCCCTGGTCTGGGGAGACGTGGAACAAAGCCGCGGAGCACGCGGGCAGCGGACAGCCCAGACGCGCCGCGGCTGTCCCGCTGGCGGCGTCCTCAGAGGCTTTGCTTCCCGTCTCCCTGGTCTGCTGGTCTCCAGCAGACCAGGGAGACGGGCAGCAAACCCCGTTCGTAACTGCAGATCCGACATAAGTCGGATCTGCGTAACTCGGGGACTGCCTATATTCATGCATTGCTCCCATTGACTTCATTTGTAGCTGTGAGCACTGTGTATATCATCACAGGGCCTCAAGTTGGACACCAAGAAAATTATAAATACATAGTTAATGATCATATGTGAAAAGTTGGTTTCAGTGACTTCATTAATATTGCATAGTAATTCTGCGGTAGAGGTCAGGGGGAATTCAGTTCTCTAGCACAGCATTCAAAGTTGCCTGAACCATGAGACCATCTTTTTCTCTTCCTGCAATACCCTGCCTCATGCATAGTGCATCTTTCAACAAATAAGTCCAGGGCCATATAGACAACATCCGTCTCACCAAACAACCCTGATTCATCCTTAGAGCAGCAGGATGACATTTGTCCTGTGCACTGACTAACACAGGGGTCTTCTGAAAAAAAAAAACCCAGGATGTGGTCATATAATTAAAGACTGTTATATAATCCATATGCATATAATGAGACTGAGTTAAGGTTGCACAGGCAAAATATAGGGTTATTTGAGACAGTATAGATACCACTGTATGTACAAGTGCCTCATGTACATGAAAGTGAAGAATTTTGAATACCTGCATCCATAGAGGCCATGTGTGTACACTGTGCCTCCTTGTAGTCCCATGTGAGGGCATTAAGAGCAGAGTACCTGCAACCTAGTCATGGGCCAAGCTTCAAGACAGGTAGTCTCCTGGCAACCTAATGAGTTTAGTTGGTTGTGACGGAACAGGGGTGGACAATAATTTTTAATGGGGGGCGTCCCGGGGTGCATCGCCCGTCCCCCTTGGGAACCAGGCAGGGTGCCTCACCCTGTAATCTGGCCCTGGCTAGAGCCTCTATCACAGAGGTGAACAATAATTTTTGCCCAGGGGCCACAGGAGGAGGCTTCGTGTGCTCCCCCGCCCCAGGCCAATTAGGACTGGGGGGGGGGGGGGAAGCGCATGAAGCCTTCTTTGCTTTGCCTCCGGCCTGCAAGCAACACACGGTGCTTTGAAGCGCCATATGCTGCTCGCAGGGCGGGGGCAGAACGGAGAGCACTTCGCGCATTCCCCTCCCCCACATCCTAATTGGCCTGGGGGTGGGGGAGTAGCAAGGCATCCGTGGGCTGGATCCACCTGCTTGGCAGGCTGGATTTGGCCTGTGGAGGCCCTTTTGCCCACCTCTGCTCTATCAGCAGTGGCATAATGAGGGGAGGCACAGGGGGCAGTTGCCCCCAGGCGCCACACTAGGGGGGCACCAGTTTAGCTTCCTATGACTAGCCCCTGCAGTGCAGCCTGGGTGAAACAGCGAGACCCAACTTCTTTTTACGCTGACAGCCTCTGTGCGAGATCGGAGCAATCTCACCATGGCAAAACTGAATTCAAGGGATGGAGGGGGTGGCAGCTGGAGTTCAGGACTGACTCCGACTTCTGTCCTCTCCCAGTCAGGCTGGAGGCTGGGGTGAAGCTGCAGGCTGGGCAGACCCCAGAGCTACGAAACCCCCGAGAGCTGCAGGGGCAGTTGCAGGTGACGGCTGACTCCTAGAGCTAGGCCTCTCCATTTGTTAGAGGGGAGAAGATGGAAACAGGGGCCAGCTCCTGGAGTCTCTTGCCCTCATGAGGATCCACCACAAGAGCTGCATCACACTCACCACTGGCCATCTGCAATAAACTACTCCTGCTTTCCAGTACCCTGCTGTGAGCCCTTCACCTCCCACCGCCAACCCTGACTCCTGCACCCTCACCTCTGTCCCTGAGCCCGCCCCCAAACCGAGCCCCCTGCATGACTCCTTAACTCCACCTGTGCCCCTCCAAACACCACCGGCCTGTCCTGAACCCACCTCCTGACACCAGAAACCCCTGACCTGAGCCCCCTACATGTCTCATCCCTCTGCTTAAGAACACAAGCAAAGCCAGGGACATAACTCAGCGCTCTACAGAGACTGGCTCCCACTCCGGCTATACTGCAGTGGCTGCTTGCAACATAATGCCACCCGGGATGTGCACAGCAGTTTTAATCCTGGTCACTTTGCAGCCTGGCCTCATCAGCCTTCTGGGTCCCAAACTTCCAACGAGCCACCATCGTGCTGCCAGGCTTGGCGAGGACACACCGGATGCATACAGTGTGCTGCCCCCACGCAAAGCTCAAGCAATTCTCCAATCTTGGCCACCCACATGGGTGCAATTCATTGTCACCACAAACCACCAGGCCTTGCTCGCCTTGCAGGCTGTGAGCTCCTGCTTTCTAAGTGGCAAATTCTGCACTTTGGTCAGACGGGGGCAGCAGGGAGGGTCTGAGCCAAATCCTGTTCGCATGTTCCCCTCCCACCATAGATTAGAATGTGTAAAGTCCCACAGGTAGTGACAAATGATTGGGAGTGGGCGCAAATTTTGCCCTTGCCGCCGGGCACATAACACCCTTGCTATACCTCTATCAGCAGGGCATTTCGGCTCAGCAGCCTAGTCTGTAGTGTCCTCAATCAGTAAGGCCCAGCGGCCAAATCTCTGGTACCCCAATCAGCAGAGTGGTAAGGCCCAGCGGCCATGTCTATAGTACCCCAGTTATCAAGGTAATAAGGCCCAATGGCAAAGTCTATGGTACCCCAGTCAGCAGGGCAGTAAGGCCCAGCAGCCAAGTCAGTATCACAACAGGCTCACCTCCCTCTGGGGGTCAACTGAGGTGAGAGTTGGGGGGGCCCAAGCCCTTCCTCTCCACTGGGCCCCAGCCTAAGGCCCTGTCAGTGGTGGGCATATCCCACCACTGGCTCAGTGAGGATTCTGCCCAAAACACACCAAACTCACTGGGAAGCCTCCAGCTCCCCACCCTGGGCTACTTCCTACCCTGCCCATCAGCCAGAATCTTCCCCACCTGCATCCTCCAGGTTGGTTGCTCTCCCGGTTGTCCACTTACCGTAGTCGTAGTCGTAGTGGCAGCGGGGGCTCCTGTGTTCAGGCAGGAGCTCCTTCCCCTCCTGTGGTCAGCATTGACTGAGCTGTTCCCCTAGCTTTTATACTAGGTCTGCAGTGGGAGCATGCCCAGCATGTAGGAGGGGCCTTCTCAGCCCAACAAGACTGGTTAACTGCCCCCGGGGCCTGCAGGGCCTCAGGCGGAAGGGGCAGGGCTACGACACTTCCTGGGGTCCCCCACCCACAGACCCTGATTGGCCTGGGGGTGGGGGTGAATGTGAAGTCTTTGCCTCCCACTCCCTGGCACCTAGAGAGAACTGCCAGCTGTTTCAAACAGCTGATGGTTCCTCTAGGTGCTGCGTACCTGTGACAGCAGGAAACTTTGTGGTCTCCCCTCACCCCCAGGCCAAATATAACCTGGGGGTGGGAGAGCACGTGAAGTCTTTGCCCCCCACTCCCACCCTTCACTGGGTGCATGGCACCTAGAGTTAAAAACAGCTGGCAGTTCCCTCTGGTGCTGCACACCCCTGACACACTCCCCCATCCCCAGGTCTTGATTGGCCCTGGGGGTGGGGGAGCGGCAGGTTGGCAGTGGGCCAGATCAACTGGCTTGGTGAGCTGGATCTGTCCTGCAAAGGGCCCTTTGCCCACCCTTGCGATAAAAGCTGTCTGACTGCATTACCTGATTAGTTTCAGAAATCAGCGAGCTGATATTTAAGCTAAGTCCAGAGGCTGCTCCACACATTCCTAACATGCAGCTCTACTTGATCCTGTCCCTGACTCTGGCCTTGCTCCAGCCATAGTCCATACTCCTCCAGGCCCGCTTGTACTGTCTGCTGCTCCAGCCTCCATATTCTTCCTCACTTCTGACTCTGCTCAGATCCCTAAATCCACCTTCTGACTACAACTCCAGTTAATTCTTCAGCTTTAAATTTGGCTTCTTGCACTTAACTTTGACCTACTTCTACATCTTCTGGGCTTAGGTTTTGGATTCTGGGTCTGAGAACTTTCCTATATAAAAGCAACTAACTGACAGGCCAGACTCTTGCTCCAACCATTGGGTTAGACTACCCAGGGCCTAATCACTGACAACCCCCCTCTCAATTCCTTTGAAATTCAAAGCTAATCTTTGCTAAGGATGCCAAAAAGTGGAGACAGAAAGTGGATTATGAGATCTGGATTATGGGTGACAACATTTCAACAAACCATCGTTACTGTAGGATAAGTAACCATTGGTTCTTCTTCAGGGATGTATCACTATGGATCCTATTGTAGGCAACTGGCAAAACGGTATCCCCTTATGATATTAAGAGAAGTGCCAGCTAATTTAGTGTAATAGTAACTGAAGAACAGATCTCCCCAAATTAGTATCTGACCTACCAGCTAAAATCAAAATATAATTTTGATGAATGTCAGTAGATTACTCCATGTCACTACCCTGGATATCAGATGTTGGCATATTTGTGAAAAGTGAAATGAGCCTTAATATTTATGGGGAGAGGTACACTAGTCAACTGTTAACAGATGGTGATGCACTGTGTGATCCACTTATGTATTCTTTCTGATGAAATAACCTGACCTTTTCAACAGCTGGATATGTCTGGAAATAGCCAAGAACACAGTTGGAAACTTCTGGGCCTCTCAAGACAATAGAGAAAAGCTCTATAAACATTCAGGCTATGTCTACACTGCCAAGAAAAATCAGAAAAAGATACTCAAATTGCAAACTGCAATTTGCATTATTTTTTTTTGCTTTTCTTTCTAAAGAAGCTTTTCCGACATTTGGCCCATCTACATGTGGCCAAATGTCAGAAAAAAAACCCTCTTTTGGAACATTCCTTCTTCCTTCTGAAACAAGGTTTATAGGGATGCCGACAAAACACATCCGCTTTTCTGACATTTTTTCGTAAAAGTGGATACGTTCCTTGGACGCAGCAGAGCTTTTCCGGGATACCTTGGTGGAAGTGTTGGTAATGGCAGTGGAAGTGTTGGTAATGCTTCTAGGCAATATGGACCTCCCATGGTCTGGCAAATTGTCTGGTTTGGCACTGGTTAGGTCCTAAACCTTTGGTATCCCGGAAAAGCTCTGTAGTCTAGACATACCCTCAGTGTGTAACTTTTTCTCTCCTGGGGCAAAATTGGGCTATAGGGAGAAGACATGTAAGTTAATTGAATGATTAAAGTAGAACTCTAAAACAACTTGAGGATGAATTTAAGATGAGGCCTCAGCACTACCTTGCCTCTGTGAAATGTCACTTAAGAGATTTCTAGCCTTGAGTGATGTCAACCAAAAAGACTGTCTTGAGAGTGAAGAGATGCAATGAAAGCAGTTCAAAGAAAGACTCAAATGAGGGGAGCAATAGTGAGGCCCCAAGCATGATTAAGAGAGTAAGTACGTTAGCAAACCTTTTGAGAAATGTTGATACCATCAGGTAAAAGAAGATTGAGCAGAACTGTACTGGAGAATGACAAGCTGAATTTGCTGAAAAGGTGGGGTTAATGGAGTGGAATTAAATGCCAGAATGTTTTAACTGCAACATATACTAAAGGAACTTTGGTATGGGACCCTGGACTAGGTCTAGATAATTTTGGGCTGCCCATAGGAGAACCTCCTCCATTCTGAAGAACAAATCTTTTCCTGTGGATGGCTTTCCGCACTTTATCTGAATTTCTTAGACTTGTTAGGAGTACAGGTTGAACCTCTCTAGTCTGACATTCTCTGGTCGGGCAACATCCATGGCCCAGCATGATTTTAGTTAGCCAGATGTCCACTTAGCATGGTGTGGCTAAACTTCTCATGATCCCAAAAAGTTTGTTTACATCCACCAGTCCTGGCTATCAGTGTTCTGTGTTGGTATTTAGCTCTAATTTATCCCTAAATCTCTTTTAAGAACCTAGTGAGCAATGGAAGTGCTGGTAATGCTTTTAGGCAATATGGACCTCCCGTGGTCTGGAAAATTCTCTGGTTTGGCACTGGTCAGGTCCCAAGGGTGCCGGACTAAAGACATTCAACTTGAAGTTTCTGTCAGTTGTACTCACCAGCCAACATCCAAGTCATCAGATATAATAACTTTGGCTCTGTTTGTAGAATCAAGCTAAGATTCTCTAATATTGGGTCCACCCAATCTAGAAGCTGGATGGGAAGCTGAATGGACATCTTTAGAAAACCTGAGGTATATCTGTCAGTCAAAACTGTCTCAGCCAGTAAGGAGCTAAAAATGAGTGACTCTATCCCATCAGATTTTTAGATATTACCCAGGAAAACAGGGGAACTGACAGGAAAGTGTATAGTAAGCCTTGGCTCCACAGCAAATGGAAAATATCTGATGGTGATCCCAGCCTCATGCCTCCACTGGGGCAGAAATTTAGATATTTGGCATGATCTTTGATGGCAAACAGGTCTACCATTGGTTCCTCCATTGATCAAGAATGAGCTCTATGAGGGGCCTCCATAGTGACTTGTGTTTTGTAACATATTATCTTAAGAAGTCTGCTAGATTTTTGCTGACTTCTATGAGGTGAAGAGTCAATGGGATTATTCTGTGTTCTTAAGGTACATCCATAACTTGAGAGGCAATGAGCAGATGTGTCTTTGCTTGTTTATGTGGTGCATTACAGATGTGTTATCTATGAACATCTGCACAGAGGAGCTTTGTGGGACCGGTGGGAATGACATACAAGTGAACCTGACATCTCTGCGCTCCAGGACATTAATGTGAAGATCCACATCACTCTGTCACCAGAATCGTTGCATTTAAAAATAGTTGAGATGGGATCCCCAACCTGTTCCGGATGTATCTGCAATTAGTGTCATTGTTGGAGAGAAAGCAGAAAAGAGAGCTCTTTTCTACACGTTCTTAGACTTCAAGCACCATCATGTTTCTGAGATGACACAGGGTGTGACTACAACCTTCTTGTACAGCTGGTGTCTCAACCAAAACAAGCAGAAATTCAGGAATTGCAAGTGAAGGCAAACAGCATCAGGTACATGCCCAGATACGATCTAATAGTCTTGAGCAAGTCTGTCCCTAGGTTGGCGTGTCCCTTTCAGCTGGCTTGGTCAGCCATCACATCTGACAGATGGCAGAGATCATTACCCATGGCTACCCAATTCAATTACACTAATTCACTCCACCTTATCTGTCCCTTTTCAGGGACCCCTCTCACAGGAACTTACGGCAGTTTTAAGTGGCTTTTTTGCTTCATTTAACAGTCACAGAGGAAGTTCCATGGATGTATGGGGAAAAGTTTTCTATTCCAAATAAATCCTTATTCTGATGAAAATGGTCTTCATCCTATTCTAGATCTGAGAAGACACATACATATGCTGACTCAGATTCAAGAAGGCTGTACTTCCAAATTATGTACTCTTAGAAACAGAATGGATATTGGTCTGCAAAAATATAAGGTAACATTTTGCTCTTCACTGGCTCTGGTGTGGCTTTGGACAGTCCCTTCAAATGTGCTGCCCTATAACTGGTGCTTTCTGGGGTGATGCCTCTGGCACCAATCTTCCTCCTCCTCACTATATTCCTTTATTCCCAGTTTTTTGGCCACCCTCTCTTTCTCCCTCCCCTTTTCCCAGTCTCCTTGCCCAGAGAGACCTAATACTCCTCCCCACATCCCAGATTCCCAAAGGATCTGTGTCCCCTCTCTCTGCCCCTTACTGCTGCCCAGTCCCAGTCCCGTTGTCCAGCTATCTTCAGTTTCTTTTCCCATCCCTCAGCTTTTAATCCAATCTCACTGTTCCCACTTGTCTGGCAAATTCTCATTTTCCACCATCCCATTTCCCTCAGTGGCTCCTAGTGTCTCTGCTCACACAGGCCCAGTTCCAAACTTCACCTTCACCAGTTCTCAGTCTCATCACAATCCTTGTCCCAATGTCCCCCATCCTCATCCAGCTCATGTCCTGTTACCTTCAAAACATTTTAATTCTGTAAGAATGCAAGAAATGATCAAGTGTACAAAGAAATCTTGAAGAAGCTTATGGGATCACACTGCCTATTGGAGCTGAGTTAGAGTCTAGCATCTTAAAACCAATAACTGCAAGACCAAAGGCCACAATGGCACCACTGGGAACTCACCTTCTGACTTTATTTTTAGGAGTAACTTGACCAGGTTATGGGAATTTCAGTGAACACTAGTCTACAGTGGCGTGTGTCAATCTGCTAAGCAGGAATGGCACAGTTACAAACCCAAAGTCAAAGGGACCACCAGAACAGAGCCAGCAGCTATTGAGCAAAACTAAGCAAGTGACTCTTATTCCCACATTCAGGTCTGCATCATGTTATAGACATGTCAGAACAGTTGTAGAATCCTGGTCCAGCAACTATAATCTCAGTCTTACAATGCAGTGTGGATGCTCTAGCACAGGACTGGAATTCCCACAGACTTAGGTTTTCAATATGGTGTTGTAGAGGCTCACTTGCCACACTCCAGGTCATCACTACTATAGGAGGCTCACTGGTGTAGCAATACTTCCTGAAAACCTTTACATCAGTGTCATTGGGAGTCATAGTGTACCATCAACCTTTACACCAGTGTTATTGAATCATAGTGTGCCCTCAGGCTGAAGTATATTGAACAAATGAGACATTAGTCAATAATTATATGATGGGACAGGCAAATTATGCAGCCCATTTATACAAGCAGAATATTAACAATTATTATAAAATCTATGCACAGACATAACATTATTTATTCCACAGGACTTGAGTCTTTCTTATCAAAACACCACTTTTTATATTAATAAAAATGCACAGAATGTCCATCATATAAGGAAAACAGGGCCTACACTCTGCAGGGTAAGTTTTCATTAACTTGAACAGAAGTTTTGCCTCGTAAACACTAGAGCTACAGCTAGACAGCAGTGCTATATCGGGATACCAGAAGTATCCTGAAATAGCTATTCTGCATCTTTAAACATGCCCATTATTTCAAAATAGATTTTGAAATAACAGGAACACTATTCCGGTATTCCACAAGGATTAAGGGACCTTTTGGAATAGCGCTTTGTTTTGAAATTTGAAGCTGTGTAGATAGCGCCAAATTTCAAAATTAGCTATATCAAAATTAGATTGAAATAAGATGTGCAATTTGTGTAGCACAAATTGCCTATCTTATTTCGACCTATGGGTGCAGCATAGATGCACTCTAAACACTTGAGGATCTGAATCATTGCAAATATTACTTGCATATCACAACACATTCTCCTTAATTATTTTGCTTCAATTTCTTGGCTTTCCTCTTCAATGACCATACATATTTTGTAAAAACACTCCATTAGTTAGCAATTAGGGCTTGCTTAATCTTGTGGGGAAAAATAAAGGAAATCAGACAGATGCAATACTTTCATATTGTCTCTAAAGTTAGTTACTATAAACAAGGAATTTAATGCCCAATCTTGCTTACTTACATGTGCAGCACCATTGATTACAATTTGGACTGATATAGGAGTAAGAATTTATAAGGTAAGTCCCAAGAATTTTTTGCTCCCAGAGAACTTCTCTCTGTCTCTGAAACTCTTGTTTCAGTAAATTTCTATACTAACTGAATTAAATCTTCTTTGATTTTTATAGACTTGACTTTTGCACCCTATGTAAATTCCTACAGGGTTGGGGGTTTTTTTTGGCCTACTTTATAGACTTTGATCACAAACATTAATTTCCTGATTGAGCTTTGTAACAACTCAAAAGTAATTAAACTCTGTCAAGGACACAGTACGTCACCAAAAATGTTATAAAACAACTAACGATATTCATTTTCACCCAAACAAAATGGATTTATAACTAGGACATGTATATATTTTGTTTGTTTTTAAGTGTTATTTACAGAAATAGTACTTATACATTTATTATTTAGTGAAGTAGAGCCATCTTGTGGGAATGTCTAGTAACAGCATACTTAGAAAAGGAGCTCAAATTATTCTCTCTCTTAGGATGGTATAATACATAAGAAAAGGCAAAGGGGAACATTTTCAAACTTGGATGATTAAAGTTTAACTCCTAAATCCATATTTAGGTATTAACATCATCAGATTTTCTGAAGGGCAGAACACATACAACTTGGAATGCAGTTAATGTGCGGTGTGGGTAGTGAGTACTTCTTCAACACTGTGACACTAAATAAATATGGATTTAGGTGCCTAACTTAACCTAACTTAACAAAATTCTGGTAAAAGTGTCTTTCGTACAGGTAGGGTCCTCCAGGGAGCATTAGCATCATAGTATTACATTCTATTCTTCTGACTTTGTAGGCATAAATTATTACAAACACCAGTCCACCATGACCCATAAGTGGTGCTGATGGTGTTGGCTGTGATTATGATGATGATGATGGTACAACTCTAGGCATGGATGTGCTACTTAGAAAATAAATATAGCATTGCTTACTTCTAGGGGAGCAGGGTCAGAAGAGGAAAAACTTGCACTGGTCAGCAGGCACTCAGGCCTTTTTTTGATTATCTCTTTTCCCATTCTTTCAAAAAAGAAAGCCATTTGTAATCTTGATTTTAATAGGATATCTTATTAAATAAAAAACTATTCCATTTAGGTCCTTAACATCTAGGACTACAATTAATAGCGCAATTCTGCAGTGTGTAGTAATTCAGCTAGGTATGTGACTGTTTAACTGGTTAACCGGGGCGGGGGGAGAGGGGGCGGCTGGAAAAGCTCCCCACCTGCCATGGGTGGGGGGCTGCTCTAGCTGCTCCAGCAGGGCTGGAGTAGCCCCTGCATGTGGGGAGCCTAACCTGTCCTCAGTGGGGAGCCTAACCTGTCCATATGCAGGGGATACTCCAGACAGAATGCCAGAGCAACCCCTATCAGCAAGATGCCCTGGCCTACCAGAGGCAGGGGCTACTCAGACTGGCTGATGCAGTATGGGGGAGACTGCTCCATCCTAATGGGGGGGGGGGCATTTCAGCCAGGCTGGAGCAGCCTCCCCTTGCCTGGCACCCCTTTAATCGCTTAAACAATAGGTTTAACCAGTAAACCAATTAAACAGGATTTTACCTCCTTAAATTCAACATGACTAAAGCTGGCAGAATCAGGCTCTTAACTGATTTTTATTTGTCAGACAACATATATAATTACTTCAGGGCTTCTTAGCAATGTTCATTACCTTATCATTACCAAATTATACTTCATTTCCCAGTTCATGCCAGATTAACTAAGATCATGTGAAGTCATTACAATCAAAGAATTGATTTTTCAGTAAATCTAAAATGAATCAAAGTACATTCCAAAGCTAAAACATGCCATTTGAAAAAATATTTTTAAAAACCGCAGCAATGTATTATATATCACATTATTTACAAAACTCTAAGTACTTAAAATAAAGAAATGAATGCTTAAATATATCATCAGTCTTACAGTGCCTGCATACCAAACATACATGAGATTCTATGTTTATCTCTACATGCACTGACTTCACTGGGTCTACTCTAATATAAATATAGTTAATTATAGGCACAAATATTTGCAGGATCAGGATCACGGAGCTCGTAGTTACTGATTTAACTACATCAGAATAGTTAAGGTGGCACAACCCCTGCATGTGTGGATGAAGTTATACTGGTACAGCTTATTTCCTCCATGCAGGAATGGTAGCTTTATACTAGTACAACTGCATTCACATTGATATACTGTATTGACATAACTATTCTGGTAAAAAAACCACTCCCAATGAAAATAATTATATCAGTACAAAATCTGTGTGTGCCAGGAACTAATGTAGATAGTGGATAGTTTTCTGAAAACATCCACTCAATGTGCAGCAGCAGTCAAAAAAGCACAGAATGTTAGGAATCATTAAAAAAAAGGATAGAGAATAAGACAGAGAATATTTTGCTATCTCTGTAAAAATCCATGGTATGCCCACATCTTGAATACCGCATACAGATGTGGTTGCCTCATTTCAAAAAACATATCTTGGCATTGAGAAAGCCCTAACTCGAATTAGCTGGTATTCCTCCTGCAATGAGGTTTACCAGCTAATTCGAATCAGGGGCTTTAAATTGGACTCCCGTTTCACTGCCGCGTGTAGACGTGGGCAGTTAGTCCGGGCTAGTGAATTTCTAAAATGGCAACCGGCCGGGAACATGCAAATCAAACACGGGATATTTAAATCCCGGGCTTGATTTACAACTTCAGTATGCTTCATTTGCCTCCCTACTTCGAAGTAGGGGGCAAGTATAGACATACCCAAAATGAATAAGGAAAAGTTATTTACTTGTTCCCATAAGAACTAGAGGTCACCAAATGAAATTAATAGGTAACAGGTTTAAAACAAACGAAAGGAAGAATTTATCACACAGCACATAATCAACCTGTGGAACTCCTTGCCAGAGGATGTTGTGAAGACCAGGACTTAACAGGGTTTTAAAAAGAGCTAGATAAATGCATGGAGGACAGGTCCATTACCCAGAATGGGTAGGAAAGGTGTCCCTATCCTCTATTTGTCAGAGGCTGGAAATGGGTGGCAGGAGAGGGATCACTGGATGATTAATCATAGAATCATAGAACTGGAAGAGACCTCAGAAGGTCATCAAGTCCAGCCCCCTGCTCTAGGCAGGACCAATTCTAGCTAAATCAACCCGGCCAGGGCTTTGTCAAGCTGAGACTTAAACACCTCTAGGGATGGAGACTCCACTACTTCCCTAGGTAACCCATTCCAGTGCTTCACCACCCTCCTAGTGAAATAGTTTTTCCTAATATCCAACCTGGACCTCTCCCACCATTACCTATTCTATTCACTCCTTCTGGGGCATCTGGCATTGGCCACTGTCAAGACAGGATACTGAGCTAGATGGGCCTTTGTTATGACCTAGTATAGTCGTTCTTATGTTCTTACATTGAAGCTCAGAGTTCTGTTCCCAGTGCAGCCACTAGCTTCCTCTTTAGCAAATTACTTAAATGCTCTGATCTTCACTTACTTCATGTAGAAAATGAATCTCTACATATTCATCTTAGGCCAAGGGAACATTTTGATGGGTGAGGAGTAATTTTACCAGATTCTGGAATTTACTTTCATATCTGAAAAGCAACTCTTTCATTCCAAAAGTATTTTTGTATGCGCTTAACTTTAAGCATGTGATAGTTACCTCAACTTTAGAGAAGTTAAGAATTGAGGAGTGAGCTCTCAAATGGCATCTTCCCTCCTTCCTTTGTACCCTTAATTTAAACAGATATAAAAATAAATAGTACTTTTTTCTATAAATTCCTTCTTTCATCTTTTGGAGAAGACACAATACCAATATCCTGAGAAGCATTGAACAATGACACTCACAAGTGTAGGGGTGTTACTCCCAAAGTTCTATCTAGCCAGATTCCATATGAGATAATTACATTCTGCTCATTGAAATTACCTCTGTAATTTCAACTGGGAACACTATTCACTTTCTATCCTAACAACTTTTCCAGTTTAGATATACTTTGATTTTATTGGTGGGTGCTGTAATTCCTGTGGTTGATATATAGTTGGTCATGTACTTTAGAAACTGATTGCAAGAAAGAACTACAGTAGACTTCCAATAATCCGGAACCTTTGGGACCTAGGTGGTGCTGGATTATCGGATATGCCAGACTATCAGGAAGTACTATAAAATGGTTATAGATATACTGTATACAGTATATATTGTATAAAAAGTGTTTTAATCCTTTTTATTGTACATACTGTATACAGTATACTGTAATGTTTTAGTTTTTTTAACCCTTTTTTTACCCTTTTCAGTTGGTTCAGCTGCTGCCGCTGCTGCCTTGTGACTCGTTTTTTGCCGAAGCTCACTCACTAGGCTCTTGCCATTTTGATGCCGGACTATAGGGAGTGCCATACGATTGGATACCAGACTACTGTATTGGAGTTTTACTGTATACCCTGTATAAGAAATATGAAACATTAAGCACTTTTAACAGAAACAGGAATTAGCACACTCCATTCAGAGGTGATAAAACAGATGTTCTCATTTCGTGCAAGGATCAATACAGTGAGTGGGATTACAGCCAAATGTCCACACTTGGCCTGATTCTATTACTATGGAAATCAACGGCAAGATTGTGTTTGTAAAGTGCAAGAATAGATCCTTAATTCTTATTTTTCCCAGTGAAAGATAATGCAAAGATAATATGCCTCCTAAATATATACTGACAAGGATGTTCATTAAATTGTTGGAAAGATCTTTCATAAATACAATTCCTTTTCTCTTATCCAAAAACTTAAAACTGTTGCCAACTTGTTCGCATCAGTAAGGAATATAGAGATACTTGCTTCCTCCACTTCTTAAAAAAATAGGCTATAATGTTCTGTTAATATATTACTGGGCAGGGAAAATAGTACATGCCAAATAATTATGACATACTTCTGCAAGCAGGGTTGGATTATGAAAAGGGCTTAGGGGCTGCAGCACAGAGTCTGGGATGCTGTGTCTCTTCTTGGCGGGGTGGGGGAAGTGGCTCTATGTGCTGCTGTTCCCCTTCTCCCCTCTCCCCACTGGTCCCAGCAGTAGTCGACAACATGTTCTACCCCAGCAGCTCCCATTGGCCAGGAATTGTAGCCAATGACAGTAGTGGGGGCAGTGCCTGAAAATATAGGGTTGCATGGAGCCACTTTATCTTCCCCACTCAGGAGCTGTGCCAGGTAAGTGTGCCAATCCCCTGATCCTTCTTGCATCCTACCCCCTGCCCAGACCTCAGACCCCAGCCTGCTCCTGTACCCTTCCTCCTGCCCAGACCCCTCCTGCACCTTACCTCACCCTACACCCCCACCTTCAGCCCACTCCTGTACCCTACCTCCTACTTAAACCCTGTACCCCCACCCTGCTCCCTTGTAGCTCCCGCATACCCCGTAGCCTCGGGGGGAGGCTACAAAATATTCTAGCCCGAGGCCCTCAGAAGAGTTAATCCAGCCCTGACAACAAGGTTACTAAAAAGTCTAGATAAATGTTATTAACCAATACAGAGAATCATTACTAGCACATTGCAGTGATATTAACAAATCAAGAGGCCCTATTTGACACTATAAATAGCACTAAAATATGCTTTTATCACAAGAATTTTACCCGTGCCTTTAGTATTGAAAATTATAAACTATTCCTACCCCACACAAACAGATTTCTTAAAAGGCAGATTGAAAATGTCACTGACTATACAGTAGAAAATTGATGAGATGGTGAAGGATGCCCACAGAGTGCAAAAAGCTGGGACAAAGCATACCTGACATATTTGTAACATTACGTGAGAAGACAAAGTTGTCTCTTTGTCCAAGATTTCTTATATGTATGACCGCTCTTATCATTCAAGATGACACAGCCTGACTTTAAGTTCTATCCATCTCTATATAGCAATTGAAGCAGAATGTGTTGTAGTAAAGGTGAAGTTTTGAGTGTAGGAATCTGAGAGGCATAGTGGATTGAGGACTGTTGTATATATGAGCATGTATGTGGGGGAATAAGGAGTTGTGACAAAAAGGAGGCTGATGGCTGTGTGTTTGAATAAAGGAGGAGGTTTGAGCGAGTGAGGATGAGGGGATAGCCATGCGTGTGAGGGCACATCTACATAGCAGCACTTAACTCAAAATAAGCTACGCAAATTGAGCTATGTCAACTGAGTAATTTATTTCTAAACAGGGCCGGACGGAGGCATGGGCAAAGCCGGGTAGCTGCCCAGGGCACCAACCAATGAGGGGCACTTGATGGCAGCTGTAAGGGGCGCGCGGTGTCCCTTACAGCTGCCATCAGGGGCCGTGCACCCGGCTTCCGCAGCACCGGCGCCAGCCAGCAGCGCCCTTCCCCCCCACGGCCGCGGGGCCCTGCTTGGCTCTGCGCACGAGCCACCAGCGCATGCTGGGCCGGGCTGGGCAGCGCATGCACTGTGCACCCCGGGGGGGGAGGGCCCGCACCCCACAGGTGGGCTCACACCTGTGCCGTGCGCCCGGGGGTGGTGCTGTGAGCCCGGGCCCAGGGCACCAAAAGAGCTCGGGCCAGCCCTGTTTCTAAATAGCTTATTTTGAGTTTTGGTGATGTCTACACAACACTTATTTCGAAATAGAGCACTCTTCCTCCTACTTCCCTTACTTCCCTTAGTCCTCATAAAATGAGGGTTACGGGAGTTGGAGTAAGAAGTCTTCCAGCTTGACAGTATTTTGACATTATGTAGAAATAAGTGCCAGTGGAACGACAGAAAGTGAAGCCCTCAGTTTTTGCGACCGTTGCGGTTTCTGTGTTTCTGTCTGTGTAGATGTGGACTATGTTATTTCAAAATAACGCTAGTTATTTTGAAATAATGTTGCTGTGTAGACATTGCCTAAGGGTGAGGGTGTCAGGGAAGAAAGTTTACAGAGTGAGGGTGTGAAAGGAGTGAGGGTGAATGTATAAAAGAGGAAAGGGAGGAAGTTTACAGAGGGTGTAAGGGAACGGGTGAGGGGTGAGTGAGTGCGGGGGGGCTGTGCGTGTGAGGGAAGGCATGAGCGATAACACTGTCTAGGGGGCCGAGAGGACGGCTCCGGGCACGGAGGAGCCGGCGGCGCGTGTGTGAGGAGCTGGTGCGGGCTGTGACGTGCGAGGGGAGAGCTGTCAGGGTCTGTGGGAGGGGATGGCTGTGAGGCTGTCCGTGTGGGCCGAGGGCCTCCCTTCCCCGCCGCTCTGTGCCTGCGCGGTGGGCTTGCGCTGGGGTATTTACGGTAAGGTGGACGCGGCTGTGGCAGCTCCGTGTCAGGTGATCATCTGAGCCGAGGAGCCGCCTGGAGTCGGAGAGGAAAATGCAAGATGGCCCGACGGGGCCGTGAGGGGCTCCCCGCCGCCCCCTCCCCGCCCGGACCCCGGCAGCGCAGGGCCAGCGGCGAGCGCTGAGGCCCGCCCCGCCCCGCTAGCGCCAGTCCCCGGCAGGGGCACCGAGCCATGGGGCTCTGCTACAGCCTGCGCCCGCGGCTCTTCGGGGACTCCGGCGGAGGCGGCTCCATCTCCAGCGCCGCCTCGGAGCCCGAGCAGCCCGCCGAGCATACGGCCCCCCCGCCCCAGCCGCTCGGGGCCCCGCGGGGAGGCAGCTGCTGCGGGCAGCCGAGGGCCGGGGGCCCGCTCCGCCCTGCAGACAAGCCCGGGGGAGAGGCGGACGGGCCGCCGCCGCCGCTGCTGCTGCAGAACGGAGGCGGCAATGGGGCGGCCCCGGAGTGGCAGCCGCTGCCCAAGCCCGGCGGCGGCAAACAGCCCCGGCAGTCGCCTCAGCCCGCCGCGCTGCAGAGACCCTGGGAGAAGCTGCGCCTGGAGGAGCGGGAGGCGGAGAAGGAGGCGAGGAAAGTCAGCAAGAGCATCGACCGGGCGCTGAAGGAGCAGAAGCGGGAGTACAAGCAAACGCACCGGCTGCTGCTGCTGGGTACGTGTGCAGGGGGGAGAGCCGGGCCGCCGCCGCCACGCAGCCCCGGCCAGCAGGTGCCCACCCTGGCGTTCCCCATAGTCCTTCCTTTGTCTGGCCTTCTCCTTCCTCTTCCCCGCTCTGCTCCCCCACCCGGCCCTTCTTCTTTCTCCTTTCTTTCTCCCTTCGCTTGATAGCCCAGTCTTGCTCTTCTAGCCAGGTTTCCACCTTTTTTTCTTTCCCTTCTCTGTGTCTCCCCCTTCTTAGGATCTGAAAATGGTTTTGCTGTGGAGAAAAGGGTTTGTCATTTAGCCCCATAAAACGGCGAGCTGCTCCACCCAGTCAGCAAAGCAGAAGTGATGTTGAGACGGGAATTAGCAGGCTTCATTTTCAGCTGGGAGGAGGAGGAGGAGGTGTGTGTGGTATGCGGTGTGTGTCTGTGTTGTCTAGCCGGGAAGTAAACGGCGCTTGTGTTGGCATTTCAAGAATTCGAAAATCAGATGCAGGGAAGATGAAAATGGCTTTGAATATAATTTGAACATAATTTGCTCCGTCATAGAACTTCTTTTTGCTACTATGTTGGACTTCTGATGGCTTAATGGAAAGTGAAGTGCTAGGATATAATGGATTGGTAATTTTAAGGAAGGACTAGGGCATATACATACCCATACCGAATTACTTTCCCCTCATAGCTCCTACTTGTTCCAAGGATCGTTGGTGCAACTATCTTTTTTTTTTTTTTAAACCAACCCTGCACGGGTGACTTTTTTTAAACACTGTGCTGCTGACCATTTGCTCTTTACATAAATTAGTTAATAGTCTTCCCTAGAGGCTTAATCCCAGCTAATACCTCTGTGTGCTTTTATACTGTATGAGTATCTACTTACCTGAAGGAAATAGAATAGTTAGACTGCGATTTTTTTTTTTTGGATGATTTAAGCAAAGGGGTTCCTGTGCCTCCTGAGTGTAATAAGAAATCTCTAATTTGTTAGTGTTGAAATATTAATTTTTTTGTACAGATAAGTGTTCTGTATTTGGCTTAGATTTCTACATGCATTCCAGACTGGACAGGTATATTTATTTATACAGCTGTACTTTACTATTAGCGGATTCCTTCATTTGCCTTTTGGGGTAGGAAGAACAAAACAATGTAATATATGGCAGTCTCCAAGACACTTCCTTATGTTAAGGTGTAGTTGAACACCTGATAATTATTATTGGGAGGGAGGCAAATTTCTACTGTTTGAAATGCAGGATATAAAAACAGAAGTGGCCTGTAATACACGCTTGGCCTGTTCAACTTAAATGCTTAAGGTTTAAAATGTATGTCCTATTAAGAATTTTTTTCTGATCTGTAAAATACTGTGGTTGATACCAGTGTAGACAGAAGAAGCTGTTGTCACTGAACATTGGCCTGCCTCTTAAGAGCCTGTTGTTGTTCAAACAACAGGTTGCTGGCAAATAGGTGAAGTGAGTGTAGTCTGTAATGGGAAGGTAATAAAATAACAAATCAGAGAGACAAAAAAATCTCTAAGAAGGATGCTGCTTTTCCTCTTTCCCCTCCCAATAAGCTGATACCTATACCAACATTATTAGCTCAACGCTTCAAAAATCTGAATAGTAATTGCAGTCTAATCTACATCTCTTCCTGTTGTCAAATTAGGGAAGAGGCAATGATGTGCTGCTGTCCTAGGCCCCAGTACAGGAAGGATTTAACCATGTGCTTAACTTTTATGCACTGTGGTACACTGCTGAGGACTACTTGCAATATGTAAAGTTTAGCATGTGTGTCTTTTAGAACTGGGGCCTAAGAAATTGACGTCTCATCCAACATCTTGGACGAGTAAAGCTGCAAGTGCCTTGTGTTGCTATCACTATTCATGTTCTGCAGGGGGAAAAAATAGTAGCTTTTATGTCTAAATTATTAACTGAAAAAATGACCTTCCTAAAAAGTCTCTATATAGCAAAGAAACAGTAACCAGCAAAATGTTTCTCCCCTCTTTGCAGTTCATTTTTTTTTTCAAGTATATCAAGTAAGTTGTTTAAGCTCAGTCTAATTCATCTTTTTCCTTGTTTATTCTTGTGTGCATAGAAAATCCTTTTTTAATAAAAGGGCACTGTTGACTTAAAATATAGCCTACCTTAAAAAAAAATAGGTAGGCTATCTTTCCTGCCCGGAAGTCTGCTCACCAAAACTCTCTTGCTGTGTGAAATATCAACACAAAAAGAAAACTGTCTATACAAGAAAAACCCTGACAGTGATACAGATCCACACAAAGGCAACAAACAAAATAGAGAAATATATTCCCCTGTTTCATGTACAGTAATTTTGTGTTGATTTACAAAGAAAGTTCAGACATCTTAGGGATAAGTAGCAAGGGTTTTTTTCTGGATAATTCTGAACAAATGCACTAGGTATCTCACTGTAACATTAATTTCTGAGTCCATCTGTAAGGTCCACTCCTGTGAACCCCTTGTTCTTCTACATGAATGAAGGCAATCGCAGGGCTGAAACTAGCTGCAAGATCAGGGTTTAAATTGATAATTTTAAAGAGGTCACTGACAGTTAAAAAAATGGGAAAAAAAGGTGGGAGAGACATTCTTCTATGTATATTTTATGCTAGATAATAAAGCACTATTTTATGCAATAATTTATTTCAGTTAACATAGAAGGAATTAGCCTTGTGTCATTGAATACAGTATGTACATTATGATTGCTGAAAGTCTTAACAGTGTATGCTATTTTTTTTCTTCCTAATTGCAATTGTAAAGTTCTTGAATCTGGTGATTTCCCCCCCCCACCCCCACCCCCACCTCCCAACACTTTTTTTTTTCTTTACCACTTTTTTATGGAAAAAAATCCTCTGGTAACAACTATCTTGTGTTACATAGGCCTTCTTGAGCCCTCTAGTAGATAATTCAGAAACTGTTAGGATTTTAGGGTAGAGTAGGATCATCTAGGCCAGTGTTTCTCAACCCTTTATTTAAAAAAAAAAAAAAAAAAGTACCCCTCAAAAAAAAAAAGTACCCCCAGTACCTCCAGTTTTCAGACACACAATTTTTTGTTCTACCATTGCAACACACTTGTTTTTAAAAAAAAAATTAAACTGTAGCCTGCAATGAAATTTTTGGGTGTAAAAAGTACAAAAATAATAAAGTGCTGTAAAACTTAAAACGAAAATTCAGTTTTCTCCAAATTTCAGATTTTGTTGACGTTCCCCACCTCCCCCGAATTCTATCAAGTGCCCCAAGGGCACTCGTACCACTGGTTTAGAAACACTGATCTAGGCATATCTCTCCACATGCATTCCCTGCCTTTGTGGGGGGGCCTCATGCATTGATGCATCTCAGTTCCTCCTGTTCTGTGCCAGTGGCACATAGACTTGTCTCCTGGGGTTTATAATACTTTGATCTAATTCTGATTGCTGGTCTTACTGCAGGGATGGCTGGGCAAGGTTTAGTGGCCTGTAATGTACGTAAGGTCAGATTTGATTATATAATAGTCTGTTCTGCCCTTAAACAATATGACTCTATGAAGATGTATATAATTTCTGACAATTCATGTGATGCCCATTTTATTTTAAATTGGCATGTTATGATTATTCAGTTACCAAAGTAACTTATCAGTAGAACTTTAAATTTGATTCTTTGATGTACCACTGATAATTTATGCATGTTTATTGAGTTATTTAGTCATATAATCTCTTTTGCTCTCCATTTCTGCTTCATTAACCGAGAATTGAAGGCTGTGAGTTCTCACCACATAATTTTTCTAAGGGTTTATTAACACACAAAGGTGCACTAAAACAACAGGTGTACTTACACCTCTAGGTGGTATTTTTCCCCTAACATGGATTGATTTTTAAATCACAGGGTTTTTTTAAAATCAGGCTGGAAATGTTGATTTTTAAATAATTGCTTTTAATCTTGTTTTACATTTGTACTCTCTGGTTGGCATAACCACCATTAATATATGCTGATTTATAACCAAATCTCATTTTTACAAGAAAAGTAGAGGTAATTATTTTCTAGGAGAATATATTCTGTCTAGGGTTACATGGATTTATTCAGTCTCAGTTTACATTTTTAAAAGATGATGAATAGTGCACTGCTTATTTACTAGGGCAACGATTTTTTTTTGGGTGTTTGTCAAGTTTGTGTTTTGAATTCCAATTTCCATTCAATTCAATATACAAAAGCAGCATTTTAATATTTGGATTTTTTTTAGATACCTAAAACTATAGTAATTGTGCTGGATATGCTAGAAAACAAAGTTGATCAAAATTAGGGATGTGAATTGGTAACTGGGAGCAGGAGCAAGCCTGCCCTGCATAGTGTGGGGGAGGGAGGGAGGAAGCAGGAATTTGGCCTCCCCCACATGGAGGTGGGGGCAGGAACGGGATCCTGTTTAATTGGTTAACTGGTTAAACCTTAGGTTTAACTGTTTAACTGATTAACCAGGATTTTACATCCCTAATCAAAATGCATTTTGTGTTAAATATTTTAGTTTTCAAGTGCCCAAAGATATAAACAGGTGCCTAGTGTGATGAGACTTTTTTTTTTTTTTTTCCAGAAATGCTTAAAAAGGTTAGCTGCCTAACTCCTGCTGAAATCAGATTTGACTGCCCAGTCTTTTTGGGCATTTAGCATTTATGAGTTTGAGATTTTAAAATATATTTAATCTGTGGATATCTGCTTTATATTCATAGACCTTGGATGCAGATTCAATTTTTGTATCCACACAGAGCTGTACTCATAGTCTTGAGGGTCATAAGGGACCATCATGATCCTCTTGACTGATCACTTGCACATTGTAGACCATTGAACCTCACCCACCCATAACCTCTGGCTAAATTACTGGAGTGCTCAAAATCTTAGGCCTTGTCTACACTAAAAGGAAGCTCGCTGTTGCTGCAATCTTCTAGTTAAGACTCACTAAACTTAACTCAGAGGGCGCCTCTGCCAGCATCCAATACTCCTACTTTTTGCAACGAGTAAGGGAAGCTGAAGGGAGCATTTGCTCCCTTCAGCCTCCTGCTGTGGGGACCGCGAGAAGCTCACCTTTAAGGTAATCTGCCTCCAGGTACATATTCTCCTTAAGTTGAGTTGCTGGGTCTAGTGTAGATGTGGCCTTAATTTTAAGACTTCCAGTTACAGAGAATCCATTGCTTAGGCCTGGTCAATACTACAAAATTGTGCGTGTGTGTGTGTGTGTGTGTGTGTGTGTGTGTGTGTGTGTGTGTGTCTCCACGCCCCTGAGCAACACATTTAAACTAACCCCCCAGTGTAGTCAGCACTTGGTTGACTGGAGAAGTCTCTTGTTGTCCTAGCTATTTCAGGAATCTGATTACTTAAATCGATGGGAGATATGTCTAATCAAACCTGGTAAAACTATTCCTGGAGCCGAGGTTTCCTCACATACCATAATCTTGAATTAAAGATTAATCTTTAATTCCTGGAAATTCCATGACAGTCCTAGAGGGTTTGCAGCCATAAGGGGGGGAACTAACATCCACATAGAGCTTGTCTACACAGACACTACCTCACTTGATTTCAAACCAGGAAGTCACCCAAGTCCCATGCTGCAGAGAAAGGCAAAAACTCTGGGTTTCTGACCACCTAATCTGGAAGAAAATTATTTCCTGACCCCAAATATGTCAGTCAGTTATATCTTAGTAATCTTAGTGGTGACTGTCATCCTTTTCTGCCCAGTTGTTGCTTGTATATTGGAAGAGGGAAAACCAAGCTTTCCTGTTTTGTTTTGTTTTCAATTCTGACTTCGTTCATCAACTTTGAATTAAACTAATCCAAATGAAGAAAATGTTCTTTTAGCTAAACTGTAATGATGGGGAAAGCTTTTCTGCACAACAGAAACTGAAATCCCCTTACATTTAGAAAAAAAACTTGCAATACAGGCAGTCCCCGGGTTACGTACAAGATAGGGATTGTAGGTTTGTACTTAAGTTGAATTTGTACTTAAGTCGGAACTGGCGTCCAGATTCAGCCGCTGCTGAAACTGACCAGTGGCTGACTACGGGAAGCCTGAGGCAGAGTTTCTCTGCCTCGGGCTTCCTGTAGTCAGCCGCTGGTCAGTTTCAGCAGCGGCTGACTTGGGGACGCCTGGGGCAGAGCAGCTGGGGTGCTGCCGGGTTGGTCCAGTGGCGCCGAGGAGCAGCGCTGCGGGACCAACCGGCAGCGCCCCAGCTGCTCTACCATAGGTGTCCGCGAGAAAAGCCTGGTCTGCTGGGGGGGGGGGGGGGGGGGGCGCACTAGCTGTGCCCCCCAGCAGACCATGGAGACGCGGGCGGCGGGACCAAAACGTGCCGCCGCCCAGGTCCTCCGCAGCTTTGCTCCGCGTCTCCCTGGTCTCCTGGGGGGGGGCCCAGCAGACAGGGAGACACGGAGCAAAGCCGCGGAGGACCCTGGCGGCGGCACCGTGGCACGTCTGGGCGGTCCTGGTGCCTGGGTCCTCCACGGCTTTGCTCCGTGTCTCCCTGGTCTGCTGGGGGGGCTCCCCCAGCAGACTAGGGAGACGCAGAGCAGCTTTTATCGCCCCAGAGGATGCGGGCGGCGGGACCACGGCACGTCTGAGCGGTCCCGCCGCCCGTGTCCTCCGGGGCGAGAAAAGCCCCGGTCGTAAGTACGGATCCGACATAAGTCAGATCTGCGTAACTCGGGGACTACCTGTACCTGTATTCACTTAGTTGTAAAGACTGAAAATTATACAGATATTTTGAACAGAGTACCTGACATAGTGATACCTTTATATAGCTTGAATTAACCTCAGAATTTACTTTTTTTTTTTCTTTCCCATCAATTCTGTACATAATTTAAAAAGCAGCACTCTTTAATTCATTAAAATTTGGATGGGAGTTAGAGGCAGCACTTTTCAATGATTGATTTAAGTTTGTCATTTTAAATTTTAAACGGATTTCTTTTTAATTAAAAATGTTTTTAAAATCTGTAATTGTTCACCCTTTCTTTCAGTGCGACTCTCCTCTTTAAGACTGAAATTGGCCCGTCTCTTAGAAGCCTGCTTAAAAACCTCTGACTGTTGTTGTGCTTTTAATAAACTTCTGTATTACTACAAAGGATAGCATGTGCTGTAACTGGATTAATTGGAGCATTATGTCTGACATTATGTGGAATATCAATCACATTTTTGTTGGTAGAACACTGCATGTTGTGTTACTAGACCAACTATCTTATTGTTTTGTGCTGACTGATTCAGGACCCATTGTATGTAGGCAATTATAGGCCTGATCTAACAAGTGTCAGGAACCGAATTTCTTACGTCTCAGAATTAAAGGTATGTTATGTATTACACCCTCATATTAAAGCAAATGGTTCTTAAAACAACCAATTCCAGGTCATTCTGACACTTTACCAAACACAGTGCTTGAGGACATTATGCGAAGTACTATACAAACAGAAGAGATGGTGGTCCTTGTTCTGAAGAGTTTACAACCAAAGTGGAAGACACTCAGTAAGGACTTAACAAAAATCAGAATTGTGCTCAGGACAGTGTTAGGTGCATATGATTTTAGTTTCTTTTTAATTAATTTTTTGTAAGCTACTCAAACTGATTCTTGATCTAACAATTGTAAGCTTCCCTTTAGCTTTTAGCCACTGATTATTTTTACTCCTTGCTCGTCTAATTATTAACTTATTTCTAACTTTTGCCTTTTTACTTCTAAAAAAATGTTTGGACTTCTTTAAAAACTCTTCTCTACACTTACTGGGTGTGGAAAGGAGCAGTAACTTTTGAAGAATGTGTATCTGCTCTGATGATTGTAGGGTCTATTTCTTCAGAGTACACTACGGATTCAGACCTCTGTATAGTAATTTCCTAAAAAATGTCAAAATAAACATTTGGTTAATTTATAAGTTTACGCTAAAATACAATAGTGCATTAGATTAATATAGTTTTCAGTAGCTAAAATGGTAAACTGGGTTTAAAATATTAAAGGGATGTCTGAAAGTAAATGTTAAATTTACATAACTTAAACTAATCATTCTTCCATAACTTAGGTGAGAAATGCTTATTTTTAATGAAGGTTTTTTTAAAACTTTTCCTCGGTATAATAGAGGCCTTCTCGTGGTATTTCAGTCATGCATACATTTTTCTTTGTAGATTTATCCAAATAATTATAGTGTTGTTAATGCTGTATAGTGCGTTATTCATTCTAAATCATACTTCATAAATTAACCTGCACCACAGTTTTATGGACGTTTTATAGAAATGTATTATCTTTTTTTGTATCGGAATAAGTCTAAAAGTTGTATAAGTAAAAGAATTACCAGCATGCTTTCAGGGAAGTTCTCTGGTGAGAAACCCAGCACCCTAGCCAGTTTGTGGGAAAGAGGAAGTACTAACATTTTCACTAGTTAGTGCTTTTCATAGTTCCCTTTTAGCTATCTCTGATGATTAGGTGCCTGAAACTTCAACTCCATGCATCATGTGGTGGTGTAAGGAAGGAATAATTTTCTCATCTTCCCTAAGCCTCAGAACCTCCCAACTGCAATGGTATAGGATAACTTTTCTCAGACTTCCCTCAACTTTATTTTGCTGATATTCCTGTGACTATTCTGCCCCCCTCTCTTTTTTGCCTCTGCTGATATTCATTTTTTTCCCAAGCAGCAGAATGACAATGACATGATTCTCTTCCGCAGCACTGCTGTCCCTAGAGTGAGACTTACCAGTTTTGCTAACTTCCTTCTGTTGATGATGAAGTTCTGAGTACAAGCAGCAAAGGCACTTGGGCTGTCTGTAGTCACCAGAAGCTGGCATTGTATCATTTAACATTTAGAAAGCTTGATTTCCACTTACAAAGAAATAAGCAACAAGTGAAGGAATTGTCACTTGCCATGGGATCGATAAATCTTTCATGCTCTAATAAATTCTGTTTTATACATGAGTAAACTGAGTCACACAGCAGATGCTTTTGAACCAAGATCACACTGCAGGTGAAGACAAGGTCAAAAATAGATTCCTAAAATCTCAATCCCTTCTCTAATCCAATGGGGTTCTAAATAAGGGAGAAAATGTACTTCATTAACCTTTTTTAATATAAAGCAAACAATAATCCCTCCTTGCAGTGTGTAATCTTCCTTTGCAGTAAATAGAATTTTCAAATTTGTATCTTAAAAATAAAATCAAACAATTCTGTAGATAGAAATGTTGTAATACTTCATTTGAAAGAACAGCAATACTGTGCCAGGTGATTTTTCTTTAATTCCACACGCAGGTTTGTTAGTCACAAGCTTGTTTTCTGTCTCCTGATTTGTAATTGTTTGTTGCAGCATTATGATATTGCACATCTTACTTTAATGGCCAAAGGAAATTGTTGGAAAAAAAAGATTTCTTAAGACAATAAGAGACTTAATCTTCACTGAAAAAACAAAACTAAAAATAAAAAAACCCAAGAAAACACCAGGGTGGAAAAGGGAAGTGGGAAGTTGATGCTAAACTCAGTTCTGGTGTAAATCTACTTATTTCTATCAAAAGCAACAAGGAGTACTGTGGCACCTTTTAGACTAACAGATGTATTGGAGCATAAGCTTTCATGGGCAAAGACCCACTTCGTCAGATACGTTATTTCTATCAGTTGATCTAGAATAGGAATTAATTTGGCCTTTAGAGAGCAATTATCTGTGACCATCTAATGATTACAGTTTGCCATGGCATATATTTTGTTCTTATATTTTCTGAGTTGAAAACGAGGCAGTGGAGGGTAAAATCGGTAAGGTTATCATTGCAAAGCAAGTTGATCAGTAGTGATAAATATTCTTTTAACAATGTACATGTTTGTTAATAACCTTTTTTATTCTTCTGCATATAAAACTATAAAGTTACATGGTCAAGGATTTAACTCTTCTCCTTCCCCCCCCTCATTTCTAAGTTTGGGCTTATAAATGATAGGCAGTATTCAATTTTTATATTTCTGTTTTCAGCACTTTTTGCATCTCTCTGTATGATGTTTAGTCTTTTTGTGTGCAAACCATCAAAAGACAACACACCTGTCTTGGAACGTAATAACATGAAGGTATGACATTAGATTACGTCTTCCAGTGAAAATGTTTGATAGTCGTTTTGAGGCAAAACTTGATGAATCACTGCATTGTAATTTTTCGTGCTCTGAAATAGCTAGTTAAATGAGACAATCAACATAAATGTGTTTTAAATTCACCAAAACGTCCTATTATGGACAGAACACTAAAACTTTTTTTTTAATTCTAAGGCTTTTTTTCCTCTTAGCTGGTTAATGCTTTATACATGGGAATAGTTAAGCTGGTTTATACATAACATTTAAATACACAATAAATATTCTTGGAGAAAATAGGTGTTTTGATTTCTTTCAGTTCTATTTATATCAGTTAGTTGCAATTTACAGAAGATACGAAACTTTACCACCCCCAGCATATCTTTGTTTTAAAGTTGATAGTGTCCTTCTAAAAAGGAAACAGCTCTTCTGAGAAACAAATTCAAGACCATTGTCTAAACCACCTTTTAAAACTGAGGAAGCAAAACATTCCATTCCTCATAGTACACACAGTGGAGATAAACAAAAAGCTTGAAATGTGTTCCCTTTAAGATATTTCCATCCGTGAGAGGAGTGAGTTTTGTCTTACGCCGTCAATATTGGCGCACATGTGATTGTTTGGATGTCACCCATTGGTTACTAACATATAAAATTATTAAATTCTTATAGTAGTAAGCTCCACTTACTGTGCAGATGCATTAGCTCCTGCCCCATCTTCTGCCATGGTACACAGCTAGCATCCGTAGCTTTGGCTACAGTGTAGCTTTCTTCTGGAAAAGTTTATGCAAATGAAGAGTGTTGTGGAATATTGCCACGCTTCATTTGCATAATTAATTAGCAGCTGCTTTTGTGCAAGAGGCTTTTGTAGACGACTCCCTTTTGGTGCAAAAACCCCCTCTTGCACATGAGCTGCCCCTCTTGGAAAAAATGAGGAAGAATGGCTCCTGCGCAAGAGAGGATTTTTGCACAAAAAGGAGCTGTCTACACATCTCCTTTTTGCGCAAAAGTGGCTGCTAATTAATTATACAAATGAAGCACAGCGATGTGCTATGCTTCATTTGCATAAGCCAGGGGTGTCCAAACTTTTTTCAAAGAGGGCCAGATTTGAAGAAGTGAACATGCGTGAGGGCTGACCATTTTGCCTGACATTCTTTGAACCATTAAAATTAAATGCAAATTAACTATTTTATGCAAAGTTTATTGCAAACGGCATACTTGTCATCCATGTGACGAAATGAAAAATCTAAACAGGTGCTAAATCACTCTGCCTTTCATATCTGAAGGCCAGATGAAAAAAAAATCCAGGAAGCTGAAATATGTCAGGAACATTGTAAAGTACATTACATATTATCAACTTTTAAGTTAAAAAAATATGAACAGGAACATAACACCAACTATACATGTTGTGTCCAAATATATTTATAACTGATTTAGACCAACTGACATTAACTGAGATTTTACAATGTATTCATCTCAATTGAAAAAAAAACTTGCCTACACTAATGTGAAGGGTGAAACTGAGATCTGGACTGCAGCACATAGGCTAAGTCTGGTTCAAAGGCAGTGGTTTTGATGCGCAAAATGTCACGCAGGTGAGAGTCACTTAGTCTTGTCCTCACGCTGTTCTTGTTAAAGTTCATAGCAGAGAATGTCTTCTCACACATATATGTTGAGCCAAACAAGCTCAGCATTTTCTTAGCCAATGTTCGAATCTCTTGAAACCGGCTCTTATCCAGTTAGTGGTAAAAGTTCACAAGAGAGAGCTGTTGGTGACGACTGCATAACTCGCTGTCACAATGCAGCTCAATGAGCTCGAGCTGCAGCTGATCTGGAGCATCATCGGGGTCAACAGAGAATGGAGAGGAGAAAAGGCTGATCTCCTTTTCAATAGCTGCAAAATCCTGAAAGCGCCGTTTAAACTTCCCAGCCAGAGATGCAATGTCTGCTGCATACCTGCTAGTTTGTGCACTGATATTGTCCTGTGGAAAACTGTTCATTATTTCCTGCAACGCTGAAAAATGTATGGTATTGGGCTGTGTTTGTGACAACTGCCTTATGAAAAGTTGCAGCTTTGTCCCAAAGGCTTTGAGGTGTGAATAAAGCTGGTTCACCGCTGCATCTTTCCCCTGAAGACTCGTGTTCAGTACATTCAGATGCTTTATGTCAACTAGAAACCCCAAATCAGCCAGCCAAATAGGATCAGATAGTTCTCGCATTGGTTGTCCCTTTGTTTCCAAGAATTCTCCGATTTCCTTTCTGAGAGAGTAGAAACGCTGCAGTGCAGACCCCCGACTGAGCCATCTTACATCGTTGTGATATAAAACATCTTCGTATTCAGCCTGGATGTCCAGTAGAAACTGTTTAAACTGGCAGTGGCACAGGGCTTTAGAGCGAATAAAATTAATAGTCTTTAGCACCGGTTTCATAACATGATCATATTTGAGATGTTTAGCACAGAGAACTTGTTGATGAATGATACAATGGAGTTAATAGCTTTGCCTCCTTCTTCGATCACCTTGTTACAGATTAGGGTTGATAATCCACTTCGTTCACCAACCATGGCAGGTGCCCCATCAGTAATAATCCCAGTAACTTTGTTCCAAGGCAGTTTCATGTCATCTATGGCGGAACTAACAGAAACAAATAAATCTTTTCCTCTTGTTTGGTCCGTAAGGCTCTGGAGGTCAAGTAGCTCTTCAGTCACATTCATTTCATCGTCCACCCCTCTCATAAAAATCAGCAACTGAGCTGTGTCAGATAGGCCCGTGCTTTCATCACAGGCTATTGAAAAGAAGTCAAAATCCACTCCTTTGGATGTCAACTGTCTCTTAATATCTGATGAAATCTCTTCAATTCTCCGTGCTACAGTGTTACGAGCCAGGCAAATGTTGGCAAACTCTTGCTTCTTCTCGGGACAGATATTCTCAACCATTTTCATAACGCATTCTTTGATAAAGTCACCCTCAGCAAAAGATTTGCAATTTTTAGCAATTAACGTTGCCACCTCATAGCTCGCCCTTGTGGCATTTTCATTTGACTCACGGGCTCTTATGAAAAATTGCTGTTGTGACATTAAAACAGCTTCAAGTTGCTTCAACTTTTCACTGTGGTCGTGCCCTGTTAGCTTGTCATATGCGCTATGTCTCGACTGGTAGTGTCTCTTGACATTAAATTCCTTATAAACAGCCACAGTCTCTTGGCATATCAGACAAACACAGTGATTCTGTATTTCAGTGAAGAAATATTCCACTTTCCACCTGTCCTGGAAGCGGTGGCCCTCACTGTCAACTTTCCTTCTCTTATTTACAGTCGCCATTTTTTTTAAATTGTCCAGAAGGGGAAGGGATCATGTGAGCGCAGTGCCAGAGGTTTAATACACTGCCCAAGTAATACACTGCACTAATACACTGCCCAACAAGAATTCTCTTGCCTTTGTGGCTGTTTGTGGTGAAGTGTCTAATGATGAGCTCGGGCGTGTTCGCAGCTCCACGTGCCTGAGCCCGCCAGGAAGCTGACAGTGCGCAGGGCCAATCACAGATACTGAGATATTTCCTGATCTCAGCAGCTGCGGAGTCCGTCCCCGCACTCTCAGCCCCAAGGCAGAGGGCCCGCAGGGTTGGAGGCGGGCGGAGAGCGCAGGGCACGCTGGCCTCACGGCGGCATGGGGTCAGGGCGAACCCGCAGCCTAGCGGGGCTGCGGACGTGCCCTACATGGCAGGCTTTAGGACCGCAGCGGCCGCCATGGACGGCGGCGGCACGGCCGGAAGCGGCGCGCTGCGTGCGCCAGTTCAAAAGAGCACCAGGGAGCCAGGAGAGGGGGAGGAAGCGGGGGCTGTCCCCGCACTCTCAGCCCCAAAGCGGAGGGCCCGCGGGGTCGGAGAGCGCAGGGGGCACGCCGGCCTCAGGGCGGTCCGGGGGCAGGGCAAACCCACAGCCAAGCGGGGAAGCGGGGCTGCGGACATGCCCTACAGGGCAGAGACTAGGACTGCGGTGGCAGCGCGGCCCGAAGCGGCGCGCTGCGCGCGCCAGTTAAAAGGAGCACCAGGGAGCCGGGAGAAGCGGGGGCCGTATTAAATCTGACCGCGGGCTGCAATTGGCCCGCGGGCCGGACTTTGGACATGCCTGGCATAAGCTTTTCCAGAAGAAGGCTATAATGTACCCGTAGCCCATGTCTCCTCCTTCATCATCCCTCCCCACTGTTCTCTCTGCTAGCCGCATGGCCCCAACACCCCATGGCAGCAGCTGCTTGCTATCCCCACGGTCCCAATCCCAGGCGGCGGCAGCCGCTTGCCATGTGGCCTCCGTCTTGGCGGTAGCTGCCTGCCAACATGGCTTTGACCCTGGTGGCAGCCGGAGCAGCTGCCTCCCGCTGCAGCCCCATCCCCATCCCCATCCCCATCCCCGGCCCACTTCCAGGTTCAGGAAGGTGAGTGTTGCTGCGCAGCTCTGCAAAGGAGGTGGGTGGGCTCAGAATTTATTTATTTATTTATTTATTGTCTGCAAGCATGCAGGTATGTACCTTAGTGGGAACAGTGGCCTGAAAATATTTGCAGTAACAATAAACCAGAATGCCACTTTGTGCATAGCGTTTCTGTTGTAACCTTTAAATGGAAGATGTTTGAGCTATGCAATATATTCCATATCTCACTTCTAACACATTTTGGGTACATCTACAGCAGTGTTTCTCAACCAGTGGTACGAGTACTCTCGGGGTACTTGAGAGACGTCTGGGGGGTACACCAACACAACTGAAATTTGGAGAACTGAATTTTTGTTTTAAGTTGTACAGCACTTTATTATTTTTGTACTTTTTACACACACATTTCATGTCCTTCCCAGCTATGAGTAAGTTGCTTAACAAATGTGTTGCAATGGTAGAAAAAAAGTGTGTGTCTGAAAACTGTAGGTACTGGGGGTACTTATAATTTTTTTTAAAAGAGAGTACTCTATTTAAAAAAAAAAAAAAAAAAGTTGAGAGACGCTGATCTACACTGCACATTTTTTTTTGAAATAAGCTGTTCCAGAAGAAATACTCCAAAATGGCTTATGTTGAAATAGCATGTCTACACTACAGGGAAGCCTCAAAATTAGTATGAGGCAGGCTTCACTAATGTGGACATGCTACATCAATTTAGAGCCCCAGGAGATACTTGGGAGTAATTAGTTTGAATGGCCCTGGGCAGGAGATATTTTGAAATAGCAGCACTGGAGCATCCACACTATAACTATTTTAGAATAGGCATTATTCCTCATGGAATGAAGTTTACAGAAGTTGCAATAAGCTGTTTGTTATTTGAAAATGTAGTTGACTGCAGAGCAATTTGCTTTTTCTGCCTTCTTTAAAAGGCCGGTGAATCTTGCACAAAATATTCAACTCTGCTGTGCAACATAAGCCCTCAGTTATAAGATAGAATCTTTCTATGACCTTAGAGAGTTCAGAATAGGCTTCTGTGGAATTTGGAGATGTAAATCAATTGCATTCTAATGTAGATTTTTTTTTTAAGGGTCAGTAAATATCAGATGTGTGCACATTACAAGTATCTTTATGCCAGCTGTGTGAGGGTTTTTTTTGTTTGTTTTTGGTTTTTTCCCAGCAAGTGTGTTGACTAATAAGACTTCGAAGTGTTGTAGGAATGCCTACGTGTCAGAGGCTTCAAAAATCCACTATATCCAACCAGTGACAAATGAAGTTGGTTCTCCCCTCAGCCCCCCAAATCTTGGCTTTGTATTAAAACAGCACGTGCCCACATTTTGTAAGTGTCTATCTGGAAGTGCGAGCTTGCTATTTCTTGTCCCATTTAAAAAATGGCTATTACTTCAGTATTGTTTACACATCTTTTCGTAATGCCAGCCACACAAGACAAATGGCAGGGGTTTTTTCCCTTCATTATCCGCCTGCACTCTCCATTATCTAGAGTGTCCATTTATTTCAGTTTTGGGCTGATGAGTTCAGGCTTCTGAGTATCATGTTAATGGATTTGGCAGCTTTCTCCATTCTTCTTTGTAATGTTTCTCTACTTTAGCCTCCTTTTCTCTTTTCTGATGGTGTCCGTATTTCTTGTCATAAGGTTATGTTGCAACCTTGTTGTGTTTAGAACTTTTAATTGTACACTGCCTTCTTTTAACCTTCTTCATCCTCTTCAAATTTATCTTAATTTAGTGAAGGCTATGGTTATTGCCCACATCTGTATGGGAATGGGAATGGTACACATGAAGTTAGTGTAGCAATCCTGGTGTTAAATGAAGCAAAGCAAGAGCACTGAGTGGGACTCAGTTAAAGAAATAATAATGATTAGAACTCCTTTTCAGACTCCATTTTTTTACAAACTCTATCTTAATGTTATGGACCAACAAAAAAGCCAGATGAGGCTTTTTATTAATTGTTACAAGGTACGTTAACCAAGTTCCCAAAATGTGTCCATGACTGAATGATATATTTTTTTTAAACTCAGAGTTCGGAAGTAACAATGATGGGTTAGTGAGGCAGAGGCTTGGACATGAGCCAAAAGTGTGAACAACTAGTAGTAGTAATTTGCACTATGAATAACCTTGTGATAAAGTGGAACAAATATTTCCCCAAAGAAATTCATCAAGTGACATGGAAATCTCCAGATGGTATTACAAAAAACAGGGTCTTTCCCTGAAGAACTTAAAACCTAAGAGACAGCATAGAGAAGACAGGATCTACTAAGACTACATAGACAAAGGAATAACTTTTATAACAAATCAAAATTCTATCAGTTACGTGGTTAAATGTTTGATCTGGGGATGTATGTGTAGGAAGGGAAAGGGGATAATGTCCCACGCAGGGTGCTAGGCCCTGCCCCAGCACTCCCTAGCAGAGTTTTAAATCTAACAGGAACCAATAAGCAGGGCTCGCTGAGTCTTGGTGAGCCCCGCTTGCCAGCCGCGCTGTCCAACGTTCTGCGCATGCGCAGATCGTTCTGTGCATGTGCAGATCGCCCAAACCCGGCTCTTCCAGGATGTAATCTACTCGCCATGGGCGAGTAGATTACATAGATTGTCGAGCCCTGACAATAAGCATTAGCTTATCGGTTAATAGGGTTGCCAGATGGTTTCAACAAAAATATTGGACACGCTTGACATTACATCACAATCTATATTGCATCTTACTTAGAAAATACTGGACATTTATATTTTCTCAATTTGTTTCTCGAACAGAAAGCTCAAATATTAGACTGTCCGGTTCAAAATCTGAGAACTGGCAACCCTATCGGTGTCAGCCAACGGTCAGGGCTCCCTATATCTGTCCCTTAAGACCGGCTGAAGTTCTTTTAAATTGTGCTTGGTTCTGTTACAGCAACTGAAAGAGTCAGGTTAAAGCTTAAACAGTTACAGGTTTATTAAAGAAGCTTATAAATCATATGGTTACAATGGCTATTGCTCTATTTCTTAACTACTAGCAAAATATAGATACTGCTAGCAAAATATGGATCTTAAAAATGGTTACAAAGAAGATAAAGATAGAAAAATAGAAATAATGGTACCAAGTAACAGCTTATTCTTTCTATGTGTACACTTAAGACAGAGGACCACATCCAGGTACAATTTTTACCCCCTTCTGTGCCTCTCCACTCCAGCATGTCAGGCCAGGGCCGGTCCCTCAATTCCTAGGAAAGATGAAAATACGAGGTGGGCGTCCCCATAGAACCTCGGGAGGTCAAATACCTAACCCTACCAGCAGGTAGAGGGTAGAATGACACTCCAAGTGAGTGTGTGCTGGGCCCATCTTTTATACTCATGGGGTCACGTATTTCTCTTTCTTATCTGTAATGCCAATTGATGCTGGTCTGTCTGCTGTGAGACCAGTTCTTACAAGGGAGTTGTGAACTTAATTTACACTTGTAAGAGAGATAACTAAATTAGAATTACTGGGGATTCTTTTCTCAGTGGGAAATGCCTCTTCCAGGGACTGTGTGTGTGTTCGAATCAACATAGGTGCCAGCCGGTGGCAGTCTCGCATATCCTGATCTCTCCTCATATCTATGTTTCAGCTTCTCAGGATCAGATGAGCCAGCATAGACTATGCTGATTTTATTGCTCCTTCTCTGTCCTGTATGCTTTAGGAAGGCAAATAAGATGGATGTGATGGAGGCGGGCTGTCTGGCCACAATCGGTTAACTGGTTAAACTCTTACATCCTTACTGGATATGTGCGCAGTGTTCACGCTCACTAGCTGTGGCTGTCACTATTACATTAATATTGTAACACACAAAGTCATGGGTTTACTTCATAATGAAATACTACAGTGCAATAACTCTAAAAGGAAATAATGCCAAAATATTTTAGTAGATATTCTCGCAGCTAAAACAGGAAATTTGCAGTGATTTGTGAAGAGCTTGTTGGATCAGATCCAGTGGCATGTGGGCATAACTTTTTTTTTTAAGCTTATCAAAACTTAATTAACAAAATATTTAGAAGTTTGGTGGATAATATAGACTTATTTTGACCACTTAATTTTAATCATAGGTTGCATTTATGTTTTAATTTTCACAATTCTGGGAAATTAAAGGAGGGTTCAGACAATCAATTTAAAGACAAATGTTGATAATCAAAAGTTAAAGCTTTATTTTTGTAACAAATCTCAAACTGTCTAACAGGATTTTGACCAGTTTTCAAGAGGCTGGGGGGTAGATGGGAAGACTCTTGGGCTTTTTGTTAATGGATACCGGAATGCGTACACTTTTTTTTTTTTTTTTTTTTTTTGCTAGAGTCAGGAGATTATTTCAGATTTTCAAAGCTCTTTTAATTTGAGTTTGTCTTTATTATAATACAAAATGTTGAGCTGCCCAAGTTGGTCTTCAGAGAAGCATGTACAAGGTTTGTCTTAAACTTTTCTGAACTGACTGATCTTGTTGCAGACATTGACATTAATGTCAGTATAAGTACATATAATGCCACATGAAACAAGACAAGCAATGACTGAGTTTTCCTTCTCTGGTATTTAAATGCTGTTACCTTGCCATCTCATGGTGCTTCATGTATCATTAAGGCCCTACCAAATTCACAGCCATCAGAAGCGCATCATGGACCATGAAATCTGGTGTGGTCCCTCTTGCCCATTCCCCTTGTGAAATCTGGTTTCTTGTGTGTTTTTAACCCTTTACTATACAGACTTCACAGAGTAGACCAGTGTTTCTCAAATTGGAGGTCCTGACCCAAAAGGGAGTTGCATTAGCAGTCGCAAGGTTATTTTTTAGGAGGGTTGTTGTATTGCCAACCTTACTTCTGCACTGACTTCAGAACTTGTTGGAGAGCAGCGGCAGTTGGCCAGGTGCCCAACCTGAAGGCAACGAACCTCCAACATTAGCACAGAATTAGGGGTGGCTGTACCATATAATGCAACCCTTACTTCTCTGCTGCTGTCAGCGCTGCGCAGCCAGATAGTAGCAACTATGATTTGCAAGAGATGAGTCTTCTTCTTTGGGGGGCAGAATTAAGGCTTGTAATAATAAGTATGATTTAGTTAGTAGGTAACAAATGAGGCTACATTTTGCTTTACACAGGAAGTATCAAAGCAGAACGATTATATGTTGTGCCTTCCTTTACTATGCTGGATATATACGAAATTGCAGCTAACTTGATTCCTATTTTTGGACTTATGATGCACAGCAACTGATTTAAACACCAAAGTTTTATGACTGCATTTTGGCTGATACAAATATGCAAGTAACAAAACCAGTAATCCTTATAAAACAATAATTAATCTCATGTAAGGTTTGTTACCTTTCTACTTTTCCTACCGCTGCCTTCTTACAGGTTTCAGGGGCAAGGTAGTAGCAAGAATTTGCTTTACAATGTACATTAGACATAGCCCAATGAATCAAAAGGATGCAGATTTAGATGACCTATAAAGGTTTATTTCATTTTATTTCATTTTAAGCCAGCAGCAACTTCCTCTTTTCTCCAAAACCTCAGAAGCATTTCCTCTCTGGTTTTTACAGCAACATGTTAGCTGCTAGTCAAAGGTTCAGTGACATTTTGTTTCCTGTTGGCATAGAAATCATAAATTAAAAGCACAGTGACTATCAGCATGACAGATTACAAGATATGGATTACAGTCTGTACAACTAGTGGGGGGTAGGAGAGGCTGAATTTTAGATAATTCCTGGTAAGAAAAAGGTTGGTAATTTTTTTGTTTTTTTTATATACATATCTGTGACAGGCATTCCATATTTATGGGAATATGCTTATGAACATGAATGACTTAACTGGAATATGTATTACGCAAGATACTTTATGTGATACCATGGGAAAAGTTGTAATCTACTGAATATGATTATTCTATTTGTATGCATGTATAATTTTTTAGATGGTTAGGAATATTGAAATATTTATCTAATTGCATATTTGCTGCTTTGGGTCACTTCCACTGGTGACACTTTAGAATAGGTAGGGTGACTTTTTTTTTTTAAACTAGTGTTCCCATTTTTACTAGCGTTATGCTATACAAAGCACATGAGATCTTTTATAGGGGAAAAGGAAGTATGCCACATTTATTGAGAATACAACAGTTAGCATATGTTTTTCAGTCACGCACACACACCATACACACACAGTCCTGCCAGTCGATGTTATAGTTACCAGTCCAGAGTCTGGATCAATGTAGTGGCCAGCCAGATCGATCACAGAGAAGGAGCCGAGTTCTGTCAATCGCGATCTGATGTCCCTGGAGTTGGTGTCAAGACGAACCCAAAGTTCCATAGCAAGCACCCTGCTTTTATAATCTTTTTCTCTGTTGAAGTCTATGGATTTTGCTGTGTCATTCTGTGTCCGATGTGTTATTTTTTGATGTTACCATTCCAAACATCTGAGAGAGAGTTATCCTGTTCTGGATTTAATCAATTATTTTCAGGGATGCCAACCTTCACCTTTAAAGTCGTCAATTTATCCCTCCTTAATTGTGGATGCATGCTTGATGGCTCTTTTGATGCCGATCAGTCTGTCTTCACCCACATTACCCCCTCCTTTCTTGGCCATCTGGCTCTAAAACCAACCTTCACACCTTATTTTTATGATGATACATTTCTCATTCACATAAAGTCTTTTCACAGAGACCTTCAAAGGTATACAAACAGCAGTGTTTTATATTAAGCAAAAGGCACTGTAAATTAAATCTTACTAAATCTTGTAATTAAAACAATTCACATTGAAGGCCTGGGCCTTCAATATTTCTAATCTCATTAACAGACACAATACCACAACCCATCTCTTTACTTACTAAACTTTAAAACAAATAAATATATATCTAACTAAAGGGCTTAATTGGAAAAATGTTAGATGTATTACATTACAACAGTATTAGAAAATATATATTTAATTAAAAACCTAAATATCTATCCCTACCTTAACACAAATCATATATTATTAAACCTAACATACAAAAATAAAAAGATATAAAACTCTTAATCCAACACCAGGACAGTCCCATATTTAAGGTCCTGACTTTTTTTTTTTTTTTTTTTTTTAAATGGGCACATTGTCCCATATTTCCTCTGCAGTAGAAGGTAGGGAGAAGCTGCCAGCACTCCTGGTTTCAGCTGCTGAAGCCTCAAGCACTAGCAGCTCCTCTCCCCATCCTGCATGCTGCAGGGCTAGACTTCATTCCTGCAGTGGGGTAAGGTGGACGAGGAGCTGCTGGTACTCCAGAGCTTAAGCCATTTTGTTTCCTGTTGGCATAGAATGCTGGCGGCTCCTCTTCACCCTCCCACTGGGGGCTGGAGCCTCAAGCACTGGTTCCCCCCCTATGCAGAGCTGAAGCTCTTAATGCCGGTGGTTCCCACCTTCTCCCCTCCCCTCCCGGTCAACTGCAGGGCTGAACCCCCCCCCCCCCCCAAGTGCCAGCAGCCCATCCTCCCTCCCCCCCCCCCCCCCCGGTGTCCCATATTTGGCATGGGGAATGGTCCTCCTCACTTTAGGGTTGTGATGGCCCATCAGCAAGAAACAAAGGAACTTGAACTTGCAGACCTGTGGGTCAGTTTGTGAAGTAGTGAGATAGGCCTTGCAGATATCCATCACTATGTCACCTGATAATGGGATCCATCTTAAACTCTGTACTTTTCCATTAGAAGCTGGGAGGAGGGGGTCAAACTGAAACAAAAGATTCCTATCCTATGCAGAGCCATCTTAAAGTCCCTAGGCTGTAAACCTTAGTTACAAAAGAGAAAACAATTAGCCAGGTCAGACATGATTTCCAAACACGGAAAACAATAAACCCTAACGGACTATCTAAAACTTTTCCCTACTTACACATTTCAAGAAGTCTGTTCTTGGAGGGAGAAGTGTCTCCCATCTCGAGAGAGAGACCTCCCTCTTCCCCGCCCCGCCCCCCCCCCCCCCCGGGCTGACACCTTTGCTAGGTGCCTTAATTAACGCCTTAGTCACCAGGTGTTGATCAGCACCCTTGATCATGACAACTGATTATTGCAGTTCTTTCCAAGTTGTGATGTACCTGTCAAGTTTAAAAGGGTATGCACTTGGGAAAGCCTCTGCCAACCTGTTTCAATGCATTCTGTTTTAAAGATTGCAGCCATACATTGAACTTGTGCTTTAGCTCATCATCTAGGTGAAAGATCCCAAACACATGTATACTAACTTTTGTCTTGGCTCAAGATACAGAATGTGACCTGCCAGTCCCTTGCGCTACAGTCAAAATTGACTCTAATATAAACCTCTAATAGATAAATAATCAAATCCATAAGTAACTTAACGATATGCAGGAAGACAAACAGGCTATCTGTAGATATAGCTGCTATATACTTCAGTTTGTTGCCAGGATGTTTCTATGGTTGACACATATCTGTGATCAGAACTTCCCCTTAAATTCTATTTTCAATTCTCCAAATATTTGGGGTTTTTCATTGGGCCCTTTATCTATGCGAAGTTTATCTGTTCAGCGTTAATAAGCCTCAAGCCTTATGCGAACTTGCTAAAGGTTATTTCTTACAACATATATACCTATAGATTTCCTGCATTACTGCTGAATACAGTGCAAGCCAGAATATAATGCAAAGCAGTAAATATAATAAAGGTGTGCTAGCCCATGCTAATCTTGTAAACCTCCCCCCTCCATAACAAATGATTTTTGGGTCAGGATCCTACAATTACAACACCTTAACATTTTAGATTTAAATAACTGAAATCGTGAGACTTACTATTTTTAAAAGTAGGCCGAAATAGACCATGAATTTGGTCGGGTCCTGAATATCCTGTATGAATCAAAATTATGTGCGAACTCTTCTCACAAGAGAAATGGAACAAAATATTTCAATAGTTGCTAAAATTGTGAAACAGCTGAGCCTTAACAAATGGCTCAAACACTTTACAGTTGGCAGAAAGAGATTCTGATTAAGGATGTGAGTGAGTAGTAGACTGTCTGATAAGCATAAGCTTATTAGATAGTTGACTGGAGCTGTCTTTCTCCTTCTTCTCCAGCAGACCAGGGAGACTGGGAGCAAAGCCGTGGAGGACCCAGGTGGCGGACCACGGTGCGTCTCGGTCCGCCGCCCGCGTCTTCCTGGTCTGCTGGGGTGGGGGTGGGGGGCGCAGCTAGTACCCCCCCCCCCCCAGCAGACTAGGCTTTTCTCCGGACGCCTGTGGCAGAGCAGCTGGGGCGCTGCCGGTTGGTCCCGCAGCGCCGCTCTGGGCGCTACTGGACCAACCCGGCAGCACCCCAGCTGCTTTGCCCCAGGCGTCCCCAAGTCAGCTGCTGCTGAAACTGACCAGCGCTGACTACAGGAAACCCGAGGCAGAGTTGCTCTGCCCCGGGCTTCCTGGAATCAGCTGCTGATCAGTTTCAGCAGCAGCTGACTTGGGGACGCCTGGGGTTCTTAAGTTGATTCTGTATGTAAGTTGGAACTGGCGGTCAGTTTCAGCAGCGGCTGAATCTGGACGCCAGTTCCAACTTACATACAGATTCAACTTAAGAACAAACCTACAATCCCTATCTTGTACGTAACCCGGGGACTGCCTGTATTGAAAATTCAGCTTGGATCTTTGAAAGAACTGTGATGTTAGGCTCCATCACCCCCACCTATTCCATTTTTAAACAGCACTCCCATGCTTTCTTCTGTGCTTCCTCTCAAGATTAGGAAGAGCACTTCCTAAGCATCTGCAAAACTAACTCATTCTTCTTAAAATTTTTCTTTGCCACAGTGCCTGCAGATCACAATGATATAGGCTGTCCGTGTTTTCATGTACTATGTCAGTCAGTATCTCTGTATCATCTTTTATTAGGTTGTAAGCTTTTTGTGGGAAGGACTGTCTTTTTCATTCAGTTGATATAGCTCCTAGCACAGTGAAGTCCAGTTCCATGACTGGAGCTACTAGGGGCTATGCTGATACCGATACAGATAATGACAAAATTGTCGAGTTTCTGCTATGTTTGAGTGCCCAAATTGAGATACCCGTGGTTTTTCGGTGTGTTTTTTAAAGTACTTAACACTCCTATAGCACTGATAGAAATGTAGCCATGTTAGTCTGGGGTAGCTGAAGCAAAATGCAGGACAATGTAGCACTTTAAAGACTAACAAGATGGTTTATTAGATGATGAGCTTTCGTGGGCCAGACCCACTTCCTCAGATCAAATAGTGGAAGAAAGTAGTCACAACCATATATACCAAAGGATACAATTAAAAAAAATGAACACATATGAAAAGGACAAATCACATTGCGGAACAGGAGGGGAATGCAGGGGTGGGGGGGAAGAAGGAAGGTAAGTGTCTGTGAATTGATGATATTAGAGGTAGGGAGAGTGGGATGTTTGTGAGTTAATGGTATTAGAGGTGATAATTGGGGAAACTGTCTTGGTAATGGGTGAGATAGTTCAAATGTTTGTTGAGTCCTTTTTGGAAAGTGTCGAATTTTAACATGAATGACAGTTCAGAGGATTCCCTTTCAAGTGCAGATGTAAAAGGTCTTTGTAGCAGAATGCAGGTGGTTAAGTCATTGAGAGAGTGTCCTTTCTGGTTAAAATGGCAAGAAACTGTTTTCTCTTTGTGATCTTGTCTGATATCTGTTTTGTGGGCATTAATCCTTTGGCGAAGTGTCTGAGATGTTTGTCCAATGTACATAGCAGACGGACACTTTCGGCACATGATAGCATAGATGATTCTTACCAACCACCACAGGACATACCACACTAATACCAACCCTGGTACCTTCCCTTGCAACAAACCCCGTTGCCAGCTTTGTCCACATATTCATTCTGCTGATACCATTATTGGACCTAACCAAGTGAGTTATAAGATCAAGAACACATATTCCTGCGCATCCAGAAATATAATCTATGCTATCATGTGCCGAAAGTGTCCGTCTGCTATGTACATTGGACAAACATCTCAGACACTTCGCCAAAGGATTAATGCCCACAAAACAGATATCAGACAAGATCACAAAGAGAAAACAGTTTCTTGCCATTTTAACCAGAAAGGACACTCTCTCAATGACTTAACCACCTGCATTCTGCTACAAAGACCTTTTACATCTGTAGGTATGCCTTGACTGCAGTGTTGTCTTCCTTCCTGTGAGAGCGACCATAGTACAAAGCTATATTCAGTTGCCTCCACACTCGTGATGTTGTCAGTTGTGTAAAGCTCTAGATTGGGGTGTGGAACCTTTTTTAGGTTGGGAGCTACTGACCCATAGAAAAACCAGTTGGGGGCCTGCACACAAGTGAGAAGCAAAATGAGAAGCCCCTAATTGAAGAGAGAGACACTCCTCACATTCCCCTTGCACACCAGAGCCTAGGGCTGCCCAGGCTAGTAGATTGTGTGCTACCACACTGTGGGTTGGTGGCAGGGGGCCTGGAGCACCAGGGATCCCTGAGCCTTGGGGGGCCTGATCCAGGAAAGGGTGGGGGCTGCATCCAGACTCTGGGCCTGAGGTTCCCCACCACTGTTCAAGATCTTCTGTGTCCATAGCTTCTGTTTTTTTTTTAAAGCACTTCACTTATGAGCCCACCCCCCCCCCCCCCCCCACACATACACACACCGCTGCCTCTATCAGAGAGAGGCAGCAAGGATCAGGAGTTGGTGCTGGGGAGAGCTGGTTTAAAAGCCAGTTTTCCTGCTCCCCCCCCCCCAGCATCATCTCTGGGGTGCTGCCTGCTCCCCTCTCTTCCCCCCCCCCGCCTCTATCAGAGGCAGCAGTGTGTGGGGGTGAAGGGGAGGCTGCTGCGAAGCAGCCCCTGTCTGCAGGGGTCCCAGCGGGGATCTGCCCCTCTCTGCCCCCTGAGGACAGGGGCTGCTGCCACCAAGCAGCCCCTGTTCACGGTGGACAAGGCTGGCCACCGCGAACAGAGGCTGCTCTCACACCAGCCACTGTTTGCGGTGGACAAGGCCCTCTGCTGTGAACAGGGGCTGCTGGACTCAACATGAACCAGGACGGAGCAGTCCCAGCTCACGCTGATTGCTGCACATCTGCATTTTACATGTAGTAAGAGCCCAGCAGCTCTTGCTACATGTAAAATGCAGAGCTGTAGCGTGGATGGCTGTTGGAGCCAGCATGAGCCGGGACTGCTCAGTCCCAGCTTGAGCCAGCTCCTGGAGTTACCCCTACTGCTGCTCTGCAGAGCAGTCCTATTGACTAATCATATAGTCGATACAGTTTGTATCGACTGTATGACTAGCCTTATAACTGCGTTTTAACATCCTTAGTGGAGGGAAGGGGGAGGGAGTGGCTTGCATGAGCTGATAGGCATGGAAAGCTGGCTTGAAAATGGCGCCCTGTGTGTCCCAGCTCCTACCCACTCCTCTCGCCCTCTGTGCTACTGCCTCTCTATCAGAGGCAATAAAAATGGGATGGAGGGATAGTCAGGCAGCTCTGAATTCAGTGCTCATGGGGAGCTAGCTTTTAAGCTGGCTCCCATTGGCACTGGCTCCCCCTCACTGCAGCTGGTACAGAGGCAGGAAGGGCGGGGCGGGAATGTGTGTGGTCGATAGGCTTGGATTTATTGGTTAATCTTATCAGTTAATCATGAACTCAACTACATGAAGAAATAGGGATGTCAACAAGAGGCGTTCTGGGCCACCACTCTTTCAGGGACACCTTTCATCAGTCCTTAAAAGAAGCGTTCACTCTGTTTCCACCTACTCTGCCGATACTGAAGGTGATGAATAACATCAGACAGGACTACGCCCTCATTAATCTTCTAGTATCAGCCTGGCTGAGCCAAGCTTGATATGTGCCTGTGCATGGTTCAGGTTTCTGACTACTCCTTGTCTCCTTTCACTGCATGTGGGTCACGTGTTCGACTGGATTTTTAGGGTTCTCCATCTTCAGGCACAGTGTCTTAATGGTTGTCGGGGATAGAATCTCCCTGCTCTCAGGAAGTGCAACAAGTCTTTTTGAATAGTAAGACGTTAACCTATAGTACTTAGCTGTAGAAATGGAAGATATTCTCCCATTGGTGCTGTCATTGCTGTTTCCTTCCTAGATCTGTGTCTTTCAGTCATCCTGGCTTATCTGCTGGATCTTAAGAAATTTAGTGTTATCAGGACAGTTAAGATTCATTTGACTGCAATATCAGTCTTTCGTTGGACTGTGTAAGGGTTTTCCGTATTTGCTCATCCTGTATTATCTAGATACGCTAACAGTTTGGGGGACTTTTACCTGCAGCCTAGAGAGCCCATCCTAACCTGGGACCTCAACCTAGTATTTTATCTCTTTATGAAACATCCATTTGAACCTATGGAAACCTGTTCTTAACTCCATTTATTGTTGAAGACCACCTTTTAAAAAGCTATAACATTGGCGCTTGGAAGGCAAATCTCGCTATCCTTGAAGATTACTATAAAGGTGAAGGTTTTTTGATACAGAGGCAGCAGCACGGGAACAGGGAGCTCCCCAGGAGTGGGGTTGGGAGCACATTGGCTGCTGGACCCATCCCCTGGGAACTGCTGAATAGTTGTGCAACTGCTAATTTCATGAGGTTTCATGACCATTCAATGGCTCGATATCTAACATCCCTATCCTATCCTATCCAATGATGCTTTGGGTACAGTTACACAATTCTCCGTTCTTGATTCAATTCCCAAGCCCCCTGCCTTGCTCTGGAGAAACTGCTTAGAGTGCAGCCTACATAAGGACACTAGTTGAAGAAGGAGAGGTTATCATTTTATGCAGTAACTGCAGTTTTTCCAGGCACGTTTTCTTAAGCTCGGCTTCACACTGACCTTGAGGTGAAGAAACTGAGGACAAATCATCAGCATGTCCCTATATGATCGTAATGTCAAGTAAGAAGGGGCACATATGCAGACCAAATTGACACTGCTAGCAGAAAAATCTCCAAGGGCTCGAGGCATCTTGGAATTAGCACACCCATAGGGATGCAAATCTCAAAGAGCTGTAGTTAGTGGATAAACTGAGTAGTCTTTTCTTCGGTTTAAAAATCAGTCTGGTAATACAGGATTTGAGAGGCTCCTGCAGCTAATAGAGTACTTAATGTGATACCAGTTGTCCTGTTCTAACAAATGGAATAACTGGTCATGTAAATGGGAAGGCTCTTCCAGTCAGAATTTAGTTGCTTCAAAAGCATGTAAGTGTTGCAGAAGCACCTGGGATTATGTAGAATGACAGATAGGCAAAAGTATCTCCGATGGTTTGAAAAGACCATACTCTGCCTTCCTTGTCTATGCCTCTTTCCTTACACCTCCTTGAGGCCCAATGAGGAAGATGAGAGCATAAGTTTGCTTTTACTAAATACACACACCCAATTTGTATTCTACCTCTAATCCTCATGGTGGCAGCAAATACAAAGGGAGAGGAAACTAAATAGCTAATGTAGCTAAACTGTGTTTTTAATTACTGAAATATAGATAAAGGGTTCCTTTTTTGAATAGGTAAGAGGGTTGTTTGGCTTTTAAATGTAACAGCTTGCAAATGGAAAGTCAGTGTGAACTACAAAAAAGTTTGTCACTCTCAGATTTTAGTTTTCTACACTAATATTTGCAGTCTTCTACAAAGCAGATGTAGCTTGCATGAATGAAGTTTTTGTGCAGCAATAAAATCTTATGGTGCAGGAATGGGAGGCCATCAAAGTATGTGTTGCACTGATATCCAAAAGCTACTATTACTTTTTATTACTGTCGTGTCCAGAAACCCTTGTAAAGGACCAGGACCCCAATCAGATAGGGTATGTCTACACTACCACCATAGTCCGAACTATCTAGTTCGTGCTGCGTGTAGCCGCGGGCATGGAGTCCGCACTAGCGGACATTTAAAAATGGCGGCGCCCGGCAACCTGCAAATGAAGCCCGGGAAATTCAAATCCCGGGCTTCATTTGCAAGTTCGTATGACTACATTAACCACCCTAGTTCAAACTAGGGTGGTAGTGTAGACATACCCATAGATAGGTGTTGAACAAAGACAAAACAAGAAGGCAGGACCTTTCCCCAAAGTGTTTACAATTTTAAGTAAAAGATCTTTGGCTAGTTTTGAGCCTGAGATAATTTTACAAAGGGGAGATGCAGTTTCTTTTAAGTATGAACACAAATTTAAGGGAATATGAAGAATGTGAAGTGATCCATAGGGACAGAGGTTGCTATAGAGTAAGATTAAAAGCAGGCAAAAGAAAAGATACACATTCTATCTGCTTCTAAGTAGCTACTTATACAACTGTATGGTCACCCAAGGGAAGTGGTGGAGACCTGCCTCATCACATAAATTTCAGCTGCTTTGCCCAGTCCACTTGCAAAAAAATGTTATGGGGGGGAACAGTCCTGTATGGCAGGCTCTGGAATAGATGATCCAATAGGCCTTTTCCATTTCTAATTTCAGTAAGCTTTAGGGTAGATACACACTTAAGACATTGCATTGGCGCAGCTGCACTGATGTAGGTCCACTGCTCTATCATACAAGTGAAAAAGACCTTCCTTTGCTAATGGAAGAGTTTCTCCTGTGGGTTTGTTTAATTCCCCCTAGCTGAGAGGCTGTTTCTTTCCTTGACAGGAGAAGCTGTCAAGGGATCATACAAGGGATCAGGGTCAGCAGCGCTGACACTCGGTCGTTGTAACTGTCGTTATGTAGTAATGTCAGTATAGGTCTATAGCTTAGACCTAGACTTGGAGGCTTTATTTTCTTGCTTAGCCTCTCAAAAAAATCAGACTAGTTTTAGACTGATGGAAAGCTAGCTAGTTCAACCACTAATATGGATAACATGGGCAGTAGCTACTTCCTATATCTAGGGATGTGATAGTAGTTTTTCCTGTCCATTTATTCATTGGCCTGTTCTGAGATCACAATGGCACTCATGTTGCTAAAGGTGTCTCTTTTGATTGGATTTAAACCAGACTGACTAGACAGGGTGGGCAATAATTTTTGGTGGGGGTCATGCCAAGATTTTGGCAAGTGGTCAAGGGCCACACTTCTCTATAGAGGAGGTGCATGCTCTAGGATGGGGGTTGGGTGCAGAAGGATGCACAAGGTAAGGGACTGTGGTGCAGGAGATGGTGTGAGGTCTGAGAGAGGGTTTAGGCAAAGGAGAGGGTTGTGACTTGGGTCAGAGGATTGGGGTGTAGGGTCAGGGAGGGAGTATGGGTGGGGATTCTTGTCTGAAGGATGGGCACTGGAGTGGGTGCAAAGTCTGGAATGGTATTTCTACAGTAGCTCGTTAATTCAAGCCAGGTAGGCAAATGAGCTCGACCGGAGTTGCAAATGAAGCCCGGGATTTAAATATTCTGGGCTTTATTTGCATGTTCCCGTCCGGTTGCTATTTTGAAATTTCACTAGCCCGAACTCACTGCCGCGCGGCTACACGCGGCAGTGAAACGTTAATTCGAACTAAATCCTTAGTTCGAATTAACTGTTACTTCTCGTGGAATGAGGAGTAATAGTTAATTCGAACTAAGGACTTAGTTCGAATTAACATTTCACATTTCACATTTCACAAGCTAGTGTAGACCTATCCGAAGGGAATTGTGACCTGGGAAAAGGGGGTGCAGACTGCAGAGGGTTTGAGTGGTGACCTGGAGCAAGTGAATGGGGTGTAAGGTTTGGGGATGGGATATGGGTGCAGGAGAGGATTCTGGCCTGGAAAGGGGGGGGGGTTCAGGTTCTGGGAAGGAGTTGTGATGAGAGGAGGGGGGAAATGCAGAGCGTTTGGATGGTGACCTGTGGGAGGGAGTTGGGGGTTCAAGAGGGCCTGGGGTACCAGAAGTAGGCTCTTGCTGAGAGGTGCTTACCTAAGGGGGTGTCTAGACTACAGGGTTTTTTCGAAAAAAAGTGGCCTTTTTTTTTTTAAAAAAAAACTTCCCCTGTGTCTAGACTGCTGCTGCATTCTTTCGAAAGTAAATTGAAAGAACACTGCAGTTTTTTTGACCGTGGAAAATCTTGTTTTACAAGGAAGAATGCCTTTTTTCGAAAGTGCTTTTCCAAAAAAAGGCGCTATGTAATGCAAACTGTGATTTCTCAAAAGAGAGCATCCAAACTGCCTGGGTGTTCTCTTTCGAAAAACCAGCTTGTTTTTTCAAAAGTACCGGTTGTAGTCTAGATGCTTTTTTTTGAAAGAGGCTTGCAGTCTAGACGTAGCCCAAGTGCCTCCCCATGGGAGGCTGGGTTCTCTGCTTGCTGCGGCCCCAGATAACTTTAAACTACAGGCTCTCTACTCTAGGATAGGGAAGAGGCTTGCACTGCCCCATCACCCAAGCTAATCTCTCAGCTCTTGTGAGCTAGTTGTTTCTGACAATAGGAGCTAAGGATTGGGCTGGGGGTAGGAAGATCACACAAAGCCTCCTGCTCCCTCCAGAGCAAAGAGCCATCCGGTCTGTGCTATAAACCACAGCAGCTGCATGTTTGAGGGTCTTGGCAAGGTGGTCTATGGGCTGGATTCAGCCCCTATACTGTATTTTGCCCAGCCCTGGACTAGACAGACCATCCAACGCCCTTCATGTGTATATGAACACTTATTATAGGATAACTTGTTATTACTAGCATTTTGCAAACGAGTAACATAGAAATTAGTCTTCCTAGGCTTTTGCTGATCCTCTGGGACATCGATCAATTTCTTCCCTTACTATTTTGAGTTTTTTTTTTTTAAAGTCATTCAGTGGCAAGTTGAGGGGTTTTTTGTGACTATCGGATGGAAATTATTATGAAATAAACTACTTGAAGTCTTGTTTTATCCTGCTCCCATTGCTGCATTGGTGGTAGCCTCACTTCATTACTGTATTTTCAGGCTCCTGTTATGTTTCCTGCCTTCCAAAGTCATTATCTGAGAATAACACTTACTGCAGAGTTGAAGTGCTAATATATGTGGTTGCAATGAGCTGGATAATTTACAGTACCCTACATACTACTTTTTTAAAAAAAAAAACTTCAAAAGAATGTTAAAATTGCCAAGTCAAACACTTCACTTAGGAAATGCTACAATTACTGTTGCCTAGGCAACCTTACTTTGATTTCCTGACAACATATGTATGGGGTTTCTCATTTTAAGTTATAACCAATAATCTCTGATAAAACACCCCATTCCACAGAGGAAAAAACCCAGTGTTTATAGGATTAAAAATATTGGGAAACCATAGGTAGTGTTTTATTATTTATAGTTCTCTCAGGCAGTGGTTTTCAAACTTTTTAGCCCACAGCCCACCCTGCTCAATTCAGACCTTTCCACAGGCTACCAGCCACCCATCCATGATGACAAAATGCCTTCACTTTACCTCTAAATATCTTCAATACTAAGTTTCAGAGGGGTATCCATTTTAGTCTCTAACTTTAAAACAAGTAATCCTGTGGTATCTTAGAGGCTAACAAAAATATATAGGATCATGATCTTTCGTAGGCAAGACCCACTTCATAATGAGGAAGTCTTACCCATGAAAGCTCATTATCTTAAGTACTAAATTATTCCTATTAGGCTACTGGAGCATAAAAACATAAATGTGCAGCTATAACATAAGGGTGCATATATAACTGGTAAGAAAGGGAAACCTTATTAATCATAGAGCTGGAGGAGACCTCAGGAGGTCATCAAGTCCAGCCCACAGCCCAAAGGAGAACCGACCCTAACTAAATCATCCCAGCCAGGATTTTGTCAAGATGGGACTTAAAAACCTCCAGGTATGGAGATTCCACCACCTCCGAAGGAAATCCATTTCCAGGGGTGGATATAGGGCAGGGTGAGCGGGGTGGCCGTTCCGGGTCCCGTGCTTCAAGAAGCCCTGCACATGCGCCGTGTCAAAGGGGGGGGGGGGCCTGCGAAATTGTGCTGCCCTGGGTCCCGCAAAATCTGCCCCTGCCCATTTCAGTGCTTCACCACCCTCCCAGTGAAATAGTTTTTCCTAATATACAATCTAGCCATCTTCCACTGTAACTTGAGATCATTGCTGCTCATTCTGCCATCCCTTACTACTGAGAACAGCCTTTCTCCATCCTCTTTGGAACCTCCCTTCAGGTAGTTGAAGGCTGTTATTAAATTCCCCCCCACACACACACACATATACTCTTTTCTTCTGCAGACTAAATAAGCCAAAATCCCCCAGCCTCTTCTCGTAGGTCATGTGCTCCAGCCCCTTAATAATTTTCATTGCTTTCTGCTGGACCCTCTCCAGTGCATCCACATCCTTTCTGTGGTAGGGAGCCCAGAACTGGATGAAATACTCCAGATACTCCAATACTCCAGATGTGGCCTCACTAATGCCAAATAAAGGGGAATGATCACTTCTCTAGATCTGCTGGAAATGCTCCTCTAATGCACCCCAGTATGCCATTAGCCTTCTTGGCTACAAGGGTACACTGTTGACTCATATCTGGCTTCTTATCTACTGTGATCTCCAGGTGCTTTTCTGCTGAACTGCTGCTTAGCCAGTCGGTCCCCAGCCTGTAACAGTGCTTCGGATTCTTCCATCACAAGTACAGGACTCTGCACTTGTCCTTGTTGAACCTCATCAGATTTCTTTTGGCCCAATCCTCCAGTTTGTCTAGGTTACTCTGGACCCTATCCCTATCCTCTAGCATTTCAAAGCGGAAGCACCTGTGTGGAGCCCGGAGTCTGTGGGACTTTCTGCTGGTCCCAGGCTACACCTGGCATGCCAGCTTTGAAATGTACAAGAGTCCCTCGCTGACCCTGGGCTCCATGCAGTGTTGCTGTTTTTAAATGCCCCTCAGAGCCAGGGTTAGCTGGGGCCTCCCCAGCTGATCCCAGGCTTCATGTGGCATATCAGCTATGCAGGGCATATCAAAACAGCAGCGCCACACGTATTTGCTTATCGGGTAGTTTACTAGTCATTAACATCCTTAAGTGGTCCATGGACCACACTTGAGAACCACTGGGAATATGGGGATTGTTCTCTCTGTCTATCATATTGGCCAATGATGAGGATGGCTAAGTAAACAGCAAGTTTGTGCCCATAGGGAAAGCATCTAAACGGAGGGCTGCAATGAGCTTCTTAGCTGAGCAGTCTGCCTGAAAGTGCAGCACCCACCAAGGTAGAGTAAGAGCCTTCTCACACCACGCTAACAAATTTATTTTAAAAAAAAAGCTTTCATGTAAAGTTTGAAAGGTAACAGACTGTAAATTATTTATTCAGGATCAGGTTGATATTCTAAACAACCTGGCTAAACTAGAAAGAGTGACCAAATTTCTGATACTTGTCCTCTTCTTTGATACTTCGTGTGTGAGTGCATGCACATGGTGAGCACACACACACACACACACACACTCTCTCTCTCTCTCTCTCTCTCTCTCTCTCTTTGCATTTTCATTACAAGCATAGTTCATATTTTCATATACCTCAATCCCAGGGTGAAATGATCACATATGTACAACAACGTGTAATACGGAGCCTAGAGGCTAACAATAAAGAAAAAGTCATTCTGTTTTAAAATGCAGATCCTTTACTGGAGCATTACATAAACTGATCAGGGGATCTCTGGGAACTTGGCATTTTGTCAAAGTATAAATCTCATTAATAAACTCTTCCCAAAAGTTTAACTCCCAGTCATAACACCTCTACAGCTACAGCTAGACTTCAGGCCTCTTTCGAAAGAGGCTTTTTCGAAAATATCTTTCGAAAAAGCCTCTTTCAAAAAAGAGTGTTTAGACTGCAACCAGTACTTTCGAAAAAGCAAGCCACTTTTTCGAAAGAGCACCCAGGCAGTCTGGATGGTCTCTTTTGAAAAAGTACAGTTTGCCTTACATAGCACCTTTTTTTGAAAGAGCACTTTCGAAAAAAGGCATTATGCCTTGTAAAATGAAGTTTTCTGCAGTAGAAAAAAATGCTGCATTCTTTTGATTTACTTTTGAAAGAATGCGACAGCAGTCTAAATGCAGGTAAAGATTTTTTGAAAAAAGGCCACTTTTTTCGAAAAATCTCTGTAATCTAGACACACCCTACATGTGCACGCTTGTTCACTCTTCCCCATAACTTCTCCAACAGAGTAACAAATTTGTCTTCTGGGAAATAAAGTGATAGCATTATCTCTATTTTGAAGAAGGGGGAATGGAGGTACAGAGAAATTAAGCCAAAATCAAAATTGCCTAAAATGTCTACAAATATTGAGTATCCAATTTAAGATAACTAGTGTATGATTTTTCAGAATTCTTGGCATTTTTATAATTTTATGTTTTAAGAACATCGGTCATGAACTTGATTTGCAGAGTCAAGTGTTCAGTGCTTCTGCAAACTTACCCCCATGTGGTATCCAGATAATGGGGAACACATAATTAGGGCTCTCGGTGAAAATCTTTGGTTTGTGATTTGTCCAGCATCCCATAGGAATTCCATGGCAGAAACAAGGATAGAATCCAGATCTCTAGGATGTTGATCAAAAGCCTAAACCATGGAGGCATCCTTTCCCTTCCTGAGGTTGCCTGCCACACTTTCTCATACCTCCTGTTTCTGAAACAATGTTATCATACAGAGAACAGCCTCATTCACTATACAACTCTGATTTATCATTTTAGTATCATCCTCCTTTTGCACTGAATGAGAGGAAAATGGTTACATGATCAGATAACTAAAGACTGCATCATCATGCAAACGCATATCATCATGCAAACACCAAAGGGCCACAATTTAAGATTACATGGACAATTTTAATTCGGACATGTCCTAATTTTTGTACTTGACACTACTTACTTTAACATTCTTCCTTTTAAATAGTTTTTTTTAAATGCTAGGAAGCTTTTATATATATACACAAAAAAACCTGAAACAATCTCTACAGTTTATAGGGCTATAAAACTCCCATTGCACTGATGAACCAGTTCAATATGAAGTTTAATCATTGGGGATGGATCATTTCAGCCCAGCTTGGCTGAAGCACCCTCTCTCTGCACCCTCTGCTGTACCTGGGCTGGAGCCGCATCTTGATGCCCAGAGCAGCTCCTGTCTGCAGTGGATCTATGGGGCTGGAGCCCATGTCATGTGGCTAGCTGCTCCAGCCCCCATCAGTTAACTGGAACTAGTAGGCATCACCAATTAAGGCTAATGCTTACCAGTTAACCTTTCACATCCCTGACAGTTTGGAATCCCATCTTCCCACAGATCATCAGTTAGATTGAAAACTCAAATCCACATCAGTGTTCCCTCTAAGCCGAGTGCTTGGACGGCCATCCAGGAGAGATCCAAATGCTGCCCAGCTGATTAGCGGTGCACCGATGGCTGGCAGCATGTGTTTGCAATGGTGGTGCACATCTGTACCTGCCTTAGTGAACATAATTTATTCTGCACATGTATGGAAAAAATTAGAGGGAACACTGATCCACAGCACAGACCTCTCTGCTTGAGCTAACAGAGTACATGATAGCAGTAGTACAGTAATTCCTCATTTAACACGGTCCCGTTTAACACATTTTCGCAATAGCACGATTTTTTGGGGGGAACATTTTTTGAGTTACACAACCATCCCCGGGATAACATGATTTCCCTAGCCAGACCATTGCCGGCAGCTACGTGGGGCTTCTCCCACCTCCCTGCAAAGCAGCAGAGGGTTTGCTGCTCACCACACCATTCCCCACTGACTCTTCCTCACCGGACGCAGTGTGGGTCCCGGCAGACCCATCACAGGGCCATGCTCCCAACCCAGTCCCCCTCCGCTCTTCTTCCCTTCACTTCCCCAGAGCCAAACACTTCCCCTCCCTGCTGTAACCCAGTCCCCTTTCTCCCCCAATCTTATGTTCCGATCCCAACAGACATCACCGCTTGAAATGCAACCCCCACCTTTTCCATTCTTTTCAATTGGAAAACTGACCCCACATAACACATTTTCACTTAACGTGATCATTTTCTGAAACACATCTATAGTTTTAAATGAGGAATTAATGTACCTTGTTAGTCACTACTTGGACCAGCCACTAGAGAGGAATGAGACACAGTTTTGATCAAAGATTTTACCACTCTTTGCTGGCAGCAGCAAAAAAACATTGAGACCCAGGAATTGTGGCTTTTATTCCAGGTTCTGGAGAGATGTGTACTGAGGGGAACAGAACCTTCTTTTTCTGTCCACCCTGCCTGCCCTCTCTCTCTCTTTTTCTTTGTGTCTGATTTTGTGCCCTTAGAGAATGCCTCTTTCCTCCTACTTCTCTCCCGAATGAAGAGCTTGTCTGTCCCCTCTGTATCTAGCCAGACAATCTCTTTCTGTTCCTTCGCTGCTTCTCACCTTTCTGTATTTTGGTGGTCATGTTATTTTCCTCTTCTTTTTGTGTGCCAGCTGTGGGAGCACCAGAACGCAGGAGAGAGTCTCTCTGCTCTTAATTCCTGTGCCTAGTACCAAAGCAGCCCCTTGTTCAGGCGTGGGCAATAATTTTTTCCTGGGGGCCACCCCGGAACGGTCAGGGCCTAAACAGGAAGGAGCCGGGCTCCCCCATCCCCAGATGATGATTGGTCTGTGGCTGGGGAAGCCCCTTTGCCCCTCCCCTTCCCATTAGGCACCCATGCCCTGGAAGAGTCTTAGCACGCTCCCCCACCCCCAGTCCAATCAGGGCCTGGGGGTGGGGGAGCATATAAACCCTCCTCCGCTCTCGCCCCCCGCCCTGCAAGCAGTGCGCGGCACTTCAAAGCGCTACGTGCTCCTCTCAGGGCAGGAGGAGGCTTCGCTTGCTTCCCAGGCTAATTAAGGCCTGGGCGCAGAGGAGCACCCAAACCCTTCTCTGCTCTGCTCCCGCGCTACTCTCAGGGCAGGGGCAGAGTGGAGAAGACATTGGGCGATCCCTTGCCCCTAGACTCTAATTGGCCTGGATGTGGAGGAGCAGCAGAGCCTCCGCAGGCCAGATCCACCCGCTTGGAGGGCCTGATCCAGCTGACAAAGGCCTTTTTGCCCACCTCTGCCCTAGCTACTGAAAGGAACAATTGTAGAGAAAGTATCGCCCAGAGACAGAACATGTGCAGTTGATCTCTGGGAATGGTGCATGTGCAGTTGCTGATACAGGAGCTATGAGGGAATGGTGCATGTGCAGTTGCTGATACAGGAGCTATGAGGGGATGGCAAACGTTCAGGGCAACAGTCTGGCAGCTAAATTCCCTAAAGTTCCAAGTAGGCATATATTAACTGTAATTCTGCAGGACATCTTTCACTAACTTCATTTGCAGAGGTGTTGTAGCTCTCAAATGTAGGTGAATTTTCATGGGGACAACAAAACACTAATTTCTGAAATTTGGAGGATTTGAATCGCCAATTTATGTAAGTGATAGTGTTGCTTAGTGAAGCAGTTGTAAGAATTATTTTTTTTACATTAACAAAAGTTATTTTTTCTTGTTGCGGAAACCATTGAAACATTTCCAGAATTTCAGCTTGAGGAAGACATCTGTCCTATAAAATGTCAGCACAAATAATAATTTTTTTTTGTTTTAAGCAATAGAAAACAGGGTCTTACAATGGCAGTGTTAAGCAAAGTTAACATTGGACATAACTGCCAACTCAGCCTATAATAAAAAGTTATTACAATTTATACTATTTTTAGTTCCTCTTGCTTTGCATTTCTCAGAGAGCTCTGTTTGATACCCATTTCCAAATGTTTCATTGTGGTGATGTTAGACAGTTTAGCGTCTGTAGATGACTGAGGTTTCCCTGCAGCTGTTGAGATCCAAAGCTTGATAACTGTTCAATTTGTTCAAATAAAGTCTGCTGCTTCTCCCAATTAGTCCAAAATAGCTTGAATCTGATTACCTTCAGTACATTGGAGCAGTGGGGGGAGGGGGTGGGCAATGGTTTGTTTTCAAGCATTTGAAAATGGTGAGGAATTGTTGGGAAGGCATTTAATACTTTACCATGCCTACAGGTGGTGGTTTATAGTGAATGCACTTAGGTTTGTATGTTCTTTAAATATCCATCAAAGTCTCATACTCTATAAATACATAGGTTTATAGCTATCCTAAAGCAGACTATCTCGTGGGCTGATTGTCTCTTCTGGATCTTGCATACTTGGGCCTACATTTATCTACTCAGTTGTTTCCTTTTTTCTGCCTTTCATTATTCCTCTCAGCAATTTCCTCATATCTTTACATGTGGTAGGTGTGTACTTGTTTTTGAAGAGCACTGTCTTCTTGCTTTTGTTTATGGTTTGGGATATGACTGTTTCTCAGTCCCCTCCATGTCAGATAGTTTTTTTGCAATGGGCATTCCTCTTCTCCAAGGCAATTGAAGGCAGATGAGCTCTTCTGCTCTGAGGCTGGTCTGAGGACTGTCCTCAGGAACAGCTTCACAGAATCCTTTTCTTCTCAGCAGCTGATGTGGCAGACCCCAGGTCTCCCTTTGTAGTAGAGATTTCCAAGGATTTTTAACATTTTTAATTAAATTAGTCTGTTCTCTATTTGACTTTAGTAGATTTGAGGAGGAAAAACCTCAAACTCAACCAAAAATTCTTTGAGGAGGCGTTGAAGGACTGCGTCTCTTCTCCCCTTCCTGCTCAAAAACGATAGGCATCAGGCCACAGGGAAACCAGGCTCCTACTGTGTGGATGAAGGTCTGTACCAAGACAGTTGATGAGGCTGCATTGATATCTGGCTCATGTTGGTGTATAAGTGAGGTTCATGCCAAGACAATTGATCAGACTATATGGAAGCAAAGCCTGCTCAGAATTCCAGCATCCAAATTATCATTCAAAGCAATCTTAATTTCAGAAGAAAGAACATGAGTGTCTGGTTTGCCAAGTATTAGCACGTCTCTGAAGATAATCTCTGATTCAGGTTCTGGGCTAGTTGGCCTTATGTCCGGATACAGGGCCGGCTTTAGGCCGATTCCCCCAAATCGGGCCCCGCGCCTAAGAAGGCCCTGCTCCCGGGCATGCGGCGCATGTGCAGCACTGCCCCGGTAAATCGGGCCCCGCACTTCGTAAAGCCAGCCCGGTACGGATATCTGACACAATTCTTGATTTCCTTTGAACTTGTAGTTGCAGGATATCATTAAATAGAAATCCTGCCCTTAAATAAGGAGTTCACCAGCTTTGTGAGGTTAGGCCCAGAGATGGTTTCAGACCAGATACCAGACCCTGCATTGGGGGGGACATATTTTGGTGGGGAGAGGGGAAGAGAAGATGAGGCAGATGTAGGCCAATGAGGAAACACAGAATAGAACCTGCTGTATATGATGAACCATCAAACTCATCGCTCCATTTCCAGTAAATGGTTTTTCAGAAATATGATGTATATGTTACTAATAAATCAGAAAATGTTCAGCACTAGTTGGAATAGTAGCTTTGTTCATGTGCTAGGCACAAGCTCACTGTTCCTCAGGATTCTACACCAAGAAGTAAAGTTGGGGTTTGCTGACTCAGTGAGATACACTCAGTGAGTCCAAGGGAATGCAGACTAGATCAGGAATCTGTTGCTGTATCTCAGACCAGGTTGGAAACCTGATGATGAACCTACAGGCAGTCCCCGACTTATGCGGATCCGACTTATGTCGGATCCGCACTTATGAACGGGGCTTTTCTCACACCGGAGCTCGCGGGCGGCGGGACCGCCCAGAGCGCAGCGGTCCCGCCTCCGGGTCTCCCTGGTGTGCTGGGGGGGACTCCCCAGCACAGCAGGGAGACCCGAGCAAAGCCGCACAGGCGGCAGGACCCCGCTGCCCGTGTGGCTTTGCTCCTTTGCCCCAGAGCAAACCCGCACAGGCGGCGGGGTCCCCCGCCTCTGTGGCTTTGCTCCTGTCTCCCTGCTGTGCTGGGGGAATCCCCCCCAGCACACCAGGGAGACCCGGAGCAGCTTTTCTCGCCCCCAGCACAGCAGGGAGACAGGAGCAAAGCCGCAGAGGGGGGGGACCCCGCCACGTCTGCGGCTTTGCTCCGGGTCTCCCTGGTCTGCTTGGGGGGGGGAGGGGCGCAGCTAGTGCGCCCCCAAGCAGACCAGGCTTTTGTTGTGGATGCCTGGGGTAGAGCAGCTGGGGTGCTGCCGGGTTGGTCCTGGGGGGACCTACTCGGCAGCGCCCCAGCTGTTCTGTCCCAGGCTCCAGATTCAGCCGCTGTTGAAACTGATCAGTGGCTGATTCCAGGAAGCTGGGGGCAGAGCAACTCTGCCTAGGGCTTCCTGAGGTCAGCCCCTGGTCAGTTTCAGCAGCAGCGGCTGAATCTGGAGCCAGTTCTGAGTTACGTACAAATTCAACTTAAGAACAAACCTATAGTCCCTATCTTGTACGTAACCCGGGGACTGCCTGTATTTGGATCCAGTTACAGCTGGAAAACCAGAAGAGATACTAAATGAGGAACATAAAAACAGTGACTGTGGACTCCTTATCTCAGAAATGGGCTAAAAGACATGCTATTTCTTCCCCCGTTCCACTGAGAGTAAAGTTGGTAAATAAAATTTGTGAAAAAGCAGGTTATGGTCACTATTGCATATGGCCGTCATTATCTCCATCTCATTGACTCTTTGGTCTTGGAGGGCAGTCTCGGGCACAATCTAGGTGTAACTGGAACCTTCTTTCATAATCCCACCTTGTAATCACAAAATACTGTGCAGCAATGACCTATCTTGTACTATATTAATGCGTGTCTACAGGGCTGGCCCGTCCATATAGGCGAACTAGGTGGTCGCCTAGGGTGCCAAGTTAAATGGGGTGCCAAATGGTGGTGCAATATCATTGAGGGGTTTGGAGGTGGGGGTGCCGATTGCATGGTTCGCCTAGGGCACCAGTTGCTGGCAGCTAGTTTAGGGTCTCCCCTGGGTGTCTAAGTAAGAAGCAGAGAGGAAGGAACTATAGTTTCATAGTCTGAAGAGGTGATTAAAAACCCCAATAGGATCTCAGATGAAATTCACATATGTCCATGTATCATTTGAGGTTTATATGTTGGTGGTAAAAAGGATGCTTCAGGGCAAAATCAGCCGAAGGAAAAGAAAATCTAGTGTTTTTGCAAAATGGCCTGAAGATGAAGCTCAAGGCCCTTTTTTATAAAGACAAGTCAGCATCTGCAGTCATACTTCACATGAGAAACTCATGAGAATCTCTAATCACCATGACACACGTTCTGAGCACCAGCACTCTTATCAGTCTTCTGTCAATAAGCAGATTCCTGTCATGATCTTGATCTGTGGACTATAAGTCCTAATTAAACCACCTTTCAGCTTCTCTTCCTTGTCTTATTAAAAGAATCTTGCCTACATGCCGCCGCCTTCTCTAACAGGATTTGAGTTTGGCATGCTGTCAGTGAAACCTCAATCATTTGTTCTATCAAACATGATAATTGGTGCATAATTAGGGCTCCATCCCCAAAGTCATATATCTTTCTTGTATAAAAGGAAGTGGTATTTTCCTTTCTGGTTGAGTCCAACATTGCTAAGGAAGTAGAAATGTCGAAGTTAGATGTGAACAGAATCTACAGTGGAATAAAGGTGTATTTGATAGAGGCATTCAAAGCTTCAGGTAAGCACATTGTATAATTTACAATGCACTCTGTGAGAAGAACTGATTTTGTGGGAGGAGAAATCACACCCATCTTATGAGGAATTCTGTAAGGCTACTTCATATGCACTTTATCAAATACTGTAGCATCGACGTAGCCTTATGCAGCATTAGATAGAAGTTTAAACACAGAGTGCCACAGCATCACTTAAGACCTCTCTCAATTGTACATAGGTAAATGGAGTAGTCTTTCACTGTCCCTCCCTAGGGATAACTTACTGCTTTCAATCTCCTGCTGTGAAGATTGCCTGATAGGGAGGAAAAGCAGGCCTGCCTACACCAGTTCTGGACCCCAGGACAGAACAGTCCATGTGCCCCATCCCTCTGCTAGAGCCACAAGCCCCCCCCACCTGCAGAAACCCTGATTTCCCCTGCCCCCTTTGACCAGAGGACCCCCTGGGTGCTTGCAGCCCTGTCTCCTATGTTTCCAGAGGATCTCCTCCTACTCCCCATAGCTATTTCTCAGAGACCAAGACAATATTAGAAGACCTTCAATCCTACAGTTTTAGTTTTGTGTGCAACCTCAGTTTTTAATGCTTTTAAAACCACCCTTAGACCAGTATGTATATAGTAATTAAAACTGGATTCCTGAGGGAGTTAATTAAAACTGGTTTTAAACTGGCTCATGACCTTCTTCCTGTTCAGCAAACGGACAGGACACTTTTCCAGAGTAGGGATGTTAAAAAGCAGTTAAGTAACTGTTTAACTACTGAAAATCTTAGCGGTTATACAATGTGTACTTATACTGCAGAGCGAGCAGCACATCTGACTTCCCGGGAGCAGGTCTGGCAGCCAGTGAATGCCAGGAGCTGGCTTCCAGCTGCCAGACCCATTTCCAGGAAGCTAGCTGTGCTGCAAGCTCTACAGTATAAGCTTGAAACTGCAGAGCTCACAGTGGGGTGTGGCAGCCCACTCCCTGGGAGCAGGTATGTGCCTACAATCTCACTCCCAGGAAGCTGGCTGTTGCCCCATGCTGCTTTCTCTGATGCAGAGGCAGCAGTGAAAGCCAGCTCCTGGTGCATACTGGCTCTCAGCCCTGCTCCCAGGAAGCCGCCTGCTACCTTGTGCTTCAGACTCTGATACAGAGCCAGCAGCACAGGGTGGCAGCTGGCTCCCCAGGAGTGAGACCAGGAGTTGGCGTTTAACTGTTTAAGCTTATGCTTAATGGTCAACCATTTAAATGGTTACTCTATTGCATTCATAGTTCAGGGAGCAGCCTAATTCCTAGAATACGTTTAGAAGAACTGGGTCTATTGTGGCCTCGTAAGATTGAATGGTAGCTCTCAGCTGAAGCTGTGATAAACTTGTGGCCATTAGCAGCAATGAAAGTGACTTAAAATTTTTTTACAGCTACTATCCTTTGCAACACAGGTTGCTCCCAGCTCTTTAAATAGCTCCCTGATGGCTTCTGCCACAGCTCAACCAGCTCTTGCTGGACCTGCGCCCCAGGATGTACCTGCTTACTTTCACCTCTGGTCACAAAGGACACATCAGGGATGGGGTTGCTGAAGGATAGCTTCTGTCAGAGCCAGTGTTAGAGTTGAGGTGATATCTGATAAGTTTCTTTATTGCCTTGAACATGTTTTCTCTGAAATGATTTTTATCTTAAGCATAAAGTTGGTTTGCATAGAAAGCACTGCACCGTACCTTATATTTGTAGCAATTAGAATTGTTAATAATCTCTGAAGAGAAAGCAAGCAGGTGTCCTTGTGCAACCTGTCTGTGCTGGGAATAACACAGTGATTGCAGGGAACTGGTAAATCTAATAAGACCGAGAGAAACAGGTCTCTAGCCAGAAAAGCAGTGTCTGGGAAGTTGGATGCCAGAGTGTCTTTTCTGGGTTAACTGAGGGAAAATGCAGGTGCCTTCAACTGAGACAATAATCTTTTTGTAGTCTCCCCCACAATTGGGTTCCAGCACTGGCTTTTTTCCAGATAATTATGCTCTGGTACATTTTGAAGTTAATTTTTTTCTAATAGCCGAAGCCAGATTTGATGTTTGAATACGGAGACTTCATGTACTATACAGGCAGTCCCCGAGTTATGCGGATCCGACTTATGTCGGATCCGCACTTACGAACGGGGCTTTTCTCGCCCTGGAACTCGCGGGCGGCGGGACTACCCAGAAGCGCAGTGGTCCTGCCACTGCGTCCTCCGAGGCAAGAAAAGCTGCTCCGGGTGTCCCCTGACTGCGGGGGGGGGGGTCCCCAGCAGACCAGGGAGACCCTGAGCAAAGCCGCAGAGGCGGCGGGGTCCCGCGGCTCTGCGGCTTTGCTCAGGGTGTCCCTGGTCTGCTGGGGACCCCTCCCAGCAGACCAGGGACACCCCGAGCAGACCAGGGACACCCGGAGCAAAGCCTTGGAAGCGCGGGACCCCGCCACCTCCGCGGCTTTGCTCTGGGTCTCCCTGGTCTGCTGGAGGGGGGGATGCAGCTAGTGCGCCCCGCCCCCCCCCCAGCAGACCAGGCTTTAGTTGTGGACACTTGGGGTAGAGCAGCTGGGGTGCTGCCGGGTTGGTCCTGGGGGGACCTACCCAGCAGCGCCCCAGCTGTTCTGTCCCAGGCTCCAGATTCAGCCGCTGTTGAAACTGATCAGTGGCTGATTCCAGGAAGCTGGGGGCAGAGCAACTCTGCCTCGGGCTTCCTGTAGTCAGCCCCTGGTCAGTTTCAGCAGCAGCGGCTGAATCTGGAGCCAGTTCTGAGTTACGTACAAATTCAACTTAAGAACAAACCTATAGTCCCTATCTTGTACATAACCCGGGGACTGCCTGTACTTCTGAGGCTATCCCTACACTGAAAAGATTTGGTGACAAAAGTACTGACTATGTTCATGAGACACCAAAAAGAAAGTGGACAAATTGTTTACGTTTGCCACCCTTTGACACATGATGGCCACATTATTCGCTCCCCTGCTTGATAGAGAGCAAAGCCATGTGGATATGCATCCCACAGTGCTTGGCATCACCTTCAGTCACTAAGTACCGTGGGAATGTGCAATGTAGTGCCAGGCATTTTGGGAAAGTGAAAAACATCCCATCAGCCACCTCTTAGCTTTCCAGCCCTCCCAGGGCTTCCGGCTTACTTTCATGCCACTTGAATGACAGTCCTTGCTGCAAACTCCATCATCTGCTCTGAGATATGGATACCAGACTTCTCGCCCATGTTGTGTTCAATGTGCTTGGACATGGCAACAGAGATACTTATGCATTTAGTGGCAGAGGAAGAAGACTCTGGTGCAGATGACAATGTGAGAGACAGGGACCGCAGTGAAGTGGCATGAAATTGGAATGTCACAGAACAGCTGTGCACAGTAGAGCATCCCATTTGGGCTAGGCAAACCATGACTGAGTGGTGGGATCACATGGTCATGCAGGAGTGGGATGAAGACCAGTGGCGGCAGCACTTTTGGATGCATAAAGCTACCTTCCTGAAGCGGTGTGCTGGGTTGGCCCCTGAACTGCAGTGCAAGGACACCCAACTGAGAGCCTCTGTCTTGGTAGAGAAGCATGTTTCCATTACTTTGTGGAAGCTGGTGACTCCCAGTTGCTACCATTCAGTTGCAAACCAGTTTGGAGAGAGGAAGGCTATCAGTGGGGCAGTACTTATGCAGATGTGCAAAGCAATAAATCACATTTTGCTGTGTAGGGATGTGACTCTGGGAAATGTGGATGACATAGAGGCTGGCTTTGCTGAAATGGGCTTTCCAAACTAGTGGGACAGTAGTGGAGTGGCACACGCATTCCTAGTATAGTGCCACTCCACCTTGCCTCAGAGTACATCGTTCAGAAAAAGCACTTCTCTGTGGTGCCTGAAGCATTTGTGGATCGCTGTGGGCATTTCACAGACATAAAATACAGGGTGACCTGGAAAGATGCATGTGCATGCATCTTCAGGAACAGTGTCCTGTTCAGAAAGCTGCAGGCTGGGACTTGCTTTCCAGACCAGAAAATTACAGTGGGGGATGTGGAAATATGCATAGGATATAGTTTACCCCTTAAGTTTCATGTGCCAGGTCTGATACATGGTGCACCTGGACAGCAGTAAGGAATGGTTCAACAACAGGCTTAAGCCGATGCTGCATGGTTGTTGAATTGGACTGAAAGGGAGAATAAGGTGTGTCTGTGGCAGCCTGGACCATTTGAAATAGCATATCCCCAGTGTGGTGGCTGAATGCTCTTGCTTACATAATTTGTGTGAGAGCAAGGGTGAAGCATTTGGCTGTGGGTGGAGAGGATGCAGTTTGACCAGCCAAATACTCGTGCAGTCAGAGGAGCCCATAGGGTGACCATCAGTAACAGAGAGGCTTTAAAGAACTACTTAGATAGTGAATGGTGCTGACATTTCTGTGCGTTGAGGTTGCGTCCCTGCCTCATCCCATTGCTCATCCTGAGCAAGGCATTCCTTTGAAACCAAGGGATATTACAGGCTTCCAAAGGGGCAAAAGCCATTAATTTAGGTTATCACACAAAATAAACTCCCAGAAACCTGTATCATATTTGTCTTCATTGATACCTTTCAATCAGGATGTTCAGCAATGAGGGTTTTTGAGAAACCTCACAATGTCCAGCTGCCAGTCAGAGCTGTTTTGATGGGGAATGGAGTATTCTAGGAAAGAAAACCATTACTTGATTGTGAAAATGAGTGTGTGGGCATGGTGGAAGGGTTGCTGGATAAAGAATCTTGCATGTGCTGATAAGGAGACTCTGCATGTTAAGACACTTCAACATCTCATTTTGTTCTTCCATGAGCTCTAGCATGCACTCAGCAGCTTCTGTTCTGATTTGCTTCTCCCTAGCAAATAAGATTTTCTCTTTTTTTTTTCCTCTCTGTTTTTAAGTATTGAATGCTGCAACAGATCCTTGACCAGATCCTCCTTTTTCCTCTGAGTTTTTTTTTTTTTCCTTAGTTGACAAAGTCTGTATGTGGGGGAACGTGCCTGACTTCTCAAGGTGTGGTCTGGAAAAGTAACCATTAACAGAGTGACTGATTGTACTGTTCCTGATGAAGATTGTAACATTTCACTAACATACTTGGCTGTAGAGGCAAACCCAGATTTCTCCAGACAATGATCATGGAGCGTTTTAAAGGTGGGGAAACGGGTTGAGTAGGTGTACAGGGAATCAATTTGTAATAATCCTACACTTGTGCACAGGCTGCCATTACTCTGGTTAACATATCCCTGCTCAAGGTTAAAAGGCAGTCCCAGGCTCCTTATACAGCCAAACTGTGCTGCCGTGGATCTGGTAGCACAGTATGAGGAATGGTTTGGGATAGTGTCCATTCCTGCCATGGAATCTCTGTGAGAAAATCCATAAGTACATCCGGCAAAGCTTCAACACTATCTTCCAGCAAGATTCTATTGATACATCTGTGTATATTGATGCTCTGTATGGGCATGATACAGACCCAGTCAGGCCTTAGCCAGCTCACAGAAATATAGCCCCTGGTTTCCCTGAGCCACCCCCTTTGCCCTCCCCTGCCTGTCTTACTCTGACCCCTCTGCAATGCAAATCAGTCTGCTGCTCTGAACTGTCACCACTGCTTCCCCTCCCCTGGCTGCCGTAAAGAAACTTATCTTCCCATATGGCCACCTCCCGCAACGTTTCTCTCCCCCCGCCCCCCCCAGACCTGCACAGCAGCTTACCTTGCATCTCTTCCTTTGCTTCATGACCCTGTATCTCTTCATTTGCTTCATGCTCCACTTCCAGTTGCTGAGAGTCCTCATAAACCTTAGGACTTGAGAACAATTCCTTACTGCCTGGCTCACAGGTTGTCATTGGATTGAGCACCACTGCCTTGTCCTCTTCCATCTCCTCATCAACACCTCTTTCTCCGGATTAACTCTGATTTCTGACTTCTGTGCTATAGGAAGTAACCACACTGTCTCCTTGGCTATGAATGTGGGGTTGTTACTCAGGATTGTATCCAGTTCTTTGTAAAAACAGCATGTTTTGGGTGCAGCACCAGACCAGCTGTTTGCTTCCTTCATCTTCTGGTACAACTGCCAGAGGTGTTTTTTTTTTTTTTTTTTTTTTTTTTAAATCTTGGCTCTGCATTTTAAGGTGTCGTGATTGTACCCCTTTGCATGAAGGGCTCCATAAATGTGCCTGTAAGTGTCCCAGTTCCATTGGGTTACTCCCAGCTGTGAATGCACAGATTCTTCACCCTACACACTGATAAGATCCAAAAGCGCTGCAGCACTCTAACCAGGAGAGCATTTTGAGCAATAGCCACCTGTTTCCCTGAGAAGACACCATGAGGACCACTACACAATGAGCAGGAAATGGATTTTTACATGGCTGCAGAGCAGTAGAGTTCAAAGCCCTGGCTAGAGAGGGTAATCTGGCATTATGGGAAATATGCTGAAGTTTAATGAACTCTACAAACTACCTATTCTAGTACACACTGCATGATTGTCAACAATAAAGGGTGGAGGCAAGATAAGTCCCTCATGGTACAGGAAGCTTTATATCACCCAAACTGGGCACTTGTCATGATGTTTGTCACATTGCAATGTAAATGCTTTCTGGATTTTGTTGCCAAAAATGTTTTTTGGTGACAACTTGTCAGTGTAGATAAGGTCTAATTTCAGAATCTGTGGAATCTGGAAATAAATGTAGTAGGTTAGATAAATCTTCAAGATCAATAGAATTTCTGGTGATTTCTAGATTAATTTCAGTGCTTTTTATTCTTTAGGGATTTTCTCATGAACCAAAGTAACAGGGTTGTCTTGATAATTTGCTATGTTTAACCATTAGCAAACTAAAGATTTTTTTTATTTAGTTTTAGATTTTTTGGGTAGGCCTTCATAAAGTGTATGTGAATATCTGTATTTGTAGGGATGACAGAAATAAATACTTTTCTTGACTGGAAGGGTACATTTTAAAATGTGATGATTTCAGTGTCATTTGATACCTTGTTAAATATATCTCACTACAACTCTTAAGGTAAGTAATATAAGTAATAACCAAGATTAACATGGTTGAAGTCTTTGTATTGTGACTCAGTCTGTCCAAGAAAGAGTTATTACTAAATACAGTAACTGCACACTACACAGAAACTAACTCCTTAGGCTATGGTGGTTGCCACTTTTCAAACTGAAAAATTAGTTCAAAGTATGAAATGTATGACAAGAGTAGGCAAAATTTTCTAATGACACTGGAAGTATTTAAAAGACCAACCGCTATTTATGTGTAAAGAGTGGAATAAAAAAATGTGGTGGTTCAGAATGGCAACATTTATTAGCAAAATATATTGAACTATGTTAAATGACACACAGTATACTATTTTTGATACAGAATATACTAGCAAACTAATTATGTGCAAAGCAAATGGATTATCTGCACTGTGTAGGATTAATATGGACATCACACCATACATCATAATTTAGTTATCTCCAAAACTGAATAAGTACTTGGATATATTTTTCTGTTCTGTTAAATTTACAGAAAACCCTGTCTGCAGTACTTCCATTCACTCCTGACTTGTTTATGAGAATTCTGTGGAATGAAAATAATCATGAAAAAGACTGTTCTTATTCAATGCACATATCACAAAGGGGAGAATAACTATATTACAGAAATTGAAGCGGCACCTACAACATCGTTTAAGACTCCTTACACAGTGTTCAATGGCGATGACCATCTTAGATAAAGACAAGTTTCAGAGCAAATTACAAGATTGTTTTGGTGATAGTTGGAAATCATTTATCGAACATATAAAGCCTTTTTTTGTCTTTACAGGAATAATTCTTTGGACCTTGAGTCAGTGGCTTGAGTGGAGGCAATTAAAATATTTCATTAACAGTTTCTTCATAATCAAGGTGTCACTTTATTTTTGTACATAATTTTATATTGATACACTGTATATACAACATATGTAAATCTATCTGAAATATACAGAATACAAACATTGTAACCAATTCACATGAAGCAGTAAAAATCTGTTGTTATCTAATATATAAAAATATGAGAAATGAAGTATTACAGATTACCAGTTTGGGAGTGGGCTAACATCATGGTGACTAGATTGACGGCTCCAGGTCTCTGGGTATGCCTTGTCTCAGGCTTCTAAGTGTCACCAGACTTGGGGTGGAATTGCATGATTCTCCCGCTCTCAGATAATCAGTAGCATAGGCTGGGCTGCTGCTTCCCATGGCTCCTGTTGGCTGCAAACAGGGAACCAGAGCCAATGCAGAGCCAGTAAATAAACAAACTGAAGCGGCTAGTTAGCAGGTTTCTCAGAGTGGATCCATGGTCCACTTTGAGAAACACTGATCTAATGGCTTGTCCCATTGTCATTCAAGTGTGTCCCTAAATGTTCTTATGAGATAAGCCATTGCATTCTCTTAATGCTCACATTCAATGCAGTCTGTATTATAGGCATATAAAAAAATTCTTCTGCTTCCAGTATAAATTAGATCAGTACAGTCAGACAGGAAATTCTAATAGTTCACCATACCTGCACAGCAACTTAACCTCATTAACCAGGTCACAGTGTTCATAACATTTATCTCAGTATTCTGTAATAGAGCCATATGGCCTAGCCTAGTGGTGGAGTACTTGACTTCTGGCCCCCTGTTTGATCGAGGTGCCCCAGCCTTTAAGGCAAGGGTGGACAATAAAAAAACTTCAGCCTGCAGGGTTAGCCCCTGGCGGGCCATCGCCACTATGTTTATCTGCACCTCAGCAGGTATCAGAGGATCACAGCCAACCAGAGCTGCAGTCTTCCAATATCTGCAGAGGAGCAGGTAAACATGGAAGAGGGGACCTGCCAGGGACTAACCCTGTGGAGTGGATCCGGCCTGTGGGCCAGAATTTGCCCATCCTGCTTTAATGTGAGGGAACAGGGCCTTAGCTTGGGTGCTGTGGAAGTCAACCTTTGAGTAGGGGCCTTCCAGCTGGATATCTATGTCTAATAGGAAGTAACCCAGGACACTGCTCTCCCATCAGTGTAGGATTGACACCTACAGTCCAAGTTGCTGTGGTGGCTTATTTCTATTAGCCCCCTCTTGTGGACCTTGGGCAGACCTCAGGTTCCTCCAGGTGGAACAGCCATAGTTTGGCAGTGTCTGTGTTCTTTGGTCTTTCCGTTACCCTATAGGCTAGGTGCTCCTTTGGCCAGGGAGATGGTGCCTCTTTCCTGGTAGCTGTCTTGTTTGGCAGATGCCTCCCTCAGTTAGGGAGGTAGCTATCCTGCCTCTTCTCAGTCAGCCACAAACAGAGCCAAGCTCTCTTTTGTCTCCTCCCTCCAGGCCTGGGACTGGCTGCAGGTAAAATACAGCAACGCTATCTGGGCTCAAAGGTGCTCTCTAATCCCTTTCATGCTGGGAGGTGGTTTTACTTTGACATATTCTTAGATTGCTACATAGCAGTTTCATGATCACAACAGTTGGGTCACATTACTCAAGTGGTCAGTTAACTTTCTTTTTTAAAATGGCAGTTGTTTGAAACTGCTCAGAGGTTTGGATTATTTTTTTCCAGAGTAAGTCTGAGGAAGATGGATTAATTCATAGTTTATTGTAAGTTTATTACTTTCTGATGCAACTTCTCTCCATCTTAACATGCATATCTCACCTCTGCAGACATGGATAGCTGAGCATTCTTTTTTATTCTATTGTCATAAAGCTAATTTATAGTTAACGTTGTTCTGTTTTTCTATTTAGGCAGAGTTCAGGTCCCTAGAATTCACATTTAAATTAGTTTAGGAAGGACATCTGTTTTTTGGGAAAAGGGTTTGTGTGGAATTGCAAACATGTGAAACTCTTTGAAGAAGCAGTATAATTTTGAATTTTCTAGGTAAACTTTTTTCACAAATGTCTCTCTTTAAAAACACTTAAAGCCACACACCCCCAGAAATTTTCACATGCAGTTCAACTTTTTTTGGATCCCTATAATTTGTGAACACTTGCATAATTCAAACTTCCCACACTTGTCAGTCTTTAATAGAACACCTTCCTAGGGTAGATATTAGACAATTTGAAACATAAAACAGGTTTTATGATTATTTGCTATAACTGTCTTTGGCTTCACCAGGGAAGCAGATACAGAATGTTTTGAATTTAATTATCATATTGCTGTAGAAGTAGGGTGATGCTAAAATCCTTTAGTAGATGGTCCAGTGTGGGCTGCTGAGAGCAGAGGATGTCAGTGGAGGTGCTTAGGACCATTTTAGTGCTTCAGAAGTCAGGGAAACCCAGTGCTTATTCTTAATACTTTTACCTTCTCTCCTCTTAATTTCCTCCCCCCATGATTCACTTGTAGAGTGTTTGGAGGAACCCCCATGTCATGCCCTCCTATCTTTTCAGGGTGACTGTCTGTTCATCCCTTTTCACTCCAACCACTATCTCTAAACCTGCAAGGTCATCTTTAGAGAGAATGTCAACCTTCCCTAACACCTGGGTATTAGATGCAGGGAGAGGAAAATCAGTGTGGATCACTCCTTAATTGCCCTGTTCTTTACACTCCTCCAAAACATTGTTACTGGACACTGTTGGAGACAGGACAATGGGCTAGATGTATGATGGTCTGAGTATGGCAGTTCGTATGTTCTTAATGTCAGGTGGCGGGATGTCATTTCTTATTCCTCCAGCTCAAGTTGGACAGCTCAATGTTCTTGGGGGAGGGACAGTGTTAGTTGCCAGTCTTTATCTCCTATACCTCTCAAGACTTAAGTTGGATGCCCTCTGGTTCCACATCTTATAAATGTAGCTGTTAAATCCCCACTTCCAATAGAAGAGACTTCTCTCTGGTAAGAAATTACCACAGACCACAGGCATGTGTTCTCCAGTACATGCAACCTATTTGGTTCAGAAGGTAGCTGTGTTAGTCTGTAACTTAAAAAAAAAAAGTAGTCCTGTAGCACCTTAAAGACTAACAAATGTAAATATATATGGTATCATGAGCTTCCATGGAAAAAACGCACTTTCTCAGATCCAGCATTCCTCTTGTCTTCTCTGATCAATCATTTTGCTATCTTCTGCAACCACTCTTCTAGTTTTTCTTCCTTCCCAATAGCATCTTTTGTACTGTTCCCAGTTCCTCCCCTATTTCCTCATCAAACAGCCACTGTCTCCGATCCTTTGCTTCCCACTTTCCCCAATCCACCACCTTCCTGAGTCTCTCCTTATTGTCTCACCATTGGTTATTGCTAGATTGTTCAATGGTCCTCTACCTCCCTCATCACCCCAGTCCTTTCTTTCCCATATTCCTTACTGTCTCTTTTTAACACGGTCCAAATATTCCCACATCTGTCATCTTTACTCAGCCCTTGCCTCCCATAACAACCCCTGCTTCTCAATACCCTCCACTTCTACCTGATTTCCCTGCGACCTTTCCCACTCACACTAACACTTTCTTACTTATATAGCAAAGAAGTTGCCACTCAAAGTTAGTTTGCTAATTAAGGTTGATTTTTATATACTCCCTCAACAAGTAAAACTCTAAAACAGGGAAATCAAAGTTAAGAAAAATATTCACTTTCACTCCCACCATAATACCAGTTTCTAATCATTAGTACATTACCATCATGCTACTCAATCACCCAATGATACTTTCTCTAAAACTCATTTTATGCCATCATCTTCTCTTCATGCTAGGGATGTAAGTAAGTAGTCGGGTCAACTGCTTGACTACTCACATTCTCTCACCCTTCCCCCGCCAGCTTCCCCCCCCCCCCCCCAGTTCAAGCAACAAGGCAGGGTGGGGGAAGCAGGAGCTGATGCTGGGGGAGGCCAGCTTAAAAACAGTTTTCCCCCCAGCACCATTTCCATGGTGCCACCTCCTCCCTCCCGGGTGCTGCTGCCTCTGAGAGGCAGCAGCATGGGGTGGCACACAGCTAGTCTGCTCGGGGAGCTAGTTTTTAAACTGGTTCCTCTCGTGGACTGGCTCACCTGCAACCCCACACTGCTGCCTCTTAGAGAGGCAGCAGCATGGGGTGGCAGGGAGCTCCCCAGGAGTGCGGCTCAGAGCACACTGGCTGCTGACCTCACCCCCAGGGACTAACGAATAGTCATGTAACCACTAAGATTTCATGTGGTTACATGACTATCAATTACACTATCTAATGATAATGTGTAGTGATAATATTCTAGTGATAATGTGTCCTTTTAATGAGACTTGATTATTGTCATGAGTGCCAGCCTTTCTTTCCTTCTTGGGTTGTGAATTGCATGAGGGAAAAGTAAGGAGTGTTGAGGGAAATGGGAAGGAACATTGATCTCTGGAACCAAAAGGGATTTGAGTCCTGAACTCCTAAACTTGTGATTTGAACTTATTTATTTTGGATGGAGAGAAGTTTGTTCTGCTCCAGTCTTGTTTCATGAAAATTATTTGGAGTGAAATAAAGTGTTTTCTTTCTTTAAAAAAAAAAAATGTAAGAAAGAAAATTGAGCCAACCAATACCTGGTCTGTATTTTTAATTCCACTCTTTAAGTGGAGTAAGTTTCTAGTGAAGCTTTTTTTTATATATAGTTTTCTTTTGGAGAGAATATTAGTAATTGTTTTACAGAGTCCACTGAACTCTGTAGGTAAAACATTGGCACTGTGTAGTTATTGGTATTCGGATGTTATCTAAGCTACCTAGTGATTAATTATTCTGTCTAGACAATTGTCAAAATTCATAACAAAGATTATAATTAACCAATTCTTGTATTGGCTCCTCTTCTGAGGAAAAATCACAAAGGTCTTCTTCAGTTTCACCTTGTCACAGTTTGAGGGAGCTGCACCTGTGTTTCCCCTCTGCTCTTGTGGTCCTCCCGCATGGTCCAGCAAGGGTGCATAATCTAGGTTCCTGACTCCTCAGCCATCACTTCTCTTGGGCAGAAACTTCAGACTGCATTTCCCCCCTTCCCCCCAGACTACCCCTCTTCTCTGCCTATATTGGGTTTAGGCTGTTTGGCTTGCTGGGAATAAACAGCCAATGTCTGCATGTTACTCTCTCTCCCAGAGGCTAGAAATAGCATACTTCTCTTAGTTATAAGCTACCACACAGCCTTTTCTATGCGCGTTTATATTCTTAAGGTGAAAACCTAATAAAATTACCAGTGATCAACCCCAGCTCAAACCAGGACTTTGTAGACAATGAGTCTGTCATACCTTATATGGGGGGTTCATAAGAAGCTTAGAACTTGCACACCTGAGTTAGTCATTCTCTTTTTATATATTTTTAGCCTTTGATCTTCAGATTGTGGATAGTCAACAGACAGTGATTCCCTCCTTAAGTTAGGCCGACCTTATTTCCCTATGGTGAATACAGGATACCTGGTACAATTGCTTGAATGTGAGTGAGTTCAATGGCAATCAATCAGAACAGTGTGGTAGCCCTCAAACATATGCTATAAAAACTCCAGGGCCCAGTGTGGGGGAAAACTGGGCCAAGGGAGTTTGGGCTAATCGAACCCACCATCCTGTGCTCCCCAGGCGAATGCCCTATCCCAGGGGTGGCCAACCCATTGTGGTCAAAGAGCCAAGATATCAGTGGATCCAGAGTGAAGAACTGGAACAAAGTTGTCGAGCCCCTTTTGCCCCTTTTGAAAGGAGCCCTCGGTCAGCACAGGGAGCCGGGAGGACAGGGTCATTTTTGGGGGCACGGGGTGGGAAGGTTGTTTCACGAGCTGCACCCGGGGAAAGGAAGAGCCGCATGTGGCTCGTGAGCCTTAGGTTGGACACTGCTGCCCTATCCCGTAAGCCACGCCAGAACCCACCCGACCTAAAGTATAGGTTAAATATTACTTTGATTTTTGGGAGCAGGGGCCAGCAAGACTGGGAACGTTCCCCCAATTCACCCCAGCTTATCTTGGTTGTGTCGGGGGGAAGGGCCGTAATAAAATATTGTAACTCAAAGTTGAGGGAGGGGGACTCAGCTCCAGTAGTTTGAGACCAACTCAGAGTGCAGAAAGAGGAGTAGCTAATAGTCTCTTTGTGGGCAGGCCAGTAGCTCAGAGTGCAGGGAGTGGATAGCTAACAGTTGTATATGGCCAGGGAGGGAGTAACCCAGGGGGCAGGCAGGGTGTTTCTTGGGACTGTATATAGCTAGGAAGTAGCCCACAGGGCAAGCAGAGAGTTGCTAGAGGCTGTGTGCAGTCAGGGAGGTAGCCCAGGCAGCAGGGAAGGGGTAGCTAGAAGCTGTCTGCAGCCAGGGGGTACCTCAGGTTGCAGTGATGTGATAACAAAGGCCTGTGTGCAAACCAGAGGGCAGCCCGGGGGGACAGACAGGACTAACTAGAGGCTGTGTGGTGTCAGGAGATAGAGGTTGTGTGCCTGGAGGGCTCCGCTGTGGTCCCTGTTCCCTGAGGGCTTTGCCAGCCATGGAGCTGCTCCCAGTCTCATTCTCCTGCTTCTGTCCTGACAAGGAGAGAATGTGCTGTGGAACTCTCCTAGGGCCTGCACTGCACTTACTAGAGATCCCCACAACTCTGCCTATGGGCTCTGGAGGCTTCTCCCCCATGGGGAGCACTATGCATGCAGGAGTCAGCTCTGTCCCTCCCAGCTTGAGCCCCAACACTCATGGACTGGGGGAGGAGGGAAAACAGGCAGGTATTGTGGCTTCAGCATGAGGGATACTGGGAATTTGGGGGGCACTGCAGGTGAGGGTTTCAGACTCAGGGTTTTGGGAATTCAGAGGGGGCTCCGTGGATCAGGGCTTCAGCCCTAGGAATTCAGTGAGGAAGTGGCACTGTGATCAGGGCTGCAGTTTTGGGGGTGCTGGAAACTTAGTGGGGAAGTTGCTACTGTAGATCAAGATTTCAGCTGGGAAGCAGGTACGGGGGATCAGGGCTTCAGTCCTGCAGCCTGAAAGGGCTGGCAGACCACCCTCCCTCCCCACTGTAGAATGCACATGGGGAGGTGAGACACAAACCCATCTCTGTCCCCCACGCAGCCTTACCCCTCTATCACATACAGGCTGGTCCTCCACCTACTGGCTTCATGTCTTTCTGCCTTTGAGCACTGCCTGAGAGCATTATGTGCTGGCCAGTATCTGCTGCATTCACCTGCCCGTCATGAAAAAGAGGCTGCTGCAGCTGCGCTGGCTGCAACTGCCCAGCAGAGGGAGTGACTCGAGTGGAAAATATGGGACAACTTGCCCATTATTTTTTAAAGCAGGATACCCAGCAAAAGGGATTTAAATAAGGGACTGTCCTATTAAAAAATGGGACATGGTCATCTTTCCTCAAGATGTAACTTCAAAAGATTGGAAAGCTGGAATCTGCGTTTCTTAATATGCCTTTTTAACTTTGTCCCACATGTTCCTTCACACTGTTTAAAATAGTCAGCTGAAGCTCATAATAGTAAACAAATTTACACAGGCCACATCTCACTCCTACAGAAGTTGTGTTCAGTCCCATAGCAGTAAATAAATGTTGAACTTAACACAATGGACTCCAAATACACTTTAAACTTGCTTTAAAAAAAAACTTTATTGGCTTATCTTGGAGGGAAGTTACCTCTGTCATTCCTCCATAATGCTACCTTCCTCACTAAAAAAACAAGTTCTCCTAAAACAAGAAAATGTGGGTGAAAAGTTAAAAATATTTTGCTTTGCCAATAACCAATTCAGAACACTAGGTTCTTTTGACTAAAATTGCATTTGATTCTCCTTTAAGTATAAATTATATTAAAATGCTTAAGAATTTAGCAAGAGTCCTGCCCATTTATTAATCTTGCTTAGCCATGAGACTAGAACACACAAGCAGGATGTAAGAATAGCAAGATGTATTGGTTCAAGCGCATGTGTGAATCTGCAAATCAAAGCCCAAATGTTGGGTCTAATTTTATGTCTTCCTATTTTGAGTGCTCCTTTAAATAAATTCAGCGACATGAGATTGTGGAGAAAGAGGGAACTTCCTGTCTACTATTCTGTGTAACAACTTAGTGTAATTTAGTCAATCTCCTGTAGGAGGAGTCTTGTCCTTTTATCCAGTGTAGACAAGCGCTAAAACAACAATCTGATTTTAATACTGACTGGACATTAAGGCCTTGATCTTTTGAGATGAACTTTTTTGGGACATCTTACAAATTATGCTTTTAAAAACCAAATAAACTTTTGTTATACTGTGGTACAGGAAGACCGTTAATAAAGTTTGTTTTAAACCATCAAATTATTTAATGGAAGATACATTTTCAAAATAGTTTTGCTTTTGTCCTTGAAATCTGTAAAATTTACAAAGCAGAAGAAACCATAAGATGATGCCAAGTTGGTGTGTATGTGGTGTTTATTTATATTTCAAAAATATGAAATTGTTGCACAATTTTTAATCTTCTTAAATGTCATCACCAAATACCACTTTGGGTATCTGAATGAATATTAACTGCAACATTGTTTATAGAATTTATCATGACCCTCCCTGTGGCTCATATTTTAGTATAAACTGTGGTTAAGCTTTGCAAAGCAGTTTAGGGGATTTGAGAAGTCTGGCTCTTGTTTCCTGTATGCCTGAGCCCAGTAGAGGGGGCATTGAGAGCACAGGAGAAACAGTCTCCCTTCTCTGTTCAGGTGCCTAGAAATGACACAACCCATAACTACAATTTCAGGGAAAGTCATTACGTTTTGAATAATCGTAGGCTGCCGCAAGCCCAGTGCAAACATAAATTTATTGCACATGTGCAAACAGATTCCCTTTTTTCCCTCCCCTTAGCAGTTTATAAATTAACCAGATTTGAGTAGATTTTTCACAAGCACAGCATAAGGCACATCCCTGGCACACAAGCCCCCTTACTGGCAAACTTCACGTCCATGCTACATAACATGGAAACACTAAAGCTTTTAAAGAAAATGTCACAGGAGTTAACATGGGGAAAATAACCTATGTCCTCCCAAAACCAAAACATTTTGGGTAAAATTTTCAAAAACAAACACCAACAACAAACAAAGAAGCAAAAAACCCTTCACCCTGAGGCAGGCAGGCACTTTGGAAAATTTCAGCCCCTATACTTGAAGTTTGGTAAAGTTTTAAGCAACTGAAAAAAGATTTTATAATGGAAATCATCAAGGAATCCTAATAGGCAGTGCTTCTATCTCTGACTTTAACACCTTTAATATTACAAACTTTGTTTTAAGATGCCCACCTTTTTTTCCTTACAAGGTTTGGACTTTGTTCTAAACCAGCAAGATTCCAAAGAATAAATCTTTGTTGACGCAGTAAACTTCCCAAACTAAACCGTCAGCAACAACTGAAACTGCGTCACACTTTATAGATGTTGCACTTCTGTATCTAACCGTGAAAATGAATTTTAAGAGATTAAGATGATAAAGTTGTAAATTAACTAAGCTTTTCCCCTGTACTAATAAGCTTGGTATCCATAATTCACTCAAAATTAAGTTCAACTACCTTAATGAGGGCTCAAGTTGTTTCATAGACACAGCATGCACTGCTGGAGTTGCACAAATAGTAAATTATAACTACTGTGCTGTGGTTGCTAATATAGACATGCTTAAAGAATTCTCACTTTCTGCCTTACCACAACTGAACAAAAGTTTAAGCAACCAAGTTACATTTGAGTATAACAGGGAGAAAGGCAGGTGGAAATTATTTATGGGCAAATAACATTTTCTTGTGGTTTGAGTTTGTGAAATTAAAATGGAAGTTTACACATGTAGTGACCATCCTGGAAACAAATTGAGAGATAGTACATAGTGTGGTAAGCTCTGATTTAATGAGTTAGTTATCTTCTCTCCTTCAGTTTAAGTTCTAATATAGTGATATATTGTCCTGCCTAACAGGTTTGAGACTTAAGTGGGGTTTTTTTAATTAGTTGTGTGGAATGTTGTATAAAGGATTATAGTTATACTCAATTGTATTATTAGTTAGCAATGAAAAGAAAGCAACGGCATGATTTTAATTTAGGGAAGTATTACATATTTTTATCTTTGGACAATAATAATTACACAGAAAACTGTCCATTAAAGCCAATAAATTGAAGTATATGCTAAACTCTACGTGGTGTTCTATATTTAGTGGATTGTCCAAAATACTAAAAGATTTTTTCATATTAAGTGTCTTCTTCGCTGCTGCTTTTACATTCTGTTTAAAAGCAAAATAACCAGAAAAGGTTTATGAGTCTGTCTTAAAAGTTGAACCACTGAGCAATTCACTGAAGCTTTCAAACTGGTTTATATAGTTTGATTAACGTTTTTCATTCAGTGTGGCTATGAAGTCTGGACTTGAGCATTTGAAAAGTAGAAGTTACAGATTTGGGTTGAAATGTCAGCTGTAACTACTCAATGATTGTGACAGCTTACATATTCTTGTCAGTCCAGAAATTTCATTTGGGGCTGTTTTTAGCCATGGAAATAAACAGATAATGTTATGCACAACTTCCTGTCTATGGTGGAATTTGGACTTGGTTTATTTTGTACATTTGTCATCATTCTGCAATTGGCTGTTTTTAAAACTGTTTGCTTCTAAATTTAAACCCATCAAAACAAAGAAAATGCAGGGTTGCAGTTGGACTGACACTGCCATATGTCTCCCCCAACAATGGATATTCTCGCTTCATCATTAAGTGGTTTCATTATGTCATACTGTATGAAAGACATAAGTTCAAAGCCTCCTTTGAAAAATTATTTAGACAGCCAGCACTAAGTTCAGTACAAAAAAATCCATAAAATGCTTCTCTTAAAGTGACTTTTAACTGTAAATTTTTTAACTCTTGAAGGTTTATATGTTTAAGAAAATTCAGCATTCATAAAAGATACTAAAATGAAATCTCCTCTCTTCACAGGAAAGCTAGTTGTGAAAGGACTGAGTACTTGTATTAATGAGAACTTTCAAACTCTTAAGTTAATGTTCAGATTACCCTCTTCTTGAAGGTTGGCTGTATTTTGCAAGAGGGCATAAATCTCAGCCTAATCTTCCTTCCTTGGATGTTCCTAAGGGTACGTCTAGACTACATGCCTCTGTTGCCAGAGGCATGTAGATTAGGCTACCAGACATAGTAAAATGAAGCAGCGATTTAAATAATCACCGCTTCATTTAAATTTACATGGCTGCCGTGCTGAGCCGACAAACAGCTGATCAGCTGTTTGTTGGCTCAGCGCGATAGTCTGGACGCGCGGGTGTTGACATCAATCGCGCTGAGCCGACAAACAGCTGATCAGCTGTTTGTCGGCTCAGCGCGGCAGCCATGTAAATTTAAATGAAGCGGCGATTATTTAAATTGCCGCTTCATTTTACTATGTCTGGTAGCCTAATGTACATGCCTCTGGCGACAGAGGCATGTAGTCTATACGTACCCTAAGTCTCCTCCCTCCCCCCCTCGAACACTTCTGCCTGGTTCTTTCTATACCCTAACCTCCCCTAACGTATTCATTAGGGGGAAACCAAACCTTACGCCTAATGCCATGCCACTGATTCTGTCCTGGTGTTAGTGAAGGGAGGTTTCAGGAGGCCAAGTCATCTAAATGTAAAAGAGGCTGATAAACTTTCAGTTTTTGCTTTAAATAAGAATATGCATAGAAATAGCCTATTTAACTTTAAGTACGAGTATATACCATGAATATGTGACAATGTAACCAATACCTTATGTATTTAACTAAATATGGACCCCCCAATCCCTAATATATACCAAATCCTGAGCAATTCTGAGTATCAGCAGTTAAGAACATTGGTGGCTTCAGGTGCTGAGATATTGCCATGAGTTGGCCCATAGAGCCCTATAGAATACTGTCCCAGAACACTACAAAGAATACTAAACCCTTACTTTATGACCCTTTCTCTTTGAAATACATGCTAAAAACATACTGATACATTTTATTATTCACTGCATATTTCAAAAGTATATTCCATAATCCACTATAAGAAACTTGATCAGTTTTCTTTTTAAGCATTTGCATGTGTTCTAAAGGCTCCCACATATGTAGAGCCACATTTACTTTTATATAAGAATAAGTCTGACATGAATGACTTTACATGAATGTATGACAACCACACATTTACAAAGATTTCCTTTATTTGAATAATACTGCTATATTTGTGGATAGCATATTAATTTTTCCAAGAATGCATGCTGAGTTTACTTCTTCATTTCCACTACCCGCTTAAAACACCTTTGGCAAATTGAACTCCCTTTTTTCAGTCACCCAGTTCATTTAAAACATTAAAACTCATTAACTATATATTGTTCAACTATTAATAAAGTTGAACTCCCACTGAAGTCAGTGTAAGTCCTTCTATTGATGTCAATGGAAGTTGGAACAGATCCTAACTGTGTATCACGTGCAATCACTATCCATTATTTTGTCTCTCTCTAACTTATCTAAATACTTAATATCCACTGTTTAGTTATCTGCATGCTCATTATATTTTGCTAAGAAACCACGGTTAAATGGATGTAATGTTTAATATTGCCCTTATCAAAATGCAAATATGCTGTTTAGTTATTTCCTTTTGAGTAACAATTAACTCTTTATTTTGCAGCCCTACTAAAGCGATCCCTAATTTTTAAAATTTTCAATCATTCTCATGTTTTTTAAAATCTCTTACCCATAGCTATATAGGCTTTTTCTTCTTGTTCTTTGAATAGCCTCTTCTGTATTACCTTCAAACACTGTATTCTTAGTAAATTGCTATTTCACACTTTTTATACTATTTTGAATGACATTATGGAGAATTGTTTTTAGATATATTCACTGGTGGAGCAATATGATGGTCTGACTGGAACTGACATACAAAAATGATAATTGTTTAATTAACACATTGTGTAAGCTTGGCTGATGGCAGCCAAAGGAAGCAAAGAACTTAAAATCTAATTTCTCACACTTGAAATCAGTTATACATGTATCTCGGTAGAATAGAGCTGCTTTCAGGGGCTGGCATGAAGGAAGAGGATGGTTTTAGTAGGGAAGAACAAATACCTATAGATTAATTTAGCGGGGCAAACTATGATGTAAAAGTATCAGAGGGGTAGCCGTGTTAGTCTGAATCTGCAAAAGCGACGAGGAGTCCTGTGGCACCTGATAGACTAACTGAAGTGTAGGAGCATAAGCTTTCGTGGGCAAAGACCCACTTCGAAGGACATGCATCTGACGAAGTGGGTCTTTGCCCACGAAAGCTTATGCTCCTACACTTCAGTTAGTCTATCAGGTGCCACAGGACTCCTCGTCGCTTATGATGTAAAAGTTGCTTAAAAAGATAACCATGTCACCACTAAAAATCTTAGCTTTATAATGCAGAGCCTGCAGCAAAGCCTCTTGAGGAGCAGAGCCATCACTCCCTTAGCCAGCATAGACAGGGATAGAGTTGCCAGGTGTCCGGTAATGATCCAGACAGTCCAGAATGTTTGCCTCCTATCCGGTTAAAAAAAATTCAGAAAATACCGGACACCTAAAATGTCCGATATTTTCTGATTCTTTTTTTCCTGGCCAGGAGCCGAAAATACTGGACATCAGGCAACCCTACGACACACTTGGCAATTGGGAGTAGCCCCTGGCCTCCCGGGCGCCCGACGCCTCCAGGCCCCTGCCCCCAGACCCACTGCTTACCTGGTTCCACAGGGAAGCTGCATTCTGGCTTGATCAAGAAAACAAAATGGCCGCTGGCAAAAAGCCTAGAAACCAAGGGGAAGCAATGCCTTCCCTGGGTGTTAGTGCTCAACCGCTCCCCTGTTCCTATCCCTATTCTGACTCTGCAGGCACTCTGAAGGGGGCCATGCTGTTTTTTTTTTTTCTCAACAACTTGGTCTCTTCCATTTTTTTTTTCCCCTCCAACAGAATTCTTTCCCTTGTGTGTTGGTTTGTGGTGTTTTTTTTTTTTTGGTTTGTTTTGGTTTTTTGGGGGAGGGGGGGTGTTCGGTATTTTTGATTAAGCCATCTGGCAACCCTAGACAGGGAGCATCTCCTGCCTGTGATGGTCCCTGAGCTTACTGGAGCAGCCACTTGCTCAGGGCATGTGGGGAGCTGCTCCATGCCCTACAGGTTAAATGGAACCAGTCAGCTTCGCCTGTTAAGGTAAGGCTTACCAGTTAACTGGTTTACCGGTTAACTTTTTTACATCCCTAGAGCAAACATGTGCCGATAAGATAAAATTAAAGCAACCCATTTCAATTGTTACATTACTAATCACAAGTGCATATATGAAGGAAAGGGACAAATAGACTCATTAAATATTAGCAAGCTTCCATCCTGTTTTATCTGTCATCCTAAGTTCAGCTCCATTTCCTTATTTAGTTTGTTGGTAACTTGACTGGAGCTTCTACTACCTATATGCAAATAAACTGCAACTTCACTTATATCTCTTTCAAGAAGAATACAAACTCTTATAAAAATGGATATGTAACTGTAGCCTAAAATTTCTACAAGTTTTTATTTTGCTGCAAGAAATTCTGCATGAATTCTTATACCATGTTTTTATGGTTTCCACTTTTTAGATTAAAACTAAAATAATCAAGCCAAATCAAATAATGAATAGGTTTTTCTAAAATATTCACTTGAAATACACTTTCTGTCTGTATTTGCAGTATTGAAATAATTTTGTTGGAAATCATTTTGAGTGGGCTATCAGGTGCTAAAGCTCTATCTCCATGCTCACTGGTTAATTAGCTTTGGTGTGCAGGGAGAGGGAGACACCTAAGGAAGACCATTTTTTTATCCTAAAATAAGCAATAAACATTACAAATGAGGAAGCCCCAAGCACATGTAGTAATTTTGGCATGTTCAATGTATGATTCAAGACACATGAAAAATTTCATGCAATAGAGAACACTTATATCCTTATCCATTTATTTCCACAATAGTGATGAATAACTAGGTGAAAGATATATGCTAATTGTAACAAACTCGGAAGATCAGTGAACAAGGGCTATGACCAAGTGCCAGAGAGAGTGATTTCCACATCTAGACTTTCCACTGACCTACGTGCTCACTTATAACTTTCATATTTGCAAAAACTTAATTTTAAAAACAATAATAAAAGCTTTGTTATCTCGCATTCATGGGGCATGAGAGTTGCAGGTTAATCAGATATGCAGGTTACTCAAGCTTTATATCCATGGTTCATGAATTTTTCACCATATGCTAGACATAGTTTCAGGATGGGTTAGATAATATCTGATAATCTGATATTATACGGAGAAGCACGATACAAGCAAAATTTCCTGCCCTAAATTTACAAACTTGACTTCCATAAGCGCGGGAAAATGTTGAAAAATTATTCTGGATGGCTATTGGAATTTTTCCAGTTAACTGAAGGAAGAATTTTATTGTCATTTAAGACAGATGCCAGTTAAGAGTTCTCTGGATGTTAAGTGCTGAAGGGCACAGTTTGTACTGTATTTTAAAAGTACAAGAAAAAGGTGTACATAAGAAAATAAATAATCACAGGATCTGCTCGGAAATATCCTTCATTTCTCCTCTTTTTGTTTATCAAATGTTGTTACTATTCCTGGAATCAAAAATACTTACACAGGAGTAACCTGATGGCAAAAAAGACTGCAGAAGATTGTGATTATCCCCAAATCAGGCATTTCAAATCCAGGGAATTCAAAGAAATATAAATGTTACAGTAGGAAATATATAATTTAGGATATGTCTACATTTGCACCCTCTTTCGATAGAGGGATGCAAATGAAGACATATGAAATTGCAAATGAAGCCAGAATTTAACTATCCTGCACTTCATTTGCATATTCACGTTATGGCGCTATTTCGAAATAAAAGACACTGTTAAGACGCGGTTATTTGAAGAGAAAACCCTTCTCTCGAAATAACTGGCAAACCTCATTGTATGAGTAGTAAGAGTTATTTCGAGAGAAGGGTTTTGTCTCGAAATAACCATGTTTTAACAGCGTCTGTTATTTCGAAATAGCGCTATAATGCAAATATGCAAATGAAGCGTGAGATTTAAATCACGGCTTCACTTGCAGTTTCGATTATCTTCACTTGCATCCCTCTATCAAAAGAGAGTACAAGTGTAGACATACCCTTAGTCACCCAAACAACCTTAATTCTGCTGCATAATAACATCAGGAGGTAACCATATAATTTATTATTTTAATATTTGCTGGTTTAGGTATTTTTAAGACATTAGACTTTTTTTTCTATATTTCTTCCATCATGGTATCACTGCAGAGATAAGCTTGTTTTTGATCTCTCAAATAGACTCTAGAGAGTCCCCAAAATAAATACGTTCTGTAACAAAACAGATCACAAGCTGTAAAATCTAGAAAAGTAAGAATCTAATATTTAGTACTGTGAATCTTGTATTGAAGACTGTTCATACTAGATGACAACCTGTCTTCAGTGACTCTCCTGAAGTTTATATTCCAATACTTTTCAGAACAAAATTACCTTTTTAACAAGCAGCATCTTACTGGTGCAACTGTTGATCACAAAAAAATAGTCAAAGTGACAACATGACGCTTTAATTAACCAGCAGCCATTACATCTATTTTTGCTGTTATTCCTACTATGACCATAGATCCTTCTTCATTCTGCATAGGAAACATTTGGCGCTCACTATTAGCAGTAGTTAAAGCATCTTAAAGCTGGTAGTGTATAGATAGAACTTTGCATTCAGAACAGACTCTGCTACTGTGTTGTTCTTCCCACTGTATGATTTTAATTTACTAGCTTGTTACTATGTAAGTAGGTATTTTTAAAGTTGTCTTTTTTTCCCTTTTTTAAGGAAAAAATCGGAACCATCTGTATTAAGATGGTTTCTCTTAAAAACTTCCGTCAGTCCATTGATTAGTTTCAGGTTTCACTGTACTTAGTTTTTATTGACATATTCGACTTGAACTTCAAATACTCAAATAATTTTGTTTACAATAATGCAAGCACAATATATTTTAAAGTATCCAGGACTACTGTTTCAGCAGTAGAAGAAAAAAGAATGTGTAGGAAGATTAGCACATCAAAAAAGATTACAATAAACTGTTAGATTCAAATACTGGCATGTATATATTTGCCAGCAAAATCATAAGCTATGTGTTATAGTCTGTCTCATCTCTTCTGCCAAATTGTGTACGTGAGATAATATAACTTCTTGTTGCTTGTAACATGTATATAAACATGATCTGTTCTGGTCTTTTTCACCCTAACAGCAGTACAATATATACAAACTAAAAAAAATAATAAAAAAATCCACAAACTGAATATTATTCTTATGCTTAGGCACCAACTCCAAGGGTGCTCCAAAACTTGGTGGGTCCTTAGCACCCATCAGTTTTCAGCACCCTCCCACACTGTGCCTCCCAATCACTGGCAGCCTCGCTGGTCAGTTCCTACCCTTGTGTGCTGTAGTACTGGAGTCAGATAGTCTTGGTACTTCACACATGAAATCACAATTTTATTTGGATTGCAACTTTATGTTGTTTATTGCGAGGCATTGCAATAATTAATATTTTAGGGTATTTTGGAACTGGTTTACATTAATCTTTCCTGGAAAAGGTTGCAAATGTCATTTATGTGATCTTCCTCCTCTCTCGAATTAATAAATAATTAAATAGTTAACTGGATTGACATTAAACTGTCATTACTGGGCATCTTAGTTAGCACCCCCATTTCTTGATAAACTCTAATGTGTTAGTTTCGCTCAGGGCTTGTCTATAGCACTGTGCCGCTATAGGTGTTTATAGGTAGACAAGTACCACTGTTGTGCTTCAGTAAAGATGCTATATATGTTGACAGGAGGAATTCTCCTATCCACATAGATAATCACCTTTCCAAGAGGCGGAAGCTGGACTGAAGGGAGAATTCTTCCATCGATTAAGTGCTGTCTATTTTGGGGTTAGGTCAGTTGAGTTGCATTTTTCAGGGATATGGATTTTTCACAGTCCTGAGTGCATTGTAGTTATACAGACATAATTTTCTAGTGTAGACCGGGTCTCAGTTTCCTTCCCCCCCCCTCCCCCCCCCCCCGTACCATAACTGCTAGATGCTTTTATTTTTAAATGAAAGCTGAAATACAGGAGAACAAGATAGCAACTTAAGAGAGCTGCTGATATGCCATATTATCTCATAGTGGCTATGTCACTTGTCACTTGAAAGCACAAAAGTGCCTAATCAGTTCACAATCTGTTACTCTTCCACTAAATCTTACCACATCTCCTAAAGTATTTTCCCAAATAATAGATGCATCAATGGCAGCACTTGTTTTGGAGAATATATTGTTTTGATGGTTCACCATTAATGATACCTTAAAACACTCTGAAGCATATCTAGGTTGACTTCCTGAGGAATTGTCTAAACCTAAAATGTAGGTTGTCCTAGCTGTGAACAGCTCACAACTCCTAAGCGATGTAGTTAAACTGATATAAACAATACTATAAATACCACTACGTTGACAGAAAAATTATTCTGTTAACCTTGCTCCTGCCTCTTGAGGAGTTTAACTGCAGTGATGAGGAGTTAAACCTCTTCCGTCGCTGTAGCGTGTGTCTACACTATGGTGCAGCAGTGTTCCGCTGAAGTGTAGACAGGCCCTAAGTATTTCAGCAATGCTGTCACACAAAAAGAAACTCTTTGGGCAATTTATCTTTGAAATAGGAGCATGTGGGAGTCCAGCACCCTACATCCTAATCAGCAGAGGTTTGGTAGACAGCCTGAAAACTAGAATTGTTATGCTGTTATCAAAATCCAGAGATTTCTGTTTAGCAAATTCTTCACTTTCTACATATCATAGTGCCCCGTGTTGATATAGACACCTCTGTCTTTTCAATGTTACTATTTTTTTCATTGGGACTTAAGGATAAATTTTTCCTGTGTTGTAACTCTCTTCAAATCTGCTTTTAGGAAACAGAAGTTCCTTTTATCATGTAAGTCTCTGGATATTCTCTCCTTCCGTCAAAATTATGACTAAGTCAGCATTACCTCTACCACATATAAGTGTGTCTTTACTTTGGATTAACTAACCTACATCAAATAACTGGTTAAAATACCAGTGAAGACATGGCAGCTTGTATTTAATGTCAGACTGCCTTGTAGATAGAAGCAGATTCTATATGCTACCATGGGCTCCCTTCTTGGACAGATCTTAGCACATCTTTCTTTGGCAAGAATCTGTATAGGAGGATTTAGGATTCTTAAAAACCTCTAAATTGCATCTTTCTACCTCATCCATGTTTGGTCTCATGCACTATTTCCTTGAACTTCAGCTCTAAAAGACTTCTATAAAGTATATTTTCTTGTGCATTTTGGATGTGACCCCACCATTGCAGTTATCTTACTTTCCACTGGTGCAAGACAGAAATTTGCCAGGATTGTCTAAATATCTTTGTGACTAAATGAAATGAGTGGCTATTAAGAATACACAATATTTTTTCATATTGAAGACTGTTTTTCATATTGAAGTGTCCTGTTTGTTCCATACAACAAGTTTATCATCACTGTCATCACTATCATGTTGAACACTCGTATCTTACTTGTCACACAAACAGTCTGTCACTAAAACAGAGGTCTTTAAAGGTACTGAAATACCTTTTTAATCAAGACTGATCCAGTTTAACTTAGTTTATTATGAAACTATCCTATCCAGATAGGTAAAATCTTCACCCTTTCAGTGTCATTGCCATCTACATGAATTAACTTTAATTTTATGGTATGCATGCATAGTTTTGGTTTTAAGTCCCATAGTTTCTGCAGTTTGCCCCAGCTCTTCTAGCATTAGATAAAATTGGTCAGTAGCTCTCCAAGTAAAACAATATCATCCACATACTCAAGGACCTCTAAATATGGACCTTTATATTTCATACCTCCTAATACAGGTTGAATCTCTCTAATTAGGCATCCTCAAGGCCTGACCAGTATCAAACCAGAGAATTTGCCGGACTCCAGGAGATCAATATTGTCTAGCAGTATTACCTACATTTCCGCTGCTTACTGGGCTCTTAGAAGATATTTAGGGGTAAATTAGAGCTAAATGACAGCACAAAACTCTGAGGGCCGGGATTGGTGGCTGTAAACAAATTTTATGGGACGAGGGGAAACTGAGCCGGATGACTGCTTATCATGGCTGTGGCTCACTAAAAAATGCTGGACCACGGATGTTGCCATACCAGACAGTGCCGGACTAGAGAAGTTCAACCTGTAATCGTCAGTCCACTTGGTCATCAGATAATCTAATAGAACATTAAACAAAGTAAGTTGTTTACTGTTTAATGTATCTTTGCGCATCCTCATTCAGTCAGTAGCCTCCCCAGGAATTGAAATTAGGAATTTTGAATTTACGGGGGTGGGGTGTCGGGGCCGATGAGAGGTGAGACCGTGAGGGTGAAGGTGGGTTGTATGGTTCACAAAACTGGGAAGGGGGGATGCTGGGAAAATTCGGGGGGTATACACCCCCATGGGGGGGCGTGTAGGGAAATCCCTGCTTATTCTACTGAAATTATGGATACTGCTATGGCTATGTCCATATGGGGTGCCTGAGGACGTAGTGTGGAAGACCCTCGAGACATAGCAAGGCACGTCCCCATACACAAACAAGCAGTAGGGCTGTTAAATTTAGATTAATTGGCTAATCGAATAGTCAATGCAATTTGGATCGACTATTTGATTAGTCGATAAGGGCACCTCCTCCTTTTACGTGTAGCAGCAGCCCTAGGGCTGTTGCTAAGCCTCAAAGGCGAAAGCACTGTGGGAAGCACAGGGCCAGTGTGGGGACTCAAGCAGTCCCCCGCTGGCCCCATGCTCCCCATGGCGTTTCAAAATGGCAGTACCACGTAGAGTCCAGGGTCTGGCCCTGGGCTCCACACGGTGTTGCTGCTTTAAAGCACCCTCTCCTCTTCCTTCTCCTTGCTGCCTCTTTCTGATAGAGGCAGCAAGGGGGGAGGCGGAAGCGATTAGTCAACTAGTGTGTTGACTATCTGACAAGTATTTGCTTATCAGATAGTCAACTAGTCCTTCATATCCCTAATGTGCAGCAGTGGTTTCTGTACTGCAGGAGTGGTCATTATGACCTTATTGAGTAAGTGGCACTTGTGAACCTATGTGCAAAAACCAGTGTTCCACCTATGTAGGCTTGAACTAAAGATGCTAACCAAATTTAAAACTAAATGGTCATATCTTCACTTTCCTTAACCTGAGTTAACACTTTTTTTTTTTCAGTCTAGCAATATGCTGTGATTGATAGCCCTTACGGTAGGGTAACTGGTGCTTTTAAGCACTGTTTTACCGTAGTATTTGTCATCTTGTAGTTAAATGTACATTGAGTAGGCTGGTGTATTTATTGGGAGCTGCACACACTTTATAGAGAAACTGCAAATATACATAAAGGGAATAAGACTAAAATGTAGAGATTTTCAAATACTGGTTTATAGGTATTGTGATGGTGCCCATTGAATAGGGAAAGGCTGCAGGCAACAGCTTGCAATTCAAATACTGGTTTATAGGTATTGTGATGGTGCCCATTGAATAGGGAAAGGCTGCAGGCAACAGCTTGCAATTTTGAGGCGATAGTGTCATCTCAGATTATGTTAACTATTGTACTAATTTTATATTTTTCTTATTTCTCTTCTTTTGGAAACTTGCAAAAGAATTTGGAGATTTAAGGGGAGGAAAAGTTCTTTGTGGTTTACCTTTATGGGTTACAATGCATGCCAAAGTTTAACTATTGAAAAAGGAAAACTGTTTACTGTTATTACAATAATTGACTTGTTCACTGGAATGAGCAGGTTGGCTGCTCTGGAAAGAAAGTTTTAAGTCAAATAATTCATTGGTGTTCAATTAAATATTGCCACTCTTTCTTTGAAAATTGATTTTGCTGATAAAAAATTTAGTATTTGAAATGACCAATTTTTGTGTATTTATTTAGCGGAGCCTCAAAACAATCATCTGTATCCTTACTTTTTTCAAATGTGTTTTTGTATTTATTTAGATCTAATAAACTCTTAATCCAAATATGGATTCTTGTCACTCAAGACTTGCACAATTTATCGTGCAGAGACCCAGTTAAGAAGTTTTTTAGTGAATCATTGACCCGATAGGCTATAATGGCTGTAGCACAAATAAGCTACTGAGACCTTTGCAGTTCATGGTTCATTGGTCCACTAAACTTCAATGACTCATTTGGATGCATTATTCCTTGTCAGGTCATATCTGGTATTGCACAAAGATAGTAACTCCCCATGATGAAAAGTGCTAATTAAAACAAAAACCCCTCTATTTCATACAATGATTCAAGAAACTGAGTTAGGTTGATACGGTTGGAATATTTATTATTACATGTATTGTATATGTAATTTCCTAGTAATCTGCCTATAGTAGGCATTCCATGTCACCTCTTTGGTGTGCTAGTCATCTAAGTAAACTTCTGTTTAAATCAAGAGTGGATGTCGTCATGTTCCGCAAGAGTTGGTAAAATAAATTGGCAAAAATACCACCTCGAACTGTACAAGCGCATGGGGGAACTTACTCCTTTTCCAATAGTGTAAAAGCTGTTGTGGGCCTGCAAACACTTTTCTTTAATATATGGAAAATAAAGTAGAAAAATGAGATGTACCTGTAGAATTTTTAAAAAGGGGGAGAAGGGAATAAGGAGTTCAGACTGGCCTTTGGTGATAAAACAAGGTTATTAGTTCATATTATAATTTGGAAACAGAATTTGACTCTAATAAGGGATTGTAGGAGAAAACTGCATCTTGGAAGAAAATAGCGATTATATTGCAAAATACTGATTTATTAAAAATGAAAAGAATGAAGAGGATAGACCGAGAAATCTCCTGAAGACATACAGAGATTAAAGGAGATACGTGGCCCAGCTGTTGCATCTAAGAAGTGGCAACAACATCCAAAGGAAAAATTATTGTCCATTACCACCATATGGATGAAAGCCAGCATTTTTCCTTACCTGGCTGAGAATCCATATTTATGACTGAATTTCATTTGCAAACAGAAGACCTACCTTTTTTTTTTTTTTTTTTTTTAACAATTCATGTTGTTACTAAGAACACCAGAACAATTTCAATTTATGTAATTATAGTATTGCTGGTAAAGAAAACTTTTACAGTTTAATACCAAACATTTTTACTGTCATTTATATATTATACTGTCCCTAATAATAGTTACCCTTTTTTGTTTTGTATCTGGGATACATCATTGTGGTAAGGCAGCAGGCTAAAAAGCATGTATATTACTTAGATAACATGAAATGCATGCTGCTTGTTCACCAGATATTTGTTGTTGTTAGGATTACAATCATGCCCACGGTGTACAAAGGTGCTTTCTACACCAGAGAGCTCAGACTAGGATAGGGAGTAACAAAGGTGAGGTAGGAGAGGAATAGAAAATGCAATCTTCTTTTTAGATAAATATTCTCTATCCTAATAGATTATATAAAATGCTATAAAATACTTTTCCTCAATTCTAATTCTTTTTTAGCAGTTTCATATTCTCCTAAAAGAAATTCCTTTTCATGCTAAGCTGCAACTAGAGATACATTTTTGGAGCAAGACTCGTTCAGCAATTTGAGTTTTGCATGTGGAAGACATTTTATTTTCTGAGTGCAGCTCAATCAAATTTTATGCCAACAGACCTCAAACTGCTGAGCCAATTTTGCTCAAATATGACTTTTTGTAGTGCTTGTTGAAATCTAAGAAAAGTCATTTTTGGAATGATGGACAAAGGGAAGGTCAATAACCTTAAAGTTGAGTATTGAAAGGGAGAACATACGAACGGCCATACTAAGTCAGACCTCATCTAGTCCAGCATCCTGTAGGGATGTTAATAATTGTGTATTTGTGTAAATGTGTAACTGCTGAAAATTTTAGCAGTTACATGGTTACACGTGTGTACCAGCTCCTGCTTGTCCCCATTTCTCCCTTACATGCTCTATCAGAGGCAGCAGTGTGCAGGAGATGCTACATGCTAACATCCCTAATATCCTCTCCTCCAAAGCCCAGGTGCCCCAGAGGGAATGAACAGAGCATGTAAATATTAAGTGATCCCTCTCTTGTCACCCATTCCCAGCTTTTAATAGAGAATAGGGACACCATTCCTGCCCATCCTGGCTCATAGCCATTGATGGACCTATCCTCCAAGAATTTATCTAGTTCTTTTTTGAATCCTATTTAAAATCCTGGTCTTCAATACATCCTCTGGCAAGGAGTTCCACAGGTTGACTGTGCATTGCATGAAGAAATACTTGTTCTGTGAGAGATGTTCCTGTGAGGCTCGCCAGGCTTCAAACAATGCTCTTCATGCAGTGATGCCATGCTTGTCTCTGATGGATATTCCCAGTGTGTCTTCTGCCTTGGAGAGTTTCATATTGCCCCCAAATTGTATCAAATTAAAAGTGAGGGCTCGCCAAGGTGGGGACTGAGGCTCAAACTCATACTTCTGGAGAAGTCCTTGAGACCAGCCTCCAACACCAGAGATCAAACAGCTCCTGCGGCACCTCCTACCCACCCCATCCCACACAAGCCAAGACTTCCTCAAAAAAGAGAAGTTCCTCTGTGCCTCATGGTGAGCACACTGTAAAAAAAATAGTTTTCGACTCAGTCCTTCTTAACAGTGCCAAAGGCACTGCAAGTCAGCACCTGTGATGCTCCCGGCACCACACACAAATCTGCGATAGATGTTCACTACCCTGGCACCAAGGCTACAAGCTCCAAGCTGCCTACCTGGACCTTGGCAGAACTGGCACCAATCAAGAAAATGGCCCTGGCTCCAATTGACAAAAATGGCTTATCGGCATTGATTCTGTCCATGCCACAACTGACCACCGCACCCTCATAGTTAAAGACATCTATCCTATCCGTGACCTTTCTGTGGCACAGTAACTTGGTGGTATCTTCAACACCACAGTCGCCATTATTCAGCACCAGTGTCTCTCCCCAGAACCTCAGCATCGCACCTATCTTCTCTGACACCATGACAATTCTCCAGTGAAGATGATGAAGGGGCCCAAGCCGTTTTCTTGACACACTACCCCTCTGTGTTCACATTGCTCACTATCTCAGATACCTACCCCTTACCATAATCACATTAGAACATTAGTGTTATGGACCTCCTTGGATGCCACCACCCTTACCCTTTGCCCCCCTCCCCCATTAGACTTACTTCCATCTTCTACTCTTTGCTAGGACATGGAGAATCTCTATTAATAGAACCTCCCCTAAGAGATGTCTCTGTCCGATCCTCGTGCTCCTCTGCACCTGTCAGCTTTCTCCGAACCCTTATTTTAAAAACGGCTGTACAGTATGACCTTTTTAATTGAGAGTGCTGGAAACCTGGTTCTGTTTTGGTTTAGGTGGAGCACATTCTTTCTATAGAAGTTTTCCCTTTCTCAAAAGTTTCCCCAGTTCCTAATAGATCTAAACCTCTCCTCCCTATACCATCTACATACTGAGACCCTGCAGGTCTGCCTGTCTACCTGGCCCTGTGCATGGAAATGCAACCATTTTAGAAAAAATTACTTTAAGTTCCTGCATTTCAGTCTCTTTCCTAGCAGCCTAAATTTGGCCTCCCGGACCTCTCTCCTATCCTTCCCTATGTCATTGGTATCTACATGTACCATGGCCACCAGCTCCTCCCACATACACTTATCTAGATGTCTCGAGATCCGCAACCTTCGTACCAGGCAGGCAAGTCACCATTCAGTTTGTACATAGTAGCATGTCCTATTCTGATATTATTTTAAACAGCTAACGTAGTTCAGAGCAGTGCAGGTGCTTGACGCTCTTTAGACATGGATGATCTAAATTCTGGCAAGAGTTTAAGCCAGTCTATATTTTGAAATAATGCTTAAAATAATAAACTATTCTACCCTTTTTTTCTTGTGTTCAGCTTGCCTATGGCAAGTGACTTCAAATGGGATTAGTTTTATAAATCTTAAGGTTTACAAAATCAAGCAGAGCCTTAAGACTGTGCTATAACTTGCTGCATATAAACTTATAAAAGAAATTCCAGTTTGGATAGTAAATAAGATGGCAGAATTAAAGTTGATTTGAATGCCGGATTACTCACTTTTTGTGTTTAAAGTAATGCCTTGTACAAAGTATGCCTTGTATTGAGGTATCATTTGAAAACTCATTTGCTGATCATTATTTTTTGGGTAAAATATGTGTGGCAATGCAATATGGAAAGTTATAAGATTCTACTGCTTCAAGTTTAGAAAATGGGGCACAAACCATTTTTTTCTGAGACAAAAGGCAAACTGATGCCTCAAACAGGTGTCCGCAAAATCAAATAGGCCATTAGCTGGTTAATTTGCCATTCTTTTGCAAGAAAATGGTGTGGGTGAGAAATATGCATTTTGGGCAAAGGAACAGTTGGAGGTTCCCTTTTTCTCAAACCTCCTGAATCCCAAAATTCAGCCAAAGATGAATTTCAAAGAGAAAGAAAGCAGTAAGAGGAACAGATGCCCCAAAATATGCCTATTAAATATAAATGTTTTACCTTTTATTTTCTTGTAACCAATTCTCATTTTCATGGCTTATTACTTATCGCTTAAAATCTATTTTTCCGTAATTAAACTTATTGTTTTATCTAAACTAGGGATGTTAAAATGCAATTACTTTCCTAATTGAATAGTCAATAGCAGGGAGGGAGCAGGGCACTACTCTGCTAAAATGCCAGTATAGATAAGGAGACACAGGTTGGGCAAGTATAGACCGAATTAGGATTGGTACTCTCATTTCATGCTATTTAAATTAGCCAAATCCAGAGAAGATTTTCAGAAACTTAATTTTCCATGAATGTATGTAGTTCTCTTTTGAACCCACAACATCCCAGATCAATGAGTTCCCCAGGTGAATTGTGCATTATATGAAAAAAAAATTTTTTTTTGGTATTAAATGTGTTGCTTATTACTCTCATTGAGTTACTTTTGGCTTTTGTATTTTGGGAAAGAGCAAAACTCCTTTCCCACACAGACCCACATTTTTACATTAATTTAACTGATATTATTAGATGCCTGTCAACAATGAATCCCAATTGGTCTGTGTTAACGCATTTGGGCAAGATGACACTGAGTCTGTTTGCTGGCACCTTGGAATAAATTATAGAACCCACATTAATTAAAGAAATGGGTTGGTGTGATGCACACTTAATAAGGTCTTTTCCTTCTTTAGGAATTACCACAATTTTTTTCCTCTTTCCATGAATCTGAATCTCATTCTCCTGGATTTTACCGTTAAGCAGTTGACTTAAAATAGGGACAAACACTTGCTTTAGAGCAGGGGTGGGGAACCTTTTTTGGGTCAGGGACCACTCACCTACAGAAAAACCAGTCGGGGCTTCGGACATGAGAAGCCAACCCCCTCCCCCCAACAACCTATGACCTCCTCACTGACATAACCCCTGACTGAGAAGGAGAAAGACACTCCCCACATTCCCCTCGCATGCCATAGTCTGGCCAGAGACAACCTAGTAGGTTTTGTGTGCTCCAGTCCCATGGTGGGACAGTGCGGGGGCAGGAGAGGGGGCTAAAGCACCAGAGCGGGCTCCCCAATACTGGGGGGAGCTGTGAGCCTTGGGGTCCAGATTCAGGGTAGCTGGGGGCCAGATCTGGCCCCCAGGCCTTAGGTTCTCCACCCCTGCTTTAGAGCTTGGTAATATTCCCTACAAAACCCATAGGGACATGGAGCTTGATTGGATTTTAAATTCTTAATTACAACTTTAACTTCCTCTGCAGCAATTTGCCTATCAATAGATGCCACATCATCCTTTGAGAGCTGAGGTGGTGTCACACGTCTGAAATATCTATTTATAAGTTCAGTATTTGATGTTCTAAAGTGTACAAAGTATGGAAAAAGTTAGCAAAGCGATTTGTGTGATGCCAATTACTAATTCTCCCTTGTTATTTCTAAACTTAGGGAAATCTGATTTATCCTGTTTGTGTTTTAACTTTCTAGCTAAACTTGTGTCAGCTTTATTGTCCTTTCATAATAGTGTTGTTTAATATATCTAAGTATTTGCTCAACTTAACGTATTTGTAACAGGTTAATCTTCCCATTTATGCAGTCTTTTCAATCCTGTTGAGTTTTGTCTGCTTTCCAAAACAGGAAGTTCTTTAAACAAATTCTCCTTTTCAAGAGCCCCCATATTTTTGAGGTATGATGCTTTATTTATAAGAATCCACCTCATTATCACTTTCCAACATCCCAGAGGACAGTGTTATTAATCCCTTTCTTATTTTCTTTATATTTTTGAAAGTTTTCTGGTAGCTCTTAAATTCTAAGGGGGTCATACAATAAAGTTCTATTTCACCATTCCCTTTGTTTTTCCAGTAGGTCTTAGTCTTTTAACCTAATATAGAGGCATGGTCAGACCAGGTTGTAATTCCAAGTAGCTTTTTAAAATGAAATTAGACAAAGTCCTAGAAGTGAAAATCGTATCTAGGCCCACAGAAGGATGGAGGGGAGATAAGGGGGCCCAGTGCTCACAGCCACAATTGCTACTGATAGTGGTAACAGATGGAGTCTTCGGCCCTTTAAATTGCCACCAGAGCCACACTCCTTTTGCCCAAGGCCCTGCCCCTCTGGGAGCACAGAACGACCTCCCTCTTGCTAGTTGTATCTAATACTGTTAAGGCTTGAGTCTGCTCAACAACGGCTATTGCTATACAGAGACACAGTGGCCACATCTACACTACGGATAAGATTGGAGCAGCTGCAGTCATCTTCCGGGGTTTGTATTAGTGGGTCTAGTGAAGACATGCTAATTTGAACAGAGAGTGTTCTCCCGTTCATGTTGGTAGTCCTGCTACTACGAGGAGTAAGGGAAGTCAAAGGGGGAGGAGGGAGTGCTCCCTTGGACTTCCTGCAGTGTGGACAGTGCCAGAATTTGATGTGATATACTTCGATTTCAGCTACGCAATTAACAAAGCTGAAGTTGTATATCTTAATTAGAATTTATCCCCTAGTGTAGACCAGGGAAGTGTGACTTGCGTACTTGTAGGCTGGTTTTGAGTGTCCCAGCCTGGAAGCTACAGCAGCAAGATATTGTAAAGCAGCCAAGTTTGCAGAGCAAGTGGTGACAAAATACCTCATTGGTTTGGATTGTACCCTGACTTGAAAACTATTACATCTGTTTAGGACCCTACCAAATTTATAATTCATTTTGATCAAGTTCATGGTCATAGGATTTTAGAACTAGTACATTTAATTATTTAAATCTGAAAATTCACCATGTTTTAATTTTATGAGTCCTGACATAGTTGGGTGGGGTGAGCTGCAAGGTTATTGTATGGGAGAGAGTGGTGACTGGTGGCCAGGAGTCCAGCTCTGAAGTAAGAGTCTGCTTCAGTGCAGAAGTAAGGCATGTATGTTATGGTATTGCTTCCTTTCCTTCTATGCTGCTGCCAGCAGAGTGCTGCCTTCATAGCTAGGTGCCCAGCCAACAGCTGTGGATCTCTGGCTGCCCAGATCTGAAAGCAATGTAGAAGTAAGAGTGACCAATACCATGACCCCCCCTACAACTCCCTTTTGGGTCAGGATCCCCAGTTTGAGAAATGCTGTCTCCCCCGTGAAATCTCTCTAATTTAGGGTAAGCACACAAGACAAGATTTAATAGGGGAGGACCAGATTTCATAGTTTGTGACAAATTTTTCATGGCTATTAATTGGCAGGGACATAAATATACTATACATGTATTTCTAAGAGCCAAATCTTATGTAATTGTGTGGAGCATCTTTATAACATCTGAAATTATTACTTTATTATACCATCTTTGAGTTCACTTATTTTAATTTTCCACCATAAATTATTCTCCTCCAACTAATATACATTTTGGAATGTTGGTGGTAACCCTAATGTCAATTTTACTTCAATAGGAGATATGTGGGCCTTCTGCTATTTTGTTATTAATTGTATGTTAATGTTATATTGTTTATGATGTATGTAAAAAAACCAATAGATCCTGACTGTCAGCAGGAGGGATTGAACCTGCAACCTTAGGGACTAAAGCCATGTGCCTCTGTGGATGTTGCTGGACCAGACAGTCCTGCACCAGAGAGGTTCAACCTATACTTGTCTTGAAAGTTGCATATGAGCCTCTGATGGTGTGGCTTATGTGGCTAGGTTCTGTGATGGTGTCACCTGTATAGATGTGTGGACCAAGTTGGCAACATGGTATGTTGCGGGGATAGGTTTTTGGGTAAGTGTTTTTCTAGGCATGGCAGGAAACATTATCAGGGGCTCATCCACCTGCATATCCACTAACATGATATTTGCCATCAAATGCCAGCAATGCCCCTCTACCATGTATATTAGCCAAACCAGACAGTCTCTGTGCCAAAGGATAAATGGACACAAATCAGACGTCTGTAATGGTAACACACATACACCTACAGGGGAGCATTTTAACCTCCTTGGACATTCAGTAATGGATTTAAAAGTAACCATTAGCAAGGTAATAGTGTAGTCAATGAATAGATTAACCAATTAGCAAAAGCTTATAGGTAAATGCTATAGACTACACGCATTCCCACTGCCCCCTTGCCAGTAAATTTTTTAGCAGGCTGGCCAGAAGCCTGGTTCAGTCTTGGCTCGTGCTGGGTCTGGGACCTACCTCCACTGCAGCTTTGCATTTCAAGTGTATTAAGAACTAGACGGGCAGGCAGCCTGGCTCAGTTCCGACTTTTGCTGGGTCCGGGAGCTCAGCCCCCTCCTGGACAGGGGCTGCTGCCATCTCGCACTGCTGCCTGTGTGAGGCAGTAGTGTAGAGTGGCAGGCGGCTCCTCAGGAGGGAGGCCAGAGCACACTGGCTGCCAGCACCACCCCAGGGGACTATAGAATAGTCAACCAATACGAATTCATGAGGCTAATCAATTATTGAAGTAACCAATTTTTAACATCCCTAGTTGCCATCCTTCTACAAGAGAACTTTATCACCTGATTACAGAGGGAGACAGCAGAACTAGGGTTCATTTACAAATTCAATACTATCAACTTAGGCTTGAATAAAGATCTTAACTGGTTAGCATATTGCAAAGGCAATTTTCCCTCTTTTGATATTTATTTGTATTCTGCTCCAATTTTTCTGAGAAACCTATTCCCTCAATTTGTAGACTCTTTTTTGGGTACCTCAATGTGAGATGTAATGTGACTGAGCCACAATCAATTTATTACATAGAAAAATGTAGTTCAGTATCTTTCCTTATGCTTTCTTTCAGTCAACAAACGGAGAGAAGAAAATATCAGCTAAAGTAGAACTCCACTACTGTGCACGCTTTATTTGCACAAAATACTTCACTTCATAAATTTCATATAATATTGGAGGTTGGTATCATCAGAGCTAAGACTCAATTTCTACAAACTATACTAATGGATTTTTAGTACACTCTGAATTACTATCATAAAGGAAAGTCTTGTTGCCAAATGAAGTAAATCAAATGATTGTGATGTTTTTATGTGTTCACTTACTTATTAATTCATAAAGGATTTCCCAGTCATTGGTGTGAATAGTAAAGTTTGGCTTTTATTTTGTTTTTCTCTTCCCAAATATATACTTCAATTTCTGCTTTCTTAATACCTGTATTCACTCATTTTTAAGCTACCTTTGGTCTGCCATCCCTAGTTTTAGATACTTATCCCTTCCCTCCCATCTCTGAGGGTGAGTGAACAGACACTCTTGATGTTTTATTGCTTGGTAACAGATGTTTGCATCATGAGTTGCAGTCCTGTTAAATAGTGCCCTCTTGGGCAGTGTTAATGAAGGTCTTATTCAGAAAAGGTGCTAATTCCAAAGCAAATGTCCAATGTGGTGCAGACCTGATGCGGAGTCTGGGATGGAGGTTGGGTGCAAACAGGAGCTCAGTGTAGCGGATTGGGGTGTGGGATCTGAGAGGGAGTTGGGTGAAGGAGTTGGTTCGGTGCATTCAAAGCTTCCGCCTGTCTCCCCAGCGCAGAGAGGCAGATGGAGCAGCCATCCTTTCAAAGCCCCGGGGTGCTCCCTGTCTGTGTGTCCAGTGGGGTGCACCACAGGCAGCACTGAAAGGCTTGGCGGATGTGATCTGGCTCCCAGGCCATATCTTGCCCACCCCTGTCTTAGAGTCACAACTATCCAGCTTTACAACTGTAAAAATTTTTTTTGTGAGTGTAAAAGACCTTGAAAGCAAGATCCCAGACTTTTCCCCTCAGTAGTGATGTTATCCATGGCTTTGAACCTGCTTTCACACATTCTGCACAGACTCCTTGCTCCATTTATCTGAAGAAGTAGGCTGTGCCCACAAAAGCTCATGACATTATCTATATTTTTGTTAGTCTTTAAGGTGCTGCAGAACCATTTATTGTTTAAGTTTTTTTTTTCAGTTACAGACTAACATGGCTACACCTTTGAGACTAGTATTGCTTGTGTGTTATGCAGTGAAAGAGTATTTTGGTATCTATACTTGCATTTGTGAGCAAGGTTGAACTGGTCCTTTCAGTTTATGACAGAAATATGTTATTTCTCACCAAACTATTTAGAAAGGTCATCATTAACAGGGATTGCAGAGGGTGTGAATAATCTGTGTGGTGTTGTCACGCCATGCTTAGTGACCGTTTTCATATCAGCTTTCTGGGGAATCAGTTTTTATTGTTCAAATGTATGGAATTGCAAAAAAAAATTCACAGCAAGTGATCTGACATGAAATTGAGAGATGTGCCTCTTTGCTGTTTTAAATTGATGAATGGTGAATGTCTTCATTGCCACTGTGTTGAGAGTTGTATAACTGGGAGAGACTCTATGATATATCTTAATAGTAGAAGTAATAATGCTTGAAATTTAGAAGTTTGTTTGTTAGGACTTCATTACTCATAGACTCATAGACTTTAAGGTCAGAAGGGACCATTATGATCATCTAGTCTGACCCCCTGCACAGTGCAGGCCACAGAATCTCACCCACCCATCTTAGAATAATCCTCTCACCTATGTCTCAGATATTGAAGCCTTGAAATATTTTGAAGGCCCCAAGATGCAGAGAATCCTCCAGCTGTGATCTGTGCCCCATGCAACAGAGGAAGGCAAAAAACCTCCAGGGTCTCTGCCAATCTACCCTGAAGGAAAATTCCTTCCCGACCCCAAATATGGCGATCAGCTAAACCCTGAGCATGTGGGCAAGACTCACCAGCCAGACACCCAGAAAGTTCTCTATAGTAACTCCATTGACCTATTTCCCACTGATAATGAATGGTCAATTAGTTACCAAGATCATGTTCTCAAACCATCCCCTTATCATAGAACCGGAAGAGACATCAGAAGGTCATCAAGTCCAGCCCCCTGCTCTAGGAAGGACCAATCCCATCTAAATCAACCCGGCTAGGGCTTTGTCAAGCCGGGACTTAAACACCTCTAGGGATGGAGACTCCACTACTTCCTTAGGTAACCCATTCCAGTGCTTCACCACCCTCCTAGTGAAATAGTTTTTCCTAATATCCAACCTGGACCTCTCTCACCATAACTTGAGACCATTGCTCCTTGTTCTGCCATCTGTCACTACTGAGAACAGCTTCTCTCCATCCTCTTTGGAACCTCCCTTCAGGAAGTTGAAGGCTGCTATCATATCCCCCGTCACTCTTCGCTCCTCCAGACTAAACAGACCCAACTCCCTCAGCCTCTTCTCATAAGTCATGCGCTCCAGCCCCCTAATCATTTTGGTTGCCCTCCACTGGACCCTCTCCAATGCGTCCACATCCTTTTTGTAGTGGGGGGCCCAGAACTGAACACAATACTCCAGATGTTGCCTCACCAATGCTGAATAAAGGGGAATAATGACATCTCTGGATCTGCTGGCAATGCTCCTCTTAATGCAACCTAATATGCCATTAGCCTTCTTAGCTACAAGGCCACACTGTTGACTCATATCCAGCTTCTCATCCACTGTAACCCCCAGGTCCTTTTCTGCAGAACTACTACTTAGCTGGTTGGTCCCCAGCTTGTAACTATGCTTGGGATTCTTCCATCCCAAGTGCAGAACTCTACACTTGTCCTTGTTGAACCTCATCAGATTTCTTGTGGCCCAATCCTCCAATTTGTCTAAGTCACTCTGGACCCTATCTCTGCCCTTAAGCATATCTACCTCTCCCCCCAGCTTAGTGTCATCTGCAAACTTGCTGAGGGTGCAATCCAACCCCTCATCCAGATCATTAATAAAGATATTGAACAAAACCGGTCCTAGAACCGAACCTTGGGGCACTCCACTAGAAACCGACCGCCATCCTGACATCGAGCCATTGATCACTACCCGCTGGGCCCGGCCTTTTAGCCATCTTTCTATCCATCTTACCGTCCATTTATCCAATCCACATTCCCTTAACTTGCTGGCAAGAATATTGTGGGAGACTGTATCAAAAGTCAAGGTATATAACATCCACTGACTTCCCCATGTCCACCGAGCCAGTTATCTCATCATAGAAGCTAATCAGATTGGTAAGGCACGACTTGCCCTTTGTGAATCCATGCTAACTATTCCTAATCACTTTCCTCTCATCCAAGTGCCTTAAAATGGATTCCTTAAGGATCCCTTCCATGATTTTTCCAGGAACTGAGGTAAGACTGACTGGCCTATAATTCCCTGGATCATCCTTCTTCCCTTTTTTGAAGATGGGCACTACATTTGCCTTTTTCCAATCATCCGGGATTTCTCCCGATCTCCACGACTTTCAAAGATAATAGCCAAAGTCTCCTCAATGACATTTGCCAACTCCCTCAGTACCCTCGGGTGCACTAAGTCCGGACCCATGGATTTATGTACATTTAGCTTTTCTAAATAGTTCCTAACCTGTTCTTTACCACCACGGGCTGTCCATCTTCATCCCATCTTGCGTCACTTAGCGCAGAAGTCCAGGAGCCGACCTTGTCCGTGAATACAGAGGCAAAGAAAGCATTGAGTAATTCAGCTTTCCCCACATCATCTGTCACTAGGTTACCTCCTTCATCCTTTACCTGTTCAGTTGAAGAAAATTGTTGGGAAAATGCCCTTTGAATACATGAATTGTGTAGTGGTGCACCTTCAGGAGAAAACACAACTGGTTGGTCCTGTGTGATACAACTTGTTCATTCCTTCACAATTAAAATTTTCCTTTGCTGGTCTTCTGAGCTATATATATTTTTTTTAGCGTTGTTTTGGTGTTCTTTTTTTCCACAGCTTTTCTGCTTACAGATATTATAAATAGTTTTTGAGGCTCTTATATTACATTGCCAGAAGTGACAATCAAGCCCATAGACCATTATATGCTGTAATGAGTTTCAGACAATCATATTTGTTTTTAAAACTTGCAAACACTAAGCCTGACCTATTTGGAGGGCTATGAACTGTTTCACTGCTTTCATGAAGGGAAGACTATGCATTAGTTTTCTTAATCTCTTCCAATACAGTTTGTCAGCTTTCAAGAAGTAGAGGATCTTGTTAAAATAGCAGGAGCTGGATAAAGAATTGTGTATTGCAAAACCGAGTTTCATTTACAAAAGAGCCCCTTTTAATGATAGTGAAGTCCTGGTACTAATAGCCAAAAAATCATGTTTTACTGTTTATTTTTTACTCTTTGGCATGCCCTCAGACAATTTGTTTGTTGTGTTGTATCATCACGGGGTTCATTAGATCATCTAATTGAAAAGAAACGAGTTTGTTGTCTTGGAACTTCTCCAGAAGTTGTTTGTGCCACAGCCAAGCCCCTCCTCTGCTCTAACCCAGAAATCTGCTCCTTAAATCATCTTTGTTATCTTGATTTTTTTTCTGCTGACAAGTTTGGCATATATAATGTTTAATTCAGTATAATCTCTATGAAATACTCTAATTGCACCACTGTGGTTCATCACTTTGGTCTTCAGGTTCCTGTCTTTAAATTTCTGCACTGTACTCAGCCAGAAATGTACTGCCTCGGTCATATTTACCAACTAGGTCTACTTCTGACTTTTTTTTACCTTTAAAAAAAAAAACATAACTGTTTGTGTGCAAAAATCACAGAATTTATTCTGGAATACAACAGAAATTAGTGTTGCAAAATGTTTGCTTTGGTTTTACTTGTTTGACATCTTACTGTAGAATTGGTGGTTTAGTTTAACAGCTTACAACATTGTTGCCTCTGTCGAATCGAAACAGACATTCATGGTCTACTTTTATCACTGTTGAAAATGTTCCAAGTTCTTTTTAAGGCAGCTGTTATTAAATCTATCTTTAAAAAGCATAATCAGCTTTTAGATCACTTAACCAATAACAGGCCTAATTCAAATCCAACCTTTTTAAAGAAATTTTTAGAAGTGTAGTTGCTATTCAGTTTTCTAAATACTGTACTAGCCTCTGAAAACAACTTGTCTTGAAAATGGAAATCTAGCATTTATACTTTACATGACACTGCACTGCTTTGGCCAAACGAGTATCTGAATCTGTCCTCTTAGACCAAAAAAGTACTTTCAGTTGGTTCTCCTTAGATTTTGAAAGATGACTCATTGACATTTAGTATCACCTACTGTAATGTGCATCTGGATAGAGAAAAGTACTATACTGAAGTCTCTATCCCAAAAATTTGAGAAATGAAAGGGAGACTTATTACATTTGATTGTATTGCCACAAATGCACATACTGCTTTGCAATACATAAAGGTTTTGCTTTCCTGAAGCACTCATAATTTACTATGAATTAGGCACAGCATACTCAGCATTGACAGCTCCGAGGGTTGAGAGGGTTAAGAGGACATACTGAAAAAAGGAATACAGAAAAAAGTAGGAGGAAGGCCACATAAGAGAGAGACTTGTACCAAAGAAAGAAAAACTATCTTAAAATGACAGATTTTTATGGAAAAGATAGACTCAGAAAGCTAATGAAGAAGAAAAAGCTAGTAATAGATAGTTGGAAACATAGTACCTTCTGTTTTTTCTTAGCATTCTTTTATTTTCAAAATGTTGGCAGATATTTCTTAACGTAATTGAAGTGTTACCATTCTGGAGCAAGTTGAATTTAATCTTGATTATATTGTGGATTTATCAATTTTACTTCATTCTGTTTCAGTAGTTCAGTAATTTCAGATGTAATTAAATGCGATATACTGTATTTGGACCACGTTCTACACTTTACTAATTCCAGTTGCTAATATGATATCAGTTCTAAACTATTTAAAATCAGAGGTGGGAATTCTAGGATCTAAAATATAGTAAATTATTAAAGGAAAAACATTTTTAAATTATGAAAGGAAAAACATTGGTTGAACTAATTTAAGGTGTTTCATTGTGAGATTTAAGAAGTTGTGGATTAGTGATAGTTGTATGTATTGGTGTAATCAGTGAACCAGAACTGTGTGGGGTTTTTTTTTTCTTCTGAATATCAAGCAGAATGTTGCCCTTACGTGAAAAAACTTTTTGTACTTTACTATGTTTTTTTAGGCAAGAACAGACCAAAGAATCTTATGGTCTTTGAAAATCTTGAATACCTTTCTAAGTGCACATTGCAGAAGATAAATTGATCAGGTATTTTATTCTCTTCTTTTGCTGGTTGTGGCAGATTGAAGGTATATTTTACAATATTTTGCAAACGTTTATACTGCTGAAGTGAATTATGGAGTCCTTGATAAAGGGAAATAATTTAAAAAGAGACTGTCAGGAATCAAAACTCATTTTATTTTTATTGGTGCCTTCAAAGACATAACTTTTTATAACAGCAAATACTGAAAGAATTGCTACTTTTGTTAGGCAGCAAAAAATAAAGATACAAAGTCAGACTATTCTCCTCTATTGTTTGTTAATTGAAGCATTGCATCTTTTTTTTTTAACTACCTTTTATCATATTGGCAGCTGAAATGTCTCACTTAACATACAGTGTTTCTAAATGTCTTCAGTATTTTGTGCAGTGGAACTTTAATGCAGTTGCAACAAGATTTGTCTTGTCTTGCAACAAGATTTCAGAATGCTCATTCCATCTACAGTCCATATGAGTTTTATCACAGGGAATAATTTTTAAACTACCTGGTACTCCTTTCACATCAGAAAGCTTTGAGCTCTGTCTTATATATTATTAAAAAGGATTTATAATGAAAGTTTTAAAAGGTACATTTAAAGCCTGCTGAATATTGCCATACAATTGAACTGTTGTCTATTGCTGAAGTTCGCAGCACTCTTCTTTTGTAGCTTTGGGTATACAGGAACTGTGGCATACGTGTGGATGCATATACCAGGTTTTCATGAAAAAAACCCACCCCATGAAAAAATGAATATTGTACAAAAACCACAACAGTAGCTTTGTATGTTTCTACTTCGAGTGATTGCTCATCTCCATTTCGTATAGGCATGCACACGCAGAGTGCACGCGTTGTTGGAAACTTTCCCCGAGTAATGCTATCGGGCCAACGGTGTAGACCGCTGGAGTGGAACCGGTATACCTGCCCATATATACCCCTGCTGGCCTTCCACCCCCTCAGTTCCTCCTTACAGCCAGTAAGGTCATTGGAATGTGCTTCTGCTCTTGCTTAGCAAGTGCCCCTTCACAGCTTAGTGTTACAGTTTTAGTGTTATAGTTACGGTTCTTATCAAGTTCTTGTTAAGTAGTTAAGTGGTTTCCTGAGTTAAGGACCCACCATAGTCCCTGCCCCGCGCTCCCAGTGCATGCGGCGAGGCATGCCCGGATCGAAAGGCTTCAAACCCTGTGAGAAGTGCCAGAGACCTATGTCCCGTGGTGACCCACACTCTGCCTGCCTTAAGTATCTGGGGATATGTCTACAGTAACTACCCTAGTTCAGACTAGAGTGGCTAATGTAGTCATTCAAACTTGCAAATGAAGCCCGGGATTTAAATATCCTGGGCTTCATTTGCATGTTCCCGGGTGCCGCCATTTTTAAATGCCCAGTAGTTCGAAATACCTGCCCGCAGCTACACGTGGCACGGACTAGGTAGTTCGAACTAAAGCTCCTAATTTGAACTACCGTTACTCCTCCTGCTATAAGGAGTCCCCACGCCCCTCAGAGTCCGATGGCCTGTGACTCGACCATTCACAGTACCCCTGTTGATGGCCTCCTGAGCTCCCTCACAGGCATTGGACCCTGTGGAGGTGGGTCCAAAGGGTGTCCTCATCCTCCTCTCCAGATGAGGCCTTGGGTGACACACTTCCCTCCATGGACTCGAGTGTGGATCAGGACCTCTTTCTCCAACTGGTCCAAAGCCTGGGGGGTCCAGGTGGAGAGGGTGTCAGAGGATTCTGACCCTACAGTTAACATTCTACAGTCAGACACCCCAACAGAGTGGTCCTCCCCATCAACAAAATGGTGGCAAAGATCTCCAACCCCAGCCTCCATTCCACCCATGGACAAGAGGGCTGAATGGCAGTACTTCATGGCCCAGGTAGGGAATTAATACTTCTTCTCCTACCCACCTTCGGAGTCACTTCTGGTTCAGGCAGTGAATCAAAGGGAGAGGCAGGGCTGGCCAGGTGCCACCCTAAGAACAGGGACACCAAAAAGATGGGCCTGTTAGGGAGGAAGGCCTACACATCTGGAGGCCTACAGCTTCACATATCGAACCAGCTGGTTTTGTTGTCTTGCTATGCGTACAACACCTGGACCTCTATGGACAGGTTTAACAAACTTCTCCCCAGGGATTCTCAGCCCGAGTTCAGAGCCCTTTTGGAAGAGGGCAAAACAATCTCTAGGGCCGTGCTCCAGACCGCCTTAGATGCAGCCGATGTGCTATGGCTACGGGGTTGGTGTTATGCCATAGCTCTTAGCTGGAAGGGACAGGGGTACCCCCAGAGCTCCAAAATACGATCCAAGAGCTTCCATTCGAGGGCCCATGTCTGTTTTCTGATCAGACAGACCAGCACCTACATGGGCTCAAGGACACCCAGGCCATGCTAAAGTCACTGGGCATTCACACCCTGGCCATCCAGTGGCGATCCTTCTTGGGCAGGAACCCTCCAAGGCCTTCCCAGCATGGCCCTTGCCCTGATTTCTCCCGGCGCCTCAGTAGAAATGGCAATGGAAAGAACGGCAGGCGCTACCCTCGGCTGCCCCAGGATCAGGTGCAGGGCCCACCGACCCACCTAACAAGTCCTTGGGGCCCTGTCAAGGATTTTGAGGGTATGCCTGAGGACAGCTTACCAGTGTTCTCTCTCCCTTTCCGGGATCATCTATTCCCTTTCCGCCGGTCCTGCGCATCTATTACCTCAGACCACTGGGTCCTACAGAAGGTGGGAAAGGGCTATGTCATCCCCTTCCACTCTCTTCCTTCTTCACATCCCCCTATCCCATCCCTTTTCAGGGACCCCTCCATTGGGAAGAGGTCCTTCAGCTCCTTGCCCTAGGGGCCACAGAGCTGGTTCCCCTGTGAGTCCTGGGCAGGGGCTTCTGTTCCTGATATTTCCTGGTCCTCAAAACCAAGGGGGGCGGTTCCATCCTATCCCGGACCTCAGGGATCTCAATGTCTTCATCATCAAAACCATATTCAAGATGGTGACCCTGGTATCTATCATTCCATCCCTAGCTCCTGGAGACTGATACGCTGCCCTCAATCAAAAAGATGCCTACTTTCACATTTCCATTGCTCCCCACCACCGATGGTTCCTCCGCTTCACAGTGGGCAGAGACCACTATCAGTTTATCCCTTTAAGATTTTCACTGCTCCCCAGGTCTGCACAAAGTGAATGGCTGTTGTGTCTGCCGCCTTGAGGAAAAGAGGAGTCCAGGTGTTTCCCAATCTGGACAACTGGTTCCTGTGAGAATGCTCTGCAAACCAGGTGTGGGCCCACATCACCCTGGTTCGGGATATCTTTCAGGAGTTCTACTCCTGAATGTGGACAAATCAACTTTGGTACTCACTCCAGTGATAGAGTTTGTGGGCGCCAATCTGGACTCCACATCCTCAAGGGCCTCACTCCTCAGATTCTGCTTCCTGGTGATCTAGTCGGATGTCTGGGATCTGCAGGAGTTCCTGATAACCATGGCCACGACTCGCATTCAGCTCCTGCGCCTAATGGCTTCATGCACATATGTCGCCCAACATGCCAGGCTCTGCATGCGACCACTACAGATGTGGCTTGCGTGCATTCACAACCCATCCTTCTACCAGTGGGACAGAGTGGTGACTGTGCCCTCTAAGATCCTTCGATCCTTGGATTGATAGACCCGGGAGGGAGAGGTATGCGCAGAGGTACCATTCTCTAGGCACCTACCAACCCTCCAGCTGGTGACGGATGCATCAGACACAGACTGGGAAGCCCACCTTAGCGACATACGGACACAAGGTATGTGGACCACAGACGATCTCTCTCTGCACATCATTGTTAGGGAGCTACGGGTAGTCCGCCTCGCTTGCATGGCTTCCTCCCTCGACTCAGGGGCAAGTTGGTGCTCATCCTATCCAATAATACGTTGGTAATCTCATGCATCAATAGGCAGGGTGGGGGCCCCTCACATCACCAGTGTCAGGAAGCCCTACACTTGTGGGATCTCTGGATCGGGGCAGATATCCACCCGATGGCCTCCTATCTCCTGGTCTCCCAGAACAATCTGGCGGATCGCTGAACAGATCCTTCTCCAGTCATGAATGATCTCTCAGATGGGACATGGCCGCTTGGATTTTCCGGAAGTGGGGTTTTCCCCTTCTGGACCTGTTCTCCATGTGATAGAACAGGAAATGCTAGAAGTTCTGCTCCCTAATCGGAATGGGGCGAGACTCTTGGGGAGACCCTTTAGTCATCCCCTGGCCCGGGGGTCTGCCTTATGTGTTCTCGCCATTCCCACTAGTCCACAGAGCGCTCATGCGGGTGCAGGAATTCAGGGTGTCACTGATCCTCATAGCCCCAGCATGGCCCAGACAGCATTGGTTCTCGACCCTACTGAGTCTGTCATAGCTCTCCCTGTGGTCCTGGAACTAGTTACGCAGGACGGCGGCAGGCTTCAGCACCCAGACCTGCGTCCCCTGCACCTCACGGCGGAGCTTCAGTGTTCGGCTCAGATGCAGGAAGTGCCGTTAGGTAGCCTTCTGCCAGGGCTATCTATTTAGCCAAATGGAAGCAGTTCTATATCTGGCCTACTCAAAGGGGATTTTCAGCCATAGATGCCCCAGTTCCCTGGGTCCTGGACTACCTTTTGAACCTCAGGTTGCAGGGGTTGTCCTCCTCCTCCTCGATTAAGCTCCACCTAGTGGCTATTTCCGCTTTCCGTCTGGGCACGAGAGGCAAGACCCTTTTTGCAGACCCAGTGGTGAACAGATTCTTGAAGGGCCTGAACAGGCTTTACGCGCATGTCAGGCAACCCATCCCACAGTGGGATCTCAACCTTGTCCTGTCTAAGCTTATGGGACCCCATTTGAACCTTTGGCAACGTGTTCCTTACTACCTGTCCTATTCCTCTTGGTGGCCATCACATCAGCCAGACGTATCCAAACTGAGGGCTTTTACGGTGTACCCCCCTTATACAATTTTTTTTCAAAGACAAAGTCAGGTTGCACCCCCAACCTGCCTTTCTGCCAAAAGTAGTGTCCAACTTTCATGTGTCATAGGACATCTTCCTACCAGTTTTTTTACCGTAAGCCCCACAAATTGGGTAAGGAGCAGACACTATGTACTTTAGGTTCGAAGGGTTCTAGCCTTTTATTTAGAAAGAATGAAGCCCTTCCACAGGTCACCTCAGCTCTTTGCTGTCATAGCAGAGCGGCTGAAAGGCCAGCTGGTTTCAGCCCAAAGGATCACAGCCTGCATTAGGGAGTGCTACAGGAAGCTCAGGTCTCCTCTGCAGCTTTTCTGGCTCGGGTCCCTGTCTTGGACATATTCAGGGCTGTCATGTGGTCCTCTGTCCACACCTTCACTAACCATTACACAGTGACTCATTAGGCATGGGGGTATGGTCCTCCACTCAGTGGAAGGTTAGAACTCCAACCCTGCCTCCTTGGGTTTCTGCTTTAGTGTCATCTATATGGAATGAACATGAGCAGTCACTTGAAAAAGAAAGAACGGTTACTTACCTCGTAACTGTGGTTCTTCGAGATGTGTTGCTCATGTCCATTCCAAATCCTGCCCGCCTCCCCTTCTTTGGAATAGTCTGGTAAGAAGAAACCAAGTGGGTGGAGGGCCAGCAGGGGTATATATGGGCCGATATACTGGCGCCACTCCAGGGGGCTCCCCCGCTAGCCTGACGGGTGCTGCTAGGGGAAACGTTTCCACTGATGCATGCATGCTGCATATGCACACCTACATGGAATGGACATGAGCAACACATCTCGAAGAACCACAGTTACAAGGTAAGTAACCGTTCTTTCTTCTGCAGAACTAGATCATAGACATTTGTTTATACTTCTCATGAATGTGCTCAAATATACTACTGATAATCTTTATAAAGATATAGCAAATTAACAATAGTAAAGCAAAGTGACTACTATGTGCCTGTTAAAAGGTGAATACTATGGGGAAGCTATTATACCATTTACACACCTATTCATATTGGTATCTGAATGTTCTTCAGTATGTTTACTTTTATCTATAGAGCCATAAAGACCTGGAATTCTGAAAGACTGCCTTCTCCTTATGTACTGCCATCACAGTGATGATGGTCAGTAGGAGTACTTAAGTTGACAGTTCTTAGGCTACAACTGCAACATGCTACTGGGAAAGTCGACTTGAGCTATGCAACTCAAGCTATATGAATAACATAGCTGGAGTCTACATACCTTAGATCAAGTTACCTTGGGCTCTACACTGCAAAAGATGGCTGGGAGAAACTCTCCCATTCTTTCCTCACTCTTCTCATATGGGGTAGAATAACAGTTCACACAGTGGGAGAGCAATCTGCCATTGATTTGGCAAGTCTTCATTAGATCCGCTAAATCAGAGGTCAGCAATAAAATGATGGCAGTATTCCAGGGTTAGCTCCTGGTCAGCCGCCACTGCTATATATATACCTGCACCTTCGCAGGTATGGGTCACCTTTCAGGTATGAGAATGGTGATCAGCAGCCAACAGGAGCTGTGATTCCCTGTACCTGCAGAGCTGCAGGTAAATATGGTGATGTGGAAGCCCACAAGGGGCTAACTCTAGCAGACTGGATTCAGCCTGCAGGAAAGTATTTCCCCATCCCTGTCCTAAATTAACTGCCGGTGGATTGTTTTCAGAACGTTGTTTTGTGTTGTAGTGTGGATGTAGCTTTCGACTTGTTTGGGGAGTGATGAGGTGTATTCCCAATGAAAGGCCCCTGACTCTTGAAGTTCCAGTAGGTCTGCAGTCATTTGAATTCTAGGATACTGTGCATGATTCATCTGTTGTTCTCTGGCTTTAATTCATTGGCAGTATGGGTATGCAGATGTTAATATGATATTCCCCCCCCCCCCTTTCATATATTTTGTAGCATTTTTTTAAATATTGTGTAGACATTCTGGTCAAGGAAAATATGTTGTGTACATTAAAAAAACCCCATACTTTAATCTATACAACACTTTTTACTCTAAGTACAATTGTTAAGGCTCCACTAAAAGCTGAAAGAGAGGTTCTGGAGTTATTTGGAAATAGGACATAAACAAAATTTTCATATTGATTTGAACCATAAAATTTACTGGAATGGATACCAGTTTTGTATCTGATTGGTATAAAACGAAATCATTGCTGAATTTCATGAGCTTTGATTTCTTGGTTTACTTGTTTAATCCAAATACTTACAAATATTTTAACAGTTTTGTCTCATAAATCTCATTGGCTATTTAGATTACTTCCTTGAAAAACAGCTTGTTAGTAATTACAGCATTCTACAATTATCTGCTTTTAAAGTTACAAACTAAGTAAGCTTGGTTCTGATGCCAAATGGCTTAGTTTCAGGGCTCGGCGGCGTGGGGGGGGGGGACGAGCTGTGGGAGGGGGTGGGGGGCTCGGCGGCGTGTGGGGGGGCATGTTGCCTATTTCTTACCAATAACTATGCTCTTTGACTATTCTAGCATTTTGGATTCAAGTGTAGTGTTAATAGATTAAAAGCTTTAAATGCAAATAAAGTTTACTATAAAAATCATTGAATGAGGATAGCCCTCTCATATTTAGCTTTTTAATTGATGTGAATCTAGGATTCAGAAACATTACTAATACTTTCCAGGATCTCAGCTACTAATACTATGCCAGGATCTCAACTTCTTTTCATATATTCATTAAGCCACACAAGAACCTTACTGAGATTGGTAAACATAAATTTTTAGATGGTGAAACTGTGGCACAGGGTGCACTTCGTTTCATAGTGAATAAGTGACAGAGCTGTTGACTGATTTCTTTGTTGTAAAGAGTAAATTTTGCAACCTCCTGAATGCTGGTGTGTTTCACATGCATACTTCAGTTATGAACAATGCTAAGGTTCTCGCAATTCAATAATGAAAAAGTAGCTCCACCATAGTTAAGATTGTTACAGATTTTGTTGTAATAGGAACTTTAAACTTTCATTTTGTAAAAATCCAACTGAAATGACAAAAGTCCAAACATAAAATGTAAATTTTGAGCGGTCTGAATTTTTTGTAGTTTGATACACAAGGACTAATAAAAATGCTTTACTGTGCACCCTTTTAATTCTCTATGGTTGCCTTTTGCCTGCATTGTACCTCCTAATGCATTTTCTATGCTTTTAATATCAGCAATACATAGTTTTGTTTGTCTATAGAGCATTTTATAACTTTTTAAACATAACAAATAACATATGCCAAGCCAAACTCCCAATGCATTTGGTCACTAAAAGTTATAAATATCTGCTGCCATCAACTCTGGCAAGGAGATGATTGACTGTACGTAACCTGGAGGAATGTTTCCTGAGTTTGCTAATAGAAGGACAGAAGTTCAAATCTTACTTCTTCTAACTGATGTGTATATTCCTATATATTTCATTATCCTTCTTATTATTAACTATGGATATAAACACCAACTTTAAAAGGCAGTCTCCGCGTGTTTCAAAGGGGCAGTGGAGCCCGGGGCCAGCTGGGGACTCCCCAGCTGATCCTGGGCTACATGCAGCATTTTCCCAGAACCCGGGGTCAGCTGGGGAGTCCCCAGCTGGCTCTGGGTTCCACTGAAATGCTGTGTGGAATGCTTTGGGCTGCCCCTTGGAAATGCCACCCCAGCATTTCAAAGGGGCAGCGCTGCATGGAGCTCGAAGTCAGTTGGGGAGTCCAGCTGATCCCAGGCTCCATGCAGCACTGCCCCGTTGAAACTCCACCATGGTGTTTCAAAGGGGAGGCGCGTGTGATTAATCGCGATTAAATTTTTTAATCGCTTGACAGCCGTAGTATACACAGAATTAGAAATCTAGAACCATGGCGGTTTTGGAAAACTTAGTCCGGTGTTATATATTTTCAAAATCATACTTTGGGTACAACTGAAGTTGTATACGTTTGTTGATTTGTGCCCCCCATATTCTCCTATCCCTAATCACCATAATGGATACTTTCAAATAATTTCATCAGTGATTTGCAAGTCATCACTAATTATTTTCATTGGCTTTAGTTTCCCCATTGATGCCTTTATCATCATATGATGTGTATTACAGTAGCACTGGTAGGCTCCACTTGAGTTTAGAGTCTCATATTTCAGGGTGCTGTGTACAAGGACACCATATACAATATTTTCTGCTTCAATCCCTTACAAACTCAGACTATAGGATTATAGAAGATTAGGGTTGGAAGAGTATTTAGAAAGTCATCTAGTTCAGCACCTTGCTAAAAGCAGGAACAATCCCAACTAAATCATTCTAGCCTGGGGTTTGTCAATCCTGCCCTTAAAAATCTCCAAAGATAGAGATTTGAGCACTTCCTTAGATAACACGTTCCGCTTCTTCACCATCCTCCTACTGAAATAGCTTTTTCTAATATCCAATGTAGACCTTCCCACTGCAACTTGAGATCATTGTTTCTTATTCTGTCACCAGCCAGCACTGATGATAGCCTAGCTCCATGCTCTTTGGAACCCTCCTTAAGGTAACTGAAGGCTGCTATCAAATTCTCCCTCATTTCTACTCTTCTGCAGACTAAATAAGCCAGTTCCCCTGGAGTCTAGGGGGGAAGGAAACTTAAAACTGTTGCAGTGCTGCCCACTTTTTTGTATAAAGCAATGGCAATGAGAGAACTACTTTAGCAAATTATATAAATTAGCATTAAACTGTAGCTTCATCTTGTATACAGCATGAGCGAAATTGTGCTTCCACTGATGTGAATGTAATAAAATAGCTTTGGGTAATTTTCTAAATTATCTGCATATAAACAATTAAGATAAATTATTTATTTGCAAAGTGGTGACTACTGTACTGAATAGACATAATATGATACAATTTAAGGCCCCCATCCTGCAATGAGTTCTAGGCAGGCAGACCTCTATGCCTATATTGGACATTTAAGTGGTTGGCACTCCATATATATTCAGGGTCTCTGCCCACATGAACATGGTTATTGGATTGGGGTTTGAGATAAATAATAAACGATAGTTCAGAAACTAAGCACAAAGTGAGTAACAGATGGAACCATCACATAGTAATGTAGCAGCATTTTCGTTTGATTTTATTTTTTAAATTGTAGTACCTTTTCGGGTGGAGCATAAAGCTTCCCAAAAGAAGTGTATTAAGAGATTTCAGAGAGTTGTAAAGCTTCAGAAATGAAGGAAAAATTATGTATATACATATGAAAAATGTAGAAGACTAGCTCTCTGATTTATATCCTCGTTCCATCATCAAGTGCATTACACAGTGGAAAAGAATAGAACAATTAAGTGGTAGGTGTTTAAACAGGTAGGTGTTCAAATATGTGTACATTTAATGAAGTATGTTTTCTTAAGAATAAATTATCAGAAAAAAATGAGGTATAAAGAAGAAGACAGACAGCACAGTGAAATAAAAAATGAAAACTTTTTACCATAAAAACCCCAACATAGATAAATAGGGGGAGTTGCTTTTTATTCTAAAATATTTTTTACATTTTCTATGTGTAGTATATCTAAGGCACCTATCCCATTGACATTTAAGTGAGTGCAAAATGTAAAAGTAATAGCAGAGTCTATAATACAAATTGTTCCTTATTATATCCAAATGAATAGAGAAAGGTGAATGTAAGTGTTTTGGGATTTTCAGTATTGATGAGTGTCTCTTTCATATGAAAGGTTTGTTGAAAGTGTGACCTTTGGATCAATAGAGAGTAGGGATGTAATAGTGTAAATGGTTAACCAATGAGCCTGGGCTCATCAGTTAACTTTCACAGTTACATGCAGCTCCTGGCCCCTGCACTGCTGCCTCTGTCTCAGAAGCAGCAGTGGGGTGGGGGAAGCAGGCAGGAGCCAGTGCTTGCAGGGAGCTGGCTTTTAAAAGAGAGGCAGCAGCGCGGGGTCGGGTGAAGAGAGGTGGAAGCAGGCCACTCCACAGGACCCAGTACACACGGGGAGTTGGCTTAAAAGCCAACACCCTGTGCACACTGGATCCCGGAGAGCCACCTCTCTCCACATGTAAACATATAACTGCTGGAAATTTCTGTGATTACTCATTTACCAAAATAAATGTATTTTAACATCCCTAGTAGAGAGATGAGGGGATGAGGAAATGTATTTTATTGGACCAACCTCTGTTGGTGAGAGAGACAAGTTTTTGAGCTACAAAGAGCTTTTCTTCTGGTCTTTGGAACCCCACAGTTAGACATGAGTTTGTTATGCTTTAATGATGTCATTCCTGTTTGGTTTCATAATGGAATACTCTTTCCTTCAGACATTAATTTTTTGTATCCAACAGCTCCACTGATCAGCAGCTTCCCCTCCACTCCAGAGCCTCCTACCCACTGGCGACCTTGCTAATCAGTGCCTCCCCCTTACTACTGATGCCTCCCATATGCTGGGATCACTTTTTCAGCAGTGTGCAGTAGAATCTGGGGTGAGGATCTGGAGTAAGGATGTTAACGATTAATTTATTAGTTGAGTAGCCAATGGAATTTCCATCGACTACTCAACTAGTCAATACACACTTCTGCTGGGGCTCTTGCACATTTCAAAGGAGGAGTGCAGAACACGGCATGTAGCCTGGGGCCAGCAGGAAGTCCCCTGGGGCTCTTGTGCATTTCAAATCAGAAGCATCCTCATGGAGCATGGGGTCAGCAGAGAACTCAGAGTCTCCCTCTGACCCCAGGCTCCATTCTGCGCTGTTGCTTTGAAATGCCACGTGGAGTCTGCACACTTTGAAATGCTGCACTGGAGCCTAGGTTCAGCTGGGGCAGGTGTGGCAAACCCACGGCTCGCAAGCTGCATGCGGCTTTTCCTCCCAAAAAAAGTGCGGCTTGCGAAGCCGCCCCTGCGCCCCTCAAAACACCCCAAAGCTCCCTGTGCTCACCAGGGCAGGGGAGCTGTCCAGTAGCAATTCAAAATGGTGTCTGCAAGATGGTGGTGGCTGATGGGAGCCTGCTGTGACCAAAAAGCCGAAGCCTGTGTTTTTTAAAGGGTCAGCCTCCTTTTTTTTTTTCCCTCAAAAATTCTGGGGGGGCGTTCTCCCTTTTTTTTCTTCTTTTGGCTCAACAATCCTGGTGCGTCTTTTCTCATTTTTTCTGTCACTGTTTCAGCTCTCTTTGTTTAATGGGTTGGCTACCCCTGAGCTGGGGAGTCCCCAGCTGACTCCGGGTTCTGCAGAAATGCTGCAGGGAGCCTGGGGTCAGCTAGGGAGTCCTCAGCTGATCCCGGGCTCTGTCTGGTGCTGCCCCTTTGAAATGCCACAATGGCATTTCAAAGGGGCAGCGCCGCATGCAGCCTGGGGTCAGCTCTGTACGACAGTGCCTCTTTGAAACTCTGAGGCCACAGCATTTCAAAGTGGCAGTGCCACACGGAGCCTGGGTACAGGATCCGTGCGGTGCTGCCACTTTGAAGTACCCTCTCTTTCCCCCACTTTGCTGCCTCTATCTGACAGAGGCAGCAAGAGGGCGGGGGGATCAACTAGTCTGTAGCAAGGATAGGGCATACTCAAGGGAAGGGGTAGAATGGTGGTGGGAACAGGTGGGATGGAGACAGAGCAGGAAAGAGGTATAGTGGGGGCAGGGTTTGGGACAGAGCGGAGGTAAGCACCTTCCAGGAATGGACAAGATTGGTGCCTCTGGAGCAAGGGATAATTGATTTTTGGCTCAGACTTCATATTCCCATTGTCTCTTTACTCTTGGAGAGTAAGATTTTTGTTTTGTTTTGTTTTTTTAAGGGAGGCCTAAAATTATAAAGTGGTGGTTTTTTTGGTTTTTTGGGTTTTTTTGTCATAAAAAGATCAAACACTGTGCTGTTATGTTCTGTATACAGATTGGGGAAGGGGGTGTCTAAGAGAGCATCCAGTCAGCAAAGAGGTTGACCGGGGGAGTGAAGTCTCATCTTGTAGCATGATGTTTCTGGATGGGAGTTTCACCTTTGTCTATCATTTATTTTCCAAATAACCAAGAATCAATGGATTTAGGTTAGTTACCATATCATGTTTGTTTGCATTACTGTATTGCTACTGGAATGTATTCTTATATTTGCATCTTACAAAACTTTGTGAGGATTGGTTATAAGCCATTTAGATCCCATTTATTTCACACAAGTTAATGAGAGGAGTAGAGTCATTGACGTTAATGAAAGTTTTTCATAATGCAATCAGGATTTAGCCCTTAGTGGACCTAATGTTGTATACTGCTGTGTATTCTACATTTTTCATTCAATTTTTAAAATAGTTTTATGAGATTACAATTACTCCATTTATGGATGATGTTAATCCAGAAATATTTGTGTGATCAGTTACCAAGCAAAGACTATACTTCACTAACAAATCTGGTTATCAATTTTGCACATGCCCAGTGATGGTGCATAGCAACTATTTAGAATATTATAGAGCACGATATTTACTTTATTTTGGTACTCTGTTTTATACTAATGGAATAGTTTAAGTCTGTGTTTACTTTAAGGCTGAATAATCCCAATAATGCTGGAAAACATTATTGGGATTTCAAAGTACCAGAAATCAGATTTTTAGCTCTTTTTTAATTCTACTAAAGTTATTTATCTAACAGATTATTATTAATTAGTGTATTGCACACTTCAAAAATATTGTTCTTTAAAATGTAATAGGGCTGTTTTAAAAAATAAACCCTACAGTCTTTGCACTTTAAATCTGCAGTTGGATTTACATGCTTGTCAACATATAGACTATTAGACTTGTTAACTAAGCCTTAAAAACTCATCCATGGAAGACATTGAGAAGAGAATGTATACATTCAGAAGATTCATGGGCAAAAAATATTGTCTACTGCCAGTGCAAAATAGAATGTCCTACAAATTATATATAAGTGTATTGGAGCAGATTTGAATAGAAAAAAAATTTCTATCATGTCTCTTTCAAATGGGATACTGAAAAATGTGGTACTTCTAGGGGGAAAAGGACTATACACATTGCCAATATTTGTTAATGTGTTTGGGACTATATCATATACAGAAAACAATGAGACCTTAGCATCTAAAAGACACATAGGAGATAGATAGGATGCACTTAAAAATCCAGACATTGTCATGAGTGGTAATTTTCCTTTTTTCCCTAAGGCTACGTCTAGACAGCCGCTTTTTTTTTCAGAAAAAGGTACACAAATTGCGCTCTGCAATTTGCGTACCTTTTTCCGATTGTTTTTTCGGAAGAGGCTTTTCTGAATTTTGGCCCGTCTACACAGGGCCAAATTTCAGAAAAACCTCCTCTTTCAGAAGAGCCTTTATTCCTCATAAAATGAGGAATTACAGGGCTTCTGAAAGAGCACATATGCTCTTCTGCAAAAAATGTTGGAAGAGGTCATGCGTTCCCTGGATGCAGCAGAGTTTTTCCAGGATACCAGAGGTACCCCGGAAAAACTCCATAGTCTAGGAATAGCCTAAGAGTCATTTCTTGTAGGACATACAGAGAGTGTTACAGACGGAAAAAGTGATGTCTCGAAAAATGGAACAAGGGAAAGAGATGGTGGGAGAAGATGAACAGGGCATTGAGACTAGCATCAGGAGAAAAGAAGAGCAGCTAAGTAGTGAAGGATTTATAACACATTCTGATGAAATCTGAGGATATATTGGGTGCATCTACACAGCAGGGCTTACCTTGAAATAAGCTATGCAAATTGAGCTACATCAATTGCGTAGCTATTTTGAAATTGGGAGTGTCTACACAGCACTTATTTTGAAATAGAGAAGTCAGAGGAAGAATGCTCTTACTCCTCATGCAATGAGGGTTGTAGGAGGTGGAGTAAGAAGTCCTCCAGCTTGATAGTATTTCAACTTTATTTTGAAATAACTGCCTGCTGTTTAAACACAGACTAAGTTATTTCAAAATAATGTTGGTGTGTAGACGTATCCCTAGAGACTTTGCAACAGAACAAAACTCAACAGAACACAACAGAACAAAACTCTTGAAGAAATGCTTCACGTGGTTGATCCCTTTCATCTAAACTCCCCATAGTGATCATGTTAGTTACAGTAAGTTTTATGCTATGTTTTATTTATATATGACATTTTAGTTATTTATGCCCTTCTGGCAGAAGATGGAACAGATAACAATGCTATCATTTAGATAAAGGGACTTGTGCGTGTGCGTGTCTAGGAATTAACAATGAAGTCAAACTTTTTCTGATTGACAAAACTGCATGAGAAGGGACAGATAGTGGGAACGTTTAAGGCCCCTGTTTTCAAAGACTTAATATACAAAATAAATACTATTTAATATAGGATAATTTTAATGGAGGAGATCAAGCAAAATCAATTGCAAAACAAAATACTGTAGCTAAACTTGGTTGTGGAGCATGCAAGACACATCTTTATGTTCCTGTTTACACCAATTCACTCTTTAAAAATTTACCATGATTGGAAAGAATCTCAGTAGCATATGGAATTAGGCAGTTTGTAGGATATCTGCCTTATTTCCTCCAGAAGTTGGAAGACAGCGAACAAGGGAGGGGTCTGCAGAGAGAGAGAGAGAGAATGGTCTTGTGCTTAAGCTGAGTGAATGCTACTGATAACTTAGTTCTATCTATATCTCTGTCCTAGAATTCTTATTCAGATGCTGAGCAAGTTGCTTAAACCAAAATGTTGGTAGGTGGCCATTAACTGCATATTTCTTATTTTCTGGGTAGTTCGCCTCAGTGGCGTGAGTGTGTGACAAGTTTGCATATCATAACTGAAGTCAATGAGTCTGTGACAGTTCAGCACGTCTTGTAGAAAGGCAGTGTAGTTTGGAAGAATGAGCACAATAGTTGGGAGTCAGGAGGTCCTGAGTTCTAATTCTGGTAGTGCCATTTGTTTCATGGCATGGCTTCTTTCAAATTTCATTGAGGCTATCCATAATGGTCATCAGGGCCATCCCTAAGGGGCTGCAGGGGCCCAGGGCAACCCTTCTCCTCCTGCCCATTGCAGGCCATGACCTGCCCCTTCTCCAAACCCCACCCCGGGGCCTCTCCACAATTGGCTGCACTACACTTCACTGCGATAGAAAGCAGCGGAGAGCCCTGGGACAGGGGCACTCTGCTTCCTGCTGCCATGGTGAAGCAGAGCACAATGGGCTGGGAGAGTGCGGATGGAGCAGAGCAGGCTGCTGGGTTGTTCCAGCTCCTGCTATTGCGGTAAATGGATTGGGGTGACCCCTGCTGCCAACCAACACCAGCCCCCGGTAATCCTCTGGGCTGCCCTAGGCCCCATACGTAGGACAGTTAAGGTGGCCGCAACAAGGGCCCTTAAAGCATAGGGTGCAAGGCAGCCACCCGGAAACATGCAATGGATAGGATGGCTCTAGTGGCAATACATTAATGTTTGTGAGGTACAGATATTATGGTGATGAGTCTTTAAAAAAATAAAATAAAAGGAAATTAACAATTTTGTATTGCTTGTAGGCTTTGAATGGTATAGCTACGAGAGTTTGTCTGTTTGATCAAGGGGTGGGCAATAAAATAGTGACAGTTCACCAGGGTTAAGAACCCCCATCAGGCCACTGCCTCTATATTTATCTATACCTCCACAGGTACAGGCAATTGCAGCTCCCATTGGCCATGGATCGCTGTTCCCAGCCAATAGGAACTGCAGGAAGGCAAACTGGGACACCACTTCCCATAGCTCCCATTGGCTGGGAAGGGCGATCTGTGGCCAACGGGAGCTGCAATTGCCTGTACCTGCAAAAGCGCAGGTAAATATAGCGGTGGTGGCCCACCAGGGGCTAATCTCAGGGAACTGGATCTGGCCCAACGGCCGGTATTTGCCAAACTCTGTCCTCAGTGGTAAGAGCTTGGACCAACAAACTGGGTATACAGCTTCCTCTTCTCATAACTTAAAGTAATGTACGGGTTTGGTTGTGCTAGGAAAATGGGATGTGTATGGAATGGGTTTGCTTCTCATAAAACCATACAGAAGATATAAAAAAATCACCAAAGCAAGTACACTTCTCAAAATTGATGTAACTGAGTAAATGTTTAAAGAGATCGAAGCAAGATGAACCAGAAAAATAGGATGAATCTTGAATAGGATTGCTTTTCAATAAACCTTACAGAAAAGAGATAAAACGGAGAAATTTGGAGTGGCTCTTTGTTTTGACACAGCTAAATCAATGCTTAAGTTTTGAAAACTAGTAGAAAATGTTCTTGGAACCAAACCGACTAGCCCTTTTTTGTTAAAACATAGTAAATGATATGAGTCGATAGGGGTGAAGAAAAAAAATTATACTTGATGGAATTCCCATTTTAAAATATTTACTGGAAAATTACTGGACAAACTTTTAACAATCCTTTTTTAAAATAAATCTGAAATAAAAACTTCATGATATTACAACTATTTAAATAAAGCATGTACATTTTCCTTTAATTTAAAAAATCTTAATTAAGTTAAGAACCCGAGCGACGCCGGGTAAATTGCTAGTCTACTGTATATTTGAAAGTTTGTGTGTCTGTTTGCTGAAGAACTCCTCCTAAACATTAAGGACTAGGACCACCAAATATGGTATACAGCTTTTTCTCATCATAAACTAAGCCGAGATAAGGGTTTGGTTAATGCAGGAAAACTGGATATGCCCAAAATGGCATTGCTTTTCATAAAACCATACAGAAAAAGATACGGAATCACCTGGTGAGGTGAAAGGGGCTTATCTGGGGGCACCCCCCTGCCTGTCTGGGACTGCCCCAAGCCTCCTGCTGCTCAGGTGCCCATTAGGAGAAGTGGGGAGGGGTGAAGCTCCTCCCTCATTTGTACGGGGACGTTGCTGGCTGTTTCCCTTCATCAGGGAGCCAAGGAAAAGTGCAGTTTGCTACATTCCTCACTGTGGCTGTGAAGTGCAGGGAGCAGATGAACTTGGACCTGCCCCAAGTAGGGGACGTGTGCCCCTTCCCCTGGCTGTGCCTGCTGAAGCTACTGTGGCCATGGAGAGGGGCTTCTCACCTGTCCCCAAGTTGCTGCAGTGAGAGAGGGCTGGGGTAGTCCATTTCCCCCAAAGCAGCTTACATACTGAAACCATTATCCCGAGAGCAATGATTTAAATGAAGAAAAACAAACTTTAATTGAGTTAAGGACCCAAGCAATGCTGGGTAAATCTTCTAGTATTAAATAAAGCAAATACACTGAATGATGAGGATAAAAACATCAAATAGCTGCCTTGTTCCCTGAGCACTGTTCATTCTGTGCCCTAAATAATAAGGTAGGAGTCCTGTGGAAAAAATAGTATGTAATCCTGCAGTTGAAGAGCATATGATAATATATACATGCAAGGGGGCTGAATTAATTTTGAACAGACAATCTTACATTCTTGCATTTGCTATTTTTAAATGCTTGACTTTCCAGGTTCAGTAACCATCTTTTAACATAGTTTGGATTATTCCTATGTAATTTACAAAAGAAAGTAAAGAACATTTCTTAAACATCAAAATGTCCTATAGCACAGAATATCAAAATAACTAAAAAGATGTAGGAGGCGGAATAAAAAGAGAGGAGAGAAATACAAATCTTGCTTAATGGCAGAACAGACAGAACATCATTATTTGTATTCTAATGATATGCATCTTTGCAGTTTTGTGTTTCTGATAAATGCTTCGCAGGTCTAACAAGTTCATAGAGCCTTTCCCTAGAGATGTACAGACAACATTCTGAGCCGTCTAAAGTTTAGTAACAGAGTATTTAGCCAAAAGTTATAAGCTTTTGATAAGATACCTCACCAAAAGCTTAAGCCAAGTAGTCAATCATGGGATATGAGGGTAAGTGCACTCATAGATTAGTAAAAGACAGCAAACAACGGGCAGGCATAAATAAGTTTTCATAATGGAGAGTAGTGAGACTCTCCCTCTTCCCCCCCCCCTCAAAATATGAACCGAGACCAATGGTGTTCAGCATATTTACAAATGAGCGAGAAAAAGCGAGGTGACAAAATTGTAGGTGATATAAAATTACTCAAGACCAAAGCAACCTGAAAAATGACAAAGGGCTCTCACCAAAATGAGTGGTTGTGCAATAAAATGCACAAGTCATTAGGCACCTCTCCATTTAAACCAAGTGTTCTCAATTAAAGTGCACATATAGAGAACTGTATAAAAGCATGCAATAATTGTTACTCATCTAATGATTCTTCACTAGCAAGTTAAGATTTGATCTTTATTAGTGGTAACAAATGGGCTGATAGCAGGGCTGACATTCTACTGTATTTAATTGCAATGATATTCATACTGTTACAAGAGCATTAGAAATGTAGCTTCTAAAATTCTCTGTAATAAAGAAAAAAAAGCTTATGATGGGGCCTTAATGGAAGAGCAGTCTTGTCAGTGTATTTAATGATGTTGATAACATAGTGCTAAAACAGATCCCAAGCAGAAACAGCTGCTAATAGGTAGACTTAAGGGACTCTCAAAGGCCTAACCATTAGATTGCCCCATTTTAAAGAGGGGTGAAGTTATGGGTATAGTATGAAGTGGCTTTGGGAGGGACAGAAGTTGCTCCCCAAACTGTAAGCCTCCGACAGGCATACCTATGCCTGGCCTCAGTGGCCTGGCTGGAACTGCCAGTTCAGATATAGAAGTCAAACTATGCCTAAGGGTGAAATTATCAAAGTAAGCGTGAAAACTTCATGCCATTTTGATTCTGCTTTTCTAGATTCAATTGAAAATTATGATTGCTGTTGTGACCAGGGTCCCAAAGGAAGGAAGCTGAAGTTACTCAATTAGGGCCAAACTGCAATGAATGGGGCAGCCTCTCCCCAAAGCTGGTGGTTATTCTAATACTTATATTTACCAAACTAGCACAAAAGAGCTTTCATAATAACTCCTAGATTGCAGGGGTGGACAATAATTGTTGGGGGGGGGGGCATTCCAAGATTTTGGAAAGTGGTCAAGGGCCACAATTTTCTGTAAAGGAGGTGCAGGGTCTAGGATGGAAGTTGGATGCAGAGGGCACATGGGATAAGGGACTAGGGTGCAGCATACGGTGTGAGGTCTGAGAGGGAGTTTGGATGAAGGAGGAGGTTGTGACTTGAGTCAGGGGATTGGGTATAGGATCAGGAAGGGGGTATGGGTGCAGGAGAGGATTCTGACTTGGGGCAGAGATGTAGGAGGGGGTACAGTTTCTGGGAAGGAGTTATAACCTGGGGCACCCTCTCTGATGTGGCCCCCAACTGAAAAGGAGAAAGACACTCCCCATATTCCCCTCACACACCAGAGTCTGGAGGGCTGCAGACTAGTAGATTCTGTGTGCTCCAGCCCCATGTTGGGGCAGCAAGAGGGCTGGAGCCCAGTGCGGGCTTCCCAATGCTGGGAGTCCCTGAGCCTCAGGGATCCAGATCCAGGCAAGCCAGGGGCCACATCTGGCCCCTGGGCCTGAGGTTTCCCACCCCTGCTTTAAATGCACATCCACAATGCAGCCAAAGTGGACTTGGATGAAGTGGTGGATATCTTTGCCTGGAAATTCCCTAGAAAACTGGAGCTTCAAACTCTCTTTAAAGATGGAAACTAATTATTAACATGTCTTAGACACTGCTGTGAACTTACTGTAATGAAGAAAAGTTTGCTGTTCCCTAAAATCTATTTCACAACTACTAGCCTCTATATAGTCTTACCTGAAAAACTCTATAAAGACGAAGACTGGAATATTTTGGAATATTATTTTTCACTTACGATATTACAGCAAGATCCCAGAAAGTAATTTGTATAAAACATTTATTACTGTATGCATTGTTCATATGTTATAACAAAATCATTTTACCAATCACAATTTCTATTCAAATGTTTCATTAACTTCTCTTATGCACACTCATTGCATGACTATTTGGAACTCCTTTATATGTAAAAGAATTACAGCCAAAATTTACACAAAAAAGAACACAAACCCTCTCCAGGCACACAAATTCCTGCATATGGCCCTGGAGTCTTTAGGTGAACAACAGGCAATCGTGGAGATTTAATAACTTATATCTGAAGCATTACCGGTAATTAGCTATACAGAGTAATATTAGACAATTGCCTGGCATTCACAGATGGTTTGCTCTGCATTTCAAAGAAAGATGAATACAGTATAGACAGAAACCATTTAATTGTATTGTTAACCTCTCATAATATACATGCAGACACACAAATACAAACATTACCTACCAAAATGTTCTTTAAGGTTGAATTTGGGTCATTTATTTCTGCAAGCTACTTAACCCTTTCTATCCATGTGTCACATCTGTCTGTACAAATGTAAAGGGAATTTTACTAAATTCTAGGGCAGGGGTGGCTAACTTCTGGCTCTGGAGCCACCTGTGGCTCTTCTGATGTTAATATGCATCTCCTTGCTCAGGCACCAACTCTGGGGCTGCAGCTACAGGAGCCAAATTTCCAGTGCTCAACTCCTGGCTCCACTTCCTCCTCCAAGCATATTGTGCCCTTGCTCCTTCCCTTCCCCACAGAACTTTCTAAGTGCCATGAAAAAGCTGACTGAAGTGGGCAGGAGGCGTGGGGAAGGAAGAGGAGGCACTGATCGGTGGGGCTGCTGGTGGGCAAAAGATGCTGAAGATGGGAGAGGAGGCACCTAATGGGGACTGCTGACAAATTACTGTAGCTCTTTGGCAATGTACACTGTGGTAAACTGTGGCTTCTTCTCAGGCTCAGGTTGGCCACACTTGTTCTATCTAGAGTACCATTCCCTTATTGTGAATAAGTTTTCAAAAATCCATTTAATGTTTTTAAAAAGTAAAATTTCCCCAAAGTACATATGAAACATTGGTTAGTAAATTATTTACGTGTTTATGGGTTATGTTCTTAAAGTTGGCTTTTAAAAAAACTAAATCCCCATTTCCGTGATCTTTCTTTTCTCGTTTATACTTTGCTTTCTGACTCTCTTACTTGCCCAAGACGGATTTTGATGTAATGCTGTTGGACATTCCTAGAGTGTAATCTGGACTTTGGAATAATGAAAAATATCTTTTCAGATGGTCAAGCCCAGTTTTAAAAATAATGCAGGGTTTGCTGGGCCAAAATTTTGAGAGTGCGAGAATTATGAGTGCTGTTTGTTAGTCATTCAATACAGACAATGAAAAAAGCTTCATAGTTATGAATCTTTCTAACAAAGCTCTGGACTCTCTTTTTTGCATAGATTAAAACTTAAATATTAGGAGAACCCCCAAGACACTGATTAAAACACTGGATAAAACACTGATTTGTTTGCATCTTTTAAATGTGTAACTTAATTCCTGTAAAATGTTCTTTCCTGCTGTTCTAATAATTTTGTATTGACTGAATGTTTTTTTTAATTGAAATGGGTCTTCAGTTAAAAGAACACCATCAATTTGAAATGCAGTTAGTTTAAAAAAAAATCATGTGCTACGTAAGTGCCCGTGTCCCCTTGCCAGTTATAAATTTGCAATTGTACTTTCCTATTTTTAAAAAGTATATTTTCTTTCCTCTCTGTTACTGCGTGAAAGACCCACATAGTCAGGAAACTAACTGTATTGTGGGAAGGAGTATCTGTACAAAGACTGAGAAATATTTTTTTTAAATATTGCCAACTCCTAAGCATTCAAAAATTGAGTCAGGACCCCCAAAATAATGAAATCTTAAATAAAAAATACTGGATCCTCAGTATTTGCTGTCTGGTTTTTAATATGCCAGGTGTTTCCATTCATTTTTCTTCACAACCATGAGGACGAGAAACTTAGTTTTATTATTCATTTTATTTTAAATGAAAGCTGCAATTCTGAAAGGAGGTTTTAACAAAAAATATGACATTTGTGAAAAAAGCACAAGAGATAGCAACACTGCAAAACCAATACAACTCACCTCTTCTTGCTTAATCGGTTATTTGGGCCTAGGCTATACTTAGAAAGCTTAGATCAACAGTAGGGATGTTAGCATGTAGTCGTTAACATGATTAACCGATAAGCCTGGGTTTACTGGTTAATCTTAATGGCTACACACACTCCCTCCCCTCCCCCCGCCCCCCCCCCCCCTAACAGAGACAGCAAGGACTGGAAATGGGAGGCCGCGCCCATGGAGAGTCGCCTGCCCTCCCATACTTCCTTCCACAGAGGTCAGTAATGGAGCCCCAGGCAGCAGAGTTACTGGAGAGAAAGTGGAAGCCCCAGCCACCAGTAGGGGTACAAAGCCCTACGCAGCAGTGAAGCCACCAGAGGAGAATGGAGCTCCAGACAGCAATGGGGTCCCTGGCCACTGCAGGGAGAGTGGAGCCCCAAGCAGCAACTAAGCCCCAGGGAGAAAAGTAGAGCTCCCTCCCCTGGCACTGTAGGGAGAGCAGACCCGTGGGCGGCATTGGAGCTGCCTGGGGAAAAGCAGAGCCCCTGGGGGGGGAGGGGCTGTGTAATAACAGATGCTCCCCCCCCCCCCCCCACACACTGCATTGACCTTCCCTGGTCCAGCAAATTCCCTGGTTCAGGACCAGTCAGGTCCCAAGGGTGCTGGACCAGAGAGGTAGCTCACCAAAGCTTATGCTCTAAAACAAATTTATTAGGGTAAGTCTTTAAAGTGCCACTGAACTCCTTATTGTCCATGAAGGTTATGCCCCATGCCTTCTCCAAACTGTGCACCTCAGTGAAGCTGCTACTTAGTCAGTGACTTTAAACTGATTTGAACTTCAGATTGGCCACATAAATGCAAATTTAATCTTCAGACAGAATAGTGATAGAAATGTAGCTGTGTTAGTCTGGTGTAGCTAGTCTTTAAAGTGCTACCTAGTCCTGTTTTCTGTTTAATCTTCAGACAGTTTTTCTTACTTGTCTTTATTTTTTTTTCTTTTAGAAGGGAAAACAAAGAGTAATCGTCCTATTTATTAATGCATTGTTAAACTTATAGAATTAAATACACAAAGATACAAAGCCATTTTTTCAGAATTGGCTTTTCCATATTGGACATGCTTAATTTAGCTCCGTATTTAATAATCTTGTCATCAGAAATAGTATGTTACAAGTGGTCAGATAAATATTCTTATGGAAACCTTACCTTTTTAGTTCCTGAGCTGTATGGTTTTTTTAAACCTATGACTGTAGCATTGAGACAGTTTTTTGGTTTTGCATTAAGATGTGGCTAATACCCCTACATTGGGTTAATGGGAGCAGATTTATCTAATAATTCTGAGGGAAGAAAATCACCTATTCTTAAGAGCAGTAGGTACCGAGAGCTCAATTTATCTGAGTGTATGTGCGCTTAAAGTTGGTAGGTGCATGTGGGAGTTAAGCAGGCGGAGCGGTGTGATTCCTCCCTTAGATGGTGCAATGCCTGTGCTGGAGGATAGTGGCAGAGCGGAGAGAGAGTTTTGTGAAAGTGAAGACGTTTTTGCAGACAGGAAGAGCCCGTTCTCTGTTTGTTCCTCTTCGCCTTACGATTTTATTTGTGCACATTTAAAAAATCGTGCTTTTTTAACAAGTCAGAGTGAAATCCACCGCGGTGATTTTATGAAGGAAGCCTGCTAGGAAATCTGCACCTTAGACCTGAAGCTGCTGGAGCTACATTCCCCCGCCCGGTCGGGGGGATAAGGGCGGGGCGGGGCATCTGCGCATGGTTTTTCTATTGATCCTCACCATTACATTCCTGCTTATAGACCCTTTTTCCCTTTCAAAAGGCAAGCGGAATTGAAGTGGAAAAGTGGGCTTTGAGGGTCTGGTTATTCTCTTGCAGAGAAGCAGTAACGCGCTCTCACTCACGTATTCACATACGCAACTTCCATGTGCGTGTGTACCTCAAACTTAACATGCTTCCTTCTCAGGAGAAACACGAGAGAGAGTGAGAGAAGGGGGAGAGCAGGAAATAAATTAGTTGCTGCATATTCATTTGAAGGATGTGCACTGTTTCCTGGTTTCACAGTGAGATCCTACCGAGTTTGTGCACAGCACAGAGAGAAAAGCTGAATTATAATTGCACTCATGCAAACATATTTCAGTGCATAGGCCGAATGTGTGAGTGACTTAACAACAAAACGTTGTGATCCCATCTCAGGAGGACAAGGATCTAGAGAAGGACATGAGCAAGAGGTGTAGCAGGTATCTCTCTTCTCTTGTATGGGGTTTGGCTTTACCCTTCGTGAGAGTCTTTTTTTTTTTTTTTTTTTTTTTTTTTTTTTTTTGGTCTGGTAGTATGGAGGCATTGCTGAAATTGGGCAATCCAGAGAAAGATTAGTTTATAATTAAATTACTTTCGAAGAATAGGTTTATTTGTGTTCCTGTGTGTGTCAATGTTGTGATCTGTTTCCGAAACAATAGGAGACAATGTATATTTACATCTAGTTGTAAGGTTCTGTATTTTGCAGTACTGGCTTGTGCACAGAAAGAGACTGGATTATAATTGCAGTTAAATATAATTCTATTATTTCTGTGCACAGGTTTCAGTTGTGTTATATTTCCAAATTAGGTGATCCCATCTCAGGAGGAAGTGAGCAGGGAGGGTCAGAGGCCAGAAGAAATAGGAACCTATCTGCTCTTCGGAAATGGATAAAAAATGGATATATCTGGATCCTGACAATTTTTGGCACTGAGTCTTCTGTACCATCAAAACAGGAAGCGTGTCTTCCTGATCCAATTCCACCAAATAGTTTGACACCAATACATACTAGACCTAGGGTATTGTAAAATTTCAGATTTGGCTACTGTATCCATATAGTTTTTGGCCCTCAAGTCACATATGTTGATGCTTGAATAGAGAGCAATTCTACCTACTCCTATTGCACCCCAAAAAAGAAAAAGTGTGGATCCTGACACAAAACATAAATGTCCCAAAAACCCAGTTCTGGCACATGGATCCTTCCAAATTCATACACGCTAAAGTTCCATGGCATTATAGAGAACAGGTGTGATTGATACTGCACCAAAATATTCTGGTTTGTAATGCATTCCCATACAAGAAAGCCTAAGAAATCCTGTAATCCATCTGGATCTTGACAGTTTTGGACCCTAAATTTAAACTCTGTCATCTAATAAGAAAACAAATATCACTCCTATTTCATTTGAAAAATCTGGATCTGTATACTTTCTTGCCTCATAGTACTTGAAAAATACCGATCTGGTTCTTTCTAGGTCTTGCCAGTTTTTAGCCCTAATCTCCCAAATTCAGTTGTTGGGGGGAGAGGGAGGGAAGTGAAAGAGTAACAACAACTTCCAGACTGGAGCAAACTGTAATGCAGCAGCACCGCAAAAAATATTTATCTAGTACCTTTATCCAGCTAGACTTTTTTTTAATCTGTAAATCCCAAACTCAGACTAAATAGAAAAGAGCAGTTTCTCAATTTCCATTGCAAAACTCCAAATTTTATATACTCCTGATCAGCTGCACTGCAAAGACACATACCTGGTACCAGAAATTGCTGGATCCTAACATTTTTGGCCCCTACTTTCCAAATTGTACTGTCAAAATAGACTACTCATGTTGTGTTTCCACTTGATACAAAATTTCCAGGCTCTGACATCCCACTGCAAGAGTAATTCAAAAGCCCACATTGGTCCTCTTTTTTTGGCTACTAACATCTACATTTTTTTAAAATAAAGGTCAAAGGTTAAATCCCGGTGCTGTTGCAAAATCCCATTGACTTCAGTAAGGCCAGGATTTTATCCTGAGAATAGTTGCTCCTAGTTTGTTGTACCAAAATCTGGTCCCTGATCAATCCTTCCTGACAAGCACTTGGAAAAATCCAGTTAAGGTAAATGGATGGTGATTCTTGCTTGTGTATCTACAAATTATTATTTTGTGGATAGAGGTAAAAAAATGGGGGGATATCTTTTTGGATCTCAGTCCGTGTTCTGCCTTCTAAGTGCTTATCTGCTGAAATGGTTCAGGAACTAGATTTTTTTAGTAGACTAAGAGCTGTGCTTGGTTACTATATATAGACTACAATTTAAAGGTTTATGGCCAAAAATTTGTTGAATCCTGCAAGACTCAGGTGTCATGTGTGCAGTTATTGTTCTTGCAGTGAGGTGTGAGAGCAGGGTTTTGCTGACCAACTAGAAAGCGTCACATAGGTTGTCTGTTTTGATGAAGTAATAGAGGGCCAACCTAAAACAGTTTCAGTAGGCTCCACATGCTGGATATTGTGACCTTGTACAGGTTGATCAGCTCCGGTTCAGCAGCATCCGTGGTCTGACATGATTTCAGTTAGCTGGATATCCACTTATCATGGGCATGGCCAACTTCCTTGCAGTTCCTTAAAGTTTGCTTGCACCAGCCAGTCCTAGCTCTCAGTATTCTGTGCTGATATTTAGTTCTAAATTACCCCTAAATGTCTTCTGAGACCAATAAGCAGTGGACATGTTGGTGATGCTGCTAAGCATAAGTATGTTTTCTATGCTTTATATACTTATTTCCTTGTGCCAATACAGTAAAATTATGTAACAACGCTAGCACTTTGTTATGAAGAGAGCTGATGTAACGCATAGGCTTATATATGGTTATCTGTAAAGTTATACTTTATTAAGCAGCATTGCAAGTGCTCTCCCACTTAGGGATGTAAAAGAGTAGTCAAATAGTCAACTACTACTCACATTTCTCCCATCTCCCTTGATGTCTCTATATCAGAGGCAGCAAGGCAGGGGGAAGCAGGAGCCGGTACTGAGCCAGTCCTGGCCTTCAGTGTACTGTGCTGTTATTTAGCACTAATTTACCCCAAATGTCTTCTAAGAGCCCAGTAAACAGTGGAAGTGTTGGTAACACTAGACATTTGACCTCCCTTGGTCCAACAAATTCTCTGGTTTAGCACAAGTCAGGTCCCGAGGGTGTCAGACTAGAGAGATTCAACCTGTACTATTTAGTAGGTCAGTTCCTAACAATCTCCATGTTTGGGGACATTAAAGAAACTGTTACATTTTTTTTCTTGGTTTAGACAGTAGATTTGGGAAGAAGAGAGTTAAACATTGGTAGACTAGCAGGAACCAGATGTGTTTTCCAGTGCCATTGGGATCACTGGATCTTTCCAGTGTAGTAGTAGGGATAGTTACACTTGTTTTCTCTTTTAGTGTTTGGAGGTTAGGGTAAAAAATTGCCAATATCCAGATTTTTGCTAATAGCTAGATTTTTGTGGCACTCGTGTACAGGAATAGGAGAGTCCAGAATTTTTGATACAATAAGTTATGTTTGTTCTCCATGAATGCCAAGGAATTTTGGTATGGGACAGGGGTTGAAAGTCAAAAATGAATTTGATTGGGTAGGTGCCATCAGATCTTGATTTTTGCAGATGAGATGTGCAAAAATCCAGAATTTATTTGGTACCATAAGCATGGCTTGACTTATTCACTATGGAGAGATCAAAATTTGTCAGGCTGCAGATGCTGGTTTAGGATTTTTGCAACAATCATACTCCCTGGGATTCATCAGGATCTAAATTTATTACTTATTTTATTTTTTATTTAAGTAGCAGCTTAAGACTAGAACTCTCTTTCTGTGGCACAATTTGGGACTTTTCCAAGTCAAAAATTGGCAGGTTTCAGGACGAATCCAGCACAATCCAGGTACAGCTTTTATGTCTTTCCTTCTCTCTTCACTTGTGTAGGGTTTGTAATTTGACTGTTTCCTGGTCTCACAGAAAGAGGCAGTGCTGAGTTAGAAAGACAAAAATAGACCTTTACAGAGAAATATAGGGATTGTGTGTGTTGAGGGGAGGGAGAGAGGAGCGCAGCGTTAGGCTGGTTTCCAGGAGGAGCCCTTCTCGCTTTCGTTGTGTGTTAGACATTTTTGTACAGATTTTTTTCAACTTAAAAACGTTTTATTTCTCCCAGCTGCTCTTTGTATCTCTGTGGGAGAGAAAAAAACAAACTCTGTCTGATCAGAGAGAAACCAGAGACCATTTTATCTGAGCAATCGGGGGAAGAAAGAAAAGAGAAACCGTCGCAGGGATATAAATACCTATCATCTCTTACATATTTCCTGTAAATAAATCTCTGTAGAAAGAGCACAATTTGACATCTACTGTAAGCGGCAGAAATGGGGTGTTTGGGCAACAGCAAAACAGAGGATCAGCGTATCGATGAGAAAGCGCAGCGAGAAGCCAACAAAAAAATAGAGAAGCAGTTGCAGAAGGAGAGACTGGCTTATAAAGCCACACATCGTTTGCTTCTGCTGGGTAAGGAAGACGGAGGGGGGGGGGAGAGATGAGAGTGCAGTTGCCTGCACTCCCCCTGGTAGGGGTATAACGGAGAAGCTATGTGATTAATATGTGTGTGAGAGAGTGTGTGTGTGTTAGATACAAAGAATGCAGGCAATTTTATTTCAGCAGTATGTGAAAAGTCCACAGATTGAGCTGTGTGTGGGAGCCACATGGATACATACATATAAATGCTGTTGGAGATGGGAGATGCTGCTATCATGTCACCAAAAAAACCCGTATATACATGGCAGTATTCTGTCTTTTTCTTCCAGGAGCTGGTGAGTCAGGAAAGAGCACTATTGTGAAACAAATGAGGATCCTACATGTCAATGGATTTAATTCAGAGTAAGAATTCTTGATAATTTTAGTATTCTGTTTGTAAATATACACTTGAAACATATTCACACACAACACATGGGGTATTTTCTCTCTTTCCTTCACCTTGTATGTATGTGTATTGGAGGTTTTACATTGGCTTTGCAAAAATAAATAAATAAATAAAATGGAAAGGAAAGAAAAAAAAGAAAGAAAATATTACTGCTAATAGATATTAGTATTTTCTGCTTCTGACCCTCTACTGTATTTTACACTGTTGCTACTGCAGCGCTTGACAGGCCCCTCTGTAGCAACAACATGGCGACTACTTTTTGCATAGCAGCAAATAACTAATAATTGTATCTGTGTGTAATAGAGAGAGATCTATCAATTTGTACACAGGATGATGGGGCTGCTGCAGTTTTTCTGGTGGTAGCATAAAACTGAAACCAGTTTGCATGAATGTAATACACCCTATATTGGTGGGTGACATGATTTCTCTCCGAAGAACTGTTTGCCAGTATTTAATATTAAGTGTATGCTAATTTTAGACCTGCAAGATTTTTAAACTATACAGTATCTGTTATGAATTGTAGGGGCATAGATTTAGCATGCTATAGAAATGAAGGAATGACTTCCAATCCCAC